>NC_063163.1:21881594-22561951 GCF_023159225.1 Perognathus longimembris pacificus | reverse complement strand
ATGTCATCATTTTCTTAAAAACCATCATGATCACGTAAGCCACTAGCTTACAGAGCAATCTAATTATTCTGCTGTATGTTTGGGAGCCATTGGGTGTTTGTCAGCAAAGCGATCAGAAGCCCAAAAGCAATTTAGCCACTTTCTAAAAGCTGTTCTTCTCTTACCTCTTAAAATCTACATATACTGTGTAATGGCATGAAAGGAAGGCAAACAGCATGTTAAAAGAAGGAGATGAGGGGCTGGGGATATGGCCTAGTGGCAAAGAGTGCTTGCCTCATATACATGAGGCCCAGGGCTCAATTCCCCAGCACCACATATACAGAAAATGGCCAGAAGTGGCGCTGTGGCTCGAGTGGCAGAGTGCTAGCCTTGAGCAAAAAAAAAAAAGAAGCCAGGGACAGTGCTCAGGCCCTGAGTCCAAGCCCCAGGACTGGCAAAAAAAAAAAAAAAAAAAGAAGAAGGAAATGAAAAGAAAGAAATGTAAAGACCATTTGTATTAATTTGTTCCTTAGTCCTCGTCCTAGTCCTCTCTAGCCCATCTGTGGATTGTAGTTATGAGTTCTCTCCAACTTCCATTTCCATTTATAATGGAATAGTTAATGTTCTTTAAAATCATGGCTTCAAAACATTCCTGAGTACCAAAAAGTCTGCTATTTTACCAAAACGGCCTTTCAAAGTGGTATGATTACATTCTTATGCAAGCTGGGAGTTGCCATGAAGCCACGTAGAGTAATCTTTTACTTCATTAAACCCATAATGCCACGTACTTTATAGGAATTTAAGAATGATAGAAAAAGCACTACCCTTAAAATTTCCTAATCATTGAGTTCTTCATTTCCTAAATACAGGTAGCTATGTTGGCTTTAAAAAGTCTCAGTTTGGGCTGGGCACTAGTGGCTCACACTGTAAGCCTAGCTACTAAGGAAGCTGAGATCTGCGGGTCATAGTTAGAAGCCAACCTGGGAGGGAGTCTGTGAGTCCTATCTTCAATTAACTACCAAAAAGCTAAATGAAGAGCTGTGGCTTGAGTGGTAGATTGCTAGTCTCAAGTGCAAAGCTAAAGAACCTAGGCCTTGAGTTTAAGCCCCAGTACTAGTGTGTGCACACGCACGTGCCCCCACACACACACACCCGAAAACAAAAAAAAAAAAATCTTTCAGATTGAGACAGAATAAAACCTTACAAAAAGCATGTATGCAATCATACATCACTGTCTCTAAACTCTTAAACCAGGCCTGAACCATCCACATTCCTTGAAATGAACTGCAGATCTGTCAAGGAATGTACTATGCCCCAACAAATGGGTATTCTCCCCCCAATGTGGCCTCCTAGGTAAGGTGGGCTTACATCATTACCAGTGTTTGCCTATTTCTGCAGAAATCACTTAAGCCTGTCATTCCTAGTTACTTATCTGCTAATCTTATACTCGATTAACCTCAGTCAATATTTGCTAATAGTCATGGTGGAGCTGAGTATAATAGTTCTGACAAAGATAATTAAAACTCTGTGACAGCTTAAGACTCTGGTGGCAATCATTAATAAAGAAACAAGAATCACCCGTTAAAAACTTCTGTACTGACAGCATGATTTTCTTTTTATTCTCAGACCAGTCAATTTTTTGATACAAAATCCATTTTGCTTTTGGATTGCAAACCAACCACAGGAAGAGACATGAATGTGCCCAGTGTTCTCAAGCTTACTGTGAAAGCTAAAAAAAAAAAAAAAAAACAAAAAAAAAACTACCAAATGGTATGTTACCTTGAAAATAGATAAGCACTAAGAATGCTTGGTGTACACGTTGCTTGCTTTCTAGCAAAGAAAACTCTATAATAATTTGATAGTAAACGTGTCCCATAGGAAAGAAAAGAGTAAGTATGGCTTCTCCTTCCAGGATTCACTATTTCCTCCTCCCATCAAGAGGAAAGAAAGGAAAAAGAAGAAAGCCAGGCACTGGTGACTCATGTCTGTAACCCTAGCCACTTGGGTGGCTGAGATCTAAGAATCATGATTCAAAGCCGGCCTGGACAGGAAGGAAAGTCTGTGAGACTATCTCTAATTAACCACCAGAAAACTGGAAGTCGAGCTTTGACTCAAAGTGATAGAACACTAGCCTTGAGCAAAAGAGCTCAGGAACAGCACCTAGCCCTGAGTTCAAGCCCCATGACTGCCAAAAGGAGGAGAAGGGGGGGGGGGAGGAAGGGGGAGGAGGGGGGAGGGGGGAGGAGGAGGAGGAGGGAGGAGGAGGAGGAGGGAGGAGGAGGAGGAGGAGGAGGGAGGAGGAGAGGGGAGGAGGAGGAGGAGGAGGAGGAGGAGGAGGAGGAGGAGGAGGAGGAGGAGGAGGAGGAGGAGGAGGAGGAGGAGGAGGAGGAGGAGGAGGAGGAGGAGGAGGAGGAGGAGGAGGAGGAGGAGGAGGAGGAGGAGGAGGAGGAGGAGGAGGAGGAGGAGGAGGAGGAGGAGGAGGAGGAGGAGGAGGAGGAGGAGGAGGAGGAGGAGGAGGAGGAGGAGGAGGAGGAGGAGGAGGAGGAGGAGGAGGAGGAGGAGGAGGAGGAGGAGGAGGAGGAGGAGGAGGAGGAGGAGGAGGAGGAGGAGGAGGAGGAGGAGGAGGAGGAGGAGGAGGAGGAGGAGGAGGAGGAGGAGGAGGAGGAGGAGGAGGAGGAGGAGGAGGAGGAGGAGGAGGAGGAAAGAGAAGAAGAGCTAAGCAGAGCCAAATACTGTTTGTTGCAGCTCCCCAAAAGCCTAGTGCACCATTTTCCAAAGCTAAGATAGTCCTTACCACCTTGGGGAAATTGACCAGCTGCCAATACAGCACCAAATGACTACAAAAGCAAGCTTTAATTACATTCAATTAGAGAAATTCCTTCCTGCAGATCCATCTCATTGGGTTCTATCTCGGGCTTGGAGCTCGTGTTTTCACGGCTCATTCATAGCATTGATCCTCTCACTTCACCACAGCAGGAGAGCGTTCCTCCTAATAATGCTGAATGCACCCCAGACCCCCTCTTACTATCTGACAACCAATGCCAATTACTGGTTCTATCTAGCCTCAGCAAAAAAAGCAGAAGTAATGCCCTTAGAACTTTAGAATGCTAATTGTTAATTATGAGGCCAGTCTACCACCTGACTTCTCATGAAATGGTCCTGCTACTGATGTCAAGTGGCATTTTAATTGCTGTGTGAAAGACAGTTAATACATGTACAGTATTGTCTATATGCCTAAAGGCAGAAACAATGTTTTGACTATCGCCATGGGAGGTGAGGGTGGGGGAGAAATGTCATAATCATTTGACCAGGGGTGATGAAGAGGTATTTGGTAGGGTGGCTCATACCTGTAATCCTTGCTACTCCATCCACGCTTTTAAAAACAACACTGGTATTATTTCTATTCACACATAGGAAGCACTGTGATTATATTCATATATTATCCCTTCATCTCTCCTTTCATACTCCTCATTCTAGCTGGTTCCTATCCCCACCTAGTTACAAAAGTTATTGAGTTAATTTAAAAAAAAATAGAAGACATATGCCCAAATTGCCAAGATCTAAGATAAAAAATAAATCTTCTATTTGTGAAATTGTAAAGAAAAAGAAATTAGTGCTAGATTTCCAGTCACATGACAAATGTTAAAAGCTATAACCACAGTACAGAAGGAACTGAAACAGAAAAGGCATTAAATGTTGCATGGATATGCAGGAAAAGCTAATGTCTAAGGATGGCCATTTTCAGTTGCAGGCATCCACTGAGTTGCTTGGCACATATTCCCTGCAGGCAAAGTGATCGCCATCATTCCCACTGTGGAGCTAGGGACAAGACTGGCTTTCCTACAGATTTACTGTGGGGATGAGGGAAAAATAACTGAATACAAAATATGATTCTTCATCACTTGTGGGGCTTGAACTCAGAGCCTAGGCACTGCCCCTGAGCTCTTTTGCACAAGGCTAGTGCTTTTCCACTTTGAGCCACAGCTCCATTTCCAGCCACCAGCTAAAATAAGATTTTACTAGGAAGAGAATTAAAGGTTCTGCCAATCTAGAATCGTTTCTTTCTTTCAGTTTTCTTTCACTATCATGTTCTTTTCTTGCACTAACCCTATCACAATATAAAATGGCTTATTGGTGGCCTAAGTGACAGAGTGCCAACCTTGAACAAAAACACTAAGCTAAAGCACAGGCCCCAAATTCAAGCACAAAATATTATTATTTATTACATATTTTTAAAATAATAAAATTCCCTATTTGTAAATATGCAACATACATTGACACAGCACTTCCTATATGACACTGTTCTAAATGCTTTATGTGCATGAGTTCTCTTGTACTAATCAGCAGTGATCTAAACACTGCTTCCCTTAATCTTCACAACTCTATGAGATAAGGACATTTTACTATATTACAGATAAGGATGTTGAGATACAGACAAGTACAGGAATTTGCCTAGAGTCACAGGCAATGGCTGCTGGAGTCCCACCAATCTGACTCCTGAGTCCCCCTGCACTCAGCTACAACATTACTTAGCAGTTTTTACTTGGTTTTGTGTCACTCATCTGTCAGACTTACAAAGAAAGGGTCCCTTAGACACTCATTTGTATCAGTATCTAGCACAGTATCTGGCATGTAGGATGCAAGGTGAACACATGAGCAATGATTGAATGAATCAATAAACAAATGATTGTGGAAGAGTGGGGTCCAGCGCTTCCTGGTTCTCTACTCAGAGGTCTGTTTCCTCTGTTCCACATGGTCAGAGCTGTGTGATCAATAAGTAAATGTTTCCCTTGGCAATGCCAGCAAACAGCAAATGAGCACACAGCCAGAGTCATTCCTTTGGTTTGAAGCAGATGATGGTGAATATGTTCAACTCAGAGAAAGATGTGCGCAAAGGATGAGCTTTTCTGCTATGTACTTTGTCTGTATTACACAAATGAACCAATGTTTTATTCATTGGCAGCAAGAGCCCAAATCAGAAATCATCAACAGTACTAAGCTTTGAGAACTGTAATTTCAATACTGAGGATATTTAACATACATTTTGAAAAGCAAGACATTTTAAATGAACTAATCAGTCTCCACATGAATTATGAAGATCTCAGTATATTCAAAGCATTTGTTGCAATTCCCTTCCATGAAGGCAGCATGGCTTCTAAAAGTAAATCATCTGAAAGTTGTATGTCAGTGGCTCATACCTGTAATCTTAGCTACTTAGAAAGCTGAAATTTGAGGATCATGGTTCAAAGAAAGCTGGGTTAGGAAAGTCTGTGCAAGACTCATCCCCAATAAATCACCAAAATGCTGGAAGTAGAGCTCAAGTGGTAGCGGGCCAGCCTTGAGCAAAGGAACTAAGAGACAGTGCTCAGGTCCTGAGTTCAAGTCCCTATAATACTGGCACCAATAAATAAATAATCTGAAAGACAGAAACAGTTGAAAAAGTTACAGGGTGTTCATATGTATGTGCATTCTCATTACCAATGTCCCGAATCAATTTTGTTTTTAGAAGAGAACCAAAAATCATTCATTGACACAATCACATGCACAAAAACTGGTTTTCCTCAGTAACCAGAATAATGTTTTATGACTCAAATCCAATGCAAATAACTCCCATAATGGGTACATATATTGCAGTCAGAAAGAAATGGCTTGTGAGTTTATCTACCACTCCAGGAATGAAAGAAACCAAGCTTAGTAAACAGGCAAACACTCTGTGAAACTATTTATCTATTGACATTTTGCCCTAACAAGGAAGTGGATTTAGTGTTTTGAACAATACGTTATCATCAATAGATAAATCTTCAGACTGAGCTTGCTCTTGGGAACCAGGCTCATTCTAAAGCAATGGTGAAACAGATGTATCCTTCAGATTCTGCATTGTGTTGACAAAATTGCTGACAGAAACAAGATGTAGGAGAGGGGGAAGTTCAGGTAAGCTCACAGTTTCAGAGGTTTCAGTCCATTGTGGCAAAAGAGGGCATGGCAGAGAAGCTTACACTATGGGGGCCAGAAAGGATAGTGGCGCTGCAATAGGAAGGGGATGGGGCAGAATATAGCCCCTAAGGACACAGAAATAACCTGGTTCCCCCCAAATTATCACAACAGAGAAGTGTGTGTGTGTGTGTGTGTGTGTGTGTGTGTGTATCCCATAATGTTTCATATGTGGAATAAAAGGAAACACTATTCAGATTAAGGAATCTTGATTTTTCTACTTGCTTGAATAGAAATTCTTAACAGATTAGTGAAGCACCACTATGGATATCTTAGAGGATAGTCCCACAGACAATTAGATCATGAGGGCTTTGATCTAATCAATGGCTTAAAATACTCATGGATTTAAATTCTGAGGTGGTGGAACTGTGGAAGTGAGACCTTGCTAGAGGAATTGAATCCCTGAAGGTGTGCCTTTGAAGAACTTGGCCTTGGCCCCTCTGATTACTCCTCTCTGCTTTCTGGCTTCTATGAGGTGAGCAGCTTTCCTCCATCATGTACTTTATCTGTAATGTCTCTGCCTTGTCATGGAACTCACCAATCATAGACTAAAATCCCTAAAATAATGAACCCCAATAAATCTTTCCTCCTTTTACTTTTCTCAGGTACTTTTTCATCATGACAAAAGTTTGACTCACATAGAATCCATTGTTATAGGAGTTTCCTACTCCATGCAAGGGACCAAACACTGACAAAATGTAGAGACGAGTATTGTTCAGTGATGAAGACTATGAAGATGGAGAAAATGCCCATTTTGAAAGGTAACAGAGTTGGAGGCAGGAGGCCTGAAGGCATGTGATTATGGTATTTTTTTAGCTTTTCTTAGACCTTCCTTTATAAAGGATTTTCTGTATATTGTTACCCCAACCAATAAAGGTTGGGTGTGGTGGCACACAGCTGTCATCCTAGCTATGTAGAAAGTATTAAAAAAAAAAAAGTGTTGGGGATTACAGTCTGCTCGGCCATAAATTTGAGAGCTGATTTGAAAATAATGGAAGTAAAAAGGGGCTGGGAGCATGACTACAGTGGCAGAGAAATTGCCTGACAACACCCTGTATTCAAACTTCAGTACTTAGTAAGAAGAAAGGGATGGAGGGAGGAAAGTAAGGAGAGGGGAGGGGAGGGCAGGAGAAGAGTGGGAGAAGACAGAATGAAGAGGGAAGGGGAGGGGAAAGGCAAGACAGAAGGAAATAGTGATGATTTCAGGTAAAGGAACCCAGGTACCAGTGGCTCACACCTGTAATCCTAACTATTCCGGAGGCTGAGATCTGAGGATCCAGATTGAAACCCATCCCAGGCAGGAAAGTGCTTAAGACTCTTATCTTCAATTAAACACCAGAAAACCGGAAGTGACGCTGTGGCTCAAGTGGTAGAGTGCTAGCCTTGAGCTGAAGAGCTCAGGGACAGTGCCCAGGCCCAGAGTTCAAGCTCCATGATGACAAAAAAAAAAAAGGTAAAGGAAACAAATTTAGGAACTACACATACTCTTGCTAGTAAACCTTAAATTCTGCCTGTGGATTTAAATTCCCTGAAAACAAGGACTAATTCTTCCCCACTTTGTCAGTGAGTTTGAATGAGCCTCTACTGAGAACTGAGTCCTAGGCATACAAGTATGCTTTCTGGACATAGAGCTTACATTCCAGAGGTGGTAACAGTACCCCCAAAATTAGTAAAACAAAAAACAAGAAAACAAAAATAATGTGCATGTGCCAAAATGAAAACCAAAAGCTGATGCAGAAATGAAAACCAGGGCTAGCAGGTGACCTGTATACTTCAGATACAGATACACAACTGCTGGGGCCAAAATGAGGAAGTGACATTTGCAACTTAAGCAGAAATGTGAAGTCTGGTGAGGGAAAAGCTAAACTAGCAAAAAAAATTTTTTGGAAACATATAAACAAATATTCCGAGGTTACCTAAGACTTGAGCTTCTATAGGACAGGAGAGAAAGGCTTGCAAGGCTCAACTATGGGGCATGTGTGGAAATAATAGTGTGTGTGAGTCTGGGGAAAGAAAAAGGGGCTCAGTCATCCAGGATCCCTGAGCATCAGTGGCTCAAATGTATAATCCTAGCCTCTCAGGCAACTGAGATCTGAGATTTCCAGTTCAAAGCCAGAAATGTCTACATGACTATCACCAGCTAGCTAGCAAAAGGCCAGAAGTGGAGCTGCGGCTCAAGTGATACAGAACCATCCCGGAATGGAAAAGGCCAAGTTAGAGAGTTCATGACCCCAAGTTCAAGCCCCAGTACTGTCGCGCGCGCGCACACACACACACACACACACACACACACACACACACACACACACACACACAGGCACCAGTGGCTCAGGCCTAGCTACTCAGGAGGCTGAAATCTTAGGATCACAGTTTGAAGCCAGCCCAGGCAGGAAAGTCCATGAGATTCTTATCTCCGATTAACTACCAAAAAATCAGAAGCGATGCTGTGGTTCCAAGTGGCAGAGCACTTGAGCAAAAGAGCTCAGGGACAGCACCTAGGCCTGGGTTTAAGCTCTAGGACTGGCACGCACCGCACATGGGTGCACATGGACACACATGCTCGTGTGTGTGCACGCGTGTGCACACACACACAGAGGATAAAATTGTGAGACACAAAAAAGTAGTAGATAATAAAATATTCAATCAAAAGCTCTGTGTCTGATATGCAACCTAAAATAGTAGTTTATTTCTATTCACAAGTTATACAATATGCTTGCATGTATAGTTCTCACTTGGAGAATTTTTAAAAATTCTGAAAACTCACAGAAGTTAAAAATGAAAACTATTCAACTAGTTTAAGGGTACTCATGAACTAAAAGGAGCAGAGCTGCAAATTTAGGCTTCTATTCTTAGCCAGGAAAATTCCATCGCCAACATCTTGCAAGAAATAAAACTTGGAAGAGATGAGTAATTTCAAAGATAGCACTAATTTCCCTGCTCTTTTAGTGGAGCTGCATAAATATATGTCAAGATTACCTGAAACAAACCGGCCAACGTTTTTTTTGTTTTTGTTTTGTTAGTCGTGGAGCTTGAACTCAGGGCCTGGCTGCTGTCCCTGGGCTTCTATGCTCTAGGTTAGTGCTCTACCACTTTGAACCACAACACCATTTCCAGTTGTCTGGTAGATTGGAGCTAAGGGTCTCACAGACATTCCTGCCTGGGTTGGCATCAAACTGGGATCCTTCGATCTCAGCCTGCTGAGTAGCGAAGATTACAGGTGTGAGCCACCAACACCTAGCCCCAGTCAAAGTTTTAATTTCAAATTTTGTCTTTATATAGACCAAAGTTACATATATAAACAGTATAAACTAGATACATGTATACTAACTACTTACATTGAATGTGACCACAACAGCACACTATACACAGGCACAGCACGCTTTTGCTATGATGGACACTGGGCTTTTTTATTTTATTTTATTTATTTATTTTTTGGCCAGTCCTGGGCCTTGGACTCAGGGCCCGAGCACCGTCCCTGGCTTCTTCCCGCTCAAGGCTAGCACTCTGCCACTTGAGCCACAGCGCCGCTTCTGGCCGTTTTCTGTATATGTGGTGCTGGGGAATCGAACCTAGGGCCTCGTGTATCCGAGGCAGGCACTCTTGCCACTAGGCTATATCCCCAGCCCGACACTGGGAATTTTTTTAAATCATTTCTCTACTTGAGCTTGTAAAATCACACAACAGCCCATCAAGTCATTGGATTAACCTACCTGCAACATTTAAATTTATGGCTAAGGGCATAGCTCAAGTGATAGAACCTAGGACCTGGGTTCAACTTCTAGCACCAGGAAAAAAAAGTCAAACAAAAGCTTTATGACATCTGTTGCTCTTTTCTCCACCCCAGATGATTAAAACAGCATGATTTGATGGCAATGCTTATTATGTAGTTATATATGAAAGTCATACACATTATTTTTATGCCTAGTAGTTTTACATGTCATATTTTTAATTATGTAATTTTGTATATAAGATAGTTTAATAGTTTAGCATTTATACTGTGTGTGTGTGTGTGTGTGTGTGTGTGTGTGTGTGTGTGTGTGTGCTGGTACTGGGTCTTGAACTCAAGGCATCTTGCTCTTGTTTAGCTTTTTCACTCAAGGTCCATGCTCTACCATATGAGCCACACCTCTGCTTTTGGCTTTTTGCTAGAGATAAGAGTTTCTTGGATTTTTCTGCCTGGGGCTTAGTTCAAACCTTGATCCTCGGATCTCAGCCTCCTGAGTAGCTAGGATTGCAAGTGGGAGCAATGTAATACTTTAATATTACTATCATTAGCAATACTTTTTAATCCAGCCTGTAATACTTTATATGGACATAATCAAATGCCTATTTTAACCTGTTCTTATATACATACTATAATAATTTTCTATTCCAAGATATAGATTACAAATAGACTCGCTTGTTATTTCCTTGCTACTCATGAAGAAATGGACTAAAAGGTACGCCTGAGTTAGGTTTACCAACCTAATAAATCACAGCTTTTTCACTTTTGATTAAAACAAAACTCCAGCTGAGTTCAGTAGTCACTACTGCTCAGGAAGCTGAGGCAGGAGGAGGCCAGCATGAGCAGCATGGAAAGATATGTTTCTTTTTAAATTTTTACATAAAAAAACAAAAAGTACTTACTGATTATAACTATAAACAAGTTCATCTTCAGGGCTGGGGATATGGCTTAGCAGTAGAGTGCTTGCCTTGCATGCATGAAAGCCAGAAGTGGCGCTGTGGCTCAAGTGGTAGAGTGTTAGTTAGCTTTGAGCAAAAAGAAGCCAAGGACAGTGCTCAGGCCCTGAGTCCAAGCCCCAGGACTGGCAGAAAAGAAAAAAAATATATATCTTCAGCATTAGTTACTTTATAACCTTTATAAACATACACACTGAGCAGTTAATATCACTAGGAAAAATCAACAGCATAAAAGTTTGTAACACTGACAATGTAGAAAACTAATTTTCTACAAGTGCAGTTCAGCCATATAAGATAAAAAGAACATGCTTCAGAACCTTCCCAGGCCCCCTTTACCATAACAAGCCTTACAGCACTTTGGTATGACTGAATCTTTGTATTCTACTTTTCCCATGCATAAAATGGAAGAAATGCTGTTACATACTTTACACAGTCACTGTGAAGTTAATACAATAATCTAGGAAAGGCGATGAGAACAGTACTGCCACAATCACTGAGCTCTTTCTCAATAAATGTTCACTTTTAAGGAAATGCATTGAAGGCTCCCCAGATATGCAAATGTGCAATGCAGACTTGCCACACTGGGATCTTAAAGTAACAAGCCCATCCACTGAGTTACAGAATGTGTAATGATACTTTAGAAAGACTATATTTCAAGCAAAATTTTCCTGGTCAAACAAATTATTTAAAAAATAGATCTAGCCCCATTTTACAATGGGATATATATATATATATATATATATATATATATATATATGCTAAGTTTAGGCATATCAATATGTCCCTGAAGCAATGAGATTCTAAAACAACTATCCAGATATTTTTAACAAAAGAACTAGAATAGAAGGTGGAGAAAGAGAAGGAAAAAGAAATGGAAGAGGATTAGGAAGAAGGAGACAAAGAGGAAAAGAAGTAGAAATATTTGCAACAACTACTTAGGCTGACCACAATCCAACCAAATCACCCAACTATTTTTCTTTTGTTGATTTTCTTAATAGTCAGTATTCGCAAGCATGCTGATTTTTTCTAACATATACCATTGTTTATGACACAACATACCAGCTAATCTAGAAAATTCATTGAAATCATCAGTTCCCTCACCAAGCAATAATTTAATCACTCCATGTTGAGAAAGAAAAGCATTTTAATAAAGTCTGTCTTCTTGAATACTGTTATTTCTTCAGATGCAAATAAAGCTTCAATTTTTGCAAAAATTATCTATCATAATTTGACATTAGAATATATTTCCCCCAAAATGAACAGTTTGTTCCATCTGCAGAACTTTAACTGAAGGGTAAATTTTCCATTCAGTATATGCATAGTCTTATGTCTGGCAGAATGATGCCTACCTTGGGAAGAAGCTACTAAGCTAAAAGATTAAGAGTTCCTTTCAACCAGGCTCTGGTGGCTCACACCTGTAATCCTAGCTACTCAGGAGGCTGAGATCTGAGGATCACAGTTTGAAGCCAACCCAGGTAGGAAAGTCCATGAGACTTTTATCTCCAATTAGCTACCACAAAACCACAAGTGGCACTGTGGCTAAAAGTGGTAGAGCACTAGCCTTGGGTGAAAAAGCTCAGGGACAGTGGCCAGGCCCTGAATTCAAGCCCCATGACCAACAAAGGAAAAAAAAAGAGTTCCTTTCAATCTTCTAAAGTCAGATGTTATTTCTCCTCATGCTTATCTTATACTTTCAAGTCTGAGAATGACTACAAAAATAACCAAGGGAGTGGGGCTGGGAATGTGGCTTAGTGGTAGAGTGCTTGCCCAGCATGCATGAAGTCCTGGGTTGGATTCCTCAGCACCATATAAACAGAAAAAGCCAGAAGTGGCACCGTGGCTCAAGTGGTAGTGCCAGCCTTGAGCAAAAAGAATAAACAAATAAATAACCGAGAGCGTGAAATAGTCATTGGACTAACAAATGAACACAATAATTTAGGTTATTGTTTTAGGGGACTATGGTTCTCAAGCCAGTAGTATGAGCAGCACCAAGAACAGAATCTGCTACTGAATACTGTAGGAGGAGGACGAAGCATGGTGTTGCACCCATCCATAACTCCATCTACTCAGGAGGGAGGGGGACATGAGCAGGGCTCAATTCAAGGCCAGCCCAAGAAAAAGGAGACCCTATCTCAAAAACAAACTAAAAGCAAACACAAAAAGACTCAGTATGAAGAGAAAGAAAAAAAAAAGATTAAGGAAAGAAATTCAAAGCAGAGTTATCCAATCTGTTTTAACAACCCCTCCAAGGTGATCCTGATACACTCGCATGTCTGAGAACTCTGTTTATGATAACTAAGCTGATAAAGAACAGCCCTCCGCTAGAGCAGGAGGCTCTGTGGGAGGCGCTCCCTGGCAGCTGGCAGGTCTGCACACAGGTCTCAACCTTTCCCCCACATACTGCAGTCAAGATTCTTCCACAGAGGCCAGCTAGATTAACCAGAGCAGGGAGGAGAGAACAAAAATTGGTTACCAAACAACAACAACAAAAAGAAACAAGAAAAGAGACAGGTCTACCAGTTAGAAAGCATACAGTGTAAGGGAAAGTGTGAAAAGTTCTACATTTCTATTTCTCTGGTTGTCTAACTAGCATATTCCCAAAGCCATTGACCACAAACTATAGAGATGAACCAGGGCTAGAGATATTGCCTAGTGGCAAGAGTGCTTGCCTCGTATCCATGAAGCCCTAGGTTCAATTCCCCAGCACCACATATATATAGAAAATGGCCAGAAGTGGCGCTATGGCTCAAGTGGCAGAGTGTGCTAGCCTTGAGCAACAAAGAAGCCAGGGACAGTGCTCAGGCCCTGAGTCCAAGGCCCAGGACTGGCCAAATAAATAAATAAAATGTTTCTAGCAAAAAGTCAAATAAAATCAGATTCTTTAAAAAAAAAAAAAAAAGATGGACCAAGTAAGAGTGTCTGCCTATCAAGTGATAGTCCATGAGTTCAAACCCAATGCTACCAAAAAATAAAAAAGGAACTGAGAAATAAGCTTGTTGATATATCTTAACAAAATAAAGTTGGTGTCCCTAGTATGTCTAAAACACAGACAATAGTAAGTATTTTAGGAAAAAGAAATCTGTATATTCAGAGAACTAAGATCTGAAAGGAACTAGTACTAGAGTCATTTTAAAAAAAATTTAAGAATACAAATTATAAAATCCCTAAGGTCATTCTTGTAAGCTTCAAGAAATAAATACATGCACTTAATCAATAAAAATATAACTACCATTTTTTTGTCTTTTAAATAATCATTCTATAGTGATGAGATACGATCATGCTATTAAAAGTCACAAGCAAATAATATTTAACTTCTTTATTCTCTAATAAACAGCTAACTCCTTCATTTATATTGTGAAACATAAAAAGGTTTTTGATAGAAAAATTTGAGTCAATGACATTTTAAAAGTTAGTAGAGAGGGCTGGGAATATGGCCCAGGGGTAGAGTATTTGCCTCGTACACATGAAACCCTAGGTTTGATTCCTTAGCACCACATATATAGAAAAAGCCAGATGTAGCGCTGCGGCTCAAGTGGCAGAGTGCTATCTTGAGCAAAAAGAAGCCAGGAACAGTGCTCAGACCGTGAGTCCAAGCCCAGAACTGGCAAAAAAAAAAAAAAAAAAAAAAAAAAAAAGAGTTACTAGAGATAAGTATTTGCAGACTGTCTGTGGCCTGCCTTAGATCATGAAAGAAGTAAGTACTTTTAATTCCCCCAATCATATTTTATGCCAGTTTTGTTTTGTTTTTTAAACACAGGGCCTGGCATTGTTCCGTAGCTTTTTCACTCAAGGCTGGCTCTCTACAGGTAGAGCCACACCTCCACTTCTGGATTTGGGGTGGTTAATTAGAGATAGAGTCTCGGAGATTTGTCTACCTAAGCTGGCTTCAAACCGTGATCCTCAGATCTCAGCCTCCTGAATAGCTAGGATTACAGGCATAAGTCACCAGAGCCCAGCTCAATTTTATGTCTCCAATCCAATTTACATCAGTAGGATTTTAGAGAATACATATTTTAGGTTCTTCTCTAGTTTTAGAGATTTTAGAGAATACATATTTTAGGTTCTTCTCTAGTATTCAAATGCTCTAAGTCTGATATTCCTTCCATACAAGACTACCTAGACTTGAATAAATGGGAACCAATCCATGTGTGTTAACACATAGTTGACCCTCATTGACACCTCTCTGCACTTGAAAGAAAAAAAAATCATTGCATTAATCCTTTCTAGCTGAGCCCTTCTCCACAACAGAGCTGACAGGCCAGCAGAGGTGTAGGGCCAAGGGCTAATCACCATGGCAACCCCCTCACAACATTCAATTCAGTCCTCCCAGCTCTAAGGTCACATGGAGAAAAGATCTGAGTTGATGCTCTGTAAAGCAAGATCATTTTCTAGTAGAAACCACAATCATCCAACTCAGAAGCTGAGCACAAATGCAGACTTTGCCATTCAGCCATAGTAAACCTGTATCCCAGCTGACTATGAACATTACAGGTTAATAATTTGTGTCCTTGCTAATGATGACCCTTTTCATATTAAAAATTGTTCCAGATCAATACATATATGATCTTCCTAAAGACTGGACACTTCAGACAAAAGACAGCCATGAGAACAAGCCAAAGGCAAGCTTATTTTGAGATGTTTGCAGGCCTGCTGCTCTGGCAACCTTTTACAACTAGCTTCTTTGTTCACAGACTACAAAAAAAAACAGGAGATTCAACAGTCACCTTTAGTCAACTAAGTCTCCTCTTCAAATGTAGAGCTCAGGACAAAACAATCAGGTCTTCCAGAGTACCCAAAACTACCCAGAGTCTACTCCTGAATGGTTAACATCTGAACTCATCCCTTTAGTACATCTGGCTACAGAATCAACCACTTCTGAGATTGTTACCTGTAAATTCTGCAAAAAAAACAATGGTCCCTCCAATAACAGCCATATTGGCTGAACTGAAGATGCTCAAAAAAGGAACATAGCAAGCACCACAATACTGGTAAGTATACTCATCCACTCAACAAGTGTTTATATAAAAGGTCAAAAGTGGCGACCTAAGCTGGGCACCAGTAGTTCACCTCTGTAATCCTAGCTAGTCGGGAGGCTGAGATCTGAGGATCACGTTTCAAAGCCAGCCTGAGTAGGAACATCCATGAGACTCATATCTCGAATTATCCACCAAAAAGCCTGAAGTGGCATTATGGCTCAAGTGGTAGAATGCTAGCTAGTCTTGTATAACAGTACCTAGGCCCTAAGACTGGAACACACACACACACACACACACACACACACACACACACACACACAGTGGCAACCCACAGCTCTCTGGAGTCAACCTTCAGATATGTATTGTTTAGGACACAGAATTTCCCATGTTCAAAATCCTTGTCAATACATTAACATGTGAAGTCATACATAAAAATTCAGACTCCCATGTGCACTTGGAAGAACAGAAGTTCTCAACACTGAGCTTGCACTCATTCCTGTCACTTTCAGCTGGTACATAGTAAAAGTTTGAAAGAGAACACCCAGAATCCAGTCTCCCTCTTCCTCACTAAGGGCATTTGAATATGTAACCTCTCATTAATGGATGGAGAAAACCCCTAGGGAGACCACATCTGGACCTTCAAGTTAATGGTTCCCTCCCACCAGAGATTCTCTCCGCTCACAGAAAATAAGAATCTATATCTTTAGATCAAAGACTTATCTGGGAAATGTCTTCTCCTAGAAAGACATATGGCTTTTATGACTCCCCTGGACTAAAGGGGAAAATAAGCCTAAATATGCCATTAGTAAACTAGCAGCAGAACATGCGGTCTCTAATGCTTAGTATGGAGGTAAGTAAAAAGGATGGGTTTTGGCTTTGTATTTTTATTTTTTATTTTGTGTGCTTAAATGCAGGGCTTCTGAGCTCTTGCTTGGCTTTTTACCTCAAGTTTGTCACTCTACCACTTGAGCTACAGCTCTCAATTTCCAGCTTCTTGGTGGTTAATTGGAGATAAGAGTCTCACAGACTTTTCTGCTGATGCTGGCTTTGAACCCAGAACCTCGGGTCTCAGCCTCTTGAGCAACTGTTGAGAATTCACTACATTACAATCAGAAATGAAATTTAACAATAATGGGTCAGGTATAAGATCTGCAAAAATAAATAAATAAATAACAAAAGTTCACCATAAACCACCAACAGTCATGGAACATGTCTGAAAGGCCTGGAAAAATACAATTAATCCTTCTTTACTGGCAGAACCAGAACTTTTCTAATACAATAAAGGCCATTAACTTTTCAGAAAGTTTCCAATTTCCTCACACATGCCAGTTAAAAATGAGTTTTGAACCAATGAGCATAACATGAAATTGACTGAATCATGGTTAGAAATCAGAGTCATTTGTAGAATGGTATTCTGCTATATGTTGTAACTGTAAAAATGACAGCAAGTCAAACTTTGTCTTTTCACTCTGGAAAATACACTGTTTATTATTATATTTAACTATTTTACAAAGCAACGGATAATTAAAAGACAACCAACACTTATTTCCTTCAATTCCTCAATAGGCCTTTTGTGGGAAATTACTGTCAACATTTTTTTTAATTACAGACACTACAGTAATGAAATAGGAAAAAATAATAAAAGCTTTATTTACAAGAGGTTTTTGTCATTGAGCTATTATTAATTTCCCAACTACCCAAAGAATGCCACATGATAAAACCTGAGACTTTATTTATTTCTATTTAGCCAACACTATTTTTCCAAAATAGAATGCTTTCCAAATACTTTGCAAACATTCGGTTTTAAAACAGTACTTCAGGAACAACAACAACAAAAAAAACAATCTTTAAAGCCTGTTTTCAAAAGCACAACCACTGTGGCAAAGTTTCCTTCTCGCCGTTGGATAAGGATTGCACCTGTTCTTAGGAAAGTAAAAGCTTGGATTAGCCACACCATTACACTCTAGAGAAATGATAGAAAAATGGGCGCCAAAATTAACTATTATTTCGGGGCTTGGGATACAGCTGGGTGGCAGAGAGCTCACCCAAGTGCGTGCAAGGCCCTAGGTGTGCAGAAGGGGGGGGGTAGAAGTGGGAGGGGAGAGGTAAGGGGTAGATGTGAACTCTCTTCTACCATAATTCGTTGATGTTTATCTCCAATGCGTGAATAAACTTCAAGAAAGTTTTCCCATTGGACGTCCAAACTCAAGAATTGTACTTTGCTGGCAATCTGACAATGTTCCAGACTTTTCCCCCTTGGAGCCCAGCTCTGAAATCGCCTCCTCCTCACCGGATACCTTTCACAGGTGCCCTGTGATGTGGACAGGACCCACGAAATGCATTGAGGTGCAACACTTGACTGAGAACCAGTAAGAACCCCACTCTCTCCTGCTCCAATCACATACACACACACACACACACACACACACACACACACACACACACACACACTTGCGAAGGCCAGGCAAGCCACCTCCAGTCACACGCAAGCCACGGCGGTCCTCCCGGGACGCGTGATCTTCTCTGCGTCCTGGGACGCCAAGACACCATCGGGACCCCAGGACACCAGTCTTCATCTTTCTGTCTCCCTGGAGTCTGCAGGTCGTCTGCTCCCACCACCCGTGTCCAGCACCCACCCAGCACCAAACGCCTTTTCTTCCCTTTCAAGTCCCAGGAAGGGGGCGAGCCCAGCACCAAGAGCGCCACGTGGAGCGCGCGCGCGTAAGCAGCTCAACTAATGAGATCTAAAACTCAGTCCCCGCTCCTCTGTCCCCCACTCTCCCAGCTCCCCGCGACCCGGGACTTGCCTGATTGGGGTCAGTGGCGCGGAAAACGTGGCAGGCCATCTGCGACTCAGGGTCGTCCGGCTGTGCCTTGATCAGGTAGGCAAAGTAGGTGAGGTCGTGGCTGTTATGGATGAAGCGCGCGATGTGCTGCGCCTTGTGCTCGAAGATGAACACCGCGGGGTTGGGCTGCGGGGCCGAAGGGCCGGCGCCCCCCGCAACCCCGGGCGCGGGGACGCAGCGCAGGAAGGGCGCGCTGAGCACCAGGACGACCTCGCGGGCCGCGGGGGCCCCACAGCCGCCAGCCTCCGGCTTCTGGCTGCGCCGGCGGATCTCGGCCATGAGCCAGGGTAGCATGGGCAGCGTTGTCCTCCGGTCCAGGCACGAGCCTCCCACGTACCAGAGCCGGAACTGCTTGTCGCCCGGTTTCCCCTGGCCAAGCTGCGCCGGGGAGCCCGGCTCGGGCTCCAGCGGGTGCGGGAACGGCTCATCCTGAAGGCAGCTGGGCGGCTCCATAACTCGCTCCTCTGCTGAGCAGCGGGGTGGCCCGCCGGGCGCACCGCGCCCCCAAGTCTGGCTGTGCAGGCGCCGCCGAAACTGTGCCAAGTGCTGCACCGGATCTCTGCGCTGGTTTAGGGCGCGATGGGATCCCCAACTCCGCGCCTCAGCGGCCCTGCCCCATGCGGCACTTCCCCGGGCGAGGCTGGCAGGCGCTGGCTGCGGGCACTCAGGCGAGCGCCTGGCAGCGGATGGGCAGGAAAGGGCGCGTTAAATGGGCATCCTCCGTTCTCCGACCGAGCCTTGAGCCTCGTTTACCCCGCTTCTTCCCCAGCAGGTTTACCGGGCCTCCAGGCCGGTGCTGAGGCCCCTGGTGCCGCGGGCTCCAGCCCTGCAGCCCGCTGCGGCCGCGCGCTCGCCAGGGGCAGGCACTGGGAAGCGGGGCGGAGAATGGGGCTGTGGGCGGGAGGAGGGTGACAGGGCGGAGCTGACTCCGACCGGGGTGACCGCCTGTCACCTGCGAAGGTCGGGGTCGCCGGGCTCCAGTACGATCGGTCCCTGCAAGAACCTTCGGAGAACTATTCTCGTATAAAAAAAAAAAAAAAAAGCAAAAACAAAACGTGTCCTCGCGGGGGCCTCCTTCCCCAGCTACCCCAAGGGCAGCCCAGCTCGCTGCTCTTTCCTCCAGCGACTGCTGCTGTTCCCGTCCCTCCCTCGCTCCTTCCTTCCTTCTTCCTTCCAGGCTGCTGCTTTAATCAGGCTGCTACTCCGCCTCCCGTCCAGCCAGCAAAGGGTATTGCCTACAAAAGCTTATCTGTGAATCTACCACCCCACCTCTTCCTTCTGTCCCTGCCAGCCAAGTCGCCCCGGGGAGCAGACGTCCTGAGCCGGGTGCTGGCACTGTCCCCACCAGCTTGGTCTCTTGGTCCTACCCTGGGCGTCTCTGCTGCCCCCTGGAGAAAGAGGGGATCACTTGCAACGGAGATCCTGATTTTTTTTTTTTTAATTCTTTTACAGTATTTGCATGGTTTCAATTTCTTCTACCATGTGTTATTTTCTGCGTCTTCTTTCTTAGTAATTTTTAAACTCTCCGTGTGACAAATCACAATATTATGAGATATTTTTGACTCCAACTTTCCATAGAACCTAGTTTGACAACTTGATTCTTCCTAGCTCCCGATGCAGTCAACTTCTTAAAACGTGGAGAAACTGGACATTGTTACTGATTCCCGGGTCAGAGATTTATTCTTTTTTCTACGTGTGAAGACACGTTTCCCAAACTCTTAAAATTAGTTCAGGGATAATTTTGCTCATTATCGTTTTTTAAAACAGAAAAGGAGATTAGTATTTCTTTTCCCCATTTTAATATGTTAGACCCTTTTTTTTTCTTTTTTCTTTGGTGCTTAGACAAGGTCTTACCATGTAACTCAGGACAGCTGGACCTTCATGCTTCAGCTTCCCAAGACATGAGTCACTAATTCCAGCTCCTGCTCTCATTTTACTCTTACTGATAATTAAAACTTTGGATGAAATTGCATTATTTACCAGAATTATGATATGGAATCCACCCAGATGCCTCTCAGTAGATGAATGGATCAAGAAAATGTGGTGTGTATACACAATGGAATTCTATGCTTCCATCAGAAAGAATAACATTGCCCATTTGTAAGGAAACAGAAAGACTTGGGGGAAAAAATCATAGTAAGCAAAGCAAGCCAGACCCAAAGAAACATAGGTTGCATGGTTTCCCTCATTTGTAATAAATAGAATATGTCTACGATAGTCTTAGCAGAAGATCACAAGAGCTCAATAGTTATGTGCATATGGCTGTGTGTGTGTGTGTGTGTGTGTGTGTGTGTGTGCTGTTTGCAGTTATTCCTTTTTTATTTCTTGTTTTTTCCCTTTGGTTTATTCCCTGTTGTCATTGTTTGTGATTTTTGTATCCTTTATCTTGTATATGTTTATCTGATTTGGGGAAAGGAAGGGGAATCACAGAAATAGTGGGACAAAGGGTGTGTCAATGTAACAGGGATATTCACTAGACACTATGTTGGAAATGAACTTTACAACTTGGGGGGAAGGGAGTTGGTGAGGGGAAGAAGAATATGAAAGAGGGAGTAAAACTGTTCAGAAAGAAATCTACTCATTACCTTATTTATGTAACTGTAACCCCTATGTACATCAGCTTTGCAATAAATTTTTAATTGAAAAAAATTTGGATGAGAGGTAAAGGTTAAACAAATGGAAAGACACTGACCTTCCTGATCATGCCCTAAGTGCTTTAGAGAAAGAAGGAAAACTCACTGTAATTTCTGGCTGGCTGTTTTTGTTTTTTTGTTTTTTTGTTTTGTTTTGTTTTGTTTTGCTTTCCCTAAAGCTCTGTAGCCATTTTTTATCCTCCTATTTATGCAAGATCAGTATGGTCAACTACTATTATCCCTATGCTCAACTCCTAGAGGCACTCTAAGACCCTCTGAATAGCAAACACCTATGCTCCAAGATAGAGGTAATAAGCCAGTCACTGTCTTGATTGGGTTAATTCATTTGGTCAACCACTCCACAAACCTTTGTGCAAAACAGAACCAAGTCTCAAGCAGTGAAAAGTTCTGAGAATACAGACAGATTTCCTAGGAGCTTAGCAGAAACTCTCTTCCCTAGGCTGCACACCACACCTGAGACTTCTGAAAGAGAAAAGCACAAGGGTATGAAAAAAAGACAAAAAGCCCAGACATCTTGCAGATTCCACCTAAGCAACCAGCATGAGCACTAGAATTGAATTTGAATTCCCCACAGGCCAGTTCCTTTCGGAATAAGAATGTGGATAATCAAGGAGTTTATTGATAGAAAAGTAAAATTGTATTTTTACTATATAATATGCCAAATGGGATTACTGCATCTTCTGAAACACTTGTAGCCCTCCCTTCATATTATTCCTATGATGTGCCATGTGTTAATGAACATTAGTCTTCACCAATAGAGGCTCCTTCCAGCATCCTGACACAAGGCAAACTGCTCTCGCCATCCCTGCAAAGTTAGTCATGCTTGTCTGGCTTATTTTGACATGGAATGTGAACGGTGACTTGGGTCACATCTAGTGTAGAAGCATTGACTGCCAGTAGAGGAGGATACACTGGGACTGATAGCTGATGGTTTATAAAGATTACCTTTGGAGTCAGGGACCTGCCAGTCAAATTTTGTCCCAAATTCTTAACTCTGACTATAGCATAAGAATTTCAGGACAAGTCACAAAGATTAACAAATCTGGTAAGCTTAGTAGAGTGCACAAGCAAATAGAAGCACATTCTAGTAGGTAGAATGTGGGTGATACAAAAGAGAAACCTTGAGCTATTGGGATTCGGCTCAAATTTACCTTAGGCTAAGGGTTCTGCTTTGTTCCACAGCTGGTTCATTTAGTCACCCTTCTTGTTACTCTGTGTTATTAATTGGCCCAGAGATTTCAAGATTGACCTGCTGGTGAAACTCGGGTCCCTAATATCTGGGCATCCTTCAAACAAAGGATAGATTGTGCCCCGGATTCCCACCATTACAGGTGTCCATCCCCAAGGTAAGTTTTCTCACTTAAGAATGTTTTAGGCCAAGAAGTCATTCTCCCAGGATCGTTTTCTTTCTTTAGGATATCCTTGCTCCATCCTCAGAGCTCACTAATCATTTCAGCAAGCAGACAAGGTCAGAGGGAGAGAGCTGGTCGTATTAAACATTACAGCTTACGAAGGAGTATAAAGTCTAAAGCAGAGATAATGGTGCTTATGTGTTTGTGATAGGGCTATGAAGTTAAACAGTGTTTAGTTCTAAATTTCCAGGCTGCTGTTTCCCAGGGCTTATCTTCCCTGATCTCTCCTGCTTCATGTCAACTCTTGCTCTCCAGAGGTCCAGGAGGAAAGAAGATGTCCCTGTGAAGATGCCTCGTGATCAGAGAAGCCCAGAATGCTGAGCCACCACAAGCTGACACCTGTCCTGGACAGCTAGCCAGGCACCGAGCAGCACAACTTTTGTCCTGTTAAATCACTGAGATTGTGGCTTGTTTGGCACCATGCTGTTCACCTGCCTAGCCTGCCAAATAAAAATTTTGAACAATAAACAAACATATGTTTAATATAAGCTGTTTTATAGTCATTTATACAGATACTTAGCACATACATAAATACACAGGCTGTCATTAGATTCTTTGTTTTGTTTTTTTGCCAGTCCTGGGGCTTGAACTCAGGGCCTGAGCACGATCCCTGGCTTCTTTTTGCTTAAGGCTAGCACTCTGCCACTTGAGCCACAGCACCACTTCCGGCTTTTTCTATATATGTGGTGCTGAGGAATCGAACCCAGGGCCTCATGTATACAGATGAGCACTTTACCACTAGGCCATATTTCCAGCCCGTGTCATTAGATTCTTAATGCCACTGGTTCACATGTAGAACACAATCACACACATATAAGATGTATTTCATTTTGTACTGAGAACTTGAATTTATAAAAAGAGGACAAGAAGCCATGTGTCTGTAATCCTACCTATTCAGTGGGCTGAGATATATATATATATATATAATCATCTCCAATTAACCACCAAAAAGCCAGAAGTAGAGATGTGACTCAAGTGTTAGAGCACTAGCCCTGAACAAGGTTAAGCCTCAGGACTAGCACACACACACACACACACACACACACACACACACGATGTTTATACCTCATAAAAAAATAAAAATAATCTAAGGTCCTGAACAAGTAATCTTTACTAGAATCTTATTTTTCTCCCTGTCTTGAATTCTGTGCCCCCTCTATATGCACTTTTTCTTTTTTTTTTTTTTTTTTTGGCCAGTCCTGGGCCTTGGACTCAGGGCCTGAGCACTGTCCCTGGCTTCTTCCCGCTCAAGGCTAGCACTCTGCCACTTGTGCCACAGCGCCGCTTCTGGCCGTTTTCTGTATATGTGGTGCTGGGGAATCGAACCTAGGGCCTCGTGTATCCGAGGCAGGCACTCTTGCCACTAGGTTATATCCCCAGCCCCGCTTTTTTTTTTTTTTTGGCCAGTCCTGGGCCTTGGACTCAGGGCCTGAGCACTGTCCCTGGCTTCTTCCCGCTCAAGGCTAGCACTCCGCCACCTGAGCCACAGCGCTGCTTCTGGCCGTTTTTTTTTGTATATGTGGTGCTGGGGAATCGAACCTAGGGCCTCGTGTATCCGAGGCAGGCACTCTTGCCACTAGGCTATATCCCCAGTCCTGCACTTTTTCTATTTGACTTTTTTATTGTTATTATAAAGGGGATATATGCTAGGCACTGGTAGCTCATACTTGAAAGGCTAGGTACTCAGGAGGCTAAGATCTGAGGAATGAGGTTCAAAGTCAGCCTGGGCAGGAAAGTTTGTGAGACTCGTATCTCCAATAAACTACTCAGAAAAAACTAGAATTGATGCTGTATATCAAGTGATAGGGTGCTAGCCTTGACCAAAGGAGGCTCAGGGACACCACCAGGACTGGCAAAAGAAGAAAAACGTTTAAAGCTGATATACAGAGGAATTGTAGTAACATAAGACAGGCAATGGGTACATTCCTTTTTGGACAATGTCACCTCTTCCCTTCCTCTCTCCCAATTTTATATCCCCCTTTATACCCTGCTAAAAATATATCTACATAACCACACTGTTTCACAAAGCCCAAATCTTTTCTAGCTGCATTTGTCTCTGCCATGTCCTTTCTCTCACATTCAAACATTGCCATTTCTAAATACATTCCATGTTGCTGTCTTGGTGGCACTTCACTGATTTCTTCCTTTCCAAGTGCTATCTCCTACCATGCCACAACTTGAATTTTCTGTCTGTCACTGCTTCCTTCACTCAAAACCCAACTCCAAAGTCAAGTACTTTTGAAGCTATTCCGCACTCGCAGCCAGGGAGGCCTTCTTCTTCGCCCCTCCATGCATGCCACTGTTACAGTCCTACAGCTTTCTTCATAAGTTCTTGAAAACATTCTTGCCCACTACTGGGAAAAAGTTTCTTGAAAAACAAAATGGTCTCATGTGTCTCCAATTTTCTCCAGGAGAAAGCACAGTAGCTGATAATTACCGGACCCTTAATAAGCATGGGAGAAATATATGGATGAGCTTGGGGTTTAAATTGACTAATTAAAACTTTAAAAGACAAAAAAGAAGACTTTTGCTGTCACTGAGATGCTATTTCAAAGTCATTAATTTCTGGTTAACATGTTAAAAAGGTCTACAAGCTAATTAGAAGACGCTCGAAAATAATAGAACGTCTCCCCAAAATCGTGAAGGAGGTCTGGGGGGAAGATAAACAGCTGGCATGTTGTGACTGAGATGTTAACAGAGTTTTCTTCCATCCTGTGACCTTGCTCCAGCCTGGGCAGCTGGAGCATTCCATCTTCAGCCTCAGGGAAAAGATGACACAGCAGAACACAGGGAACAAAAGAGGCCATTCTGAGCTTTCAGGCTTAAGAGCTAAAGAACTGGCAAAGGCAAAGAATTTAGAATGTATGCCCTAAGAATCCATTTCTCTTGCTCTTGATAATGAAAAATTTCCCAAAGTTGGAAGAATTAAGAGAGAGAAAGGCAGAGGGGGGAGGAGAGAGAGACAGAGAGAGAGAGAGAGAGAGAGAGAGAGAGAGAGAGAGACAGAGACAGAGACAGAGACAGAGACAGAGAGACAGAGACAGGGACAGAGAGACAGAGACAGAACACTGAAGACTCAGGGATCTCCAGAAAGTCTACTTTGGCTGACCCAATGAAGAAGCAGGGGGATGGGGAGGAGAGACCCTAAGCCAAAGCTTATTCTGCCCTTTCCCAAAAAGTAGCACAGAAACCTACAAGATCTGGGCATTTTCTGATACCCATCTCACTGAAGGAGCAGAGGGAAGGAACAGAAAGAAGAAGGCCCCTGGAAATAACTAGATGCCCTGTGTGTCAAAGGAAGCACCCATCAGGCACCAGGAAAGAGATACAGATAATCCAGAGAGTGCAACTGGAGCCTTGCTGTGGGAGCTGGAGGACTAGGCAGTGACTATGTCAGCTCCTACACTGCCTACTAGCACATAGACTCCCAGAATGATGACCTGTCAAATACTCCCATCCAAGCCCAACACCAGTGGCTTATGCCTGTCATCTTAGCTATTCAGGGAGCTAAGGTCTAAAATTCATGGTTCAAACCCAGCTCAAGCTAGAAAATCTGTGAAAGTCCATGAGTCTCTTATCTCCAATTCACCACCAGAGAACTAGACATGACACTGTGGTTGAAAGTGGTAGAGTGCTTTTTAGTGGTTAATTGGAGATAAGAGACTCATGGACTTTCCTGCCTGGGCTAGCTTTGAACTGCAGTCCTTAGATCTCAGTCTCCTGAATAACTAGGCAGGAACATGAGCAATAGCACCTGGGTTTTACAACAGAGATTTTAAAACCTAGCAATATACGGTTTACAAAATCACTTAAATAAGGTGAGCGTTGGTGGTATAGTGGTGAGCATAGCTGCCTTCCAAAATCACTTAAATATATATATATGGATGTGCATATGTATGTATATATTTATGTCTCTCTCTATAGATATACATATATATTATACACACATAATGAAAAACAAGCACAAGAATAGATACAGGCATACATAAATGAAAAGAAAGCTAGGACAGTGGCTCCAATGTCAGATTAAATAGAAAATAAATATCTACTAGTAAAACTAATAAGGTATTATCATTTTAAAGTATAACCTTAAGGATAAAGGGAATTGAACAAGTGTATTCAGGTGTACTAAGTAATGCTGCCCTTTATGCATAAAGCGAAAACACAAAAGAAAACTAAAAAATAAATTCAACAACATTGTTAGCTAGACCTTAACAAATCATTTTCAGATAGTATAAGAACATGTAAATGAAATACCAAAATTATATGTTACAATAAAATTTATCAGTATAAATATATACCTAATAAGTAAACAAATAAAAAACAATTTTTTGTGTGCCTGTTCTGGGATTGGGCCTAGGTGCTGTCCCTGAGCTTTTGTGTTCCACTGGAGTCACAGCTCTACTTCTGGCTTTGTTGTTGTTGTTGTTGCAGTTAGTTAGTTAATTGGAGATAAGAATCTCCCAAACTTTCCTATCTGGGCTGGCTATGAACTGTGATTCTCAGATCTCAGCCTCCTTCTGAATACTAGGATTACAGGTATGAGCTCCTGATGACCAGAAAACATAGATTTTTAAAAATAGAGTACCTCTAAAGCATTTACAAAAAATGATGGATCACCATGTCACAAAAGAAACCCATAAATTCTAGAAATTTTCACTAGTATAAACTTTTTCAATTTTATTCAAGGTAGCTGATAAATCAGAACCAGTGTGAGCTTGAGCACGGTGACGCACACCTGCCATCCCAGCTTTCAGGAAATGGGGATTCGGAGAATTACAAGTATAAGAGCAGTCAGAACTACACAGTAAGACCCTGTCCAAAACAAACAGACATAAAGAAGATGAAAGATGATGAATATGGTCCAAAGAGATGGTTGACATGTATGAAAGAAGTAGAACAAGGAAATGGGCCAAATTGCTTTAGGAAGCGGGGGAGAGGATAAGGGAAAGTATTGGGGGGGCATCTATTGGAATACATGGTACTCATGAGTGAAAATGTCGCAATGAAATTCCCCTTTTAGAGCTAATATATGCTAATAAAAAGCAAAATAAAATGAACCCAAAATAGTTTGAAAAATCTTTATGTGGAAAATTCCAAAACATGATTTCAGTAATCCTTAATCAAAAAAGAACTTACATGAAAATACTAAAAATATAAGAAATTAAATGAAAGCAATGAGTGTCAACATTGTGGAGCACCAGTTAATGTATTTATTTAAGATAATAAAAAAGAATAAATTCAAATAAATAAGCTCAGAATATAACTCAGAGCGAAAAACCAAAAAATGGCATGAAGAAGCTGAAGCATTGCATAAATGAATGAATGAATAAATAGTAAGTGTTACTTTAAGCGTTGATCTTAGCTGGGCACTGGTTGAGAATAAAGATTTGGAGACAGCATGGATACACAGAACTGTAGTCTCTTATCTCCAATTAATCAGCAAGAAATAGAACTAGATATATGGCCGAGGTGGTAGAGAATGAGCCAGTATACAAACCAACCCTGAGGCCCTGAGTCCAACCTTCAGTACTAGCACACACACAAAATTGGCCCATGCTCAAATATAGGTACAACTTTCTCATGATCCTGATCATTGATAGCAAAGGATATAAAAGTACCATGGGTTTTTTTTATTAGAAAATTAAAATTCAAAATAAATTAATTAAGAGAATGACATTATATAGAATGAATGGAAAACATCCTAACTAAACGTACAGTGTCTAGCATAGAGTGATCAATGAATTAGGGTAGAGCTCTCTTGAATTTCACAGAAGAGAATCAGTTTGCTTCAGAGGTTTACGATATCTATAAAGGAAGCAGATTTTTCTCCCACTATAAGGCTTTGATAACTTTACCACTATCCATCTTTGCCTTGCTGCATAATTCAGAAGGATGTCTGGTTGAGGTATAAATGGCCTCTAGGGTCTGAAAACTCTCTTGTAAATAAAACCTATTTGAAAGATGAAAGGAAACCCAAGTGGCAGTGAACATTTATTTAATGCATGCTTTCAAGATAGATCCGTGTCATCCGGGCATGGGAGATAAACTACACGTTGTAAAATACTGAATATATAGATGATAGTATTGATGTGAACAGATTAAACATCTCCCTAGTCGACTCTCCTTTATTAGTAAGTGAAACCTCATACCTATACTCCTTAAATCACATGGACTCACATTGACATGATTCACTAATTTCTGTTCAACCTAATGATAACCTGTGTGAAAACACATGAATGCCTCAATAAAATTGTCCTTGTGCAAAAATGCTTCTTGTTTAATTAACTTAATGAGTTTCAAAATACATTGATTTAAAGTTTATTATAAATGAATAGTTCCAAAATGGTGTTGTTTTTTAGTTTGTTGTGGTGGTTTGTTTTAAAACAGGGTCTGTCTTTTATAGCCCAAGATATCCTAGAAATTGTGACCCTTACTAACTCATTCTTCTGAACACTGGAATTATTGCCAAATGCTACCATGCCCAATGCCCAACTTGTAGTATTTTCTTTTCAGTCTGGTGTGGGGCTTGAACTCCAGGCTTGGGCGCTGTCCCTAAATTCTTCAGCACAAGGCTAGCTCTACCACTTGAGCTACCGTGCCACTTGCAGTTTTAGGGTGGTTAAGTAGAGATAAGAGTCTGACTATGGACTTTCCTGCCCAGGCTGGTTTTGAACTGAAATCCTCAAATCTCAGCCTTCTGAGTAGCTAAGATTATGATCGGAAGCCATAGCGCCCCACAGTATTTTCTTAATCTCATTTTTTAAATCACTGCTTCTAATGGTAATGCTATGATTTGAATGTTTGTTCATCTACATATTAATTGTTTGGTCCACAGGCTGACACTGTTAGCAAAATGGTGGAACCTTCGGGTGTGAATCCTGGCAGGAGCTCCTTAGGTCATTGGGCTAGGCCTTTAATGGAGACTGGAGGATCTCATTTGTTCTCCTTCCTTCGGTTTCTGTTTCAGATGTGACCATTCATTCCAAGTGCATTCCTACCATGACATGTCTTCATATGTAAGCCTCATGGGCACTCAAGCCCAATCTCAGCACTGAACCTCTAGAGCTGAGCTAAGTACATTTTCTCTCTTTTTAAGTTACCTGCCTCCAGTATTTGATTGTAATAATTCAACATTCACTAATACTGATATGTGGGAGATAGTATGGCAATCAAAAATATGGACTGAAAAATTTAAGTCTTCTTTCCACTCCTTTTTCCAATGACTCTTTCTGGAAGTAGCTAGTGGTACAAGTTTGCTTGCATGAATGTAAACATGAAAAAGATGGTAGTAATAATATCTACCATCTGTTGGATTCTTACTCTGCACCAAGCATTCACTCCTCAAACATGGAAACATTGCTATTTTTATTTTACAGATGAGAAAACACGGAGACACTAGCAACTTTAGGGATTACTTGTTGTAGATGTTAGAATCTGAGTTTAAATATGGAGCATCATTCATGCTTGTACAGGTTCTAATATACTAGGTAGCATACCAAAGGGTCCAATTCAGGGAGGTTAAAAAAAAAAACGGTGACAATGGCAGTATATATCTGATGAACTGTAACAAGAATTCTTTCAGGAAGTGGCACTGTGGCTCAAATGGTAGAGCACTAGCCTTGACCTGAAGAGCTCAGGGACAGCGCCCAGGCCCAGAGTTCAAGTTCCACGACACACACACACAAAAAAATCTTTCAGGGGTACTTTGCAATTAAGAATCACTTTAGGGGCTGGGGATATGGCCTAGTGGCAAGAGAGCTTGCCTCCTATACATGAGGCCCTGGGTTCGATTCCCCAGCACCACATATACAGAAAACGGCCAGAAGTGGTGCTGTGGCTCAAGCGGCAGAGTGCTAGCCTTGAGCAAAAAGAAGCCAGGGACAGTGCTCAGGCCCTGAGTCCAAGGCCCAGGACTGGCAAAAAAAAAAAACGAATCACTTTAGCTCCTCATCAGTGGCTCACTGCTATAATCATAGCTTCTCAGGAAGTTGAGATCTGAGGATAGAAGATCAAAGCCAACCCATGCTAGAAAGTCTGTAAGTGTGATCTTCAATTAACCAGCCAAAAAAAACAAAACAAAACAAAACTGGAAATGTGGCTCTAGATCAAGTGACAGAGCATGAGCTTTGACTGAAGAAGCTAAACAACAGAGGCCAAGCCCTGAGTCCAAGTCCCAGTACCAGGAGGAGGAGGGGGAGGAGGGGGGGAGGGGGAGGGGGGAAGGGGAGGGGGAGGGGGAGGGGGAGGGGGAGGGGGAGGGGGGAGGGGGGAGGGGGAGGGGGAGGGGGGAGGGGGGGGGGGAGGGGGGAGGGGGAGGGGAGGGGGAGGGGGGGAGGGGGAGGGGGAGGAGGGGAGGGGGGGGGAGGAGGAGGAGGGGAGGGGGAGGAGGAGGAGGAGGGGGGGAGGAGGAGGAGGGAGGAGGGAGGGGAGGAGGAGGAGGAGGAGGAGGAGGAGGAATATTTACCAAATATCTACAATGGTCCACACACTAGACACATCCTTGCCACCTACAGGGAGCATAAGGGAATGCAGACAAGAGAAAAGCAACCATAATACTGAGCATATAGAGTTGGGATGGCACCATGAGCAAACTCTGACCTATGTGGCATTGATTTAAGACCATGCAGCAGACAGGAAGGAAGTTGTTAGTGGAGGCTACAAAAAGCAGCCAAGAAACTATTCCAAGAGTCTGGGAAAATGGTAAAAAAAAAAAAAAAAAATTTAAAACCCTGAAAAATGTAGCAGTAAAAGGACCACTTGACAGATTTTTGGATTTGAGCAAAGAGATGTCAAGCAAAAAAAAATTTTTTTTTGAGCGTCATCTGGTTTATACTAGCAGTACTTTGGGTTGCATTCAGGAAAGAACTGGCAAATTTGCAAATAGAACTTAGAGTTATAGTAGGGTTAGAATTTGCTAGTCTGGAAAGCAACCTACCTATTTTTCTCAGAGTCTCAAGCAAATAAAATATTGTTAAGAAATGGTCTTATGATTATAATCAATTTGAAAGTAGAGCTGTAAGACACTTTTCAAAGGTTTCCAGGGAAATAAATTGGTGCTTCTTCTGTTGAACAAAAATGATTCTTTAAAAGCTTAAAGACAGCCAGGTGCCAGTGACTCATTCCTGTAATCCTAGCTACTCCCGCAGGCTGAGATCAAGGGATTAGAGGTAGAGGGCAGCCTAAACAATACGTTTTTAAGTCCTCATCTCAGAAAAAAATGTTGGGCATAGTGACGTATGTCTGTCATCCCACCTACAGTTGGAAGCATAAATAGGAAGATTATGTTTCATGATGGCCTGAGCAAAAATTGCGAGCCTATCTCAAAATATAACCAAAACAAAGAGGGCTTGGGGCCTAGCAAGTGTGAAACTCCTGAGTTCAAACATTACCATCACCAAATAGAAAAAGAGCTTATTGGCAGTAGTCCTATATACGCCTGACCCCAAAGCAGCAATTAGTCTGAAAAAAAAATGGAGCCTATATTGAAACTTGGTGTAGATTTGTCTCTGTAGTGCAAATCATACATGTATTATAAAATATTTTATATTATTATAAAATCATATTATGAGGTAAGTAGTCTCCGAAATTATTAAGAAATTGTATCAATATATCCCTGTATAACCATCCTTATCTTGGCACCCCCAAATGATTTGGGATTTAAAGAGGATTTTATCCCCTAACTTTATATAGAAAGTTGAGAAAGTGGTTCCTAAATCCCACTGGAAGATGAATTGGAATTAAACATTTTAAAATTGTATCTTGGAATATGAGAGCAGAGAAATCTCTGGAGTTGAGTGTGTAATTCTGAAGCTTAGGGTCTCAGTGAGAGATGGAAGTTTGAGAGCCACTAGCACATAGTAAAAAACATACAACTATAAAGCCAAAATGTCATGTTTGGTAGAAATGTAGATAAGTGACCCCATCCACTGTAGTCTTATTGAATGATAACCACAATAAGAAAATTTACTTATTGTATTTTGTGCATGGGAAACACTAGGCTAATTTTACAAAAAGTGTTAAATTCCTGGAATGTTTATTCTAAATGGGTTTTGATGAAGACCCTTGTGTTTTCTTTTCGGGTCGATTGTGGGGCTCGAACTCAGGGCCTGAGTGTTTTGCTCTTCCACTTTGAGCCACAGCACCACTTCCAGTTTTCTGGTGGTTAATTGGAGATATGAGTCTCACAGACATTCTTGCCCTGCCTGGCTTCAAACTGAGATCCTCAGATCTCAGCCTCCCTAGTAGTTAGGACTACACTCATGAGCCACTGGCCCCTGGTTTCAAATGAAGACTTTTAATGGCACACTCCTAAAAAGAAAACGCCCACAGCTTCCTCCCCCAACCCCAAGAAGTGAATTGCTGGGTAGGACCTACCTCTGGGAACTGACTCCCAGCATGTGTTTGCTAGAGGAGAGCCAGAGTCCAGACCCTCTGTATTACCAACTCCCAGCCCCCTCCTCCCCACAGGGAAGAGAGCTGCAGGACCAGCTGTGTACACATTAAAGTCAACAGGTAGAGCAGTAGGACCCTCAGTTCTCCCCCATCCAAAGCAGTACTTAACTCTCTGCTTTACACCTCTGATGCATTTGCCCCAAGTCTGAAGTGCTTGTTGTCCTAAGGGACACAAACTTGGTGTGTGGGGTTTGTGGAGCAGATGGCAACCTGCCTGAGCTCCAGGCTATAAAGCTTTCTATATGTAATGATGACTCCCACTAAACAAAGAAGGGTATCTTCTACAGTAATTATAGAATACAGTAAATATAGAATTCAAATTCCATCTAAAAGAGCAATCACAGCAGGACAAGGTGGCTCAGGTCTCTAATCCTAGATACTCAGGAGGCTGAGATCTGATGTTAGCAAGCCAAGACCGAAAAGTCTATGAGACTCTTACCTCAAATTAATCACCAAAAGCTAGAAGTGTAATTGCGACTCAAATGGTAGTATGCTCACTATCCTTGAGCATACAAGCTCATAAGCATAAAGCTCTGAGTTCAGGTTCCAGGATTGGCAAAAGAAAGAAGTAAAGACAGGCTTAGTGGTAAAGACCCTGTCCTAGCATACACAAGCCCCTAGTACTGAAAAAATTACTGTGATTTGAGAGGGTTTTTTTTCTTCCATTTCCAGATTATCTTTAGTTCATTTCAACTCATCTCTCTCCTATCCTTTTCTCAATTAAAAAATTTTTTTTCAAGATTCTTGTCAAATTAACACTGCCAAATGCTTTGACTAGGAAGCTATTTTGGAAATTTGTTAAAGTCAAGGCAGCATCTTGCTGATAGTGTAATTATGGAGCAAGCTGTTAAACAATTCATACATCAACAATCAAAATGTAAAAAGTGGGGGGCTGGGGGATATAGCCTTAGCGGCAAGAGTGCCTGCCTCGGATACATGAGGCCCTAGGTTCGATTCCCCAGCACCACATATACAGAAAACGGCCAGAAGCGGCGCTGTGGCTCAAGCGGCAGAGTGCTAGCCTTGAGCAGGAAGAAGCCAGGGACAGTGCTCAGGCCCTGAGTCCAAGGCCCAGGACTGGCAAAAAAAAAAAAAAAATGTAAAAAGTGCATCATCTGGTTCAAAGTACACTTTAAGTAGCATGTATGATTTAGCCCAGCTGCACGATAAAAGTTGCTCTGTGATCTTTCTTCATTTCCATTCTTAGAAGTGAACCAATTATATTTGTAAACTAAAAAAGATCATTTCCTTCTTTTTAACAAGGACACCGTAAATTTAAAATCTCATTATGGAAAGTTTCATACAAATATACAGTAGTAAAAACCCAATGTAAGTAGTACCTGGGGGCTCATGCCTGTAATCCTAGATACTCAAGAGGCTGAGAGCCGAGGATCATGATTTGAAGCCAGCCCATGCAGAAAAAGCCCTTGAGACTGTTTATCTCCAAGTAGTAGAGTACTTGTCTTGAGCACAAAAACTCAAAGACATTACCAGGCCCTGAGTTCACACTCCAGGACCAGCAGAGAGAGGGGAGGAGAAGGAGGGAGGCAGGGTGGGAAGGAGGGAAGAAGGAAAGGAGGAAGGAAGGAAGGAAGGAAGGAAGGAAGGAAGGAAGGAAGGAAGGAAGGAAGGAAGGAAGGAAAGAAGGGAAGGAGGGAGGGAAAGAAGGAAGGAGGGAAGGAGAGAGAGAAAGAGAGAAAAAGAAAGGAAGAAAAAGAAAGAAAGAAAGAAAGAAAAGAAAGAAAGAAAGAAAGAAAGAAAGAAAGAAAGAAAAAGAAGAAGAAAGAAAGAAAGGAAGGAAGGAAGGAAGGAAGAAGAAGAAAGAGAAGGAAGGAAGGAAGGGAAGGAAGGAAGGAAGAAGAAGGAAGGAAGAAAAGAAAGAAAGGAAAGAAAGAAAGAAAGAAAGAAAGAAAGAAAGAAAGAAAAAGGAAGGAAGGAAGGAAGGAAGGAAGGAAGGGAGAGAGAGAGAGAGAGGGAGGGAGGGAGGAAGGAAGGAAGGAAGGAAGGAAGGAAAGGAGGGAGGGGAAGGGAAGGAAGGAGGGAAGGAGAGAGAGAAAGAGAAAGAAAGAAAGAGAGAGAAAGAAAGAAAGAAAGAAAGGAAGGAAGGAAGGAAAAGAACAAAAGAGAGAGAAGAAACTAATATATCCCATACACAACTCTGACAAATACTGTTAACAAGTGGCTTGTTGTTCACCCTAAACTTCTGACAACTTTTAATCTACACAGTTACTTTTAAACAAGTCCCATTCATAATATCAATTGAGCTGTGCTACTATAATTCTTTTTAGAGAGTAGTTATTGAAACCAGAGTCTCACACACACTCATAGTAGGCAATTTCACTCAAGCATGGTACTATAACCACCTGAGTCATACCCTCAACTTCCAGATTTTTTGCTGGTAAATTGGGAGATAAAAGTTACACAGACATATTTTTTTTTGCCTGGGCTGGTGTCAAACTGAGATCCTCAGGTCTTAGCTTCCTGAGTAGCTAGGAATTGGCTTATTTTAATATCTTTAAAAGCCATAATAGGACTGTCATCCCTCAAATAACAACAACTTAATTCACATCAGCTACTATTCATTATTTTTGTTGACACATAATTACTTTTGTGTGATTCAGAATTTAAAGAAGATCCATACATTTCATTAAAGGGCATATGCTCTTACTTGTCTTTTAATTTATTGGTTCTCTTCTCTGTATCATTTCCCCCCTTCATTGTCCTACAATGTTTTTCCCACAGCCTGGAGTTTGGTAATTACCTTCCTGTGGTGCAATTTAATGCAGTTCCTCTGTTCTTCTCTTTCCTGGAAGTTGGCACACTAAGGACCAAGACAACTGTCTGCCTGATGGAAATGTTTTATACTCTGTCCAATTCAGCATCCAAAATCTACATGAAGCCATTGAACATTGCCAATATTGCCTACACAGCAGAGTTAGTAAATTAATTTTGGTCAATTCATTAACATTTTTACATTTAAATAGCCAAATGTATCTAATGGCTATAGTTTGGAAAATACAGTATTTGAATCTTGATCTCATTAGGGGAAGAGAACGTTGTGCTCTGTTTTGTTTTTTGACATGATTGTTTCATAGTTGTATACTTTTCAGACTGATATACAATTTCTATTTGTCTCTCTTAGCATTTTTTTGTGCCAGTCCTGGGGCTTGAACTCAGGGCCTGGGCATTGACCTTCAGCTATTTTGCTCAAGGCTAGTGCTCTACATTTGAGCCACAGCTCTACTTCTGGCTTTTCTGGTGCTTAACTGGAGATAAGAGTCCTGCGTAGCTAGGATTACAGGTGTGAGCCACTAGTGCCCAGCTCTGTCAGCCTTTTTTTTTTTTTTCTTCTGGTGGTGGAGCTTGAAATCAGGCCTGGGCATTGACTCTGAGTTCTCCTGCTCAAGGTTAACTTTCTACCACTTTGAGCTACAGTGCCACTTCTGGTTTCCTGGTGGTTAACTGGAGATAAGAGTCCCATGGACTTTCCTGAACAGGCTGGCTTCAACCTCAATCCTGTGATATCAGCCTCCTGAGTAACATGGGTTATAGGCTGAGCCACTGACACCCAGCTCTCAGCTTTTTTATTAATTGCTTTTGCATCATTTCAAAAATCCCACTAAGAGTTAGGCCCCAGTGGCTTTGACTTGTAAACTTAGCTATAAGGAAAATCTTATAAGGACACAAGATAAAGAACTTTTCAAAAGATAAAAACAATTATTAAGAAAAAAATCTTATATCTCTGCCAGTCTTGCGACTTGACTCAGGGCCTAGCTGTTGATCCTGAGCATTTTTGAGGAAGGCTAATACTCTACCACATGAGCCACAACTCTTACTTTCTGTGTTTTTGCTAGTTACTTGGAGATAAGAGTCTCATGAAATTTCCTGCCTAAACTGACTTTGAACCACAATCCTCTGACCTCAGCCTCTGGAATGGGTAGGATTACAGGTGTGATCCACTAGCACTCAGCTTACAAATCATGAAATGTATTGTTAATGTATCAATTACAATAAAAAATTAACTGCTCTTCCCCTTTCTAGATAATCTTCTACAATGCTTACAACCTTATATGTATGCTTTCATAGCTTTTAATTTTCCTTTACTTTTTTGCCAGTACTGGAATTTGAGCTCAACGCTTCTCATTTGTGAGGCAGGCAATTTACCATCAGCTTAGCCCACCGGCCCCACCATTTTTTTTTTTATTTTTATTTTTTGCCAGTTCTGGGCCTTGGACTCAGGGCCTGAGCACTGTCCCTGGCTTCTTTTTGCTCAAGGCTAGCACTCTGTCACTTGAGCCACAGCACCCCTTTTGGCCGTTTTCTATATATGTGGTGCTGGGGAATCTAACCCAGGGTTTCATTTATTCAAGGCAAGCACTCTTGCCACTAGGCCATATCCCCAGCTCCGAACCTGGCCCTTTTTGCCTTTGGTTATTTTTCAAAGAGGGTGTTGCTTTTGTCTGGGGCTTCTCTCCAATTGTTTTCCTCCTATCTATGCCTCCTTACTAGCTGGGAGAACAGGTGTTCACCAAAATGCCAGCCTGTAATTTTCCATGTAGCATTCAAATATAAATGAATATATTTTACACTATTTTATTTAAAAATGTGTTGAAATAGATCAATGGCAAATTTTAGCAGCTAACATTATAGCATAGTATAATATGCCAAATTTATTCAACCATTCTGGTACTGGCAAGCACTCACTATGGTTCTTTTATTTTCTCTGCAAGTATAAATGCTACGGTAAAAAAATCTTGAAACATAGATTGTATGGTTTTGTTTTTCTCACTTGCTGTTGTACCAAACCCAAATTTCTCACTGTGACAGATGTTGCTTTCTAGCTCATACCACTGCTGGAGATAAGCCTGGCTTTTCCTGTAGGCAATTTGCTTTCAGTGATGATTTAAAATATCATCTTTTGGTTTATGTTACAGGCCCTTTGTTTAAAAAAGATTTATTATTGTTCAGCAAATATAAATACATGTTGCATGCTTTCTGAGAAATATATTGTCAGGTGATTCTGGCTTTGAGTGGACATGTTGTATGCTCACACAAACCTAGATGATGTGGCATGTGACATAGCTAGGCTACAATGTGTATCACTTGCTGCTCCTCAGCTGCCAAATGGTACGACACATTACTGTACTGAATGTTGTGGGCAGTTGTAATAGTAGTGTTTATGGTTAGATAAGACACAGATCTAAACACAGAAACCATACAGAAATGTAGAGCAAAATGAGCTAGGCATGGTGGCACATACATGTAATCCTAGCACTTGGGAGGCTGAGGTAGATGGATGACAAGTTCCAAACCAGTGTGGACTGCATAGTGAGAGGCCCAGTACCACCACCCCCTTCCCCAGCCCAAAGTGATCTCATAAAAAGTTGAAAAGTGATAAACCTGTGTAAAGACAATCACTTTGATGTGAACTTTTCACCAGAACTAGATGTTTCTCTGGGTGAGTTAGTAAGTGATGTGATATTGCAATGCTCTAGACTTTATAAGCACTGCACTACATTTATTTTTTTCATTTAAAAATTTTTGTCGAAGTGATGTACAGAGGGATTACAGTTTCATACGTAAGGCAGTGAATACATTTTTATCAATCTTGTTACCTCCTCCTTTTTCTCCCACCTCCCCCTCTGCCCCCCTTCCCCTGAGTTGTAGTTGTAGCATAGTGTCTTGTAAGCATTGCTGTTGCATTGCTTTGCCTTTTACCTTTTGTCTCTCCATTTTGGTGTTCCCCCTCCCTAGTTCCAATAAACGTACATACAATACCCACTGTACCAAAGTCAGTTACAGTGACATCAGGGGTAAAAACATAGGGAAGAAAGACAAAAGAAAAAGGCATAATTTCATATGGTATGTTAAAAATAACAACAAAGATAAACCATTTATTTCCAAATCTTGTAGTTCATTTCACTTAGCATCATCTTGTCTGATCATATACACATTGCTATTGAGCTATTGTGCTCCTCTGCTAGGCTGTCCTAGACAAGTACTAATTGTTTCCAATGAGTGAAACCATAGTTTATGTTTCTTTGGGTCTGGGTCACTTCACTTAGTATGTTTTTCCAAGTCCTTCCATTTCCTTACGAATGGGGCAATGTCATTCCTTCTGATAGAAGCATAGAAGTCCACTGTGTATATGTACCACATTTTCCTGATCTACTCGTCTACTGAAAGGCATCTGGATTGGTTCCATATTTTAGCAATGACAAATTGTGCTGTGATGAACATAGTTGTGCTGGTAGTTTTAGTGTGGTCTTGCTTGTAATCTTTTGGGTAGATGCCCAAAAGTGGGGCTGCTGTGTCATAGGGTGGCATGGACTCTGGGCCTGGGAGCTGAGCTCTTCAGCTCATGGATTGCCCAGGCTGGCTTTGAACTGAGAAACTCAGATCTCAGCCTCCTGAGTAGCTAGGATTATAGGCGTGAGCCACTGGCACTCAGCCTTTTTTTTTTTTTTTTTTTTTTGCCAAATAGCTTATATATTGATGTTTAAAGGGTTGCTCTTAAATGAAAATTTCTAAATAGTACACATGTAACAGTTTAGTAATATTTCCTATGTCTAGAATAAGAACTCACTCTTGGTTTGCCCTTCTAAATAAATGTTCTTTCAGTGCAAAGGGCTGGAAAGTCAATAGACCAGATTCTTGTGATAAAGGCTCTGGTTAAGTACATGACACTTGTGTGAAATTTAGAGCAGCCTTTCTCATTGCACAGGCTTGGCAGGCAGACATAGCATGTACACAGCCTTCAAGGTATTTGCAACCAACACCAGATTATTGGTGGTGAACTTTTTTTTTTTTTTCTTTTTGCCAGTCCTGGGCCTTGGACTCAGGGCCTGAGCACTGTCCCTGGATTCTTTCTGCTCAAGGCTAGCACTCTTCCACTTGAGCCACAGCGCCACTTCTGGCCATTTTCTATATATGTGGTGCTGGGGAATCGAACCCAGGGCTTCATGTATGTGAGGCGAGCACTCTTGCCACTGGGCCATATTCCCAGCCCCTGGTGGTGAACTTTCTACAAAAATTAAGAACAGGAATGATTAACATCCATGGCAAATTTTAATCAACTTCCAAATGTTTGAGAGAGGAACTCAAAAACAAAACTTATACGTTATTCAAACATGGTACTTTTAATTTACATGTACTTATAGGACTCTGTTAAATAGTTTATAAAGTGGGTTCCTTTACCAGTGAGTTTTCAAACTATTGTTCCAATACATAAACTTGTATTGTCTCCATTCAACTGCCTCTCTGATTTTTTAGATGTAGTCCACATACCACAAATACAACCTTAAGGCATTCAATTGAGTTGCCTCTAGTACATTCACAAAGTTGTGATCACCACCACCTAATTCCTGTTTTTCTCATTTTTTTATTATTTAAAAAGTGGAAAAAACTACGATAAATATCATTTGGTTCTTCTGTAGTTCTTTTGCCAAAAGATGGGCTCATAATTTTCAAATGATGATAGGACTGTATCCACCAAAGAGTTTCACACAGTTTCCATAACAGCAGCAATTTCCTTGAACTGTCTGTAAAAATTCTGAAGAGAAAGATGAAAAGTATTAAGTTTACAGAATAGTTTAGTAATTCTTTTAATTATATGTGACTATCTGGGGATATATAACCTATTTCTTAAATATTCACTTATTTATTGTCAAAGTGTTGTACAGAGGGGTTAGTTTCATACATAAGGCAGTGAGTACATTTCTTGTTCAACTTGTTACCTCCTCCCTCATTTTTCCCCCATATAACCTATTTTTTGCATTGAATGTTACACCTTCAAAAATGGTTGTTAAGAGGAACAAACTAAGGGCTGGGAATATGGCCTAATGGTAGAGTGTTTGCCTCCTATACATGAAGCCCTGGGTTCGATTCCTCAGCACCACATATCTAGAAAAAGTCAGAAGTGGTGCTGAAGCTCACAGAGTGCTAGCCTTGAGCAAAAAGAAGCCAGGGACAGTGCTCAGGCCCTGAGTTCAAGCTCCACGACTGGCAAAAACAAAACAAACACTGAAGATAAAAACAAAAATAACATATTTCTCAGAGGAGGGTTTACTTTAAAACCTGATAAACACACTACATTTCAGATAAGCAGGGGTTGCTTGCTGTATGGGTTTGGTTTCAATAAAAGAGGCCAATACGGACAAAATTTTATGTTTTAGTTCATTTCTTTATCACTCGATAAGTAAGCTGATATAATGTTCTCCTATAGAAGCTTCTTCATTTTTTCATTTCCCCCTACTGACAACATGCATACATACATTCAGATTGGTCCAGGAAGGACCCCTATCTGTAAATATTCTGCTAGAGAAGATGAAAAATTCCTAAAAATGGTAACCTAGAATGATTAAATGGCACAATATACAAATTCAGTACACTTTATTAACTTATCAAATTCAAAAAAACCCTAAATCTTTTGTTTACTAATTACTTGTACAGGACATCAATTTACAAAAAAAAAAAAAAGCAATGAACATTTTCCTTAAAAGATTAAAAATTTTAAAGTAGAAAATATACTTTAGTTCAATGAATTAAACCACAAACCTGAAACTCAGGAATTGTCATTTCAAAGGACTTGTTCTTTACTTGGCCAGAATGATCTGCCACTTTTAGCATTACTGCAACGTAAGGATACTTAAGTGATCTGCAGCTGTCCGAGCTCACAGCCATGCCGAGTTTCCACTGAAAATCTATAAGCTTTAATAATAAAACAGCACAAAGCAGTCATTAGGATTACCACTGCCTACAATTCAGGTTATAAGTTCAATGGTACTTATAATTTCAATGTGGGTGATAGTGAAAGAAAATTCCAGGGAAATAATTATTTGATCAAAATGGCATAGAAGAAATAAAGCTAGAAAATAACACTGCCATCATTACAAAAAAAGTCTCCACAAGATGGATAATAAAAGTATGCCAATAAAAGAAATGCCAATGCTGTTTTTTCTAAACTGGCTTAAATTTCTTGTCACTCAGGGTACTCCAAATGCTTAGAATCTCACTTTCTCACCCTAAATCTTTACCTACTGCACATCTGAAAACCATAACACAGAAGACAGATCATGTGATGCTCAGTTTGTTGAGGCATGTGTAGAAACCAGGTCAGCTTCTTTCCTCACCATAGTCCTCAAGGGCAAAGCATACATTAGAACAATAGTGATGAGTTTCTCAGACATTAGTGTTCATGATGGATACCTGCCAGGTGATGTGGTATGCCCTTTATGAGCACTGAATGTCTCAATGAATCACATTATAGGTTGTTTTCATTGTGCAGAGGACAAAACCCAGGTTTAGAGACCTTAAGCAATGTGCATAAGGTCCACTTCTCTGGAATTGGAACCAAAGTCTGACTCCAAATGTTACATGCTTGGATTATATTCATTATTGGCTGCCTCAATCCTCTTTTTTTTGGCCAGTCCTGGGCCTTGGACTCTGGGCCTGAGCACCATCCCTGGCTTCTTTTTGCTCAAGGCTAGCGCTCTGCCACCTGAGCCACAGCGCCCCTTCTGGCCCTTTTCCATATATGTGGTGCTGGGGAATCGAACCAAGAGCTTCACCTGTAGGAGGCACTCTTGCCACTAGGCCATATTCCCAGCCCCCTTAATACTCTTTTATGTAGTTGTTGTTGTTGTTGTTTTTTAATCATGGACTGCTCAGTCTTGCCATGGCATAAAACAAGACTGAATACATGCAGCAAACTGACTTTAACACATTAAGTCAGAATGTAAAATTCTGTCTGCTTTATTTCCAGAACTGCACAGGGGACTGATACAGGGCAGGGCCGCAGAACATACCTGTCAACTGACTGATAGCTTGTTACCACAAGTAATGTTTGCCCTTGTGATTTCACTTCTCCGAAAGACACAAGATGAGATCAGTTCAGATAGCTAGTTGGTCTGTCTTTCCTTAAAATACAACTCAGGCCTCCATGCTCCCTCGGCTTTCTCAATCGTGGCAGGCACTCTACTACTTGAACCACATATCCTGCTCAGCTTTTTTGTTAGTTAATTAGGGACTTTTTCTGCCTTGGTTGGCTGCTAACAAGATCCTCTGGATCTCAGCCTCCTGAGTAGCAGATGTGAACCACAGGCATTCGGTGCCAAAATAATTTCTTTAAGGAGCTAATAAAGGTTTGAGGTGCTACTGTTGAAAATTCAGTAATTTTTCACCTAGCGATCACATTCTAACACACCGTATTCCTATCTTCGAGTAAAAACAGAATATTCGGTCTGTATTCTGCGTCAGGGTAAATGGAAGCGAAATTACGATGACTGGGGCATCTCAAGTGCAAAAGGTAGGAGAGACGCGGAAGGTCACAGGGTCGCGGGCGCAGTTCGGTTTAGTTGGCTCGATCTTCCGGCGGGGGGCAGGCCGGCCCGCCCGAGCCCAGAGGAGGCCACGGGACCCGGGACTCGGGACTCGGACGGGGAGGCTGTTCACTCACCTGGCTGGTGACCTGAAACGAAAGCAGAAAACACAACTTAGGGAATGCTCTCTCCTGCGCCAAGACCCCACAGATTCTTCTTCCCAACTAGGACTTACTTCGGACTTAGCATCTAGGACCGGCTCAGAGGCCTTAGCCCCCTCCATGGCTGGAGGACAGCGGTCCCGCGGTGGTCCCGGGCGGACACGCCCCGCCGTCAGCACTTCCGCTTCCACTTCCGCCTCGCGCGGACAGGCCCACTCAGCGAACGTGGAGGGGTGGAGAAAGGGAAATATAAATCGCCGTTTAATTCAGAACTTACCTATACACATAAGATTTACGCGTATTCTCAAGAAGAAGAAGTTTCTGTGTGGAGAAAGCCTGAAGAAAACTCTATGCGTACCTTGGTAGTGGAAGTACTAATTAAATTTAGGATGCAGCTCCCCCCCCCATGTTTAGATGGAGGATTGAGCTCTTCCAGTGGGGGGGGGGGCAAGGTGTAGTGTCTGCGCAAGCGCAAACCTGTGACAGATTCTAACTGGATTTGAAGGGTGGGGCATGGACACTTAGGCAGTCGTGGGGTTTTTTTTGTGTGTGTATCCCGCAAATGAGATGCCTGTGAGAACTACAGCTATATGAGGAGCTTTCCTCACTGTGATTTATTTTATTAGCCTGCCCTTATCTCCGCCACACCGTCCCAACCCAAACCTCAACCTGGCTGCCGCAATACCTTCTCATCTTTGCTTTTTCTTACCTCGTTCACTTCAGATATATCCTACCCCAAATAATAGATTGCTTATTTTTAACCTTGCCAACCTTTGTTGTTTGCTAATCAAAACTATCATCAGAAAATCTGGAAAGAAACAAGGTGATTGAACATCCTTGTCCACTTGCTGTCACTGTTTTACACATTTGCTTTAGTGTAGCATACATGCATAATAAGGGTACTTGATCACTAGCTACTTGAGTATATATCATCTAAGAATAAGGCCCTGCTCCTAGCTAACCACAACTCTGTAGACTTAACATGCATTTAATAGAGTTACCTAATAAGTAGGCAAACAAAGTTCACCAGTTTTTTTTTTCACCAGTTGTTTTGATTACCTACCCCACCCACAATCAGAATAGAGTCAAGAGCTCCACCTGAATTTAGTGTTTATTCTGTAATCTAGAGATGCACTGGTAAATTGACAGGGTAGTGTTCCTTGCTGGTAGAGTACCTGCTTTTTGACTTTAAGTTTATGGCCAAACTCAGTTTCCTTCAGTTCCTGTTTTCTTGCTCATTTTAGGTAGTGATTGTCAGCTTCTATAGACCATATTTTACCCCTTGTGCTTCCTGTCCTCGCCTTTAAAAAAAACCAACCATTGTGAAGCAAATGGGAAAGAGGAATCTGTCTTCAATAGCAACTCTCAGAAAAAGACTGCTCTCTTTTGATCACTTGCCCACCCCTTGGATCTAGGTTGATACATTAGTGTTTTCATTCTGTACCACTCTGGTATGTCTGTAAGGGACAGTACTGTGTGATTGGTTGGGTCATTAGCAGCAACAGGATCGCCTACTGAGAGAGAGGTAAGTATGATGCAACACATCTTAGATGAAAAGATACAAGTGAAATGAAAACAATATCTACTGAACATGTTCTATACTGTTGATACCATACTGTATCAACAAATGTAGTAGAAAGTGGCCCTCCAAAGAGAGTCACTTCCTAATCTCCAGAATTTATGAGTATCTAATATTCCATGACACAGAAGAACTGAGTTGCTAATGAGCTGAATTTAAAAGGAGGTGATATTTCTAGATTACTTGAGTATGAGCAATATTGATGACATGTGTCCTTAAATGTAGGGTATGGAGACAGATGACTTAGGAGTCAGAAAGAGTGTGTCAGAGTGATGCCATGTGACAGAAGACTCAGCAGCTTTTGTTGGCTTTATATATAGAAGGGGTCTAAGAACCAAAAAACGCAGGCTGCTTCTAAAAGCTGGGAAAGGGGCGGGGGGGGGGGGCGGGGGATGGATTATTCCATTGATTCCAGAAGAAGCCATATCCCTATTAACACTTTGTAGATCTGTCAGATCTCTCTCCTCTCCCCACCCCCACCCCCTCTCATTGGTCATGAGGCTTGAACTCATTGCCTGGGAGTTGTCCTTGAGCTCTTTTGCTCAAGGCTAGCACTCTACCACTTGAGCCACAGTGCCACTTCTGGCTTTTTCTGTTTATGTGGAACTGAGGAATTGAATCCAGGTCTTCATGTATGCTAGGCAAGCCACTAAGCCACATGCCCAGCCCTGTCCCTCCATTTCTGGGCCTCTCCTTACACTTCTAACTGCCTTTTGCTGAATAAATGCTGTGTCCGTACTGCAGATGATTTAAAAATATGAGCACTCTCTGTGTGTGTGTGTGTGTGTGTGTGTGTGTGTGTGTGTGTTGGGGGGTATGATTACTATCGTTTGGTAGGAATTGATGGGTACCATTGACAAAGATACAGAACTTGGAGTGGGTATAAGAACTACAACATCCTAGCCGCTTCAGATCTTCAACAGGGCTTAAAATTCTTTGCCTTTGGACTCCGACCGATCTACATATTATAGAGAACAACAACAACAAAGAAAATAAAACAAGCTATGCCAGAAACTCTGAAATGTCACCTGGCCAATTGAGTCATTTTCAATAGATGACATGAGCTTTTAACCTTTGGCTTAAAGGAACCTTCCAGATGCTAAAAAAAAAAAAAAAAAAAAAAAAGATAACTTGAGAAAGGAAGTGCTTGGTTTATGGAAACAGCTAGATTATGATACTCATGATTTAAGTCAATTGGGGAGAATTTATATTATTTCATACTGGGGACAGATGAGGGCAAATTACACAAGGCCTTGGAATGTTTTTAACTGAAGGAAGGTTACGTTTAATGATGGCAGTTTGGCAATGCAACACAAGATCAAGGGAGATGACAGGGTACGTTCGCAGAATGACAGCTAAGACATTTTCCTGCTGAGATATGCACTGACTTGTCAAGGTGGTATGCCTTGAATGGGCTAGAGGTGAACCAAGATTGATCTCTTAGCTCTAGGGACAGCTGGGTGGATCTGAACCTAGAAGGCTTCCTGGGCTGGCTGCACCTGTGATGACAAACATATCAAATGGTGAAAACACATGATTTCCTTCTCTCTCTGTCTCTGTCTCTCTCTTGTCTTTCTACCGCTCCTGAGTCTCTCTCTCTCTCTCTCTCTCTCTCTCTCTCTCTCTCTCTCTCTCTCTCTCTCTCTCGTCTTTCCACTGCTCCTGAGTAGCCGGGTTAAAGTTGCTGTTGATTTTGATCAAGTTTTAAGCAGGCTTGGTCCCAAGTTTAACAGCTTAAAATTATACTGAGCATCCCATCAGCTGACTTCTTCCAGCAGTGGCTACCAAAATAGCAGTTATGACTAAAGTCATTTTTACAGGAGCATGAATGAACTAAGCCCGAGTTCATAGCAATGAGTACTCATAGTTATGAATACCTCTGGCTCTATACTTAGTATGTTTAATTGCCATTTAACATGTCTTTTAAAATTATTCTGTGATTTGGCATGACAAAGAGCAACCAGTTATGAGATTAAACATGATGACAAAACAGTGGGTCAGGTGCAATGAGACATGCCTATAGTGTCAGTAAGTGGAGGTATTTCCAAAGTGAAATACAGGTTAGCTACCTGGGAGCTTCTGGTCACATTATTTTCACCAGATGAGCAAATACCTATTCTTGCTTTCTGTGTACTACTTTAGAAAGACACAAGATAAATAGTAGACTCATTGACACTGAACTATAGGCAACAACATGACAACTCAATGCCTGAATAAATCTTATTTAAACAAATTTTTTATAGTACATCTTAATTTTTTTTTCCACTTGGGAATAGTGGTAGCACTGAAACTGTGCTCTGGTGCTATTCCGATCAGTAAATTCAACCAACAAAAACACTAAGGGGAAAGGGGATGTAACACTAGACAGGTAATGAAAAGGACACTAACATTTTTACTGTGAATACTGGAACAAAAAGTTGCCTTGTTCAATCTCAGCTGGATATTCAATTTTTTGGCCACTCTATGCATGTCTGTACATGACTGCAAAAGCGCTTTAGGTGTCAGTTTGGGAGTTAGAAATAAATTTTAGCAAGAGGAGAATTCAAAATGCAAAATCTACAATTAATGAAGATGGACAGAAATTGATCTCCTGCTAGAGAAGATTCCATAGTAGTATGGCAGAGGATGTAAATAAAGGGAAGGCTTAAAATATTAGGGCCAGTGATGCTGAGTCTTAGGCCCCATATACAACTTACTAAAAATCTGCATTGCAAATTTGCTATGCTTATGTAAGTATTCATACTGATGTTTACAAGCACATTCAAATCTGAGAAATTTTACCCTTTGTGGTAGGAAGGCCATCCATGCCAGAATATGGAGATTAAAGTGTATCAAGATGGAAGGCAAGCTATATTTGTAAAGTCATCACGAGTCCAAGATCCAGCGCATGTAGGACAACCTCTCCATGTTGAAAGATGCAATTTGCATCTTGTAATACCTATTAGTAGGAAAGAGAGCACTTGATGGGTCTCACAGACTTTTAGAGGCAGCACATACCACACTTATAACTCAATTATTTGGTGGTATGGAAGGATGCCATTTATTTTATGTTTTATTTTTCTGATCCTGGGACATGAACTCAGGGCCTGGGCTCTGTCCCTGAGCTTCTCTGTGCTCAGATCTTCCACTCTACCACTTGAGCCACATTGCTACTTCTGGCTCTTTCTAAGTAGTTTATTGGAGATACGAGTCTCACAGACTTTTCTGCCCAGGGTGCTTTGAATCACAATCCTCAGATCCCAGCCTCCTGAGTAGCTAGGATTGCAGGTGTGAGTCATGGGCGCCTCACTGAAGAATGCCATTCTAAGTAAGAATCATTGCTGGAGTGAAAAGTATATTGATATTTGTCCCTATGTCTGATTTGATGGAGTTAGAATTGTCTGTTGTATTATGTGGAGTATTATTCAGGCCATGGAGGAGAATCAGAGTGTAGAAACTCAGCGATCTGGAGTAATTGTGAAACTTACCTCCAGGGATGCCACTGTGGACTAGTGAAGACTAAGAGCCTGCCTGTGCATCTCAAGGGATTTTTCAAGTATACCTGCATATGATAAGCCAACCATTGCCAGATTTGCGTAATCACAATGGTAGATGGATATAGCAACAATCCATCAGGTAGATAAAGAGAAATAGGAGCCAATGGGTTGGAAATACAACTGAAGTGTAGGAATAGTAGACAGAGGAACATGGCTGGGAGAGTTTGAAGTTCTCTAAGAAAGGAGTACTCAGCATAATGGTCTTTTCTGTGCTTCCCAACTGCTTCCTCAAATTTCCTCTTCTGTATGAAGAATAGTAATATGTATTCTACATTATGTAAAATTTCTGGGGACATGACCCATGACTCTTGCTCATCAAAGGCATAACCCATTAGAACAGTATCTCTTGATAACTACTGCTTTAAATCTCTCATTTTTTCCCCCTTGAAATTATCTCACATTCTTGGCAAATAATATTTCCATGTATTTGATCATCACACAATCCTAAAGAAAAATGTTTTTAGTGGTGCTGGGTATCAAATCCAGGGTTTTATGTATGCTAGTAAAATGTTCTACCTTGGCTCAAGCCCCATTCCTTTAATATTATTGAGCAACTACTATGTAATCAGGCCCAGAGAATCAATGTATATCTCAGATATTTTATATGTGTTTTCCCTGTTTATAAATCTCTCCGATCTCAGGCTTAAGCCCCATTCCTTTAATATTATTGAGCATCTACTATGTAATCAGGCCCAGAGAATCAATGTATATCTCAGATATTTTATATGTGTTTCCCCTGTTTATAAATCTCTCCGATCTCAGGCTAAAGCCCCATTCCTTTAATATTATTGAGCATCTACTATGTAATCAGGCCCAGAGAATCAATATATATCTCAGATATTTTATATGTGTTTTCTCTGTTTATCAATCTCTCCTATCACTTGTAACTAGGCTCTATCTCCACAGGCTACTTTCCCTTCTGCAGAGAATTTTCCTACTGGCCTGGCTACTACCCATTACTATCTACTAAGGGTTCAGTCCAGGAATCCACTTTCTCTAAGAAGCCTTCTTAGATACTCTCCCCCTTTCGTTGTTCTTCACTACCTGTAAATTCACCCCCATCACTACTATACATGTACCCTATTGTACTGTGGCTCGTCAACCTTTACTGTAGGGTTTCTTGCCAAGAAGGGCCGAATATACACATATATTTCCCACTCTGCCAAAGCAGATAAGCCCAACACATCACTTCTGCACCCTTATGATGGAGCATAGGACCACAATTCCAAGGAATCGTCCTGTGGCCTTGTTGCATTTTGATGACCAGTGGACCTTGTACCTCCTTGCAGAGTAAGACTCAGCTCGCGCCCCCTAGAGTTTCCTTCTGATACTGCAACGAAGGGAAGGCGCCAGCAAGCACGCGGTCTAAGGCCAGCACGTGGCGCATGCGTAGAATGCAAGCGCTCAGTTTGGTTAGGAAGAGTTCAAGCGTGAGGGGAGCTCACTGTGAATTTAGATTTTATTTTTTCTCAAAACAAAGATACCATTCCCATTTCTCCTTAGTGTGTATATTAATTTAAAATATAAGACTTAGAATGTCTGGTTGTGCTTATCAATGCAGGGGTGAAGGCCTGCTGAGGTCCTCTGCGTCCTGTGACACCCCTCCGGCGGAGCGGTGGTTTGGGCCGTCCCGGGTCAAGGCGCGCGGGGGCGGAAGCGGCGGCGACGGCGGCGGCTGTCAGTGGCGGCGAGGGGCTGGGCGGAGCGGCCATGGAGGGTCAGCGCTGGCTGCCGCTGGAGGCCAATCCTGAGGTGAGCGCGGCTCGGATCCGAGTTCGGGGGTCCCGGCCAGGGGCAAGAGGGAGCCAGACTCCCGCAGCTAAGTCCGCGCGATTGTGTCATAAGTCGTGTTCTCTTGTGTCGTTTCAGGTCACCAACCAGGTGAGTGAGATGTTCGTCGCCGGGGACCCCGGAGTCCTTGCCGCCTGCCTGGGCCTGCTTCCCCGCCGGCATCGCCACCGCCTCCGCCACGTCCCCGCGTGTGGTGTGTGTGGTGGGGGGAGGGTGTAGGGGGTGTGGTGGTGGGGCGTCTGGAGCTTAATTCCGTGGGGTCTGGCGGGTCCGCCCCCTTTGGGCCATCGGGGACACCTGGCTCCTGAGGTGCCCCAGGCTCGGCCTGGGCGCCGACGCCAGCCCGGTACCCTGGCCCGGGCAGCTTTTTTCCCACCCCGGAGGCCTCCAGGTCTGAGTTTCCAGGGAAGGACTCCTGCCTCACACCTTGTGTTCTGGTCCCCTCCCTCTTCGCGTTGACTTGGCCAGTGCTGATTCCATTAATTTTCCTCTCTCAGCATCTTCGTCTAGGGTGACTAATTTGCCAACCCTTCACCTGACAGCCAAGCTTGGCAAACTCGCCCACCCAGTCTTTGTAATGCCTTCCATCACCTGTACTGTGAAATCTCCCTCCGGTCCTCTCTTGCCCCATCGGGTCCATGCGCTTCCCTGCCACGCCCCCTTCCTTTTCTTGGTGGTTGGAAAACCTTACTTTTTATACAGCTTAGTTTAATATTTCCCGCGTCGTACTTTGCCACCCCACACTTTCCAAAGTTTGCTTGGAGTGCTGGAGGTTGGGAGGGATGTAGGGACATCTTTCAGCCACTTTTGAGTTGCTTGTCTTACCCTGTTTTTAAAATTCTCAATAGCTCGTTTACTGACTACTTAGTTTTATCACAGGATATGCTCGTTACCGTCAACCACTCTTCTCAACACTAAGGAATAAAAAATTATTATGTACTTAAAAATGTATTAGGTACTTTAAGGATTTTTTTAGGCTGGGTGTGGTGGCACAGCACATGCAGTAATCCCAGTATGTTTTCAATTAGTTCTCTGTCTCCTATTATTACCTTTAAGTAGTTGTACAAAGGAGTTACCATTTAACAAAACAGTTTTTAAATACAGTATATCTTGATCAGTGTTACCCCTTTCAACATGTTTTCCAGGGTTTGCTAACCCTGCACTCAGTAGGGAGCAGCAAAGAGAATCATGATGTTTAGGCCAGTCTGGGTTATATAGCAAGAGCCTGTCTGAAAAAGCCAAAATAAAAATATAAATTAGCTTTTGGTTTTCAAAAATGTAGGTAGACTATCTTAATGTTAGCCTTTGTTTCTTATTTAGAAGAAAATTGTATATGTGATTATTATCCCAACTTTTTATCCCCTTTGTAATCTGCAGATGTACATAGTTTAAAATGAAGCACTTATGTTGTATATTAGTTATTCTTTTCTTATTTTCTATGGATGCTACCTTTGGTTCGTCTATTCTGTTCCATTGATTAATCTGTCTTTCTTTTTTTTGACCAGTACCACACTTTTGATTACTGTAGTTTGATAGTAAATCTTAATTGTGGTGGATACTATGAATCCCAACTTTGATCTTTTCCAAAATTGTTTAGGTACTTGGCTTGTGCCTATAATCCTAGCTACTCAGTTTTTTTGCCTTTATGAATTTTTGAATCAGCTTACCAGTTTCAATTCAAAGCCCTGTTGTAAACCAGTTCCTGATGGTTCATGCCTATAATCATAAGAAGCTGAGATATGAGAATGTCTGATAAAAGACAGCCCCAGTAGGAAAATCCAAGAGATTCTTTAATTTCTAACTAACCTTCTGAAAACTGCAGGTCCTGTTGTGATTTTGGTGGTTTGTGTGTACAATCTATAGGTACACTTTTGGAAAAGTATCTTAACAATACTGACTCTTGTAATCTATACAGGAGGTATGCTTCATCCTTTACATAGGTCTACTTTAAACAGGGTTTTGTAGTTTTAGTATGTAGCTCTTGGGCATACCTTGTTTATATTTGTTTCTGAGTGGCTGACAATTTTTGAGTGCTGTTGTAAGTTGCACTTTTAAAAGGCTTTGGGTTGCTGTATAGAAAATTTCATTTAACATTAAAAACTGAATTGGTATATATTTGCAATGGAAGAGGGCTTCATTTTTCTATACAAAAGCCATGTGCTCTTTGAACATATTTGCCCCCTTTATCTTCTTTCCATTTATCCCCTTCTTCTCTCTCCCCTATTCAAACAGTGTTTGGTGGATTTCACTATGTTGTCATAAAATGTGTGTGACATCCTTTAAATATATTTTTCCTCCTTCCCCTTCCTGATGGTCCCCTCCTAGATATACCCTGGTACTAATCATGATTCATTACCATTACTATTGTTGACATCATCATTTTAGGCCTATACAAGTGAGTGACAGCATGACATGGCATTTGAGCTTGGCCTATCTTGCTCCATCTGGAGCACAACTAACAACAACAACAACAACCAAAAACCAAAAATATATTGGTTAAGTTTACACCTTATTTTGGGGGACCATTATGAATGAAATTGTTTTCCTGATTTTCTTTCTCATTCTATTTATTGTTGGTATATGAGAAAGCTACTATAAAAAGCTGTGTTTTAAAATGTTATCAGATACACTGCAGATATATATAATATATATATATTTAATGGCATAATATAATCTGCCCAAGAACTTCTTATTCACATATTTTTTTCTTTTTTTAAATTTTTATTAATTAAATTTTGTTGACAAGGTGTTATGCAAAAGGGGTACAGTTACATAATAGGGCAGTGAGTACATTTCTTGTGATATCTTACACCCTCGTTTTTCTTTCCCTTCCCTAGATCAGGTAGGCATATATACAATACCCAGTGTACCAAAATCATATACAGTAGCCACGTGGCATACGCCAAAGGAAATTCACCTAGAACTTTAATTATAACGTCAACAATAGAGTTTGCTTATCCTTGTCTTATATGATCATACATATATAGGTTTTGAGCTATTGTGATCTTATTCACGTATTGAAACTGACTTACCATTCAAAAAACCAATCAATGTACTGGGCACCTGGCTCACTCCTGTAATCTTAGCTACTTAGGAGATTGAGATTGGAGGATCCCACTTCTGCTTTCAATTAACCAGCAAAAGCTAGAATTGGAGGCATGGCTCAAGCGGCAGAGTATTAGCTGTGAGTGAAAAAGTCAGGTGAGAGCTCAAGGCTCTGAGTTTAAGTCCCAGTACTGGCGTGCGCACCTGCGCACGCACACACACACACACACACACACACACAAATTAGTCATATCAGTAGGCTAAAAACAGAACTTTCCTAATGATATATTGTTTTAATGAATATAAATTCATAACTGTAAACATATTTTGTGATTCAGCTAGTATTTGACCTCATTTGATGTTGATAAATTGAAAATTATTCACTCATTTCTTTTTTTTTTGGCCAGTCCTGGGGCTTGGACTCTGGGCCTGAGGCACTGTCCCTGGCTTCTTTTTGCTCAAGGCTAGCACTCTGCCACTTGAGCCACAGCGCCACTTCTGGCCATTTTCTGTATATGTGGTGCTGGGGAATCGAACCCAGGGCCTCATGTATATGAGGCAGGCACTCTTGCCACTAGGCCATATCCCCAGCCCTCACTCATTTCATTAATATTTTGAAAGTATGTTTTATAATACCAATTGTCTGAACAGAAATAGTATGCATTGACGTTTAAGAGATTTATTGTTTTGTGCTTTTGATCCAGTGGAGATTTGGGAGTAAACAAAGAAGCAAGTAAATCATTATAAGCTGTTATAGGAACAATGAAAAAAACAATGCTTTTATGGAAACCTAATAGATTGGATAGTGACAGGAGTCTGAGTCCTTTCTGATATGACATAAACAGCAAAAAGATGCTACTCAATATTTGTATCTAATGTCTGACATGCTTTTATATGCTTCAGTTTTAATATTTTTTCTTAATTGGCTATGGTGGTGTGTATATATGTGTGTGTGTGTATATGTATGTGTGTGTGTATATATATATGGGTGAGGGTGGTTGTGTGTGTATGTATCTGTAATCTGTAATTTCAGCACATGGGAGGTTGAGGCAAGAGAATTGAGTTTGAGGCCAGCTTGGGCTACATTATATAGTCTCACTATATAAATTTGAGGGACAGCTTGATCAAAACTGAGCACAGGGCTGGGAATGTGGTTTAGTGGTAGAGTGCTTGCCTAGAATGCATAAAGCCCTGGGTTCGATTCCTCAGTACCACATAAACAGAAAAAGCCAGAAGTGGGGCTGTGGCTCAAGTGGTAGAGTGCTAGCTAGCCTTGAGCAAAAGAAGCTCAGGACAGTGCCCAGGCCCTTAGTTCAAGCCCCAGGACTGGCAAAGAAAAAAAAAACTTTTTGTTTATTAAAGAAATAATGTGCTCTTTCCTCTTTCTTTCTTTCTTTCTTTCTTTCTTTCTTTCTTTCTTTCTTTCTTTCTTTCTTTTCTTTCTCTCTTTTTTTTTTTTTTGCCATTTCTGGGGCTTGAACTCTGGATGTGGGCACTGTCACAGAGCTTTTGTGCTCAAGGCTATGCTCTGTCACTTGATCTACGACTCCACTTCCAGATTTTTGGTGGTTAATTGTAGATAGGATTCTCGTAGACTTTTCTGCCTGGGCTGGCTTTGAACTGTGATCCTCATATCTCAGCCTCCTGAGTAACTAGGATTATATACATGAGCCACTGGAACCCAGTTAATAATATGCTTTTAATAGGAGAATGTGCAAGTATATAAGGCATAGTTCATTTTGAGCATTTTTTTTTTGGTAATTGGTTCTTTATTCTCTTAAGGTGTTTTATACAGAACAGAGAATAGAAATGAAAATAAATTTAATGACTTATTTGGAGACTTAGTAAACTCCAATAGTGATGCCCATTCTCACATTTTCTCTTTCTATTTTTGTATTTTTTGGAGACAAATTGCATGTAGTAACTTAATCCTTACAACAATTTTACAAGACTGGGAATGATTACAAGAAATTAAGAAACTGAGGTACAGATAGATTTATTTCCCTTGGTCTTAGAAGTGGAGTATTTGATGATTAAGAGATTTATTGTTTTGTGTTTTTAATCCAGAGGGAAGTATTTATTTTAATTGTGGCTCTGTAGTTTGTAGTTGGGACCTTGTACTTTCTAATCCTCTCCTCCTGAGCCTGATGTGCCAGACCCATCCCATCTTCTTATTTCATGAACCTAATGGGATCATAAGATACCTGGTAGTTATATGTTTCACTGACTTAGTGTGGACTAGTACTATTTTATTCTGTAATGCTGCTTGGTCTTGTATAAGACCAGGATGGGCTCAGGCTGTGGGGGGCGGGGCGGGGGTGGAGGGAAGAACAAGGAAAAAAAACTCACTGGGTACAAGTGGAGTCTGAGTTCTGAGGATCATGGTTCGAAGATAGCCCAAGCAGGAAAGTCCATGAGACTCATCTCTAATAAAACTACTCTCCCCTCAAAAAAAAAGAAAAAAGCCAATAATGAACCTGTGCTCAAATGGTAGAGCACTAGCCTTGAACAAAAAAGCTCAGTGACAATGCCTTGGCCCCCAGTTCAAGCTCCAGGATTGAAAGGAAAAGAATAAAAAGAAATCTCTCACCTCCTCTGAACTCCAGATATCGGCATCATTACTCATTACTTCCAGTCAGTATCCTGACTATTCTCAACTATCCTGTTTTGAAGAGGCCATGGTGATGATTTCTAAATATCTCCTCTGATTGGGCACTGGAGTTTGCACCTATAAATCAACTATTTGGGTTGCTGAAATTGGGGGAGATTATGGTTTCAGGTCAGCCCAGGCAGAACATGTCTGAGAGATTTCATCTCAGTGGAAGAAGCTGGTGGTGGTGATCTATGCCTGTCATCTCAGCTATGGAAGAAGTGGCAAATAGGAGACCACTAGAGATCAGAGAGGGGCTGGGGTTGTAGCACAGTCATGTCGAGTAAGTGCATACTTACAATGTGAAAGGCCCTCATATGTGTGTGTTTCTGTTTTTAATGTTTTCCTTCTTGACATTCTGTACAGATAAATAATTCTCCCTAATTCTCCTCTTTACTCATTCATCAGTTTATGGGCACCTAGGCTGATTTCATGTTTTGGCTATTGTGAACAGTGCTGCTACAAACTTGGATGTTCAGGGGTGTTGACTGTACACTGACTTACATTCCCAGTGTATCCTCAGGTTTGTGGGGGTTGTTTTGGGGGGTTTTGTGTGTGCAGTGTGTGCGCTCGTGCGTGTGTGTGTGTGTGTGTGTGTGTGTGTGTGTTTTAAAGAACGTCATATTGATTTCCATTGTAGTTGCACTAGTTTGTATTCTTTTTTTGTTTAACATTTGGAACTCTTTACATACTCTGGGTACTAATCCTTTATCTGATGAATAGCAGGCAGATTTTCTGCCGTTTTGTAGGTTTTTCTTTTGATTCTGGAAATTGTTTCTTTTGCTGTTCAGAAGCTTTTTAATTTGATGAAGTCCTATCTTTAGTTCTTTTATGATATTGGCCAATGTTTTAGAGGCATTATGAAAATTAGTGAGCTAATGAGTGAGAATACTTTCGTTGCTTTAGTACTCAGAATTTAAACTAGCCAGAACACTAATATGAGAGGTTCCCTTTCTTCTGCTTGATATAAACAAGATGGTTTTATGTAAGTGTGTAGAGGTGATTTTCTGAGTGAATATATAGATAATTTTTGAATAGTTGGGAAAGATTTTTGGAAGCACTGTGTTATTTTAAGACTACCATTTAGATCTTCTTTTGGTTTTGTAAATTTAAGTAAAAATGTATATTCTATAGATTTGTAACTTAAAAGTTATATATAACTTTTGTAAAAGAACACATTTTTAAAATATGAAAAAACAAAATGTTGAGTTCACCCAGGCATATTGCAGCTAACAATATTTAGAAAATTCTTAGGTTAATTACATGTAAGCTTTCTTCAGGAGGAATGCCCAAAGTACCTTAAAATTTTTATTTTCAGGTAATTATAGATCAATAGGTAGCATACTATATTATCCTTTATCTTTTTGTTGTTGTTGGTGGTGGTGGTCATGAGGCTTGAACTCAGGGCCTGGGCACTATCCCTGAGCTTTCTTTTTTTCTAATAGTTCTGAAGATGTTGACAATAATATCCCTGAGCTTTTAAAGCTCAAGGCTAGTGCTCTACCTCATATAACTAGTGAAGATCTCCCAGTCTGTGGGCTTTCTATTTATCTTGCAAACTATGTCCTTTGCCATGCAGTAAGTCTTGAGTTTGATGCAATCCTATTTTTCCAGCCTTACTTTGATTTGTTGTGTTTCTGGATGTTTACTTAGGAAATTTCGACCTGTGTCAAGGTGCCTTAGTGTTTCTCCTATCTTTCCTGTAGTATTTTCAGGGTACTTTGTCTTAAATTGAGGTCTTTATTCCATTTGGAATTGATTCTGGTGCAAGGTGATATGTATGGCTCTCACTGTGTGTTCATTTCTGTGTCTTTGATTCTATTCCCTTAGTCCTCAGGCCTCTTCATGTGCCAGTATTAAGCTGTTTTTAGACTTTGAAGTTTGGTGTTGATATTCCTCCAGTACCGTTCTTCCTGCTAAGGATTGTTTTTTGCTATTTGAGGTCTTTTATTATTCCATATGAACTTCTGGATTGGTTCCTCTATATCATTGAAGAATGTTGGGATTTTGATGGGTATTGTATTGAATTTGTAGATAGTTTGGGGCAGTATTGCCATTTTCACAATGTTAATCCTCCCAAACCAGAAGCATGGGAGGTTATTCCACTTCCTTAAGCTGCTTTAAGTCAAATGCATCTTTATCATTATCATTCCTTTCATCATTCTCCCCAATTCCTCCTACCTCCTCTCAGTTTTCTTAGTTTTATAAGATATGCATTGAATATTATGACAGCAACCCCCTACCCACATCATTTGTCTACCCTCTTCCCATTGACCTTCACCTGCATACACATCTTTTAAGACCATTATCCTGGTAGTCATTTTGTTAGACTGTGAGGCTTTGTTCTTTGTTTTCTGTGTTGATCCTGGGGCTTGAACTCAGGGCCTGGGTACTTTCCCTGATCTCCTTTGCTCAGACTAGTGCTCTACCACTTCTGCCACAATTCCACTTCTGACTTTTTGAGTGATTAATTGGAGATAAGAACATCATAGACTTTCCTGCCCAGACTGGCTTTGGATCATGATCTTCAGATCTCAGCCTCCTGAGTAGATAGGATTGCAGGTGTGTATCACTGGCACCTGGCCCTGTGAGTTAGTTTTTCTAAAGAATTATACCACTTTCAATTCTCTCTACAAATACCATACTTTGATTAATACTTTTATGTACATTTGTATTCTACCCTTTATGTATATATTTATAAATTAGTTCTAGCTTTCATATATGAAAGAAAATATGCATCCTTTGTCTCTCTGAGCCTGACTTATTTCATGTAACATAATTTTCCCAGATCTATCTATTTCCTTGCAAAAGTTGGAATGTTTTTCATAATGCATAATTTTTTGTGAATATATGCCATATTTTCTTGATCCATTTGTCTATTGAGGAGAATTGGGGCTTATTCCATACCTTGGCTTTGATGAATAATGCAACAGTGAGTGAACATGTTTGTGCATGTGGCTTTAATTGTATCTTGATTCCGGTTTTTTGTTGTTGTTGTTGTTTTTTGCCAGTCCTGGGGCTTGAACTCAGGACCTGGGCTCTGTCCCTGAGCCTCTCTGTGCTCAAGGCTAGAGCTTTACTACTTGAGCCACAGCACAACTTCTGGCTTTTTCTGTTTATGTGTTACTGAGGAATCCCAACACTAACTGTATCTTGATTTGTAATCTTTTGGATAAATGCCCAAAGAGTGGCTTTGCTGGATTATAGGGTACTTCTATGTTTAGTTTTTAGAAGAATCCCCAAACTACTTTCCAGAGTAGTTGCACCAATTTGCATTCCCACCAACAGTGCATTAGGGTTACAGTGATGCATTTTAAGTATGACCTTTGTTTCCTATATTCCCGTTTCTTAGCCTATCATTTAAAGCCTCATTTGTGATGGTATATAGTCATCTATTTCTTTCAGTATAAATATTTATTATTGTAATTTTTCTTTTTCTCATTATGATAAATTGTTGTCTCATATTTCATTTTCCAATAAAATCATTAGAATTTTAAAAACTACTCTCATGCCCAGAGTTCAAGTCCCGTGACTGACAAAAACAAATAAATAAAACTACTCTTATGTGGTAGTAGTTTTACAGATGTAATTGAGGCAGTGAGATTGAGTAGGTTTCATGGTGTCTATACTAGGGGTCAAGAGGCCTGTGTTTACTTCTGATTGCAAGCACTTTCTGATATTCACATAAGGGGATTGTTTCAGATTATATTACTTTTTGTTCATTGAGACTTAGTTACCTATCTTTAAGTTTCTTTAAATATTGCTTTTGGTATACAAGGTAAGCTATTGGTCTAAATAAAATCTGTTAGATAAAATAATTCATTGTTTACTACAACTTTATATTCTGCCTAATCAACCTTGATATGTTTGTTGAAACCCTGTGTTACACCAAACATATAATCCCAAAGAAATAGATTTTGAAAAATGAGGTTAGTTTCATAAAATATAAGCTTTAAATGTTACATGACATAAGCTGCTCTCTTCCCACCCTACTCATGTTAAACATACCTTATTGTACCTCCCCAAATTTTTAAAATCTACTTGACAAATACAGACTATGTGTATACTTATCATGCATACTTGCGTTTTGTTGTATACTGATTTTCAGAGTTCTATTGAACATCAGTAATACTTGTATTACATTACCTTTTATGTACTAGATACATGGTACATACTTCTAGATCATTTCCTTGTTAATATTTTACTGGTTTCTTTTTATCTGTTAACATTTTACTGCTTTTGTTCTTTCATTAGTTTCTCAAACAGTTAGGTCTACATCCTAACTGGCAGTTTGTTGATGTTTATGGGATGGATCCTGAACTTCTTAGCATGGTACCAAGACCAGTGTGTGCAGTATTACTTCTCTTCCCTATTACAGAAAAGGTAACTATTAAATAGGAGGTATAGTTTCCATTAAATATAAAGTTTTTTTTTAATTAAAAATGCAATCTTTGGTCTGGAAGATACTGCATACAATCAGGAAGTCTAAGAAGTGAGGAAAATTTAATGTTTTGTTAAAACAAGTGATGTGTAGAATTTTATAGATTAGCCATAAAGCCCTAAGTTAGACTTTTAACCTCAGATATTTTTCTTTTATGAAATATGGTTCGCCATGTGCTGATGGCTCATGCTTGTAATCCTAGCTACTCAGGAAGCTGAGATTTGAGGATCTGGGTTCAAAGCCAGCCGGGGAAGGAAAGTCTGTGAGACTCCTTATCTCCAATAAACTACTCAGAAAAATCCAGCAGTGGCGCTGTGGCTAAAGTGGTAAGAATGCTAGCCTTGAGCACAGAGAGGCTCACAGACAGAGCCCAGGCCCTGAGTCCCTGAGTTCAAGCCCCAGGACCAGCAATATTTTATAAAAAGGTTGTCTGCCTCAACCATGTTTGACAGACCTCATCTTTAACATTTATATTTATGGGTATATTTTAGAAATTTTAATTATTAGAACCACCATAAATCTGTTAGAAAGTATATGAATAATATCAGTTAAAGCTTTTAATATACAAGGTATATAAACATGTTTATAAAAACAAATCTTTACTTATTTTAAGGAAAATGACAACATGCATTACATTATTTTCAAAATAACTTCTATTTGGATGACCAGTACTAAGCTCAAATATAGTTTAACTGGCAGATTAGGATATGTATCAAAGTCAGTATCTGCATATTTCAGTCCTTCTATAATGATGTCTTATATCTGTGTGTATGTGGAATTTTAAATATATGTGTTAAAGAGCTTTAGAATTTTATCTCTTGATTTTTATTTTTAAACTTAGACATAGTAGGATTAACTCACTAATTTTAAAAGTTGGAGACATTATTTTGGAAGATGTAAGAAAAACGAGGTATTGCTAATTTGTTGTATAATGCTTAAGTAAATCCATTCTTCAGGAATAAATGGAGCCATCACTCCATTGTTCGCAGAAATTTGGAATTAAGCTTTACTCAGTCCTGGAAATTCCTGGATCATTTTTTTTCTATCATAAGTAACTAGTCTCACTTCAAAATATGTAAGATTGAAATAGTTTTCCTCATGTATAAAGGTTCTACACAATCTTTTAATAAAAGAAATTATACTTCTTTACATCTGATATTTGTCATATTCATGGAAATTTAGTTAGTAATTTCTTAGTAATGATCCAGTATTAGACACCAAACATCTACTTTTGGTAGTAAGGGTGTGAAGACTCTGAAATTTGTAGAAGAGTTAAGACAAAAAACTTAAGTCCATAGAATCTTAATATTGTGTTATTTTTGTAAATATTGAAAATATTTTAAAATATTTAATTATTGTTTCAAGCTGCTAAATTTGTGGATAATGGCTTATGAAGCCATCAGCAACTAACATGATCCCTTCTATGGCTAAGTTACTAGCTGGCAAATGAACCATTCTATGTCAACTATCCATTCACACCAGATCTAGCCAGGGCATGCACTTGAATAAATCATATGTGCAAACTAGTGGTCAACAAATGTGTTCTGGGTCAGGCCGGATTCAAATCTACTCTCCATATCATGTGATGTAAGATAGGGGACTCATCCACCCTGTCTTATAAAGTGGGGTAATAGTAGTATTTATCTCATAAAGTTGTTTGAAAATAGAACTGTTAATCCAAGCAAAGAACAGTATCAGTAACATGGTAAGTGTCCAACCAATGCTTGCTATTATGACGTTTGAATAAATAAATGAACTTATTTCTTATAAGTGGGAAAAAATAAAATATTTAAGTATTTTAAAAATTATTTTTAATTACAAAAATAACACAAGAGTTAATCACATTGATATATACTGTTGAATAGTACACATTTAATCATGGACATATTTCTAATTCAGAATATGATGCTTTATGCTATTCCATCAAGGTATACTATACTTTATTAACCAAATCCTATTTGACAGATGTTTAAAGTATTTCTCTGTGTGTGTGAGTGTGTGTGTATAATTGTACTTCTTTATGTGTATGGTGCAGGAAATCAAACCCAGCTAGCACTAATTTTAAACAAGCACTCTACCATTGAGCTACACCCTCATTTGTACATCCTCCATTGTACATTTTAAAGATTGTATCCTAAACCACACTCCTGCAGAGGAAAATTGCCTATTGAAGGGTATGAACATTTAAAGTTTTAGTACATATTACTGTGTATCCTCTGGCATGATTATAAATGTATACTTCTAATAATAAAGTTGGGCATGGTGGCATACACATATAATCCCAGCTACTTGGGAGACTGAGGCAGAAGGATCACTTAAGCCAGGAATTGAAAGCAAACGAGGGGACATAAATGAAAGAATGGATGGATGCATACATGTATACAAGAAAACCTTTTCAGCTATATCTTTAGGGTTACTGGGTATTAATACTTTTTTTTCAGACTATTGTTGCTGTGATAATACTAAGTTCTTTTACTTTAAACCTTCTCTTGTATTAAACTAACCCTCATTTATATTTTTTTCTGTACAAACAGTACTTTTTGGATGTCTTGTTTTTCACATGTAGACTTTTTTGTTTAATAGTATGAAGTATTCAGAACAGAGGAGGAAGAAAAAATAAAATCTCAGGGACAGGATGTTACCTCATCAGTGTATTTTATGAAGCAAACTATCAGCAATGCCTGTGGAACAATTGGGCTCATACATGCTATTGCAAACAACAAAGACAAGATGAACTTTGGTAAGTAATTTTTTCCTTTATTGCTGCTTACTCCTTCTGATATGTTAACTTGATTGAGCAGTAGAGGGTGCTCTTGTCCTTTCTTTCAAACTATAAAATAAGCCTTTCCCCCCCCCCCTTTTTTTTATCTTTTCTATCAGGACTGTATAATACTGTTGAAAGAAATATTATTACTTTTTTCTTTTATATTGTTAATTAAACTGGCTTATCAAATGAACAGATGGCTTCATTCCTATAATTTATTCTGAGATAAAGAATTTTATCTGAATGGTATATTTTATGATATTTTTGTCCTCTTATTGTTTTGTCATCTCACTGTATCGACCCTAAACAATTTCATCTTTTTTAATATGGTCAGAATCTGGATCAACGTTGAAAAAATTCCTAGAGGAGTCTGTGTCCATGAGTCCTGAAGAACGAGCCAGATACCTGGAAAACTATGACGTCGGTACCTTCTTTCTGTTTTGACCTTACATGTGGGAAAGTTCTGTGGGATTGTAGATTCTCTTTGGCAGTTTGTCTTGAAACTATAGTTTTGAGAAATCATACATTAAAAAAAATCATATCCATTAAGAAGAGCCTTTTGTACTTTTCAGGTAACTGTCTGAAATAAATGCTAGTAAATATTACTCCTTCTGTACGTGAAATTTCAGAGCTGAATGTTTAAATGAATGGTTTGCAGATGAATCAAGCATCTTAAGTTTGTGTCTTCCCACTCCTTCCCTATCATAAACATATGCCTGAAAATATCCTATGTGGTTTTCACTGGGAATTTGGAACAAGACAGCAGATGCCAAAAGCAAAGGCTTACAGATAGACATAGGTTTTATTTTTTTTTTTATTTTTTTTTTTTTTTGCCAGTCCTGGGCCTTGGACTCAGGGCCTGAGCACTGTCCCTGGCTAGACATAGGTTTTAAACACCTGGTTTAAATTATGGTATCAGTTCATAGAACAGTTATAAAATTTTTTTGTTATTGTACATTTTTGAAATTGATTTTTCTTTTGAAATCTTTTATTCCTTGTTCACAGCATAAGATTTGTAAGTTCTTTGAAGTTAGAAGCAGTATAGTGTACAAATGGTTTGGTTAGAGCAATGCCTTACACAGTTTGTGCTCAGTGGACTGATTTGATCATGCCATGTAGCATTCCAAAATACTTTTTTTTTTTTTTTTTTCGGCCAGCCCTGGGTCTTGGGCTCAGGGCCTGAGCACTGTCCCTGGCTTCTTCCCGCTCAAGGCTAGCACTCTGCCACTTGAGCCACAGCGCTACTTCTGGCCGTTTTCTGTATATGTGGTGCTGGGGAATCGAACCCAGGGCCTCATGTATACGAGGCAAGCTCTCTTGCCACTAGGCCATATCCCCAGCCCCCCAAAATACTTTAATTGTTTAAATTTAAAAAAGAATCTAGAACTTTCAGAAAGCATCTTTATTATACATAAAAATAAACTATAAAAGTTATCAGTCTCATCGGTGAGAGTGGTAAGGAATATATATCTGACAGATCTATATCTATCTATCTATCTATCTATCTATCTATCTATGATTGTTGTTGCTGTTGAGTTTGTTTGTTTTTTTGCCAATCCTAGGGCTTTGACTCAGGGCCTGAGCACTGTCCATGGCTTCTTTCTACTCAAGGCTAGCACTTTACCACTTGAGCCACAGTGCCCACTTCTGGCCTTTTCTGTGTATGTGGTACTGAGGAATTGAACCCAGGGCTTCATGCATGGTAGGCGAGCACTCTACCACTAAGCCACATTCCCAGCCTGTATTTTTATATTTTTAAGCAAAAATTTGAATATATTGTAATACTGTTTTATAACTTGCTCTTTTCACTTACCACAAACATTTAACATATCAGTAAGTATATATTTCTTATTTAGTGGCTATATAGCTTTCCATTACATTATTTTTTAACCAATGAAATGTTGGCAATCTAATTTATTCCTCTTTTTCACTGTTTAAAAAAATACTACAGGGTGCATTACTATAATGTTTGCAAGTATCCTTAATAATCTGCAGTTAAACCAGGCACTGGTGTCTCATGCCTGTAATCCTAGCTGCTCAGGCAGCTGCGATCTCAGGATTGAGGTTCAAAGCCAGCATGGGCAGGAGAAAGTCCATGAGACTTTTATCTTCAGTAGATTGCCAAAAAAGCTGGAAATGGCACTGTGGCTCAAGTGGTAGAGCACTAGCCTTGAGAAAACAACAACAACAAAAAAAACCTTTGGGGACAGCGCCCAGACCCTGAGTTCATGCCCCAGGACCAGCAAACACACACACAAATAATAATATGCCGTTATACTTAATTATATGTAAATATACAAACCCCTAGAAGAGAAATTGGATTGAAAGATTTGCATGTTTTAAGGCTCAGATACTTTCTGCTGAATTCATAACAGTATACTTTTACCTGTAATGAATATTGTGGCCATTTCTCTGCATCTTTGCCAACAGTGAGTATTAAAAGAGCATTTTTTTAGTTCAGGAAAGTAAATTTTCTAACTGCTGAGAAAAGCATGCTTTTTGCACCACATTTCTAACTTGCCTACCGAACATTCACGATTATGCATAAGTACAGCCAAAGCTACACGGGGAGCATAGAACTTGGAGAAACAGACAAAATGAGCTTCAGTCTCTGGAGATGCTCCTTTATCCCACTCTCAAATTAATAAAGTATTAAATGTCAGCCTGTAGTCAATACGTTAAATGGCCCTTACTTTAGAAGTTACAAATACCAAGATACTCAGTTTCCCAAGTCCTCAGTGGTCCGTGGGTATGAAAGTCCAGCAGTTCATTATGTACCCACAGATGTTAAAATTTGTTTCTGTTTAAAAGTTGGACATAGTCATTTTTTTTCTATAAATACTCTGTGTTCTTATTTCAGGCTATTCGGGTTACTCATGAGACCAGTGCCCACGAAGGTCAGACTGAGGTATTTCACACTTTTTCAAAATTTATTCTCAGTATGTGTAAGTTTAACTATAGTGTTATTGTAGGGCATATATTTCCAATGAAAGAATTTGCTGATGAAAAAACAGTCATCCAGTAGTAATACAATGTTAACATGCTACTTTCATATCCGTTTTCTCAGTTGTTTTTTTTTGATTATTTGGACAGAATGCTGATTATGTGCTGTTTGCTTTGGCTCATAGGGGGCCTACTTCTTTTCTATCAGACGTCTTTGATTTCCAAATATTTTGAGAAAAATAATCCACACAGTTAGATGATCAGTGTGATTCTCCAAAGTGTCATATTCATCCTCTAGGAAGACCCCTCATTCTCGTTCCTCAATGAAGCCGTTATGAGCAGTGAGGTGCTCTGCACCACCGTTATGCTGTTAACTAGTTCTGCTGGGTTACTTCTCTCCTTTACTTTCCTTCTTTTCCACTTGATGCTTTTCCTTCTTCCCTTCTCTCCTACCCTCACTGTCCTACCATGTGTGTTTGTGTCTGTGTGTCTGTGTGTTTGAGACAGGGTCTCACTATCCTCAAACTCTCCATTCCAGCTTCCAGGGTGCTGGGATCACAGGAGTTCACCGCCACGCCTGGGCTACACTCATGAGGGAAGTTGTCATAAAGTATTTTAGTCAAAATGAATAGGATTTAATAAGAACTGTTTGGTGTGTTTGTAGCACATTTAAGTATCAACACCAGAAAATTATGTCTTTTTTTGCTCTTTTCTGTATGTGACTTGAACTCATACTTCTTCACATGCAGGACAGCATTTCTTTAATCCTTTTAAAATTACCTAATTTAAAAATACAGATTTTTAAATATACTATCCACTATCCCCAAGAATTTTTTAAGGAGAAAATAGTTTGATGTTAGGATGTAAATGCAATTATTCTTAGCTCAAACTGGATAACCATGAATGTACTAAAGTCATTCTGGAATTGAAACATAACAGCCCTTATAATTCATATACCTTTTTTGGTTGCAAAGGTATGGATTATTTAACTTTTACTAAGTTTATATAATTAATAATAATATTGAAGTGGAAGATAATGAAGTTAATTCAGTGCTCTGTTTTTTTGTATTGCTCTTTTTTTTTTTTTTTTGCCAGTCCTGGGGCTTGAACTCAGGGCCTGAGCACTGTCCCTGGCTTCTTTTGGCTCAAGGCTAGCACTCTACCACTTGAGCCATAACACCACTTCTGGCTTTTTCTATATATGTGGTGCTAAGGAATCGAACCCAGGCTTTATGTATGCGAGGCAAGTACTCTACCCCTAGGCCACTTTGCATTGCTTTTTATAATTCTAAGACATGTTTAGGTTACAATTATTAGTGTTGAAGTTACTGATGATATCAATATAAGATTTATTATATGAAAACTGCTTATAATTAAGCAAATGCTTTAATAAATATTCACTTCAAAAATACTTAGGAGTACTTATTTTGCTTCCTTTTTTGGAGCATAATCCAGATGAAGGCTTTATTTACCTCTTTCTGGAGCAGTTCACATCTCTTTTTCCATATGTAAATATATTCATATTTTACATTTCTGAATGCTTGTTAGATATCAGCTGAATTAGATATCAGTATTTTCCTTGTTTGAGCTCATGTTTGTACCTTACATATTTTATTGCTTTATTTTCCATGTGTCTTATAGTGGTTCTGCTATGCATTTTCCCCAGTTGTTAATTACCAAATATCTATTTAAAAAGCAAAAGTTTATTCAAAACAAGTTTGTTAAAAAAGTTTAACCACTTTGGAACATTAGTTTCTTATACAGATGATCAGTATTCATTCTTTTTCTCATTTATTTTACTGGATTGTGGTTCCTGACATGTAACCTAAGTCTCATTTTTTTGTTTTCCTAATGTTGTCATTAGGAGGGTAGAATTGGTTGTCATTGGAGATAAAATTAAGGGTTATCTGGAATAGTGGCCCTTTTAAAACTATACTCTTACAGGAACTATTCTACTTGTATTCATCTTCCGTAGTTGAGAATCACAGATATTCATGTATAGTATAGATTAAAATGTATTGGGTTGAACAAGAGAATTTGGGAATTATTTCTGGAGCCTTTGCGTCAGTTTTAGCCTCTTGAGCCTAGCTGCGCTCAGGGCTTTCTTAACCTTTGCTGTTCTTACTTTGTACCAGTGTTTCTAAGTATTTCTCTTTGGCAATCCCTGAGTTTATTATTGCTATTTTTAAAATTTTTGTCATTCCCCCTTTCCATTCCTTCACTCAATCTCTGGATTTAAAAATTTTATTTGTCCTTCAAGAGGTTGCTTAAATAAGACCTTTTATTTATTTATTTTTTTAATTTTTTTTTGGCCAGTCCTAGGCCGTGAACTCAGGGCCTGAGCACTGTCCCTGGCTTCTTTTTTGCTCAAGGCTAGCACTCTGCCACTTGAGCTACAGCGCCACTTCTGGCCGTTTTCTGTATATGTGGTGCTGAGGAACCGAACCCAGGGCCTCATGTGTATGAGGCAAGCACTCTTGCCACTAGGCCATAAATAAGACCCCTAAATAAGACCTTTTATATAAAACACTTCCTGATTATTATCCCTGGATATATTTTGGCCTTTATATGAATTCTTGTATATTTGTCTCTGTTTGCATTTTAGTTTACTTGATCTTTTTCATTTATTTAAGATTTTCTTTTGCACTTTTAACAACTGAAAGTAGGATATCATAATTAAATTTGAGTTATTCCTGTCTGCATGTTGCATGAAACAATGGTCCTTGTAAGTTGCTAGTACTTTGGTTTGAGGAAATAAGGAATCATCTCTCCCTTACTGTGGCTTGTAGGTGAAGGACTGGTGTATAGTTCATTTGTACATTCTCCAAAATATCAAGCACCATTTCTTGCATATGGGGATAATATATATATATTCATGTTTGTTAACATATAAGTCAGAACTGTCCTTGGTGGTATAGGGACTTTACAAAAAGGCCAGATCTTAAGTTGCCTGGATAAAACATATCCAGTCATGGTTCCTAAATAGAGTGCTTTTCACATTTGTGTATGGGACTCTTTTGTGCATTCCAAGATGAACTCTAGTAGCTATATGTTAGTGACATCCTATTAATGATTTTTTTTTTAAATCCACCAAAATTTTTCAAATCTACTTATCAGCTTATTTAAGCTCTATACCAGGGGCTGTTTTTCTGATCATCTTATTTCACATTTGTCTGCCACTACTGCTTATGTTTAAGAGTGTTGGTATTTTCCAGCAAATTGGTTTTGTCAGTTCCTACAAAATATCTAGATCTTTTCTATCTGTATTAGTCTGCTTGGGCTGCCATAAAATATAACATGGGTGGACTCAGCAATAGGAACTTCTTTTTTTCACCATTTTGGAGATTAGAGGTCTAAGATGAAGGTGCCAACAGGGCTGGTTTCTAAGGTTTCTCTTCTTGGCTTATAGGTAGCCACTTTCTCAGAGTCCTCATGTGCCAGTCCTTTTATGCATATGGACAGATAAAGTGGGGAGGAGACAGGAAGGGAAGCAGACAGAAGGTGGTTTGCACTTCTTTCCCTTACAAGGACCCCAGTCCTATTGGATTGGTATCCCATCCTTATAACCTATCTGCATCTGGATACAGTTACATTGGAGATGAGGACTCCAGCATATGAATTTGGGTCGGACACAAGTCAGCCCACAACATCTTCTTGGTCCTTTAAAAAAAAAAAAACCCAGTAGCCTTTCTGGGTATACCTCTTCTCTTTGTAGAATTATTGCCTTCTCCTCTTTCAGACTTTATCTTACAACTCTTTTTTCAGAGAAGCCTTCTTATATCACAGGTAGGTCCTGTTGTCTTATTTTCCACGATCAAATCCTATTAATAACCTATATAAAAATCATTTTCTTCCCTCAGTTTGTTTATTCTGCTCACTTACTAGAATGTAAGGCCCATAAAGATGTGGGCCTTGTTAGTCGTGTGTACTTTGCATCCTCAGCACACTGCTGAACATATTTAGGGTCCAGTCAGATTTTGTAGTGTACTTTGAAGAACACTGGGTGTAGACTTTTATACTGAAGCTTCAACAAATTCTTTCCTCAGTGTAAAATAAAGATAATGCCACCTACCTTTCAGAATTGCTATGAAGATCAGTGAGTTAGTACGATAAATTGCTTAGAACAGTGCCTGTCGTTTAATGATCATTCAATAAGAATTAGGTAGTAATTTTAATTTACTAAACTTGAGAGAAGTGAATGTGAATGGCAGATGAGAATTAAAGCCAGAAATGGTATATTTTAGCAGATTTTTTAAAAATTGAGCTTAACTCGAAATAAAATTATATTTCATTTACAGTGGAACATGAGATTCATGGGGTTAATTTTGTTAGCTTAGGAAAGATGTTAAATTTATGGGGTCATCTGTGTAGTACTCTAAAGCTTGGAAAAGATACCCTGTAGTCTTTTTTTTACCCTGTAGTCTTTTATATTTGCTTTTTAGTTAGGTTCCTAAGAATTCTATAGAAGGAGAATTGTGATGAACTAATGGTAAATCTGTAAGTGTGGTAGGTGATAAAGGGGTGGGTCGAGGAAGAAGAACCAACAATAATACAGTATAGTAGTCATTGTAGTCATTTCTGACATTAATTATACTGTACTTACAGAACATTTAAATGAATGGAAAAGGTAGGCACCTAATTGAATGCTGAGATTCATAGACTAAAAGAGAAATTAATAAAAGCTGACCTAAGGGACTGGGAATATGGCCTAGTGGTCGAATAATTGCCTCGCACACGTAAAGCCCTGGGTTCGATTCTTCAGCACCACATATATAGAAAAAAGCCAGAAGTGGTACTGTGGCTCAAGTGGTAGAGTGCTAGCCTTGAGCAAAAAGAAGCCAGGGACAGTGCTCAGGCCCTGAGTTCAAGAAGCCCCAGGACTAGCAAAAAAAAAAAAAAAAAAAAAAGCTGAGCCCCTAGAATCTAGTAGTCATTTCAGAAGATTGGCTGTGGTGTGATGCCATAGAAAAGTTGCTTGCTTGTATGTTACTTCATGCTTCCTTAACTTGTTCTAAAAGGTATTGCTTTTATATTCAATAGAAGAGCAGTAATAATATGCTATTAAGTTAAATTATTAGGGGAAGAAAAACTTCTTTGTCTTTTTCCTTTGCTTTTTTGTTTGCTGCAATGACTGTTTAGTACTCTGTTCTGAACAGACTTATTTGGAATGGACATATAAATAAATTGCTTAGCTGAATATGAAAAAAGCCTAATTACAGTAATTATTGCTAAAATAAGTAATTATTTTCCCATTAAAATACTCAATTGTATTTTTTGTAGTGCCATATACCACCACAACTTACATGTGGATCCACATCCTAGTTGATGGAAAGCTTTGTTTTATAAAATCTCATTAATTTTCTTAACATAGCACTTTGAAATAAAATATTAATCACTAAAGAGAGATGACACTCTAAAGCAATTTATCTTATCCAAAGTTTAGACTACTAGTCAAAGGAAAACTGCTGCAAAATCAGCTTTCCAAACTTTTATTCAAAGTGTTTGCCTGGAATACTAGTACTCAGGAGGAGGAGGGGAAGAGGTAGGAGGGTCATGAGTTTGAGGCCAGCCTTGAATACATAGGGACTTCTAGACCACCCAGGGCTACACAGTGAGACCTTCTCAAAGGAAAACAAAGCTTGTTTGGAAGTAGTGAGTGAGGAAGAAATAAGGACTGAATTAGACTACAGACAAACTTCCTGAGTTCAAGTTCTGAGTCTGTCACTTAGCAAGTAAGTGATCTTGGAGTAAGAAGCTAAACCTTTCTGTGCCACAACTTCATCTATAAAAGGGACATGGTAGTAATACCTCTACTTCATAAGGCTGCTGTAGGACCTAAATCCACAGACTGTGCACTGCTGGTTCTGACCGGCAGATTGTAGGGCAATAGATGAAGAGATGCCCATGCAGTAATATCTTAGAACATTTTATTGTTTGCTTGTGCCAGTCCTAGGGCTTGAACTCGGGTCCTGGGCACTGTCCCTTCACTGTTTTTGTTCAAGGCTAGTGCTCTACAACTGTAGCCACAGCTTCACATGCAACTTTTTAAATGCTTAATTGGAGGTAAAAGTCTCACGGGCTTTCTGTTCAGACTGGCTTGGAACTGTGATTCCCACATCTCAGACTCCTAAATAGCTAGGATTATAGGCATGAGCCACCAGTGCCCAGCTAGAACATTTTATTATTAAGTAATATTTCAGTATCACCATGCACTGAGGAATGAGCTTAACCTACAGACATGATTAAATTGAAGATAATCTCCTCACTCTCTGCTTTTGTAGGCTCAGACTGTCCCAGGACTAGTTTAAGGGAGTTATAGGAAAACAAAAGAGCAACATTCTATGAGGAAGATAAGAAAAGTCAGGAAGCACTAAGATAAGTACATACAGCAACTCTTCCTGTCTTTTGACAGGATCACTGCAGAAAGTCAAACACTCATATCTGGATCTTTACTTAGATGTAGGAAAAACAACCACACAACTGGGACTCTCAACTGGCATCATTCAGACTCCAAGCATACCAGTTAAATCTCCTGCAGCCAGTCATGGTCCCCAGAGAACTCTAGGGTTCCCATGGTACACCACTTCTTTAGTCTTAAAGAGAAGCAAATCCATAAAAACTTTTATTCTCATATCTTGAATAGGGCACAAAATGGTAATGGCTGTAAGCATGTACGTTTTAATTTGAGAAAATTGTTAGATTCTAGTTGGCTTTTATTCTAGTGTACACTAGAAATAGTTTAAATAGTAAGTATGGTTTAAAGTTTTACCTTCATTAACTGCATATGTACAGTTTGCATGGCTTCTTTGTACTCTAAATTACTTTTTAGTTATTTTTATTGTGTTGGAACTACATAGATAGCAGAAATCATTCTGCGTAGCCAAATTAAAAGAATCACTTTAAAACAAAAGAAAACTTTCTTTAGAGATTTATTTTCTTTTCTTCACTTTGAAAGAAACAAGCTTGGGCTGGGAATGTGGCTTAGTGGTAGAGTGCTTGCCTAACATGCATGAAACCCTAGGTTCGATTCTTCAGGACCATTTAAACAGAAAAGGCTGGAAGTGGCACTGTGACACAAGTGGTAGAGTTCTAGCCTTGAGCAAAGGAAACTCAGGCACAATGTGAAGGCTCTGAGCCCAAGCCCCAGGATAGAGAGAGAGAGAGAGAGAGAGAGAGAGAGAGAGAGAGAGAGAGAGAGAGAGAGAGAGAGAGAGAGAGAGAGAGAATTGAATTGGAAAGATTTTACATAATATAAAATTAAGTTCCTGATTATCCTTGACGAGTCAGACAGAAACAGTAGACAAGACTGATGAAAGGTCATGCAGTTTAAAAATAATTAAATCCAGCTTGTTATTAAAATGATCAAAATTGTAACTGGATGATTATGTTTTTGATCTACATTTAATACCCCATTTTTATCACTATTGTAACAAGACTCGATTGCAGTAAATTTCTTAGGGCAACTTCACTTTATATTGTCCTTAAAACTGAGAAATGATATGGAACACTTATCTTTGGTCCTATACTTTTGCTAGTGTCTCTCTTATGCCATAAGTAGTCCAGTTCAACATATTGGTTTATGCAATCTATGAGTATAATGCACCTCAGTGTCACCCTTCCATCAGTCTCACCCATCCCTCAAGTTCCCTAGCACTATTTTCACACATGTACATTGAAGATTGCAACTCCATTCATCCATCCTTCTGATACTATTGTCAATATTGTTTCTTCATATCATTCCCTTAATATGCTGTTTTTCTTCTATCTCCTTACCTCTTTTTCCTTTTGTTTTTTTTCTTTTCTTTAAAAATGTTTAAATCATTTGTATTATTCAAAATAATGAGTTTAGTTGTGATCAGGACTTGAACTCAGGGCCTAGTACTCACTTGAACTTCATGGCTTTTCTTTTTTGCCTAGGCAGCCTTGAACTGCATTCCTCTAGATCTCAGCTTCCTGGGTATTTAGGATTATAGGCATGAGCCACTGGTACCTGGATCTAGTGACATTTTTATACATGTATACAATGTGCTTTGAATGTATTCATCCTTCATCATTCTCTCTTCACTTACTTCTTCACTGTCCTTCCATCTAAAACAGTCTTTTTTTGTTGTTTTCCAATCTCAAAAGTTTAAAGTAGGCTATTCCTTAAAATGGGAGAAATGGAGATATTAAGTAGACGATTACTTATTTTAAAGAAAATTCTTAGACCACACTTAGCAATTTACCCCTCCAGAACTGATTAGATGCAGTTCTTCAATCTGAAATTTCCTTTAGTAGAAAAAACAGGAAAATCTAAAACTCAAGGTCTTTGGAAATAGTGAGGTTTTATTATTTATTTTAAATCAAAGCCTTCCAGAACAGGATGTTTTAAGGCTTTAAAATTTTCACATGGTAGTAAATGAGAACTTTATTTGGTACTTTTCACATATTGCAAATGAAATCATTTCTGAAAGTTAGCTTGGATAGCTTAACAGTAATATATTTGAATTTGATGTAACAAGTAGAACTATAGGAGACGATATTAATTAAGGCTTTTCTCATGGTGAATTATAGCCCCAAGTGAGAAAAAACCAATAGGGGGAAAGTTTTTCAAGAATATCTTGAAGTCTGTGAGCATCTTGGTTTATTAAGTTAGCAGAATGACAAAAGTTGACATTTAGATTTTCCATGGACTATGTAATAATATTTTGTATATTTTGCTATCTAGCAGGTTTGACTTTGAATTTGTCATCTTGAACTTATGAATGTTTGCATCTTCTCCATGGCTCTGGTTTTATTTTTCATTTGTTTTAGATTCAGTCTTTCAGATTTACTGTAATTCAGTATATTATACTGAAATTTAATTGGAAATCTACAGAAACCTGTATAGGTTTAAACTTTTTATACACGTGTTCATACTCTCATGTGCACATATCCTTTAACACAAGTACAGACATTTTTATAATCTTTCCTACCATCCAGCAACTCTAGAGATGTTCCTGATGGTTTTTCTTTCTGTGTGCCATTTGTTAAACATAGTGGTGTTTCTCATGTGTGGAAGGACACCATATTTGGGGAAATAACTACTCAGTGTCATAATTAAGTGCACAATTTATCAACAGATTGCAGTCATGTCATAATTTGAAATTCACTTGAAAATAAAGGAGTCAAACTTTATTCCTTTCAATACTGACTTTCTATTTCTGTCTTGTGAAGGTAGTACACATAGCTCTCTACTAGACCTCCATCAATGTTGTTCTCTCCCAGACAGGACTGGGCTTGTTGGAAAGATTGGGCATGATTTCTGGATGATACCACATCAGGGAATCTTCTTGGTTTCATTTAAGAATCATTTCTGGGTGAACGGAAAGGAAATGTTTAATATTCTGATCAGCTCACAAGTATTCCCTTTTTAACAAATTCTCTCAGCTTTTTGTAAGTGTCTTTGACATCTAAAGATGACTGTCGTTTAGTAAATGCATATTGTATGGTAGACTAAGCTCTTTATGAACCCTGGTCCTGTCTTTTCAGCTCCCTGAGATAGATATTACCCCATATCAAAATTAGGGACAGTAAAGTTGTTAATTTGTCCAAGGTCATAAAGTTAGCTTTTTTTTGTTTTTTGTTTTGGCAGTACTGGGGTTTGAACTCAGGGCCTTGCGCTTGCTTGGCAAACACTCTTACTGCTGAGCCACACCGCCAGTCCTATTTCCATGCTCTGAAGGCAACAAATGTAGAGGTAAATCAAAATTGCTAAAAGAAAAAGTGAAGTTTAAAGTACATTAAGTTACAAAGGTAACTTTTTTTTTTTTTTTAAGTTAGAGACTCACTGCTTCGGTCAGGCCAGCCTTAAACTCACTTTAAACACACTGGCCTCAAAATCAAGATCCTCCTGCCTCAGCCTTCCTAGAGCTGAGATTACAAGGGTACACTACCAAGTCTAATCCATAGTTCACAATTTAATACACATATGAATGAACTACAATTGACCATTCAGATTTGTACTGAACATTTTATTCTTTGTTGCCTGCATATAGAAGCCATTTCTTAGTATGGTAGATTTTCCTTATACAGTATGGTGTCACACATAAGTAATCCTAGCATACCTTCTTTTATTAAATAGTTTTTCACTTATATAATGAAGGTCTGCAGTAACTGTGCCTTGAAAAACAGCACTATTTTCTCAACAGTTCAAATGATAGCCTCTATAGCAATCACTTTTTTTTCTTTTCTAGTACTGGGTCTTAAATTCCAGGCCTTGAACTCTTGCTTGGCTTTCTTGCTCATAGCATTCTGGCATTCTGTCGCTTCAGCCACACCTCCAGTTCAGGCTTTTTGCTGGCTAGTTAGAGATAAGAATCTCACAGATTCATTTGGCTGGCTTTGAACCATAGCCCTCTTTAAGTAGTTAGGATTATGGGCATGAGCCCCGGCAACAAGCTTAAAGTATTTTTAAGTAGGATATGTACATTTAGTTTTAGTCATTATGCTATTATATCCTTAATAGACAGTAGTATAGTTTAAACATAACTTTTACACACAGAAACAAAAATACTTCTGTGCCTTGCTTTATAGCAATATTTATTTTATTTCAGTGGTCTAGAACCCAACCCACATTATCTCTGAGATATGCTGTGTATTACATGCAAAGTGGTTGTGAAGTCATATACTGTGGCAAGTAGAGGCGGGATAGAGTATTATTAAACTCCTGACTAAGAACACAAATGTTTGTGCTTTTAGTAGTTTGAATGAAATAATTGTTATTAATTTTAGAATACTTTAGCAAAACTAAGAAACAGCTGAGAAAATGAGTTACTAGAAAATGAGCTTTCATTAAGTTTCTTGAATGTCTTAAGAATAAACTGGAATATGTAATCTCTAATTAATATGAAAGACAGTTTGGAAAAGTAAATATTGAACTCAAGATTCAGCTTGAGTGTTCATATTTGAAAGCAAAGCTAACTTAAATATGGTTATTTTACTTAAACAATCATAAAACTAGTATTACAAATCTAAAAGCTGATTGATTATGTATGTGTCATTAATCTTTGTGATTCTAATAAGAAAGCAAAAGATTTCATGATTCCAATATGGGACATTACATGTCTAAACACTTAAAGTCCTCAACTCAATTCTCAGCATCCTAAAAAAACACCAATTAAGTAGTAAGTTAAATAAGATAAATATTACTTGAAAATGTTTCCTGAATTACATTAATAGAACCTTGCTCATGAATTTAAAATACATATAGTATATTATTACATCCATTTGATTTTCTATCTGTGCATTTATCTGCCTACCTACCTGGCTACGCATCCATCTACAATACTTTTAGAATTAGGTAGTAGAAGTTAATATGACTAGAAAAAAATTTACAATGACTGGATCTAACGTTTAACATCTCAGTGTATTTATTCATCAAATGCTTAGTGTGCTGGCAGTGAAGCAGTGAGATAGTAGATAATAGCTTCCCTGTTCAAGAGTCCTTCAAAGTAAAGGTTGAATGTTCCTAATCTGAACATCCAAAATCTGAATGGTTTAGAGGATGGCTCAGTTGTTATAGTAGGTAATAGCTTCACTGTCTAAAAGTCCTTCAAAGTACAAAGGTCAAAGGTTCCTAATGTAAAAATCCAAAATGTGAATGGTATAGGGGATGCCCAGTTGGATATTACAAATCCAAAGAACTATGGAATATGAAACATCTGTTAGTCTCAACCACGTTGAATAAAGGACACTAAACTTTAAGTTTCTGAAAAAAAAGTCATAATAATATAACATTCTATGTAACAATTGACATTGTAGAGTACTAGCCAGATACAAATTTAGACACAACCGTGGATGGATGGAACTCATTCAGCAGGAGTGCTTTTATGCTTATCATCCTTTCTTTTTTCATTTTTTTCTCTGCTATAGAAACTAACACTGTAAAACATGCACAACAAACCCTAAAATCACACAGATAATAATATTCCCTTGGACAAAAATTATATTATCATCTTTAGAAATGGTCATAATTTTAATTTACAGGATTATTGTGCAGGTGGTATCTGTAGTTTACACATTAGGTATTACTACTGACCAATGAATGTACAAGAGTACTTGTGAACATTGCATCAGAGCATTGTTTACAATTATAGAAAACTAGAAACAATCTAAAGCATAATAACTTCTGTGGTGCAATGTCTTTATTATGCAACTATTTAAAGAGTGGTAGGTTACCATGAAAAAGGATGTTTGTGCTTATTGAGATAGATGTGCAGAATACATGGGTACTGAAAACAACATGAAGAATGTGTTCATCTTTTATGAAGGAAATAACCACGGAGTTTAACAAATTGTGGAAGACTAATTGTTCTAAGCTGTCACGAGACTATAAAATCCCGGTCAGCCGGAAAGGGAGAGATCATACCTACAGACTATACTAGGTACGCATGACATGTACTGGAGACAAAGCGTAAAAGAGTTATAAGGCCAGGTGCCAGTGGCTCATGCTTCTAATCCTAGCTACTCAAAAGGATGAGCTCTCAGGATTGCATTTTAGAACCAGCCCCTGGCAGGAAAGTCTGTGAGACTCGTATCTCCAATTAACCACCTAAAGCCCAAAGTGGAGTAGTGGCTCATGGGATAGAACACCCATCTTGAACAAAAAAAAAGCTCAGGAACAGTACCCAAGCCAAAGAAAAAGAAATAGAGGAAGAAAGGAAGGAAGGCAGGAAGGGAAGTGAAGGAAGGTAAAGAGCTATAAGATGAACGGCCTAGAAGACTAGCGGAGTAATCACAGTAGGAATGCCCCAAGCTTGGATTCTTTTTTCCTGTACACCAAAGCTTAAGACCCTGAAACAACAACAACAGCAACTTGGAGAAGTAATCGCTGTCTAGCAATCTTTCTGAGAGATTCCTTTATAACTGAAATGGTCATCAAAGAAGCTGAAGGGCCTAGACATTTCGTTGTTTATCACAGTCTCTGGGCACCTACACAAAGTATCTGGCTTATAACCCAAAATCTCAAGGCAAAAACAAAATATAAACATGCTGTCAAGAAACAAAATGATAAAGTCAATTATAGCTAGAATACGGATGTTAGAACTACCAGACAGGGAATTCACAACAACCATGTTAAAGTTTCAGCTGTGTTAACTTTGTACCAATAGATGGGGAGCATCCCAGAGCTAGGCAATAGGAGAGTATCCAGTAGAGATGGGAGTAACGAGAACTTAGTGTCAGAGGTGACAATGCCTTGATCAAATTCATCAATAGGTTCAACAAAATTGATGAAAGCATCCATAAATATGCTAATAGATCACTAGAAATTACCCAAATATATCTACTAAAAGAAGAATGAAAGTAGTGGAAAAGAAAAAAATGAGCACAAACAGAACATCGAAGTCTTGTGGGCAATTTTTAGTGATCTAATACATGAAAGTAGAATCCCAGAAAAAGAGAAAGGCAGAGAGGTGACAAGGAAAGTATGGAAAGGGGCCTTAGGATAGGGGGAAAAAAGTATTTAAGGAATTAATGGCCAGTTCTTTTTCTAAAAATAAAGATAATGAATCACAACTTGGGAGAATAACTTTGGAGATATAGGTAGAATAGATTGCTCTGCTTTTAAAACACACACAAGCATGCACACACACAAGCATGTATCACAAAGTATATACTATTCAGACTGCTAGAAACTAAAGATAAATAGAAAATGTTCAAGGTCGAAAGAGAAAACAGACATACAAAATACAGATCAATAAAATTAATTTGGAATTCTCATAAAATGTATGCAGTGTGATGCCATTTTGAAAGTTCTGAAAGAGTCCACTTGAGCAAAATACATCCTTAAGAACTGGAGAAGAACAGAGTGCAATAGCTCATGCCACAAATCCTCACTACTATGAAGGTGAAGATTGGGAGGATCCCAACATGAGGTCAGCTCAGGCAAAAAGTGTGCAAGGCCCCAAATTAGCTAATAAAAGCTGGGTGTGGTAGCACATTGCTGCTATCCGTACTATATGGAAAGTACAAATAGGAGGATTGTGGTCCAGTCTGGCCTGGATGTAAACACAAGATAATTTTTTTTAAATAAAAGTATAAAAAGCTGGGGAGATGGTTCCAGTAGTAGAGTGCCTGCCTAGCAAGCAGGCCCTGAGTTCAAGTCCCAGTACCACCAAAACTAAAAAAGACAGCTCAAGATAAACAAAAACTGAGAACTCATTACCAGCTTACCTGCACCATAAGAAATGAAAAGGAATTTCTCTGTGCAGAAGCAAGACAATAGCAGAAAGAAACTTGGATCCACACAAAGAATTGGGAAATAATGGAAATGGAACGAGTGAAGGTAAATGTGAAATAAATCTTACTCTTAACTTTAATTGCTCTAAAAGGTAATTGTCTAAGTAAAAGCAGTAACCCTGTGTTGTAAATTTGTGACATATGTAAAACTGTTTAATGATAGCATGAAGAAAGGGAAGGAGAAATGATGGTAATACTACTATGAGGTTCTAATGTAAAACTGTTTAATGATAGCATGAAGAAAGGGAAGGAGAAATTATGGTAATACTACTATGAAGTTCTAATACTACATGTAAACTGGTGCCATGTTATTTGAAAGTACACTGTAACTAAAGTATCATAAATCCATGGTAATTACTAGAAAAGCTTCAAACTATAAGCAGTGCACTCATGGTAAAAATGAATAGAAACATAAAAGCCAGATTCTGATGGCTCATGCCACTATTCAAGAGACAGATTTGAGGATCTTGGTTTGAAGCCAGCTTGGGCTAAATTCATGAGGCTCTTACCTCCAGTTAACCACAAAAATGCTAAAAGTAGGGATATGGCTCAAGTGATAAAGCACCACCACTGAGTAAAAGCTGTGAGTCAGTGCCAGGCCCTGAGTTCAAGTCCTAGTACTGGTGCACGTACACTCACACACACACATCCACAAAGGCAGGAAAAGAAACAAAGAATACAGGGAAAAATTAACAAATTGACAGGTTAAGTATAAGCAGCTAAAGATTTGATCCTCTACGTATATGATGCAAATAATTGCTTGAACTGAAGGAACAAGTAAACAAAGCCATATTTATACAGGAAGACTGGAATCCTTTCAGTTGATCAATAGATGGTGAAAACTAGTAAAGACAAAGATGAACTGGATAACGTTGTCAAGTAATTTAGCTCTTTTGACATTTATGATGCAATGGAATGTTCACCAGGCATGAAGTCCTGAGATTAGCCCTAAACACTGAAAACAACAACAAAAATTTAGGGAGGATTCTAATTGCAGTGCTTTTTCTGTAAGAGAATTTCCTAAACATTAGGAAATAACTGTAGTTGGGTTTGCCCTTGAAGTCCATGGATGCTGCATCTGTAGACCCAACAAATTATGGATCAAAAAACTGTGTCTGAAGATGGCCACTGGTACTTACAGTAATCCTAAGTACTCAGAAGATTTGAAGCCAGCCCAGGCAGGAATATCCATGAGACGCTTATCTTATCTCTAACCACCAAAAGCCTGAAGAGGAGCTGTAACTCAAGTCATAGAGCACTAGCCTTAAAGGGGAAAAAAAAAAACTCAGGGACAGTGCCCAGGCCCTGAGGTCAAGTCCCAGGACTGGCACACACACACACACACACACACACTTACACACACAAAGTGTGTTTGTACTGAATGTGTATAGTCTTTTTTTTCTTGTAAGTAATCTAGACTATAAGTAATTTAAAGCATACTGAAGGATGTATATAAATTATATGGAAATACTGTGCTATTTTAGGTAAGGAACTTGAACATTGATAGATTTTAGTTCCCCAGGGTTCATGGAAACTCCCCATAGATTCAGAGACGACTCTTCTTAGAGGTAGAGAAAGGGCCACGATGTATATGCATTACCCTCACATCCCTCAGGTAAAACAAAAGAAATGGGCAAGGCATGGTGGCACACAGCAGTAATCTGGCTATTTGGGAAGCAGAGATCAAGAAGATTATGATTTAGTGCCACACAGGCAACTTAGTAAAACCCTGTCTGAAAATAAAATCAGAAGGATGTGAAAAGGTTACTAAATGGTAGAATAAAAACCTGGGATGTACAAGGCCCTGGCTTTGATCCTCAGTACTGAAAAAAATAAGTTAAAGAAAAGCAACTTTCTCTCTTGGCCATATAAGCTTTACGCCATAGTAATAGGATCTTCAGACTTTAGAACTTGATTTCTTGGGATTCAATCCTAGACCTACATTGACTGGTTGTATCATTTAATTTGTGCTCTTAGCCCTCATTTGTAAAGTGGGAACATACTTGTATCTGTTTATCTCATGGGTTTCTGGGAGATGAAATGAATGAAAAGTGCTTAAAAGTGTACCTGACATGGAATAGTATTACACATTTTAACTAATGCTGTTGCTTACTAAAAGGTAGTTACTCAGCTATCATGTGTTCCATGGAACTTGTCAGTCTAAGTAAGGAAATGATATAGTAAGGTCATCATCTTCAGAGGGACTCATTTCACTCTTGTTTATATTATATTTTAAAGTGTTTTTTTTCTTTAGAATTTATACTTTCTAAGGATTCTTTGTACCAATGTCCGTCACCATATGATTTTCTTTCCTCTCATAATTATTTGTGTTTTGTATGCATTGCATGGCTTTTGTGTATATGTTACATTTTTGAAAACAATTTTATGTAATAATTCCATTGTAGTGGCTTTTAAAACATTGAGTTCTATGAGCCTGTGATATACAAATGAGGATATGTAAATACTCAGATATGCACTTACAGAAGTTGTGACATATAAACCTCCTACTTACCCATTTAAAAACTATCTTATCTGTGGTCCTTTACTAGATTATGGTTATTTTTAAAAAAACAACAAAGTACTAGACCATATAAATGAATACGACCATACGTTGCTTTTAAGAATCAATGATCACCCAGTAACGTGGTCTAAGTAAAATATTCTCTCTTTTAATTATGTAGTCCTCCTCGCCATCCTCATCACAGCCTCATTCTAGCCACTGCAGAACGAAGGCCTCATCATTGTGTCACCATGCATCCCTGCCCTGGGTCAAACGTAACCATGTAGGCCCTGCAAAGGCTACCAGTCCATCTCTCCGTCTTCGTCGCTGGCGACCCTTCTTACGCCTACCATCTTTGGGTCTCCATTCTGTTGTAAGTGTAGTCAATCTTCCATCTCTTCTTCCAGTGACAAGGGCAGGCCTTTCCCCCACCCCTTTAAATGTCTTCAGTCTTCAACGTGCTTTTCTCTTGGTTCACTAAACCATTAGCTTTTTCTCCCCCAGCAAGATTGCAAACATATCTATATGCTTTGCAGTCTTCCTTGACTTTTGCCAGTGCCTTGGTGAACATCCATCTTTCCACTCCATTTCCTGCAAACATAAGGGCACCTGCTTGTTGATTTGGATCGACATTCATGATAATGTTTCTGTTTCTGTCTGTTGTTAAAGTGAATATGTGTTTTCTTACTCTTTGGCTTTCTGATTTCATTTTGCCTTGGGTCAACAAATGCTGTGTGCCTTCTGAGTTCTTTGCCACCTGTTACTTAATTTTTTGTTATTATTATTTTCATATTTCTGAGAAGGTCTAGTTTCTTGCCATGCTCTGGGGTCACTTTTCTTACACTCCCCTTAATCTAAATCCTTCAGGGTGTAGGGCGTTTCTTCTAAGCCATTCCCTGAGGCTGCTCAGGTGCTTGTTTAATCTTGATCCAATCCTCCCTGACTGTTCAGTTTCTAAAGATCTCTTTCAAGTAGGAGGCCAGGATTTTTTCCCTTGGGTATTGATGTAGGCTTCCCACAAATACTATGATTTCTCTTCCATAGGTTAAAAATGTCTACAAACTATCAAAAAGTACACTGGTTATTTTTTTAGTAATATTGGTAATTACCTTAAATGTTATGGTTCATGATGGAATTCTAATAATTCTCATAGTTGAAATAAACTGCAGAACAAAGAAACTGTAAACTTTTGTCTTTCTCATGTTAAAGGCAATAACTGTAGCCTGGTGGAGCCCACCTAGAAATGTAGTAGTAACTTACTGAAAGTATTGATGTGTGCCATACATTTTTAAGAATCTTCTCATTTCTATAAAGCCCATGACTTTTGAAGCCAGAGGATGACTGACTAATCATACATTTTAGCACCTCAGAATAAAAATCACCAGGCAGTAATGGCTTACACCTATAATCCTAGCTACTTGAGGCCAGCCTAAGCCAGAGAAGTTTTCAATACCCCATCCTTATAACAGAGAGCTGGGTGCAGTGGAATGCACCTGTTAATTACAAGAAGGAAGCCTAAAATGGGTAGATCCCACTTTAGGTATGTATCTGGGCAGGAAGTGAGACCCAAGAATTACCAGAGCCCAAAAGAGCTTGTGGCATGGCTCAGCAGTAGAATGCCTCCCTAGTAAGCATGAGGCATTGAGTTCAAACCTAATACTCAAAAAAAAAGAGATGATGCCAGACATTTCCTCTCCTTTATATACCTTCTTAGGGCTGTATTCAAATGGAGATGTAGAATTGACATTTTTCCTTAAACATTTGTTTCCACAATATTAACACGATGGATAGTATTCTGCTTATATTGGGTATTAGCAAAATGGCGTCCCCCTCTCTCTAGTTCATTGTCCACTATGGGTTATATCATTCATTTGCCATTTTAATTCATCCTCCATTTGATATGTGTTGCCTCTCTACTGTGCTGTGTACTGTTTGACAGTGAGAGATTAGAAGGTGAATGCAATGAGTAGAGATACTAATTTTGCCAGTTCTGATCAGGGGAAATTTATTTAATTCTAAATACGAATAATTTATTTTGCACTGAGAAAATTCAAAATATAAATGAGCGTGTCATAAATGTTGACATTTCCAGTTTTATGCTTTTATGTCGTGTAATCACTGCTTGATATTAACGCCATTGCTCTTTACCTTCATAAATATTTCCATAAGTGGCTAATATGATGGATTTTAGAGCCACATTGTATGAGTTTTATACCAAATTCCATTACTTATTCTTTGTAATCCATAATATATTACTTAATGCCTCTGGCTTAGATTTTTTCTTTGTTTTTTTTTTTTTAGAGTAAACTGGGTATCATATTACCTACTTTATCATTTTTTATTGGCCACTACATATAAAGTATTAGAACAATGTCTGCTATATTAAGTGCCATATAACTGTATTAAGTTTAAGTGCATTTTTAAGACGTGAAATATAGGGGCTGGGGATATGGCCTAGTGGCAAGAGTGCTTACCTCGTATACATGAGGCCCTGGGTTCAATTCCCCAGCACCACATATACAGAAAATGGCCAGAAGTGGCGCTGTGGCTCAAGTGGCAGAGTGCTAGCCTTGAGCAAAAAGAAGCCAGGAACAATGCTCAGGCCCTGAGTCCAAGCCCAGGACTGGCCAAAAAAAAAAAAAGAAGTGAAATATACATTTGGTATGTAATGTCTCTGTTTGCATTGTTGTATCTCTAAGTATTATGCTCTTGTTAGGAAATTTAAAATATAGTTGTAAAAATATAGCAATATATGGCTTCCTTTTTTTTGTATTGTTGGTCTTTTTTTTGGAATGGAGCACTTTCTTGAATTAGCCTGTTATTCTTTTTTTAATGGAATAATTATTTTGTTTATTTTTAGAGAAAGTGATAGAATGGTTTATTAGGATAGAAATACAATTTCAATAGCCCGAAAGCTTCTCAAGGGTGAGAATGATCTTTACTGGGATAATTTTTGAGCAACTGTATAATTGCAGATTCTAGAAATTAAGGTTACTTGAATTTGACCAAGGACCAAGAATGATGATATAGATATTGAGGTTTTGTATGAAGTTTAAAATTTGTAACTGTACTTTTATGATACTTTCAAGCCTTTTCATAACACTTTAGAAATTTGTATTTTGTTTCTTGTTTGTTTCTCTTTGTTTTGAGACATGTATTGGTATATAGCCCAAGCTGGCCTAAAATATACAATCCTCCTGCCTCAATCTTCCAAGTGCTTGGATTTCAGGTGTGCACCCCTATACCAGGCTTCAATTTTTTTTTTTAATATACACATTTGGATGAAAGGTACAATGACATACAAACTTGGTTCACTTGATTTAGTAGTTGGTTGCACTTTGAAAATGTAGTATTAATACTGAAATAATACACAAGGCTTCTATAATACTTAACAGTTTACAAAGTACCCTCGAAGACCTCATTTAAACATCAAGACAAGGTAGACAAGAAACCCAAGGCTCTTGGGTTGGGTACATACTGAATTTCTGACTCCAGTTATACTTAATTTTACTTGTAGCATAATTGTACTTTACAGGCAAAATATGAAAAATAGAAACTATATGATGCATAATTTCCAAGATATTAAAGTACTTAGTTTATGGAAATGCAATTGCTTGAAATACTTTAAATACTTTTGGAAAATCATCTTAAAATAAATAAAACAAGAGTATATTCCCAGTGAAATTCAAATTTTCTGTTTTATTTTTTGTGTGTGTATTTGCCAGTGCCAGTATGGGGGCTTGAACTCAGGGCCTCACGATATTGCTTAGCTTTTTGCTCAAGGTTGGTGCTCTTCTACGTTTGCCTCACTTCTAGTTCCAGCTTTTTTTTCTGGTTATTTGGAGAAAATTTCAGATTTGTCTACCAGACTAGTTTCAAACCTTAATCCATAGATCTCAGTCTCCACCCCAAGGTTTAAGTACAAAATTCTTTCCAGCATTTCTCTTTTAGAATTGTATTTGTAATATGTAGAATTGCTTCTTTCAGCCTTAAAAATTTGAATATTTATCTGCCCACTGGTGGCTCTTGTCTGTAATCCTAGCTACTTTAGGAGGCTAAGATACTAGAATCAAGCCTCAAAGCCAACCCCAGGCAGACAGATCCAGAAGACTCTTATCTCCAATTAACATGAATAATGCTGGACTGGAGGTGTGGATCAAGTGTAGATCATCAGCTGTGAGCAAAGAGAACACAAGGCCCTGAGTTCAAGTCCCAGTACCAGTGCATCTGTATGTACGTGTGTGTATACACACACACATTGAGAAAAGAGAAGAAATATTGGATTCTCTCTTAGTCATCGATATTCTGTTAAGTAATCACTAACGTCGTTGGATACGAAAAATAAAGAACCTCATTCTTACAACTTTATGTATTTAAAGAAATACTGTATTTAAGAAGGATTAGGTTTTTGTCCTAGGAGATGTATTTTAGCCTCATTATGAGAAATGGGATGGGTTGCCTCAAACTTAGTGGCAATGCCCTTTTCATGTGAGGATCTGTGGAGAGGAGACCAGTAGTAGATCAGTAGTTAAACTAGATAACCTTGATTCTTTCTAACTCTGGAATTCTTTAGTTCTAGATTATATGTAAGAATAGCTAGTTTGCCATTTCAGTTTGTGTGAACTTTTTTTTCATTCATAATTTAAGGGAAATTTCAAAAGAGTAATGATATTGGGTGAGTCACTGTATCAGCAAATACTTCAGAACCATTCTATAAATCTTAAAATATATATACCTTTTAATACAAATAGAGCTTTTAATTTCTGTATTAGGGATCTTCATATTACAATGATTGGAAATATCTAATTACCTAAAAGTGAAAATATAATTTTTTTTTACTTAAGACACTATCTATATTACTAAGAAGCATATTAGAGGCGCAATGCCAGGCTCATGCCTGCAATCCTATCTACTCAGGAGGCTGACATCCAAGAAATGCAGTTCAAAGCCAGCCCAGGCAGAAAGCTCTGTGAGACTCTTACCTCTCATTAGTCACCAGAAGCCATAAATGGAGTTGCAGCTCACTAGCTTTGATCAAAAAAAGCTCAGTGACACTGCTCAGGCCCTGACTTCAAACCCCAGGACCAACACACACACACACACACACACACACACACACACACACACACACACACACACACACACACACACACACCAAAATGTGAAATATAATTCTCTTCTCCTTAAAAACTTTGTGTCTACTTATATTTAACAATGAGTGTATTTCATTCAGACCAATTAGATTTGATAATTAGCTAACATATATTATTGTTAGCAGTATAGTTACTGCATATCATAAAGGATAAGTTAGTGAGTTAGTGTATTGACTTTGTACAACTTATTTGGCTGTCTAAGAAATGTAAATATTGCCAATGCCAATTGAATTTGATAAGCTGAGAAAACATAGATGCATTTTAAATTTCAAATTAGTCACTTTAAGAGTCAAAGAAAGGGTAAGAAAAGTCATAGACTTAAAGAAATTAATTGTCCTTTAATTTGTTGTACATTTTTTTGCTCCATTTTAATCATCAGAGCTTATTCTTTCATTTATTTATTGTTAAGTCCTTTAAATCTAGAATGAGTAAAACAATTATGCCATTCTACAATGGTTCATAGTGCCTTGTTGTAAACATGAGATTACTGGGTTCAGGTCATTAGGGAAACATCTTGATATCTTACATTTTTAACTTAAAAAGTTTCTAGACTTTTTAGTATTATTACAAGTGTTTTAACTTTATTCTTTTGACTTTTTAAATAAGTCACACAAATCTGATCATACATTCATTTCATTTTGCCACAATGTACAGTGCTAACAGTGGGATTTGCAAGGTAAAAAAGACTTTTTGTCTTTACATCAGTTAGGACTACGAAATACCTTACTCATTGTTTTCTCTGCTGATAGATGAACACATTGTCAAAACAAAGTACTCTGTTCACCATATTCTTGAGTAAGCCTTGATTATGTTGAATGAATGTTCTCTCAAGTCATTTGTTATTATTTGTACATGTTTCTATGTACTTGATTGACTACTAAAATATATAATATGTGTTTTTCCCTCCTATTTCAGGCACCAAGCCTAGATGAAAAAGTAGACCTTCATTTTATTGCGTTAGTTCATGTAGATGGGCATCTCTATGAATTAGGTAAGAACTGATCTAATTTTTCCTGCTGAGAAAATTGCTAAATGGGGACATCTCTATTGTAAAAATTTAACTGATATTTATTGCTTACTTTCACTTGGTTAATTGAAAAATTAGGTTGACTTAATGTCAGTTTTCCTCTTAATATTTTTACTGTAAAAAGAAATTTTTATTGTTCAAGCATCTTATAATTCATGTCAAAATTCCACAAATGAGCAAAAATGTAGTATTTGTGGGGGATTTTGAGCTTGACTTATCTTGCTCAATATGATTGCCACTAGTTCCAACCACTTTTTTGGGGTAAATGTTGTAATTTCATTTTTCTTCATAGCTGAATAATATTCCATGGCATCTATATGCCATATTTCTTTTAACCATTGGGTATGTAGGCCAGTTCCATAGTTGGACTATTGTGAGCAGATGTACAATACGCACGGTTATGCAGGTATGTTCATTTACATTCCTTCAGCTAGAGACCCAAGAGAGGTATATATAGCAAGATCCTAAGGTACATCTAGTTTTAGTTTGTTTTTGTTTTTGCCAGTACTAGAATTTGAACTCAAAGCATCACAATAATTTTCTTGGTCCTCTTCTCTTGAGCCATATTTCCAGCCAGACTTTTTGCTGGTTGTTTTGGAGATGGAATCTGGTGAACTTTTCTACCCTTGCTGGCTTTGAGCCCAAATTCTTTGGATCTCAGCCTCCTGAGTAGCTAGGATTATAAGTGTGAGCAGTCAGCACCAGGCTTTTAGTTTCTTAAGAAATTTCCAGCTGGGCTCTAGTAGTAGTTCATGCCTATAATCCTAACCACTCAGGAGGCTGAGATCTGAGAATTGTGGTTTGAAGCCAGCTGGGACAGAAAAATTCATGAAACTCTCATCTCCAATTAACCACCAGGAAACCGGAAGTGGAGCTATGGCTCAAAGTGGTAGAATGCTAGCCTTGAGTACAAAAAGCTCAGGGACAGCACCCAGGCATTGAATTCAAGCCCCATGACTGACCAAAAAAAAAAGAAAGAAACCTTCATACTAATTTCCATAGTGGTTACTAATTTTTCATATTTGCAGGAAATTAAAGATAATATTTATTTCTATTCATGACAGTTTCAGCTTTCAAACATCAAAGTTCTAATAACAATATGATAGACTCATAGAAAAGACATTTAAATTTAAGTCATGTATCTTCACTGTTGGCAAAGAAAAACAAAGGTTTAGCACACTGCTAAGCATTCAGCTGTGTCTATTTTCCACAGATGGGCGGAAACCATTTCCAATTAACCATGGGAAAACTAGTGATGAAACATTATTAGAGGTAACAAAACTTTTTGGTCTATTTAGAGTGTTATTGATAGTCTTTGTCCTCTTTAAAACATCTCTAAGGATATTTTTGTATAACATTTCCTCTATATTTGGATGTTTCTTTGTCCTTATTCTTTTTAGAAAATGCCCTCAAAAAATTGAAAATCATATGAAAAATCTACAAAAACAAAATATTTCTAGAGCTCTTTGAACAAATGTCAAATTTGAAAAAGACAAGGACAGTACTAAGTTGCTCATTATATCCCATAGATTTCATTAAATCCAGGATATCATCAGTGTATCTTGATGATAATTTTATTTTTTTATTATCTTTAAAAAAAGGTATACAAAGGAGGTGCCATTTAACAAAGCAGCTTATGAATACAATGCATCTTGATCAGTCTCATCCTCATCAATATTCTCCACCCCCTTTGACCCATTCCTTCCCTTATTTTTCTTAATTTTGAGGTTTATACAATGATGTTTTTTCTTTGTGCCAGTCCTGGGGCTTGAACTCAGGGCCTGGGCACTGTTGCTGAGCTTTTTTGTTCTAGGCTAGCACTCTAACACTTAAGCCACAGCTCTACTTTGGGCCTTTTGTTGGTTAATTGGAAATTAGCCTCCTGGGTAGATAGAATTATAGATGTGAGCCACCAGCTCCCAGTTTCTACAGTAAATTCATTTTTTTTTCTGCCAGTCCTGGGGCTTGAACTCAGGGCCTGGGCACTGTCCCTTAGCTTCTTTAGCTCAAGGCTAACACTCAACATCTTGAGCCACAACGCCACTTATGGCTTTTTTTCTGTTTATGTGATATTGAGTAATTGAACCCAGGGCTTCATACATGATGAGCGTGTACTCTACCACTAAGCCATATTCCCAGCCCCTATACAGTGAATTCTTGACTGCATTCTCCATCCTTCCCCTCTTGATTCATCTACCTCTCTCCCCTTGGCCCACCCCTACCCCCTCTTGAATGTACCCATTTCTTGGTGCTGATTTTGTTGGGCTTTGACCTAGTCTTTCTAAAAAATTGTACTAGTTGAGCTCTTTGTAGACTTTGTTATGCCTTACTTAATTTATTGGTAACCACTTGCAAACCATCCAATGTGTTTACTTATAGGTTTATAGGTACATTCTGTCTAACACAAATGAGGGAAACTATGCAACCTTTGTTTCACTTTGCTTAATAAAATTTTCTCCAAGTCTTCCCATTTCCTTACTAATTGTACAATATCATTCTAAAGGATGAATAAAATTCTATTGTGTATATATGCCACATTTTCTTTGATTCTGGTTTTAGAGATTTTGAGATATTGTGAAGTTATGTATCCTACAACGAGTAAGATATATATCAAGCAAACATTTTAAGAAAGAATATTGACTGGATCTTAAACTTTTGTACCAAGCAAATTAAGCCACCAACTATTCATTTCTTTTTAATATATTCAGTTTTTCATTTGGAAAAGGAGTATAAAACTTGATGTGAACTAGAAAAATATGAAATGGTTATGATTTGTAACATGTTTATGAACTGAAGTTATTCTTTTCCCCCTATAGGATGCCATAGAAGTGTGCAAAAAGTTTATGGAGCGTGACCCTGATGAACTAAGGTTTAATGCAATTGCTCTTTCTGCAGCATAGCTGGACGATAATGGAAACACCAAATACTGTATTATTTGCAACAGAAGTTAAATTCCCTCTGCCATACACGAACTCAAAATTTTTGATATTTTCATTAACTTGACTGATTAAACTTTATGTGACTTAAACTTTGTATTAACTTGTGTTTTATGTTAGTTTTGCTGCCAAGTTAAAGGTACAATTCTTTAAGGATTTATCTTGTTTGGTTACTAGCAATAGATTTCTTAATTTTGTTTTTTAGAATTCATGAGAGATGGCACAATTTCCATCTGCATAGTATCATATCATATATGTTCTGATATTTGGAAAATATTTGTTGAACATCTGCCCGTAACAAGATGGATACTGTTTTAGCTATAAGAGTTACTTACAGCTATGAACACTGATCAAATACCATAGTCACCACATTCATGTTCTTTCACAAGAAATAATGAGCACATACTATGATAGATGTTGGGCAGAGGATTGAAGTAGGCTTTGTGTTATGGTGACTGAGTAGACAGCTTTAGCTCTTGTCACTAAAGCTCTATGAAGACTCTGAAGTTCAGACTTGAATGTCAAAAAAAATTAGCAAACCATAAAGATGGGCAAAAACAGGGCGAATAAGTAATGCAGTCTCTGAGGTAGGTGACTCTTGCAGTATTATACAACCAGATAGAAGGTTTGAGTGAGTTTAAAAAGCAGTGAAAGTTTAAAGAGGCAAGGTCATCAGAAGTGCTTAGTAAAAACAAAGAGGCATTTGGATCTATTGTAAGTATGTTTCAACTTTCAAAGATTATACCAACAACTTTATGGAACTTTATGGAATGAAATTCCAGACCAGCAATTAAGTGTAGGCATTCATATATGATTTACTGAATTCATGTGAATTCTTGAGGCAGTCATGGGGAGAGTGGTTTTTAGGAAGCGTATTGTAGCAGTGACTCTCAGAATGATTCAAGTCTTTACTCAAAAAGGTTACTCAAAAAGTGGTTGCATCAGTATTATATGGGAACTTGTTAGAAATGAAGAATTCCAGGCATCCCAGAATTTGCTTTTCTACCACGATCCCCAAGTGATTCATGGGCACATTAAGTTTGGGAAGCATAGATTAGAAAACACATGCTATAATAACAAACATCACTGTAGAAGATGTTTAAATTTTACTACCTTTCTATGGGTGAAGTGATGACAGTAGGGATGAAGACATAATTTGAAATAAATTCAATAAAGTGATTGTGTGTGGTATTTTTGTCATACCAATAATAACTTCTGCTATACTCTATATTGTATGCGTATCTATCCTGTTTAAATATTTCTAAGTAGTTTGCCATCTATTGTCTTGTTCGATTTCTCCTACTATATAATTTCTTAAACATAATGACACAATACTCAGAATTTATATAATTTCTCAAAATTTGCTATGAAGAACACTGATTTTGCAGGCCTTAATAGGCAAGAAGGATTATGAAATACCTTTTGAAAAACATTAGGTTAAATAGGTTTTTTTTTTTTTTTTTGGCCAGTCCTGGGCCTTGGACTCAGGGCCTGAGCACTGTCCCTGGCTTCTTCCCGCTCAAGGCTAGCACTCTGCCACTTGAGCCACAGTGCCACTTCTGGCCGTTTTCTGTATATGTGGTGCTGGGGAATCGAACCCAGGGCCTCATGTATACGAGGCAAGCTCTCTTGCCACTAGGCCATATCCCCAGCCCACGTTAAATAGGTTTTAAAAAGTTATCAAGGGCTGGGAATATGGCCTAGTGGTAGAGTGCTTGCCTTGCATACATGAATCCCTGGTTTTGACTCCTCAGCAACACATATATAGAAAAAGCCAGAAGTGGTGCTGTGGCTCAAGTGGTAGAGTGCTAGCCTTGAGCAAAAAGAAGCCAGGGACAGTGCTCAAGCCCTAACTTCAAGCCCCAGGACTGGCAAAAAAAAATGTTTAAGTTACCTAGTGTGGGTGGTTCACACCTATAATCCTAGCTACTCAGGAAACTGAGATCTAAGGACTGGAATTTGAAGCCAATCCAGGCAGGAAAGTTTATGATTTTATCTCCAATTACTCACCAAAAAGCCAGAAGTAGAACTGTGTCTCCAGTGTGAGAACACTATCCTCAACAAAAAAGCTCAGTGTCCAGGCCCTGAGATCAAGCCCCAAAACCTGGGGACACACACACACACACACACACACACACACACACACACACACACATGCATACACACACACATACACACACAAGTTATAGACATATTGGGTACATAGGACAATTGCAAATTGCCTCAGGTTTTGAAAAATGTTTTGTGGAATTTGGGGGCATTTTATGGAAACAGGAATGACATTCTTGGGCACACACAAGGGAGATAGTCCTGTCAGTAGACAAAATAATAACAAATGTAGTTATAATTAGTTTGTGTTGGGGAGTCATGAATTGGGGTGACCTGCATGCAACACAATAGAATTGAGGGTTCCCAGTGAGCAGTATGCTCAAGAGTTAGTTTGTAAGGTGAAAAACAAGGAAATTGAGCAATGGAAAATAACTGGTCAACAGAGTGAATGTCCTTACAATCGTTCAGGTAGATTGGAATTGTCAGCTTTTATAAAAATTCATTCATTTTGAGATCTACTTCCTAAGATGTTTCACTTTGATTACATGGAATTTGACATAAGTGACTCTTTTTTTTGTTTTGTCTGTTGACCACTGCAGTCCAGACAATGGCTTCCCATCATTTTATCCATCAGGCTCTATGAAATGTATAACTAGAAACGTTTGTTATTGTTGCTTCCTTCTTAGGGTTGTATTTAAAATTGTGTACCTTCCTCAACTCTGTTCCCTAGAGTAGTTTGTCAACTTCTAAAACCATAGCTTATTTCAGGTGGTAACTTGTAGAGATACTAAAGCCAATCACGTTGTATAATGGTGTTAATCACTGGGATAGATGTGGAGGAAATGGAGCTAAAGCTGGAAGTGAAACTATGCTTCACCTTGTAGCCTTTGGGGACTGATTAAACATCTTTCACCATGTCTAATGATTTGCTTTAAATTATTTGAAACTTTGGAACCCCAGCACTGCTTGAAAAAAATTGGAACACACAGAAGAGCTTTTATGAATTCCATTAATTAGTGTCTAATATCTGCCATGTTCATTTGCAACTAAAAAAATGGAAATTTTCTATATTCAGAACTGTGGCAAAATCACTTTTTTTTTTTTTTGGCCAGTCCTGGGCTTTGGACTCAGGGCCTGAGCACTGTCCCTCGCTTGTTTTTTCCTCAAGGCTAGCACTCTGCCACTTGAGCCACAGCGCCACTTCTGGCCATTTTTTGTATATGTGGTGCTGGGGAATTGAACCCAGGACCTCCTGTATACGAGGCGAGCACTCTTGCCACTAGGCCATATCCCCAGCCCGCAAAAATCACATTTTAAGATACTGTAGAATGATTTGTTAAATCTTAAAAAAACATTTAAGCAGAATGAGGTTTATTTTGGTTCTTAGATTTCTATAAAGTTTTTATTATAAAGCTTATTAAGTTTTATCATTAGACAACCTGGGTATTCAACAAAAATAATACCATGTCAAAGAAATTTTTAGCACTGACGTTTGTCTATTGCTATAGCTTTCAAATGAAGCATCTAGAGGTTTAAGATTCCTCTGCTGGTGCTTCTAGAATTACAGAAAGGCATATTTCCATCACTTAACAGAAAACTTTTCTATTAAGGAATATCCTACATATGTATGTACATTCATATATGTTTACATATATATTTGTATCTATGTGCATGCATCCATGAATATTGGTTTCACATCCTCAGATCCAATCAACTGTGTATTGAAAATACTCAGAAAATATTTTTATTGGTATAGACTTTTATTATTCCTTAAATGACATACCTATTTACGTAGCATTTCAATTCTATTAAAAATGATACATAAGAGGTGATGTAAGGCATACAAGAGGATGTACGTAGGTTATATGCAAATACTCTGTCACTTTGTAGAAAGGACTTGAGCCCCTTGGTTGGCTGGCTGAGGTGGGTGAAGGACTGGCACCAGTCCTGCACAAATACTGAACTTACACTGGTTCACATGCATTCATAGGCAGATACCTTTGATCTAGATTGTCTATGTTAATTACATCCTTAACTGACATTAAGGGAAACCTCTTTGAAAGTGTAATGGTCATAAAGATTTAGAGAGCTACTTGAGCAATTTATACAGTTCAATAGCTAAGTTTTTATTATATAAGATTCCCTGGAAAGTTTACCAGAAGTAATGAGGATTCCTTGATTGTTTGCTTCACAAAATGCTGCCAAAAAGCCACGATGGAATAGACTTTTCAAATAATAAAGCATGTTTTTAAAAAAATTTTTTCACAATTTGGTCTTACAATGTAAGAACTACTATGATGTAGAAGATTGGACATCAGGTAGGACATATATTTTCTTGGTGCCTCCGGTGCCAGTGTGTTAGACTCTTCGACCTTGCCTTTGTCTCTTGTAGTCTCATTTGCTTTTACTTTTGAATAAATGTTTCTAAATCTTTCTTCAGATGTGTTTATTCAGTTCAGTGATTTGGAATATGTGTGTTACTTCTGCCTACCTGATAGCTGATGGCACTCAGCACAAAATTTCAAGTCTGCTAACTAGATATCACACAGAGTTTATGAAGCCAATACCTGTATGTTCTGGGCCTTGAACTCGGAGCTTTGGCTCTGTCCAATTGGATTGTTTAAAATAAGAATCCAACTGGTCAAATAAATTTCCGTGTGATGAGTAACACATTTTCATTGCTTGGTTCACGATTGTTCCCTTCGTTAATATGAATGTTAATAATTTTCTTTATGAGCTAAAGGACCAGATCTCTGTGTGCATGTTCTGTGACTCTAAAAGGAAACTTCTCCTTTTTGGTTTTCTTGATAGTTTGCAGTTCTGGTGTTTTAACTCTAAGACTCTTATTTGCTCAACTTGTCTGGGTTCATTTTCTCTCACTTGGGTTCTGCCTTCAGCCCTGCTTTTTGCCTGTTATTTGGGAGATTAAGTGCTAAACTGGCCTCAAACTTCAATCCTCCAGATTTTAGCCTCCTGAGTAGCTAGGATTACACACTAGGGCTGCCAGCACATGATCAAAACAGATTCCTTGAGTCTTCATTGTATCCTATTAAAACACATGCAAAGGTTATAAATTTGACTCTTCTTTAAGAATGTAGTAAAACCTGTCTGATGAAAAGCTGCATTGCTTACAGAGAATTTACTTGTGATAGAAGATAAAAGGATTGCATATGAATTTTCCTTGAAGGCCAAGCTGTAGAAAGTTATTCTCCAAGAAGGGTACTTTATTCCCCCTGACTTCTTTTATTTGAAACCAAAAGGCCCTCCCTTCATCACCACAATACATTTGACCATGGCATGCACAGTTAATGTGAATGTTACACTGTTCATATTTTTTTTTATCACCAAGATCAATACACGATACATCATGGTCTGTGAACAATTTTTAAAATGCCTTCTTTGTGAAGTATTGATTTCCTTTATAAATGCAACCACCTGAAATATTTCTTCCTTCTAATATAATAAAGATATTTGTTCTTACAGCCATATTGTGGTATAGCTGGATAATCACGTACATATGAGTTATTTTGGATAACACTGCAGGACTGATTTTATTGTAGGAATTTTTAGAGATTGTGGCTTGTGGACAAAATAAGCTCAAGGAATACTGAAAGCAACTATTCACCTTACTGTTTTAGTTTTTAAACCCCCTCCCCCTTTTTTTTTTCATTTTCAGAAGGCAAAGCACAAGGATAGTTGCTAAAGGGCTTAGCCTTTGCTTCTTGTTTGTGTCAGGACTAATGGCTACCTCCTGTTTTCTTCACTATGCACACAGTGCCTAGGGAACATGATGTTAATGAAAGAAAATAGTTTGGCTAACATACTCATACCTGTCCAGTTTTTGCTTTCTTTTGTCTTGGATTTTTTTTTCTTTGTTTTGGTTTTGTTGTTTTCACTCAAGGCTGGTGCTCAATGATTTGAACCACTCCTCCACTTTCTGTTCTTGATGTTTGCCTAGGGCTTCCCTATGTTGCCCAGACTGATCTTGAACTCCTATACGTAGACATTCCAGTGATCCCCTCACTTTAGCTTCTCAAGAAGCAGAGACTGTAGGAATGGACCCGATCCTACAATGGAATCCAGTTCTCAGTTTTGGGGGCTTAGGAGCCTCTTAAACTCTGAAAAGTAATTAAGTAATCTAGATAGCTAGTCATCTCTATTAGCTATGGGAACACATTTTAATGTTTATTTATTTAAACATTTAAAAAGTCATATTAACATAAATCAAAATTTTACAATAAAAGCCTAAGTAGGTAGTTATAAAAGCAGCATTGTTTTGTATTTTTGCCAAATTGCTTTAATATCTGACTTGGTTGGCACCTACATTCTGAATGAACTGAAAGTCTGTGTTGGAATTGATGATCTAGGAATTCGTTGTGAATTCTGTGAGAACAACTTCAGTGACAGTCATTTGAGAACAAAGACAACATTTATCTGAGTCTAGTTCAACGCGTGGCACTTAGCGGTAGCCAAGTCATATTGATGGAGATAAGACTGCGGTGGGCTGCGAAGTGACCGGAAGAGATGCATTCAGGAAGTGCAGAAGCCCCTCTACTCCACCCCACTTCAAGGCACTTCCAACCTATTTAGGGAAGAAGAAAACGCAGCTATAGTTGGGGGCAATGATATGCTTTTTTTTTTTTTTTTTTTGCCAGTCTTGGGGCTTGGACTCAGGGCCTGAACACTGTTCCTGGCTTCTTTTTGCTCAAGGCTAGCACTCTGCCGCTTGAGCCACAGCGCCACTTCTGGCCATTTTCTGTATATGTGGTGCAGGGGAATCGAACCCAGGGCCTCATGTATATGAGGCAGGCACTCTTGCCACTAGGCCATATCCCCAGCCCCATGATATGCTTTTTAAAGGGGCTATTATGGGAAGAAAAACAAATCAATAAACAGAAATTAAGAATATAGGACATAGAATGGTTGAGAGACTGTCAGGGAATATAAGTATATGAGATCTCAGATCTTGTTAACATGTAAATTGATTCAGATACTAATGAGGTGTGAGTTTAAGCACTCCTAGCCAGTGTGGGGATGTTCCTAAAGTTGCTTATTCTAGGACCATATTTGGATTGTCTTCTTTCCTCCATCCCTTCTTCCTTCTTAATTTGAAACATGTTGTTATGATTGGCCAGGCTGGCCTCTTAATTCATAAGCTTCCAGGCTTTGCCTCCCAGGTGCTGGGGTTAGTGATGTTCACCATAACGTGAGTAGTCATTTGCTGGAACCCAGGCAAAGGAGTAAACCTTGGATCTCTTCCATCTATTAAGTTTAGAGATCCTGGTTGATGGAATGTTTTAAGAGAAAAAATAAAATTCGAATACCCAATTAGAATCCCAGTTTTCCACTGTGGTGGTCTGCTTTCCTTTGCCAATAACACAGTAGCACATGCTAGCTACATTTTAGGGAAAAAGAGGCTTATTTGTGGTTCATGATTCTGGGTTGGAGAAGTTGTATCTGGTGATGCTGGCAGAGTCTCAAGGGAACACGGGGCATTACATGGTAAGAAACACACAACATGTTTCTGTAGATCTCCTCAGGTCTCCCTCTTCTAATAAAGGCACCAGGATCAGCCACTCTGGCAAGCAGTATGGAGATTCCTCAGAAAGCTAAATATAGAACTCCCCTATGACCCAGCAGCCCCACTTTTGGGTATCTATCCAAAAGACCACAAACAAAATCACAGTAATGCCACCAGCACAACAATGTTCATCGCAGCACAATTTGTCATAGCTAGAATCTGGAACCAACCCAGATGCCCCTCAGTAGACGAATGGATCAGGAAAATGTGGAACATATACACAATGGAATTTTATGCCTCTATCAGAAAGAATGACATTGCCCCATTTGTAAGGAAATGGAAGGACTTGGAAAGAATTATACTAAGTGAAGTGAGCCAGACCCAAAGAAACATGGACTCTATGGTCTCCCTTATTGGGAATAATTAGTACAGGTTTAGGCAAGTCATAGCAGAGCATCACAAGAGCCCAATAGCTATATCCTTATGAACACATAAGATGATGCTAAGTGAAATGAACTCCATGTTATGGAAATGATTGTTATATCACAGTTGTAACTACTTTCAACGTCAATGTGTATCTGTAGCTTCTATTATTGATGATGTTCTTGTATCACCTTCCTGTGGTTGTACCTACACTATCTCTGTAATCTTATCTGAGTATATTGGAAACCGTGTATACTGGTATTGGAAGTAGGAAATTGAAAGGGAATACCAAAATTGAGAGACACAGGGTAAAAAAAGACAAACAACTACAAAAGCAATACTTGCAAAACTGTTTGGTGTAAGTGAACTGAACACCTCGGGGGGGGGAAGGGAAAGGGGGAGGACGGAGGGGGGTATGAGGGACAAGGTAACAAACAGTAAAAATAATGTATCCATTGCCTAACGTATGAAACTAACCTCTCTGTACATCAGTTTGATAATAAAAATTTGAAAAATAAATAAATAAATAAAGGCACCAGAACGCTGATGGTTTTAATCCTAAATCACTAAGGATCCACATCTGAGATCTGATGATCATAGTCACCTTAAATTTCCACATAATACCTCATAACAAGGATCAATTTCAACATGTGAATTAAATCAAACTATATCCATATAACAGCACTCACTAAGTGGCTACATTATGGGAGTTTCTTTGTTAGAAAGCTTCTAACGTGAAGCTGGGAATGTGGCTTAATGGTAGAGTGCTTGCCTAGCATGCATGAAGCCCTGGGTTCAATTCCTCATACCACACAAACAGAAAAAGCTAGAAATGGTACTGTGGCTCAAGTGATCATTACTAGCCATAAGCAAAAAGAAGCTCAGGGATAATGCCCAGGCTCTGAATTCAAGCCCCAGGATTGGCAAAAAGAAAGAAGAAAGAGAAAGGGAGGGAGGGAGGGAGGGAGGGAGGGAGGGAAGGAAGGAGGGAGGGAGGAAGGAGGAAGGAAGGAAGGAAGGAAGGAAGGAAGGAAGGAAGGAAGGAAGGAAGGAAGGAAGGAAGGAAGGAAGGAAAGCAAGCTTCTAACTTTGATATGACATACTGAAATTCAGTGTTTGCCCAATGCTCGATGGATAGCATGATATTGAAGTTATGGTGGACAATAAAGTGCTTCTTAAAAAAGGACATTATTGAGCCAGACCCAAAGAAACATAGACCCTATGGTTTCCCTCAATGCAAATAATTAGTAGACATCTAAGATAATTCTAGCAGAAGATCACAGTAGCTCAATAGCTATGTACATATGAGCATATAAGATGATGCTAAGTGAAATGAAGTCCAAGTTACGAAATTAAGTGCTTTATCATTGTTGTTGTTACTTTCAACATACCATGTGGAATTATGCCTTTTTCTTTTGTCTTTCTTCCCCATGGTTTTACCCCGATGTCTGTAATTGATTTTGGTACCCTGGATATTGTATGTATGTTTATTGGAACTAGGGAAGGGAAGGGGAACACCAAAATGGAGAGACAAAGGGGGTAAACGGCAAACCAATGTAACAGCAATACTTACAAAACTACATGCTGCAAACTAACTGTACAACTCATGGGAGCGAGGGAAATAGGAAGGGAGGAAGCACGGAGAAAAATGAGGGAGGAGGTAACAAGTTGGATAAGAAATGTACTCACTGCCTTATGTATGACACTGTAACCCCTCTGTACATCACTTTAACAATAAAGAAATGCCAGCCTGAGCAGGAAAGAAAAAAGTCCATGAGACTCTAATTAACCAGTAGAAATGCTAGATATAGAGCTGTGACTCAAGTGATAGATTGCCAGCCGTGAGTGAAAAAAGTCAAGCGACAGAGTGCAAGGCTCTGAGTTCAAAAACCAGTACTGCTCCTCCCCAGTCCCCTGTGGAATTGTATTATTACTATCACCCAACATCATAATAAGCATTATTGAAAGGAATTTCAAAAATTGTCACCTGAATTATCAGATTTACCTTTTCAAAGAGAATTTACATAAGGAGATAAAATGAATAGCACATATTTCATTTCCATGTGCAAATGAACCGTGCAGATTTCCTCTGCTACTTGGAAATGGTTTAACTGAAAAAAAAAAAAGAAGAGCTCAAAATAGCTGAAGTTAGCAGACATGCAATTTAGTAAGGCTGGTTGGAATTTTGGTCTTCCCTGTAATAATACTACAGCTAAGCACACTGATCATTAGGAAAAACATTTTTATCTGAATCTTTTACCCTGGTAGGCCAAGAATGCTGTTTTTCTTTTTGATAGATATGTTTATGGAATCTAAATCACCCTGAGCAATTATTTCAACACTTCAAGTTATTGTTCCTATTTGTGCTTCATTTACAGCAATTGGAATTTCGGTGAATTTCCCTATGGAGCTAGAGTGACAGGACAAGGTCAAGTGAGTTCAGTTTATGGGGTTAGTGGAAACCTATTTTAATTTTCATTCCCACTGATTTGAAGGAAAGTTTATTTATTTATTTTTTCCAGTCCTGGGGCTTGAACTCAGGGCCTGAGCACTGTCCCTGGATTGTTTTTGCTCAAAGCTAGCACTATACCTCTTGAGGCACTGCACTATTTCCAGCTTTTTCTGAATACGCTACTGAGGAATCGAACCTAGGGCTTCATGAATGCTAGGAAACACTCTACAACTAGACCACATTCCCAGACCCTGAAGGAAAGTTTTATGGGCAATATTTCCACTTTTTTTTTTTAAGCTGCATTACTTATGCTGAGAATTTGGAAACTTTGATCACATCTACCTCGGGGGGGGGGGGGGCTATATCTCAGGGAAAGAGTTCATACCAGAGATAGAGTAGTAGTAAACAGTTCTGTGCCATTTCTCAATGGTTGCTTTGAGAGAAACTAGACCAAATGTCTCCATCTAGCTTTTCTTCATGAACATGTTTAGGTGGAAAATGAGATCAGCAGAAGAACAAGAGAAAAATTCTGCAACTAAAATAAAATTAGGTTCAGTTTGTACACACTCTCAACCTGAATCTTTATTGTTGGTAACAACAGATTACAAATTTTTAACTATTTCAATCTTGTTCCTTCCTTCTTTCCTTCCTTCCTCCCTCCCTTCCTCCCTCCCTTCCTCCCTCCCTCCCTCCTTCCCTCCCTCCCTCCCTCCCTCCCTCCCTCCCTCCCTCCCTCCCTCCCTCCCTTCCTTCCTTCCTTCCTTCCTTCCTTTCTCCTTCCTTCTTTCTTTTCTTTCTCTCCTCCTTTCTTTCTTCCCTTCCCCTTCCTTCCTTCCTTCCTTCCTTCCTTCCTTCCTTCCTTCCTTCCTTCCTTCCTTCCTCCCTCCCTCCCTCCCTCCCTCCCTCCCTCCCTCCCTCCCTCCCTCCCTCCCTTCCTTCCTTCCTTCCTTCCTCCCTTCCTCCCTTCCTTCTTCCTCTATTCTTCTCCCCTCCCTTCCCCTCCCCTATCCCACTTTCCCCTCCCCTCCCTTCCCTTCCCTTTCTCCCTTCCTTTCCTTCTTCTTTCTTCCTTTCTTTCTTCTCACTATGGGGGCTTGAACTCAGACCCTTACATTCATACTTGGTTTTTTGTTTGTTTGTTTTTGCTTGTTCTTGGTTATAGCTGGTGCTCTACCACTTGAGCCATACTTTTGGTCCAGCTTTTTGATGGTTAATTAGAGATGGAAACTTGTAGACTTTCTGTCTGGGCTAGCTTTGAACCACATCCTCAAACTTCAGCCTCCTGAATAGCTAGGATTAAAGACATATGCCACCAGCATCCATCTTCCTTTCACCAGTTTCGTAATCATTCGTTCTTTGCCCTAGAAGAATATGTCTAAATGTTCACAGCAGGTATGTTGATAAGGGAGGCATGTTGTAGCTTGTAAGATACTTTCTCAATCAAGGTACAAGGGCAGGCAGAAATGTCAACCTAGCTACTCAAAGTCACTTGGAATTTAGGTTTGTGTGCCCAGTATTATTCAAATCTTCCTTTGAAGTTGGATGTTGGTGGCTCATGTCTGTCTGTAATCCTAGCTACTCAGTCTGACATCTGAGGATTTCAGTTTGAAGCCAGCAGTGGCTCACGCACACCTGTAATCCTAGTGACTCAAGAGGCTGAAATCTGAGAATTGCAGTTCAAAGCCAACCAGAGCAAAAGTTGATAAGACTTATCTTCAGTTAACTACCCAAATGCTGGAAGTAGAGCTGTGGCTAGCTTTGAGTAAACTACAGGGTCTGTGCCCAGGCCCTGAATTCAGGCCTAAAGATTGGCACTAAATGAATGAATGAATGAATGAATAAAAGATCTAGCTTTTAGGGCTGGGAATATGGCTTAATGGTAGCATGCTTGTCTAGCACGTATGAAGCCCTGGGTTCAATTCCTCAGTACCACATAAACAAAGAAGGCTGGAAGTGGTGGTGTGGCTCAAGTAGTAGAGTGCAGCCTTGAGTAAAAGAAACTCAGAGACAGTGCCCAGGCCCTGAGTTCAAGCCCCAGGACTGGCAAAAAAAAAAAAAAAAAGATGAAAAATAAGAAAACAAAAGATCTAGCTTTCAAAAGGCTTTCCAATTCTTTCTATAAATCTTATGATTGTCCTTAAGTATTACCTTCATAATTAAAATGCTCCTATTAGAATCGTGCTTTAAAGAGCCTTAGGAATGATAAACCTAGTACTCCTCTCAAGGGATCAAACCAGAAATGGATGCCGAGGCTGGGGTTATGTTGACTTCCAGCCACTATCCTAAACTGACATTACAGATGTTCAACAGATAATGGCAGTAAACATGGAAAATTCTAGTACTTGATTCCGAATAATATAGTTATGCTGAAGAAGATTGTCTTTCCCCCATTGTCTGGGCTGAAAATGTCAGCACACCAATTGGAAGCAGATAGTTCTCTCTGAAAACTAGGGTTAAAGTCACTAAAATAGCTCTTTAGCAAATAATTTGGCTGCTATGAACTATCACTGTACAAACGCTTTTTCTGTAAACTGGGTGTGCTGGGGCATGCCTGTAAACCCAGCTACTTGGTAGGCTTTGGTAGGAAGAACTACACAGTGAGTTCCAAGTCAGATGGAGCTACATAAAGAGATTACACCTCAGAAAAGTAAGTGAAGACTGGGCATGGTGGGGCACCCTGTAATCCCAGTTACTCAGAAGGCATAGGTAGGAGCATTGTAGTTGGAGGAGAGCCGTGGGTAAAAACTGTAGACCTGGACTGGGAATATGGCCTTGTGGCAAGAGTGCTTGCCTCGTATACATGAAACCCTGGGTTCGAGTCCCCAGCACCACATATATAGAAAAGGCCAGAAGTGGCGCTGTGGCTCAAGTGGCAGAGTGCTAGCCTTGAGCAAAAAGAAGCCAGGGACAGTGCTCAGGCCCTGAGTCTAAGCCCAGGACTGGCAAAATAAAACAAAACAAAACAAAAAAAAAACTGTAGACCCTGTCTGAAAATAACTGAAGTAAGAAAAAGGGATTGGAGAGTGTAACTAAAGTGGCGGGATACTTGTCTAGCATGTGTTGGGTTCCTGAGTTCAGAACCCTAATACCACAAAAATTATGTTGCTGTATAAATTAAAATGAAAGATTAATTTTGCATTGTAATTTTAAAAGTGCTTTGAAGTATTTCCAAAGAAGTGATCGTATAAAACTATTTCAAGTATCCCTAAAATTTTGAATTAACCATAAAATATTTTTTGGCATTTCTAGAATTTCACTGGGTAAATCATTGTGTTTGACTTTTTAGAGGACTAGCATTTACTTATCTTTAAATCTCTGCTAATTAGTATATTGTCTCAGGAATTCAAAGTGTTTATTGTAACAGGTATTGTTTTTTAAGTGTTTGTTTTTGAAAGAGAGTCTTGCTATTTAGGGGCTGACCTCAAACTGCAGCTTAAGCCTGAGAGCATAATAGTGACCGAGTTATAAGTGTGGGCTACTACACTTGATCCCTGTCGTGAGTTGTTTTTTTTTGTTTTTACAGGGACATAAATTCAGGGATTGAAAAAATGTCTGGAAAAAATGTTTCCATCAAGGCAATAATTTTTTCTTTATTCTAAAGCGGACTCAGAAAATAATCAGAAAAACATTTTTATTGGTAATTTACTATAGATGCCATAACATTTGGCTTTCAAATGGATGAAAATCAGAGGTAGCATTAGGAATGAGTAATACAGGAGTAAATTTGATCAAAGTAAACTCCATACATGTGTGTAAATATCACAATGAAACACCTTTTTACCATTAATGTGTGCTAATAAAAATATTGAAACATGATGAAAACCTTGGTTACTGTAGTTTATAAATTTAGATTTTTTTTAAAGGTATAAGAGATAAACATGACCAGAAAAGCAGTAAAGGGACGAAACTTTGGAAAGTGAAATGATGAGTATTCCACATCCCAGCCGATTCACCTCCCAGGAAAATAAAGTCAGTTCCCAGTGCAGATGATAACCAGGTTTTTTGTTTGTTTGTTTTTGCCAGTCCTGTGCCTTAGACTCGGGGCTGGAGCACTGTCTCTAGCTTCTTTTTGCTCAAGGCTAACACTCTACCTCTTGAGCCACTTTTGGCTTTTTCTGTTTATGCGGTGCTGAGGAATCAAACCCAGGGCTTCATGTATGCAAGGCGAGCACTCTACCACTAGGCCACATCCCCAGCCCAATAGCCAGGTATTTCTTTGATATTTTTATTTTTTTTTCTCTTTGGCAATTAGACTCCGTTAATTTTCAGATAGACTGCTTTGGTTGACCATCCCAGGCTTCCCACAATATCTCCAAGAATTCTCAAGAGCATGCTGCTCCAGCCATCTCTTTTTGAATTGAATCCTCAATTTGGGTTTCAGTGTCTCTATCTGTGACACACAGTGAGCCTTCCCAGGTAATGGCACTTCTCATGTTAGGCATCAGATACCTTTCAACATACCACTGAGCTTAAAGCGATGTAAGCACCTTGACTAAAGGTAATGCCCTTGAGGAGAGAGCTAGGATATAGTAATGTATAATCTAATATTCTGATAGGTGTAAGGTAGTTGACGCCTATATTTTGAACGTAACTATTTCTAGAACCTAAGGAGGAAAAAAGTTAGATCTTTTGCAGGTATCGGGCTTTCTAGCCTTTATGCATTGCATCAAGATATGCCCTGCAAGAGAGCACCATTCTAAAATGTTCCATAGGGCCTCTCTCTACCTTACTTTAATATTCCGTTCATTGTCTGTACCTTCGTTTTGCTCTAGGACTCATTGGACACATAAAGAGAGAGGGTCACACGGAAGTGCATATTCTGTAGACTGAGTTGTGGTACAAGTGGTGAGTATCTATTGCCGATGAATATGGGATGGCTGGTGGCCTAATAAGAAGCAGCCAGGAGTACATGTGGCCTTTCTTATTCTTGCTGGCTTCCTCTTTTCTCTTGGTGTCTACTGGATAAAACACATACTCACATATCTCCCATAGTCATATAATTATTCTTAAAGATTGGCAAGTCTAAATCTATATTAAGGGAAGAAACATTTCTCAAAAGCCAACATACCTAGCAAAGGACTTTTTCCAGTACATACAACTTAGGTTGAGCCCTCCCTATCATGTTCTTCTGATTATATCTAGACCACGCCTAGAAGACCTATTTCTGCATAAATAATAAGGATGTCATCATGGTAAGGATGTCATCATCTAGCCTTGGTTGTTACCTTTACCGATAAAGGTTCAGAAGAAAGTGTGTGTGTGTGTGTGTGTGTGTGTGTGTGTGTGTGTGTGTGTGTGTGTCTTGACTCATATCAATGTCTTAGGGTTTCCTCCCCAATTAGTTGTCTCAGTAAAAGAAATAAAGCAAAGCCAGGCACTGGTGGCTCACACCTGTAATCCTAGGTGGTCAGGAGGCTGAGATCTGAGGATAGAGGTTTAAACCAGCCAGGGCAGGAAAGTCTGTGAGACTCTTATCTTCAATTAACCACCAGAAAACTGGAAGTGTAGCAGTGGCTCAAAGTAGTAGAGCCCCTTATCCTTGAATGAAAAAGCTCAGGGACAGTATCTAGGTTTTGAGTTCAAGCCCCTTGACTGACAAAGAAAAGTAATAAAGAAATAGAGCAACAGATAGAAGGCTTCTCTGCCTCAGTGCCATATATTTTCTAAAAATCAGTTTCATAGGACTAGTTTGGCCTAACTGGTTTGTGTCTGTCCATGAGGACCAAGGATGTTTATAGTAGAGTCATGGAGAGACCATGCCTAATCTAAGAGCTCAAAGGAGACTTGGTGGTTTACCTTGAAGACCTGATTGCATTCCCAGTCCTTCTGAGCATTCTACATGATCTCCAAGTTCAAGGAAAGCCCATACCTTCTTTTCTTGAGGGACTTCTAATTGGGTTGGATCTGGGGCCTCTTCTGTGACTATTTGCAACCTGTGAGGAGTACCTGCCTCCTAGACACAGATTTCATGGCCATGCCAGAAGCCTGAATTATAACAAGGAAGTTGGGTTAGTGGTTACTTGTGCGTTCCTTTGTCACACTGTGTGGAGAGGAATAGAGTAGGCTTGGAATTATTGTAAGTGTACCATGAAGAATAGGAACATGCGGTGCACCAGAGACTCATTTCATAGGCTAGTGAGTTCTATAATCTTAAAAAATTTTTTATTGTTATTATAAAGGTGATGTATGGGAGGATTATAGTTACGTAAGTCAGGTAATGAGTACATTTCTTCTGGAACAGTGTCACCCCTTCCCTCAATCTCTCTCAGTTTTTCCCTCCAGTCCCCTCCCACAGGTTGTATAGTTCATTTTCCACATGGTATCTAGTGAGTACCAGTGCTGCATTTGTTTACCCTTTATCTCTCCATTTCTGTACCTTTCATTACTCTCCCAAAGACATAAACGAACAAACAAGACAAAAGGAAAATAAAACAAAACAACAACAAAGGAAAAACCTCTTATTTCCATTTCCTAGAGTTCAATTCAACAAATATTATTTTATATGATTACAGGTACATAGGCATTGCACCTTGGTGTTCATTCTATAATCTTTAATGTTTTCTTTTAACATTTATTTTCTTTGTTTTAAAAGTTTCCTTGGGGTTAATATGAGATCTATCCCCCTAACAGTTTTTTTTTATTGTTGATTACAGACACTATCCCTTTCTTTTAAAGCTAAAATATTAATCCTGGCTACTTAATAATGATTATTTATGATTATTATTACAGACTAATAAGAATCATTATTATTGTTGTTGTTATTAATTTTCAAAGCTGAGATTGAGTTTAGGGCCTTCCACATGCTAGACAAAGACTATTCCACTGAGCTACACTGGCAGCACAGAATAGAGATAATTATTGTAAAAGTTATAATTTGAGCTTTTATAACTTTCCTATAATGAGTAGGCTGTTTCTTCTCCAGGCCCAACTTCAAAATGCTAAGCAAGGATTGCTATTAATCTTTCTTTCTTTCTTTCTTTTATTTTGTTATTAGTGTTCAAACAAAAAGCTTTGACTATTGTTGGCACATGTTCTACTACTAGCTCTTGTTTATGCTGAGACAGGGTTATGCTAAATTGCCCAGGCTGGATGAGAGCATAATATCTTCTGTAGGCTTCCAAGAACATGGAATTACAAGTGTGCACCACTATACCTTGCTGCTATTACAGTTCTGAAATTTTAATAATGAGATATATACAGTCTCTTTCTCTGTCTCTGTCTCTGTCTCTATCTCTGTCTCTGTCTCTGTCTCTCTCTCTGTCTCTCTCTCTCTCTCTCTCTGTCTCTCTTGCCAGTCCTGGGGCTTGAACTCAGGGCCTAGGCACTGTCCCTGAGCCTCTCTGTGCTTTCAGCTAGCACTCTACCACTTGAACCACAGCACCACTTCTGCTGTTTTCTGTTTATGTGGTACTGAGGAATCAAACCCAGGGCCTCATGCATGCTAGACAAGCACTCTACCACTAAGCCATATTCCCAGCCAGTGCTGGTCTTTTTAGAAGAATAATTTGAGCCAATAGTAAGGTTAGTTCTCATATCAAATGAGAGATGAAGTCAAAATTCCCTGATAAAACAACAATAATAAAAACATAAAGAAAAAATACGTGTTAGGGAAAATTAAGCTTCCCTATTTTTAACTTTGATTATCCTTACTAAAGATATACTTCTAGGGAGAAATATAGACTGTATTTGTTTCAGGCTTCCGGAAGAAAAGTTCAGTAAACATCCATTCTTTCCCAGAAGCCCCAATAGTTTATTTTAGCGCTAATTCTAGGGTAGGTCCTTTTGATCTTACTGCTGTCACTCAGGGAGTTATAATGTGGTTTTGTAATTCTGGCTAGAAAGAGGAACCTTAAAAAATAGGAGGTGGGAGCTTAGATTTGTGCTAAATAATTTGACTTTAATGATAGCAAACTCCTCTACATATGAAAAAAGGAAAAAAATAGAAAAAAAATCCTCAAACCTTTTAAGATCTTTATTGCAGAAAAAAAATAACTGAGTGCTTTTCAAATTATGGGGTTGACCCATGGTTTGAACTTACCATCTCAGTTGATCTGTTAATGACATGTCTGTAGGAGAATGGCCGATAAGAACAAGGGCTTCTTGTCTCTTCTCTGTTCTTCCTTGGTTATAAACATCCAGCACATTTGGAAGACAAATTTAGGATGCCAGTCCTTCCCTCTTCCACCAAGGAAACCACTCATCCTCCTCAGGCTGGAATGAAAATGTCTTCAAAATTTCTCTGTGTTTTGGCAAGTGGTATGATAGGGAATGTACCCGAATGTTCGCTGGCCATCCACATTTCCCCAATAAGATTTATTTCTTAATCATTTTGGGTCACAGTTTGACATCTTCTTTTTCTCTCCTGCTTCCAATTTCAAGTACAGTATCAAACCAACCTGTGGGGACACCATATGTAAATACTGAAAACATCACAATCCTCTTAATGTGAACACTGAGGGATTTTTGTGAGTAGACATGAAATAGAGATGAGACAATTATAATTACTATTATGTAATAATACTTTGATCTGTCTTCCTAGTGTTATCTTACTGTTATTTAGTTTTTATATACATAATATGCATGTAGTACAGATGTAACATCTGTGAATCTATGAGGACAGACACTTTTGAATAACCAAGCAGAGCTGCAAAATTTGGATTTTTTTCATTGGAATAACTTCTATTGTCCCAGTCTGTTCTTCTAATTCTTTTCAGCCACCAGTTCCCTCCTGTCTTATTTATCTTTTGTCTGGACATTATCCTGTCTCTTTCCTTCCTTTTTTATAAAGTATCTTTTTTTTTTTTTTTTTTTTTTTTTTTTAGCCAGTCCTGGGCCTTGGACTCGGCCTGAGCACTGTCCCTGGCTTCCTTTTGCTCAAGGCTAGCACTCTGCCACTTGAGCCACAGCGTCACTTCTGGCCGTTTTCCATATATGTGGTATTGTGGAATTGAACCTAGGGCTTCATGTATATGAGGCAAGCTCTCTTGCCACTAGGCCATATTCCCAGCCCCACCTTTTTTTTGTTCTTTTCACCCTGAATTTGCTCTACTCTACCTGACTCATTTGTGGCAGGAAACTTAGGCCTCTGTTACATCCATAGGTACCAAAGCATTTCCTAATAGTCAATCTTTCCTTGTAGAAAAATGGTCCTCAATAGGGGATGATCCCACCTCCACATATGTTCATCAATGTCTGCAGACATTTTCTATTGTCACATCTACAAGGATACAACTAGCATACAGTAGAAAGAGGCCAAGACATGAGGATAAAGAATCTACAATGCACAGGGCAATCCATGATAATGAAGAATTATCAAGCTCCAATTGTCAGTAGTACTTCTGTTCAGATTCTTTATTATAATGAAATTCTTGTACTGGCTGCAATAAACAATGCCATTTTTCTACCCTGTTTTTATCAGTGCTTTTATTTTTACATTTTATTAGCATCAATCAGATAGATGTATAAGGGTGCTACATTGTGATGTCCATTTATGCACACATTGTACTTTGATTCAACTCAAACCTCTATCACTCTCCCTCCTTCTCGTATTCCTTTCTCCAAACCAGTTTCAACAAGCTTCATTGTTCTGTTTTCACATATGTATATAAAGCATTTTGACATTCATCCCCCATCATCATCTCCTACCTTCTCACTAGTATCCATATTCTAGACAGAATATTCTTGTCATTCATTTTATTTTCCTGTATGCTAACTGTTCAAAGAAGTCTCAGTATGGTATTTCACAGGTATATATACAGTATCTTAGTTGGATTGAGTCCCTCATTTCCTCTCACTTTTTCTGTCACCACTACTTTGTGGTATCTAAAATCATTCAATGACAAATAGCTTTTGCTGTTTTCATTAACTGGTGTGGGGCATTCTGGTATAGTTTACTCTATCCTTCTCTCCCCCCTCCCAATTCCCCTCAAACAGTTCCACAAACATACCATGCACAGACATATGTGCATGCATACATGTACAGATGCATTTATGTGTGTATGTCGATATGCTCCTCTATGTGCTTATTGAATATCTATTTTTTACATTTCCCATATACATATGAGAGAAAACATGTGATCTTTGTCTTTCTGAACCAGGCTTATGGAAGTGGTGCGGTGGCTCAAGTGGTAGAGTGCTAGCCTTGAACATAAAGAGGCTCAAGGACAGTGAGCAGGCCCTGAGTTCAAGCCCCACAACTGACAAAAGAAAATAACAAAACACCATAGAAACACATAAAACAGCCAGAACTAGGCTCATTTCACCTTATTTCAGATGTTCTCCAGTTCTACTCATTTCCCTTTGTAGCTGAATAATACTGTGTGTGTGTGTGTGTGTGTGTGTGTGTGCGCGCATGCATGCACATGCATGTGTGTATCATTTTCTTGATCCATTTATTAGTTGTTGGGCATCTTGGCACTTCCTGTAACTTGGCTATTATGAGTAGTGCTACAATGAACATGGGTGTGCAAGTGCCTCTATTGTGTCCTGACTTTCATTCCTTCAGATAGATGCCTAGGAGTGGAGTCATTGGATCATGTGATAATCTTACTTTCATTTTTTTGAGGACCCTCCATATTGATTTCCATAGTGATCATACTATTTTTTTTTTAAATTTCCACCAACAATGTGTAAGGGCTCCTTTTCCTTTCCCTCAATGTCCATAATTGGTTTGGTTTTAATGTATTCCAGATAATTTGTACATTCCTGTTGTTTATTTTATTTCCATTTTTTTCATTTGATGCCTAATATTTCTACCTACTCCTTGAGTCATGATAGTCTGTCTTCAATTTGATCCACTCTACTGGAACTTCCCATAAAGTTTTTAAAAATTTGATTTATTGGGCTTTTTATTTCTAGCACTTCAGTAATTTCTTTTTCAGTGTGTTTTTATCTTTTTTTTTTTAAGGAATACCCTAATTCCTTAAGCCTTTTACTTATATTTACATTGCAAGTCAAGTGCTTTGCCACTGAGCTACATCTTCACTCTAGGATGTCTATATCTCTATAGATTTTTTCTTTCCTATTCTACACTGTTTTCTTTACTTCATTCAGCTGTCTATTTATCTTCTTTTTGGGTTCCATCAGCTGTTTTTTTTATGTCTTCTTTGGCTTTATTCAGCTTTTTATATATCTCCTCTTTTATTTCATAATTATTCTTACAATCATTTGCATTTTTGGTAGGACCTCTTCCTCCTCCCCCCACTATCCATTGTGTCTATTACTTTGGGGTTACAGACCTTTGAGGTTTCATACTGCTTTACTTTTTTCATGTTTTTGGTCTTCCTCCACTGATGGTTACCCATCTGAGGCCAATGCATTGTCTGGACCTTCTGGTCACCTGTAGTTTTGCATATGAAGTATTCACAGCTCCTATTACTACTATCAATTCTTAGTTTGCCCATGTCAGATCCTCTCTCTCTTCAAAGATACCTCTCTAGCTGTCTCTTTATTGCTCGCCAAACCTCTGGCTCTGTGTCTAGACTTGTCTGGCTGCAGGCTGCTTGCAAGGAGCTAATATAGACTAATCTCTCTGGCAGCGTCTGAAATTTGAGTTCTTCACAGTAGTTCTCTAGTGCTTGCTTTTATTTCAATGTCCTTCAAATGATGCAACTGCCATCACCTGCAGCGTAGGGCTGCTGACAACTTCTACAGATTTTTTTTTTTCATCATGTGGCTTGAATTCAGGGCCTGGGTACTGTTGATGAGCTCTTTTGCTCAAGGCTAGCACTCTACCACTTTGAGCCACAGCTCCACTTCTGGTTTTCTAGTGGTTAATTGGACATGAGTCTCATGGACTTTCCTGCCCAGACTGGCTTTGAACTGTGATCCTTAGATCTCAGCCACTTGAATAGCTAGGATTACAGGCATGAGCCACGAGCCCAGCATTTCTATAGATCTTGTTGAAAGCTCTTAGCTAACCTGAGTAAAAAACAAAACAAAACAAAACAAAAAACTCTCCTACTCTATATTACCCCTGGATGACAGTGTTATCAACAAACAGTTGATGACCACCAGTTCAGTGTTAAAAACAAAGCCAGGATTTTGGTTCAATGAGGAGAATAGACAATACTTTGAGAAAGGGGCTATGATGGCATAAACAAGACTAGGCCTAATAATCTGCCAAGACTTTTTGAAGTATTCTGAGAAGCAATGGAACCTGGACAAACTGAGAGGAGAAAGCTAGGTGAAAAGAGAGAATGAAGCACATTTGTGGAAAAGTATGAAGGATGAATCAAGAAAAATTGAAAAGTAGACAAGACAGATGATGAAGCCATACATGCTGTGCAGTCATCAGAGGCCTTGAATCATCAGGCACTACTATGAAGAAAGGCTAATTGGGAGGGGAGTGTTGGTGGAACCATAAGACTTACATTTCTGGGAGTTTATACTATTTCTAAAGTCTAGCATATGGTTAATAAGGACCTGAGCTAGGGAAGTAGAAATACTGAGTAGAATAGGGTCCATCAAGCTGACAGGACTCAGAATGAAATGCACATGGGAGCAAGATGAGGATGTCCAGCGTAATCCTCCAATTTTAGCTATGATAATATTTTACACATTCGAGGAAGCAAGAGAAAATTGAAGTGTTTGGAAGGTAATAGAAAATCAAGCTTGGACATATCTTCCTGTCACATACGTTTTCCCATTTATAAAAGTAAAATACATGTCTCTTGCAAGCAAAAATTTGGAAAAGATAGAGGTATACAATCTGTCTTATGTGGAAAAAATTGTAAATAAAAAAAAATACTAAGGACTTGGAAAAAGTTATACTAAGTGAAGTGAGCCAGACCCAAAGAAACATGGACTCTATGGCCTCCCTTATTGGGAATAATTAGTACAGGTTTAGGCAAGCCATAGCAGAGCATCACAAGGCCCAATAGCTATACCCTTAGAAACACATAAGATGATGCTAAGTGAAATGAACTCCATGTTATGGAAACAAGTGATATATCACAGTTGTAACTACTTTCAACGTCCTATGTGTATGTGTAGTTTCTATTATTGATGATGTTTTGTATCACCTTCCTATGTTTGTACCTACACTATCTCTGTAATCTTATGTGAGTATATTGGAAACCGTGCTTACTGGTATTGGAAGTGGGAAATTCAAAGGGAATACCATATCGAGAGACACAGGGTAAAAAAAGAGAAATAACTACAAAAGCAATACTTGCAAAACTGTTTGGCGTAAGTGAACTGAACACCTGGGGGGGGGAGGGAAAGGGGGGGAGGGAGGGGGGCATGAGGGACAAGGCAACAAACAGTACAAGAAATGTATCCAATGCCCAACGTATGATACTGTAACGTCTCTGTACGTCAGTTTGATAATAAAAATTTGAGAAAAAAAAAGATAAAAAAAAAAATACTATTCCACCAGGTTGCAGGTGGCTCATACCTGTAATTGTAGCTCCTCAGGAGATGGAGATCTAAGGGTTGTAGATCAGATCCAGCCTAGGCAGAAAGTCTGTGAGACTCCTATCTCCAGTTAACCAGCAAAAGGGCCAAAGGAAAAGTACCAGCCTTGAGTAAAAAAGCTAAGGGATAGTGCCCCGGCTCCAAGTCCTAATACCTGCATTAGATAAACAAATTAATGGATGAATAAATAAAGACCGACATCCATAGAAGACCTAAAGCAGAGAGCCCTCTGCACCTACACCAGGCTGAAAGTTCATCTTACTCCTTCCTCTTCCTTCTTGCCTGGGAAGCAGTGTGAATAAGACCTCATGGCAGTCAGGAGTCCAGGTTGGGGTTTATAAACCCTCCAAATGCTAAAAGACTTTTCCTCACTGGCATCTTACCCTTATTTTCAAATAAACTTAGTTTCTGCTCTTCTCCTATCTCACTTTTTTATTTTATGGAGATTAGGTGGTATGATCTCTACATTTTTCAAAAGATGAAATTGCAATTCTATGATTCTAGTAACTTTGGTAGCCTTAACTGCTCAAATCTGCATCCTGTGAGTCTCTGAGTTTTCTGCCTCCAAGGCTAGAGGTTAGTTCAAGGTGGGAGGTTAACTAAACCTCTGGCAGTGATTTCCAAAGAGCATAATATATGTATTGAGTGCAGTTAAGAATAACCCCAGGAGGCTGGGGACATGGCCTAGTGGCAAGAGTGCTTGCCTCGCATACATGAAGCCCTGGGTTCAATTTCCCAGCACCACATATACAGAAAACAGCCAGAAGCGGTACTGTGGCTCAAGTGTCAGAGTGCTAGCCTTGAGCAAAAAGAAGCCAGGGACAGTGCTCAGGCCCTGAGTTCAAGCCCCAGGACTGGCCAACAAAACAAAACAAAAAATAACCCCAGTAAACTCACAGAATGTATATATATGTATGTCCTTTTACTAGTCAGGATTTAGGGTGTAGGATTTTAAAAATGTTTGTATCACAACATGCAGCTTTTTCCATTTACAAGATTATTAGTGAAATATTTAACATAAGAGTTCTTGAATAGCACCAAAGAGAAATACCTTCATCATTGCTCTCATCATTCTATCCCCTTCATGGGTGTGGCCTGATTTCAGGGTAGGTAGGAGGTAGAGATGCTCCAGTCATCAGCCTCCTTTAGTGGGAATAATTGTATTTCTGGTCTCCTCAACTCTTCTAAGCAGAACTTCTGATTATAGACCATGCCAGAGGAAAAAGAAAAAAGAGTAGAACAAAAATAAACCTCCCAAATAAACACAGAAACCATTACTCCAATCCAGATGGTCTTTATTCAGAAGAGTAAATGGGATCCAATCTAGCCTTTAGATCTCACTTCCAAGAGACAGGAAATACAGAGAAAGAAATATGTTTAAGATACCACAAAGAGGCAAATAAGCCATAAGACAAATCCAGAAAGTAGGGATTCCTTCCACAAGACAATGTCATTCAAAAAAAAGAGGACACAGGAAGTGGAGGAGGCAGCTTTTTTAGGGCAGAAAGTATCTAATCCATTACAGAGCACAACCCTTGACTGGATTTCTTCACTTATCCTAAAAGCTATTTTGGGGACCACATGGGGGGCAAGCTGAGCTCCGATTGGGTATGAATTGTCGTTTTTTGTTAGATTTAGGTAGGTGTGGAAATGGTGCTACAGTAATGCTGAGAAGTGTCCTTTTGAAGAGGCTATGTATATTGGAAGGGTTTGGACTTTAAAACTCTACTGTAGAAGAGGTGATGGTGCACTAAGAAAAAGGGCAAACAATTGCTCAAGGCAGGTGATAGGGATATTCCTTACACCAGTCTCTTGGCTATGTGTGGATTTTACATCAGGACAAGTAAACAACCAACCAGACAAAAATAAGAAGTTGCTTCTATTTCAGGACGGAGAACAGATTTCTAGCTGAAGTTTAGGTGAAGTTGTAGGGGGCTTCCGGATCCTCTGTGGGGTCCCAAGGAGCCCTGAGAATGAGCTGGTGGCTTCCTGAAAACCTGATTTTCTGCAAGCCCTAGAAAGGATCAGCATCTGACAACCTCGGGCACCTTCGGTCCAGGGGCCCTGCGACCAGGCCTGAGTAACTCTGTTACCTTGCTGTCGGCTGGGTGGGCCCACAGCACCCCAGGGTCCGGGTTTGGTTCTCCGGTGAGGGTGGTGAAATGTCCTGAATTGGCTTGAGCAGGCAAAGTTCCTCTCGGCTCCTTTGAATCCTTGGTAATTAGCCGGGCTTTGAGTGACTGGTCCCTTCCAGCCCGCGTGGAACCCCGGGGGTCAGAGCCGCCCGCCAGGGGTGGCTCGGGGAAACTGGCTGCAAGTGCGGGCTATTCCCCTCACCTGCCGGCAGGAGGGACGGGAGGCCGCCGGGGGCGGCGATCTTGGGGTGGGGACCACCGCGCCTCTGGGGGCGGGACTGCAGGCTGAGCGGGAGCAAGGCCGTGTCCTGCGGGGGGTCCAGCCGCAGGTGTAGGCCTCTCCACACCACCCCCCGAGGGAAGTTAGTTGGCCCGGAAAGGTGCAATTGTGTGCAGCTATTCCTGGTATGTCAGGCGGGCCGTGCGGTGACGAGGCGTTGGGGGGGGGGGGCGGGGAGCGGCTTCCCGGGCTCGGGGAGATCACGGGGCGGGGGGTGGGGGGGGAGGGAGGCGAGAAGGATGCTGGTGCTGGACGAGCATCTCCCTGGGGCGAGGACGGCGCGTGGCTCGCGTCACGGCCCCCGGGTGGATGGGTGGCGTCTCCCGGCCCGGCCCGTCGGATCTCAGAGGAGAGCCGAGGGTGACAGGGGCGGTGCGGGATGGGGAGGGTGCTGGGCGGGGGTTGGACGGGGCGGGGCCACGAGGGGAGGGAGGGCGGAGGCCGCGCTGCCCCTTTTGAAGTGCGCGCTGAGGTGCGGGCCGGGCGCTGCTCCCCGTCCGGTGCTCCTGAGCGTCGCGCGCGGGCGTGGGTCCCGGGGGACTCGGGTTTTGCTTTCGGGAAGTTTGGAGCAAGCCACGCCTCCCGGCTCGGGTCGGTTCCTCAACTTGAACTTGAGGGCGCAACAAAGGAGAAGGGACCCCGGGTGCGTGGCCGCCGGAGCGTCCGTGCCCTCCCGCCGGGCCGAGACGCGTGGGGACCCTCCGGCTCTCGGGCGCGCACCCCACCGAGCCTGTCTCTCTCCTTGTGGTCATGGAGGAGGCCGAGGCCGACTGCTCCGGGGCGTTCGCCGAGGCTCGGAGATGGGTAGAGGTGAGTGCTTGTCACCGCTTCCCTTCGCCGCGGTCCCCGAGCGGGCGTCGGGGGTACGGGGGGGGGGTGCTGTGGCCAAGGCCATTCGGCTGTTCTCCAGTCTACTCGGGGGACCCAACGGGAGCGAAGAAGCTGCCGTTGGGCGGGGGGGGGGGGGGGGCTTTGTAAGTTCTGCCTCTGATGCCCATGTTAGTGTAGCGCCGTCCCCCTCTCCCCGTGTGGTCCCACGGCGGCCCGCGGAGGTCCTCAGCGAGCGCCGGCCAGATCCCGGGACCAGCATCCCCGAGGGCCCATTCCCGGGATGTCCCGGTGAAGGATGCCCCGCGCCGTTCGGGGTGGGCAGGGACCCGGCGGCCGGGGCGGGAGCCGGGCGCACCTGGACGGTTGTTGTGTGCGGTCAGCGGCCCGGGGGTGGGGGTGGGGGGCTGTCACGTGTTTCTAGATTGTTATTGAGACTAAGATATTCTGGTGTCACTCACCCCAAGATTGCTGCTTTCCCCGTTGTGGCTTTTACAGGTCTTTCTGTCCTTTTCTTCTTGGAAAGGAATCAACATCTTGAGGCTACATGATTGTCTCGCTTCTGGCTCTTCTGAAAGGAAAAGATTTCTTTCTTTCTTTCTTTCTTTCTTTCTTTCTTTCTTTCTTTCTTTCTTTCTTTCTTTCTTTCTTTCTTTTTTCCTTCCCTCCCTCCCTCCCTCCCTCCCTCCCTCCCTCCCTCCCTCCCTCCCTTCCTCCCTTCCTTCCTTCGTTCCTTCGTTCCTTCGTTCCTTCCTTCCTTCCTTCCTTCCTTCCTTCCTTCCTTCCTTCCTTCCTTCCTTCGTTCCTTCCTTCCTTCCTCCCCCCTCTCTCTCCCTCTCCCCTCTCTCTCTTCTTCCTCCCCCCCAATATTCGAATTAAGTATAAATATTTTTCCATGAGAAAAACAACATACTCAAGAAAACCAGAACAGAATTGAATCATTATGAAGAGTTAGTTTCATGCCTGTAATCTTAGCTACTCAGGAGGCTGAGATCTGAGGATCACTGTTCAAAACCAGTCTGGGCAGGAAAGTCCATAAGATTCTTATCCCCAGTTAATCAGCAAAAAGCAGAAATGGAGCTGTGGCTCAAGTGGTAGGATACCCTTGAGGAAAAAAGCTAAGGGATAGCTCCCAAGTGTCTCTCTCTCTCTCTCTCTCTCTCTCTCTCTCTCTCTCTCTCTCTCTCTCTCTCTCTCTCTTTCTCACACACTCTCCTTTCTCTCACACACCCCAGAACAAATAGTATTTTAAAATAATTCATATCTTTTATGTGGAAGAATACAGAGAATAAATGTCAACCATTCTATTTCTGACACTGAATGAAAGAAATGTGAAATGTGAGTAGCTCCACCCACTAGCCTATAGGGCTATAAGAAATACAAGAAATTAGCTTTGGATGTCTTTCAGCACTGAAACCTTGAGCTGCTCTGAAGGTGACTTACCAAGGTGGGGAGAAGCATAAACACTGTATTTTGAACTGAAGTGAGAGTGGAAAAATTCCAGCAATGTAGTTAGGAGCAATAACTTCATTCATTCATAAACTTTAAAAGTTAAGGCTTGCAACTGTAACTTTCCATTAGTAGTGTTTGCTCTGCATAATTTCAGAAAACCAACTTGACTTTTTGTGTTTGAGTGCTAAGGTTGGAGAGAAGAATGAAAATGCAGGAGCATTTTCTTTCCTTCTGCCCCTCCCTCACACTGTCTCTCTCCCTCCCTCTCTCTTTCCTTCCTTCCTTCCTTTCTTCCTTCTTTCTTTCCTTCCTTCCTTCCTTTCTCTCTCTCTCTCTTTCTTTCTCTTACTCCCTCCCTTCCTTCCTTTCTTTTTTTTGACTTTTTTTATTGTCAACGTGTGATACAGAGGGGTTACATATTCATATGAAAGGCAGTGAGTACATTTCTTATTCTACTTGTTACCTCTTCCCTCATTTTCCCCCTCCCCCCTTCCCCTTCCCCTCTCCCCCCAAGAGTTGTGCAGTTGGTTTACACCGAATGGTTTCTAAGTGTTGCTTTTTGAATCGTTTGTCTTTTTGTTCTTTATCTCTCTATCCTTGTATTCCCTCTCCCTTCCCCAGTTCTACTACCTGTATCAGACAATATCCAGGGTACTCAGACTTTACTTGGACTTTCTGCCTTACATGGCTCCTGTATGGAGCTGGTATTTGCATGTTTTGTCTTTGCACAGCAAAGATGTCAGTGTGGATTATTTTACACTCTTCTCTTTTGTGTAGCATTGAGATTTTACAAAAGTAACAATTTCTTGTTTGTGCCAGCTTGCTCATAATTGTGTGGGGTTTGGGTGAGACATTTCTATGTAACAAATTCTGGGAAAGTGTGGTTGTGATTAGAGACTCGCTGTGCATGGTGAATGGGCTTGTCTCTCCACTACATGAAGCTGTGTATCAGAAACGAACTGGCAGGTCCCTGTGCATGCACTGTGTGATGTTCATTACTGCTTTCTTCATTCCCTTCATATAGTTAGTGAAATGAAAATTAAGTGACGTTTCCCCCTCAAGCTACTTGGACCTCTGTCAAATAATTGTTGAAGACAGTGAATAATCTGCACATTCAAACATTCTTTGGGGATCCTCTGGATGTTGGAAGTGACAGCAGTGGAATCATTGATAGTTTTTTTGTTTGTTTGTTTTGTTTTGATGCTGGTGCTGGAGTTTAAACAGAGTTGGAACACCATCTCTTAGCTTTTTTACTTGTGGTCTACTATTTGAGCCACACGTCTACTTCTTGTTTTTGTTTTACTGGGAGATGAGAGTCTCATAGAGTTTTCTGCCTGGACTGGCTTTGAACCAAGATCCTTAGATCTCAGTCTCCTAAATAGCTAGGATTACAGGTATGAGCCACCTGTGCCTAGGTCACTATTAGGTTTATTTCTCTAGCCTGGGTCCACACATTTCTCTATCTTGTTAGCTTTATTTTTTATAACCCAAACACATATTTTATGATACTGTTTTGTCAAAAGCAGCAGAATAAACGAATCTCACTCTCAGAATGTATTAATTTGAAGAACCCCTATTTGAAGATAAAATGTTTATTCAGAAATATAAAGTGTTTTGGAAAGTGAAGAAGATTATGGTGTAAAATTTATGTTCAGCTGTGGTGTTCTATTTAATCATAGTATTTTGTGTGTGTGGGTGTGTGTGAGAGAGAGAGCAAACGAGAGAGGGAAGGAGGGAGAGAGGGAGAGAGAGAGAGAGACATGCTAGGGATTGAACCTAGGGCCTACAAAGCTAAGGAAGTGCTCTACCTTGGAATTACAGCTCCTGGCACATCAACTGTAGTTTTGAATATCACAAAGTCAAGAAACACAAGTAATGAAACTCCCATGTCAGGATGTCTTTGCATTTCCATTTTCTGTCAGTGATTGTTTTTGGAGAGCTAATGTGAATGTGGTGTGGTAGCTGATCCTGGTTATCCTAGCTATTTGAGAGGATCCAGGTTCCAGGGCAGCCTAGACAATGAAGTTTGCAAGACACCGTCCTAGTGGAAGAAGCTGGGCAAGGCAGGTCGCACCTGTTAACCTCGCTATGGTAAGAAGCCAGATATAGGAGGCTCATGGTCCAAGTGGATATCTAGGCAAAAAGCGAGATGTTAAGGTAAAAGAACCAGTGCAAGGAAGGACTGGGGATCTGCCTTGGCAGTCAAGTGCTTGTGTAGACACTGCAATGCCCCAAAAAATCCAGGCTGCAAATCATACATGAATGAGTGGAGTGTTTTTCTTATAACCAAAGTTAAAGTTACTATTATTTTTTGCTGAGGGGAGAAGGTAAAATGAGAGGGCTAGTTGTTATTCTGTCAATTGTTACCTTATGCTTTCTCTTTCTGTTCATTTCAGATTGTACTGAAATGCTTTATATATGTTTGTATATATGATATATATTTCATGTATTTGTGGATATGTATATACATATATATGTGTGTACACACACACACACACACATAAACTTATTTGTCTAATCAGGCTTATTCTGTAGTCACAACAAGTATAGGAAAGCAAGTCCTTTACAATAACCCCCCATAATGATACTGGGTTATTTTCTGGTTGGAAAGACTGTTTGGAATATTAATGAAGCCACGGGGCTGGTTTATGATTAAACATTGGTTTTACAGCTGAGTTATGTAATGGATTGAAGGTAAAGGCCAAGGAGAAGCTTGATTCCAGCAAGGTCACAGAGTGGGTGATGGAGTGGTAGAAAATACAACCTAGACTCTCTAATTTTAGTTCTCTTCTGCATCACCTTTTAATTTTCTGTACCTAATAGTTGCTTCTGTCTCTTGGTGTGGGACTTTGAAAAGCCTTACAGTAAACAGATAAAATACTGATGAGATTAAGAACTGGGTAGGTGGATCTCAGCTTTGAGTCATTTTTATGACTGGGACAGAACAGGCTCACTTAATTCACCGCCTCCTGTTCACCTGCCTTGCATGTTATCTCTGCATTTGATTCTTTCAGTATCACTGTCATCCTGTAAAAGGACCTACGAGTGCCAACTTCAGTTCATTGCCAAGTCTGGCACCAGAATATGATTCCTCCAACTGTGGGTATTGCAACCAGTCCATTTTTCCACCTGTCTCGAGTTTTTTCCTTTAAGCATATGCTTGTCATTAAATTTTGGCTTGTTTTGTTTGCCTTTCTGCTAAAGAATTTAAAGTGTTGTTTGTTTTTAAAGGATTGCATATTGTTGGCCCTCCATTGCTAGGAGCAAAATACCTAAATGTTTTCCTTCTTTTCTCTATAAACTTCATCTTTCCTACCCATAGTTTCCACCCTTTGTTGTGTACCAGTTGGCATGGGGTAAATGAATGCTCAGTGCATACAGCCATATCTGTATGGCAAATGGTAAATAAAGGTCTCATGAATGTGTTCTATTCCTTTTCATGTGTAGATATTTAGATTGAAACAAAGACATTCACTTGAAAATGTTACAGAATGCATAGAAGCTTTTTTTAATGCCAGTATTGAAGCTTTTCCATGGAAGGCTAGAGCTCTACCACTTAAGCCACAGCTCCACTTCCAGTGTTTTTTTTTTTTTGTAGATAAAGAGTTTCACAGACTTTTCTGCCCACACTGGCTTCAAACATAGATCCTCAGATCTCAGCCTTCTGAGTAGTTGCGATTACAGGTGTGAGCCACCATTGCCTGGCCGAAACATTTTTGATAATTACATGTAATTTCAACAACAGATTGAATTAAGTTTGGTCTAAAAGTTCCCTACTCTATAATGAACTTGATGTATAAACAAGTGTAATGTACACTTATAACTAGTACCTGAATCCCAGCCAATTATAATAGTGGTCAGCTGTCCAAACCAATACACACATAAGACAAATGCCAGCCTGTAGCCAAGGAAGTTGTCTCTGTACCTCATTCCTATTTTCTGAAGGTAGCTTCTTTTTTTTTTTTCCTAGCTACAAAAATAGTATCTATCCATGTTTGGTGAGGTGGGACAGTTTTAATTAATTTCTGGTCCAGAATTCTACCCAAATGCATACAATCAATAACTGCAAAAACTCGATTTATTGTGATTTGGTATTTTAATATAATCAACAGGGATTGAACGAAAATGCTATGATGGTAGAAAATTCATTAAAAAACCCTAATGTTATATGCCCATCATGGCACTTCTTGCTCCCATGGTGATGTGAGCTCCTCTTGCTTATTTGCTCCTTCTCATGCTGTAAGATCCTGCTCAAATGCTTGGGTGCCTGCTCAACCAATATAAAGAGTGAAGTGGCACATGCTCAAGCTATCAAGCCATCAGCACAAAGCCCAGGGAGGAGATAGTGGAATGCCCAGTTCTATAACAATTATTCCTAGGGAAGACTCCATAGACTCCTCTTTGGGCCTCTTCTTCTGATGGATATTTCAGGGCTTTCCTTTTCTTTTTTTTTTCTTTTTTTGTGCCAATCCTGAGGCTTGAACTAAGGGTCTGGGTGCTGTTCCTGAGCTTTGTTGCTCAAGGCTAGTACTACCAAGTCAAGAACAAATTTTTGTGGGTAGCTACATACAAGAGTCTTATGGACTTTCTTGCCTGGAATGGCTTCTGATTGAGATCCTCTGATCTCAGCTTCCTGAGTAGATAGGATTCTAGGTGAGCTACTGGTATTCAGCTCAGAGTACATCATTCTTTCTGAAGAAGTGTTTACATGCAGTGAAATGCATAAATTTTTAAGTGTACAGTTGCAAGTTGTTTTTTTTTTGTCATACATGTCATGTAACCAGGCCTTCTGGGGCTGAAGATGTGGTTCATATGGTAGAGTGCTAAGGCTTTGTGTTCAAACCCCAGTACCACATTAAAACACAAATTTCCCTCTCAGAAGGGTCCTCATTCCCTGTTGCTTCTAAAAACACCAGGGTTCTAATTTCTCACACTGTAGATTTCTCAGGGTTGTGCAGTCAGGAAATGTTTCCATCCTATTTTCTTTTTTCTTGCATTTTAGTTTTCTTTTAGGACCTTCCTATGAGATGCAGGTTGCCTTTGAACTCACAGGTAGCGCAGGTTGGCCCTGAACTTGCCGTATTCTTATCTCAGCCGCCCCAGTGCTGGGATTACATGCTGGTACATGGTGTGCCACCATGTTTGGCATCCCTTTTCTACTTTATGTTGTACTTTGCGATTTCTTGGACACAGCATCTCCATCTGGCAAATACGACAGGAAATCCTAGGAAAGGGAGGAGTGGCTAAAAGTGAAGGCCTTCCTCAGTCCTGATGGGAAGGAACTGATTCACACAAATAGAAACCAGGGCAGGGATGCCATTAGAACAGGCTGACTCCAGGAAGCCTCAACAGAGAGGTCAAGGGACTTCCTGAGGAACTGGGAGGGTTCAGTACAGTGCCAGACATTCGGAGCCCTTCCCACACACCCATGCACTGGAGGCTAGAAATGAAAGCCTCTTTCATAAAGTAGGGGAAAATAAAGAAGCTATACCTTTAGTAAAACACTGTCTCTAAACCAGCGAGGGAGTGAGCCCCCTGGGGTGAAGGGAAGGAATGATTTCATAGTTACTGATAGTATCACACAGCTTTGAGCTAGTTTGCAGTCTTGTTTTCAGTGACTGCAAGGCTGAGAACATTGACTCCTTCACATTCTGGGGAGAATTAGGAATTAGCATTTGTATTTCCCCCCTAGATAAGTAGGTGAAAGATGCATGTTGATCCCCTTTTTCTCAGATGATGGAGGAGATGAAGCAGTTTCTGGAACAGACGGTTCATTGGGTTTCCTCCAATGGGAAGAGGTGGCTCAGTGGCATCAGAGAAGGCTAGCGGGAGCCCTGCTTGGCCATGATGAGGAAGCTGAGCATTCTGGTGTTTCTTCAGCCATCTGTAAAGCACACAAGTCCTAATGCTGCACCTCAGTGGCAGGTATGCACCAGAGCCTGTGTCAATGCAGCAGTCCACTTCCGGTTCTCTTCTTGTGTTTAGGACTTAGCTCTCTTTCTCTGATGCTGGGTGCTTTGGGTTGGTAGGGACCTTTGTGACACTAATGTGTTCCTTTTACCTCCTCCTTTCCTCTTCAAACTGATTCTCCATGTACCAGCATTTGCATGCTATATAGAAAAAACATGACAGGCGCTGGTGGCTCATGCCTATAATTGTAGATCCTCAGGAGGGAGCGATCTGGAGATGGTGGTTAGAAGCCAGCCTGGGCAGGAAAGTCCATGAGACTCTTTTATATCTAGTTAACTCCCCCAAAACCAGAGGTGGAGCTGTGTCTAGGGTAGTAGAGTGCTAGCCTTGAGCACAAAAGCTCAGGGATAACACTCAGGCCCAGAGTTCAAGCTGCAGGATTGGCAAAAAAAAGGAAAAACATGAATCTACAGAATGTTAGTTAGGTAAATAAAGCAACGTCCACTCAACCTTTTCAGTTTGTAAAAGGTCCACTTGGTATGCAAGCTGTCTAGTTCCCTTATACAGACTGAGATGTTGATGATCTATTATCGCCCCACCCTTCTTGACTTCAAGCTTGAAATGGGCCTCTTTCATAAATGGAATGAAAAAACACAGAATGTATACCATTACTAAACACTGATCCTGAAGCAGCAAGGAGATGGGCCCACACCCCTGGGTGCAGGGTTCTCAAATGCTTGTTGAATGAATGTATGTTTTGTGTCCACTCAAAAGGTTGGGCTTCTTTAGTTGGTTACAGATTTTCCTTAAGCCTGTTAACTATCAAAAAATGTCTTGGAGCCTGAGGAGATGATAAATTATGCATATCTAGGCTTACACTTTAGTTTGCAAAGGTAATTGCTGGGTGTGTGTTTAAAAACACCTTTGATGTACCAAAGCTCTTAATAAGGATAATAGCTGTCGTATCTGTACAACTTTGAAAGGGAGGTTTAGCCTACTCAGTGGGCTGCTTTGCTCTAAAGAGATGGGCATTAGCAAGTTGTACAGTTGAATCACAGTGGCTCCACTAAGAGCCTATCCAAAGATTATAAGATACCCCTGGAGACTAGTTCTTCATCAGGTGCTGGCAGTAGCTCAGGCCTGTAATTCTAGCTCCTCAGGAGGAGGTTTGGAAGATAGCATAGTGGTTTGAAGCCAGCCTGAGAAGATCCTATGTACTTAATAACTAGCAAAAAGCAGGGCTAGAGGTGTGGCTTCATTGGAGCTGTTCAAGCAAGCTAAGCTAGCTATAAGTCCTGAGTTCAAATCCCAGCCCCATCAAACAGTTCTCATTTCCAGGATGAATTCTCATTCCTGAGTGCAGGAGATTCCATCTGTGGCTTCTGTGTATTTTGATGCATGCTAGACATGCAGCGCTGGCTGTCTGCAGGTGATAGACAATGGCTATGGTCACGTTGAGACATGTTAGAACAGTGCGGTCAGGGTTCAGAGGGCAGAACTGGGACTACTATGTCCTTACTGTGAGATTTCGCAGTCAATACTGGATCTCTGTGGAAGTGAGGCACAGTTACTTCATACCTATATAATCCTAGCTACTCAGGAGGTTGAGATCTGCTGATCAAAGGTCGAAGCCAGCCCGGGCTTTTTAAAAAGTCCATGAGACTCTTGTCACCAATGAACCATGAAAAAGCCAGAAATGGAGCTGTGGTTCAAGTAGTAGAGTGCCAGCCTTGAGTGAAAAAGCTGAACAAGAGTATGTTTCTGAGTTCAAGCCCTAGTACTGGTGTACACGCGTGCATGTACACACACACACACACACACACACACACACACACACACACACACACACACACCTTCTATCAAGAACTATATCAGGGATCTGGGAATATGGCCTAGTGGCAAGAGTGCTTGCCTCGTATACATGAAGCCCTGGGTTTGATTCCTCAGCACCACATATATAGAAAAGGCCAGAAGTGGCGCTGTGGCTCAAGTGGTAGAGTGCTAGCCTTGAGCAAAAAGAAGCCAGGGACAGCGCTCAGGCCCTGAGTCCAAGCTCCAGGACTGGCAAAAAAAAAAAAAAGAACTATATCAGAGTGAACTTATTTGAATACTCAATTGCCTCTTGTGAGGGTATTCTCCATCTCTTAACTAGAGGTGGAGTCTGGCGTGTTTTTTTTCTGTCAAGCCTGGCTTTGAAATTCAGTCCTCTAGGTTTCAGCCTCCTGAATAGCTAGTATGATAGGTGTGAGCCACCAGCACCTGGCTAGAGTCAGTTTCTTATGTGAATTCATTTTAGGTGATCATGCCTACTCCTAATTGTACAAACATACCATATAGCGCAAATAGCATATGTCATGGGCTATTTTTTGGTCAGACTAGGGACTGAAGTTTTGGACTTGCTCTTGCTAGGCACCTGCTCTAACACTTGAGTCATGGCATGGTACTTTTGTTTTCTAAATTTGTTTTTTTATATAGAATTTCATGCTTTTGTCTTGACTGGCCTTGACTTGCTCCCAAATAGCTGGGATTATAGAAGTACTCCTCCATGCCCAGCATATGTCATCTTTTCCGATGAGGAGAGTTTCCAGGTCATGTTTTAGGCTTATATGCTAGAAATAAAACCATGATAAGAGATTTTTCCTTTTTGCTGGGATTGAAATTTGACTTAAATGTGTGCATTCAGAAAGAAATATCTGAATTATTTTGTTATATGACCATTTCATAATAATCAAATGAAGAGAAGACATGGCTAACATCATTATATCTTTTAGTTCTATAATTCCTCTTTCTCAGAGTTTGAAGTCTTACATTTCTACCTAAATGAAAGGGAAAAAAAGCAATCAGTTTTTTATCTGAGGAAACTATTGTTAGCCTGTCAAAGCATCGAACATAGTAGATACAACCTTCCCTCTTAAAATATTTAATTGCCTATTTCTCTTGATGTTTCTAGTTGTCCAACTAGGTGTTAGTAGATATTAGAGTATCTAAGGTCTCATTTCCCATGTTTCCTCTCCTTTGTGCATATTCTCTTCCTAGCAGATGGTATCAAGTCCATAGAAACTTTATATACCTTCTCTATGGTAAAGACTTATCTCCTTAAATTCCTTGACTAGACCTTGTTCCTGAACTGTTGACTCGAGTATAGAATAATCAGGATTCCCCACTGTAGGCACACATATTCAGAACAAGACTCAGTTCTTACCCGCTACATACTCCATTTCTGGTCCTAGCAAATGGTACCACAGTTGGTTCACCTACTTGCTGAGGTTCCCAAATTTGAAGTTGTTATTCATATCCAGTCTGATGGAACTGTACTTTTAAGACCACAGAGATGAAAAAAATCAATGTGGTTTACTATAAAATGTCTTAAATTTGAAGCACAAGGCTCTGTTCTATTTTAGAAAACCATGATCTGGGTATACTGAAGATCATCTGGAAGTCACTTAAATCTTGTCCTGACATTATTTCTCCTTTCCCAAATGGGAGAAAAATATCTCCTCTCTCCAGGTTTCTTTTTTTTTTTAAATCCCAGAATAATTTTGTCAAGATATTTTTTTCCCCAAAATTTAGAATCATGTTATGTGAATAGTTTCAGTATAGAGACTTTAAAAAAAAAGGTATAAACAACCACATGTAACAAGAAATTAAGCTTTTCTAACTTTTTTTTTCTTTTGCCAGTCTTGGGGCTTAAACTCAGGGCCTGAGTACTGTCCCTGGCTTCTTTTTATTCCAAGCTAGCACTCTACCACTTGAGCCACAGTACCACTTCTGGCTTTCTGTTTCTGTGGCGGTGGGGAATCGAACCCAGGCCTTCATGCATGCTGGACCAGCACTCTACCACTAGGCCACATTCCCAGTTTATCTTCAGTGTTTAAGACAGTGTTGAGTATTTAGTAAATCTTCCTGGTGTGATCTTTAAGAAACTTTCTCAAATGTTCAAAAACTTCAGTCAGGAGTTAATTGTTCAATCTACAGTAGTATTTTTTACTTTAAATATCAAATTGTACCAGCTTGTTCCTCACATACATGAAGCCCTGGGTTCAATTCCTCAGTACTACATATATAGAAAAAGCCCGAAATGGTGCTGTGGCTCAAGTGGTAGAGTCCTAGCCTTGAGCAAAAGAAGCTCAGGGACAGTGCCCAGGCCCTGAGTTCAAGCCCCAGGACTGGCAAAAAAAAAAAAAAAAAAAAAAAATCCTCTGGTCTCAGCTTCTCATGTACTGGGATTATAAATTTATCCTACCATTCCCAGTGTAACTCTTGTCTCCTTTCTCTTCCCAGGAACCCATGTGTTATTTTGGCATTTATTAGCTGTGAATTCTTTCCTATCAATAATCTTTCAGGAAAATCCAAAGGCTAGTTGACTCGTCGTGGTTATTGTTGGAAACACAGTCAAATGTCTGGAGCTCATTGTTTTCCTATTTTAACTGCCACCTGTCTACCTGAATCATCAGATGAAGGAGTTGTGTATGCAGTGTCCATATATTAACCTTCTTCTTTTCAAAGAAGTTACTTTTTTTTGGTCCTTATATATTACTGTTGGGATATTTGTATATCTTTGTCTCAGCCATTCTTTGTCTCTTACACATCTTTTGGTCTCTTTAAATTGCATTTCATGGGGGCTGGGGATATGGCCTAGTGGCAAGAGTGCCTGCCTCGGATACACGAGGCCCTAGGTTCGATTCCCCAGCACCACATATACAGAAAACGGCCAGAAGCGGCGCTGTGGCTCAAGCGGCAGAGTGCTAGCCTTGAGCGGGAAGAAGCCAGGGACAGTGCTCAGGCCCTGAGTCCAAGGCCCAGGACTGGCAAAAAAAAAAAAAAAAAAAAAAAAAAATTGCATTTCATGTTATTTTTGTTGGGTGTGTATGTATCTTTTGAGTTGTCTTATTAATTTAGCTCTTCTGCTTTCAGTTTGGAAAAGGCAATTGTAAGACCTTTCAAAAAGAACATTTTATAATGTCTTGCTGAAAATGAGCCTAATGAAGTATTTTAGACACAAGCTTTTATAGTCCCTGAACAAAGAAAGTGCATTTTTAGATGCTTTATTCAAAGAATACCATTTATACAACTGCTTCTTTTTAAGCCATCTTGCAAACATTTTTAGAGTTGGAAAATCCTTATAAGACCTGAAAGGTACAACTTGCCAAATACTCGATACTTTTGAAATTTGGGCCCAGTTCTGGTAAAAGAATGTGGTTGACAACCACACTACCATTTACAGTAATCCTTTTTATGTAAGGAAATGCATCTATTTGGCTTAATAAATTCCAGATGAGTTTCTGGCAGCTTGATGACTGCCAAGTCATTGAAATTCAGGTTTCATTATTTAGTTTAGTTACAGCGGCCCTCTCTGCTTGTGATGGCCAGTGTGGTATCCAAATGCTGGGTAAAATTGGGGCACTTTCATGGGTCATTTTGGGGTACAGAATATGATGCCTCTGTTGGCATGATCTGATCTAACAGTTGTCAAGCATTTCCTTTTTGGAGGCTGACCCTGGCCATAAGGATATTGCGTCCAATGCCCATGAAGTTCTGCTTATGCCATAAGGAACTTTCTTAGGAGCTCACCTAGCCATTTCCACTTGCCTCCCCTGCTAAACTCTATAGCGATATCTGCAAAAATGTTTTTAACTGTTAAATGTTCTTTTCAATAATATGTCATGTCCTTTACCAAGGAGGAAGAGATGGCCAATGTTTGGTTGTCAGTGAACTGTCATGTTTATTGGTTGATTCCCTTTCCTCTCTCCCTCCCCCACACCCTCATTTTCATAGCATTTTGCTTGGATACTGTGGCAATAATTGTATCAGCTCTCAGGATTTTATAACATTGCTTTTCCTTTTTTCTGTAGACTCAGTTTCTTCCCAGTACTTTCTCTATTTTTCCTTTTGATTTTGTTCTGTTTTAAGCTGGGGGCTTCTTTTAACTTTTTTTTTTTTTTTTGTGCCAGTCCTGAGGCTTGAACTCAGGGCCTGAGCACTGTCCCCGGCTTCTTTTGGCTCGACACCAGCCCTTTACCTTTTGGGCCACAATGCCACTTTGAGCTTTTTCTGTTTATGTGGTGCTGAGGAATCGAAACCAGGGCTTCATGCATACTAGGCAAGCACTCTACCACTAAGCCACATTCCCAGCCTTCTTTTAACTTTTTAGTGACCTTTTCTATGTGTTTGCTGCGTTCTATATCAATCTTGATATCCATCCATGTTCCTCATTCCTTTCCCTTGACAAAGGACCCATCACTCCTGGTAGTCCTTTCTTAGTCCTTGTGAGATAAAGCCTTAAATTTCTATGCTGCTATTTTGGTGGTGCCTGGAGAAGCAATGAAGAGATATATAGATAGTTCATTGCTTGAGCAGAAGGTGTGTGTGTGTGTGTGTGTGTGTGTGTATGTGTGCATGTGTGTGTGTGTCCTCATGTGTGAATTTTAGACATTTAATACAAAATTCAGTAATAGAAAAACATGGAGTGAATGAGAATTACAATTACTGCAGAGGTATCATTTCATATAAGATGAGTATCACTGTATTAAAGTAAAAAAAGAATACTTTTTTGGTAAAATCTTAAATCTGCATAATGACATTAGGTAAAATTTGTAGCATGAGAAATTATTGAAAGTAGGACAAGGAAAAAATCTATACAATGAAGACAAACTAAAGCCATAGAGAAGTTCAAATTTCGATTTGTGTTCTGCTCCACTACCTGTGCTGGTGAGGGGTCAAAAATGTAAACTCTGCAGCAGTGAGATCAGAATCAGATACAGAATGGAGCCCCATCCGTGCCCTGCTCAGCCCATTTGCCCATATGCTTTCATTACTTGGAGGGCAGAGTATAGAAGGAGAAAAATAATGCCTAGCATGGTGAATGGATGGTGAATCAGAAATGAAGTTTTGATTTAAAACATGTATTATTATGATTATTATTACTATTTTGGTACTGGGGATTGAACTGAAGGCCTTACAACCTCTAATTCCATGCTGTATTTGTGATGTATGTACTACTAGCCAGAGATTGACCTATCTTCCTTCCTTCCTTCCTTCCTTCCTTCCTTCCTTCCTTCCTTCCTTCCTTCCTTCCTTCCTTCCTTCCTTCCTCTTTTTTTCTCTTCTCTCATCTTTCTCACCCCTCCCTCCCTCCTTCCCTCCCTCCCTCCCTCCCTCCCTCCTTCCCTCCCTCCCTCCCTCCCTCCCTCCCTCCCTCCCTCCCTCTGTCCTCCTCCTTCTCCCCTCCCCTTCTTCCCTTTTCTACATCCCTCACACCCTCTTTCTCCTTCCCATCCCTTTTTTCCCCGTCTCCTCTTCCTTCTCCCTCCTTCCCTACTTCCTTCTCTTCCTCCTTCCCTTCCTTTGTGGTACTGGGGTTTGGGGATTGAACTCAGGGCCTTATGCTTGTAAAGGGATCAAGTGCTGTACCATGTAGCTATGTGCCCCAGCCCCTTTTACTTTAGTTTGTTTTGATAGGGTTTCTTAAGCCTTCATTGGATCTTAGTCTTCCTTCACCTCCTGCATAGCTGAGATTACAGGTGTGGGCCATTAATTTTGGCCCCAGTATTTTAGTGTTGACATCATCGTTATATTTTGGGGTTTTGTTGTAGCACTGGAGATTGAACCCACATGCCTTATGTAAAGCAATTGCTCTACCACTGAGCTACCTCTGCAGCTGCCCCCCTTCCTCCCCCCCCACCCTGTCCCTACCCCCAATCCCTTCCCACATTTTTCAGTGCAGGAGATTGAACCCAGGGCCTTGCACATGCTGCACATGGACTACTACTGACCTGTGCTCCTAGTTCTTTGTTTTTCTTAAAATTCTGGAAAAAGAAGGAAATTAACATACATTGCATATGTATGAAAACATGCATTCTGAAGATGAGAAGACTGAAGAGCAAATGGCTTAATGGACCCAAAGAACAAGCTGCAGACTCAGGTTATGGTATCAGTTCTGTGCTTGCTTGCTGTCTGTCTTTCTTTCTTTTTTTTTTGCCGAAATGCAAAAGCAAGGCTTTGTCTTTCTTTTTTTATCGTGGGGCTTGAACTCTGGGCCTAGGTGCTATCACTGAGCTAATCAGTTCAAGGTTAGTGCTCTACTACTTGAGCCACAGCACCATTTCTAGTTTTCTGGTGTGATTAATTGGAGATAAGAGTTTCACTGACTTTCCTGTCTGGGCTGTCTTTGAGCTGTGATTCTCAGATCTCAGCCACCTGATTAGCTAGATTATAGACAGGAGAACCAGCGTCCAGCTCAAATATACTATTAATGTTTCTTATTATTGATCATCTATCCAATAGTTGAGAATGGTTGTTCAATATGTATTAAAATATTTAACTTAAGCATTTTTCATATATAGGATACACTTTGAAACCTGGACTATGACATTTTCTCTTAAATTATGGCATTGGAGTGATTGAATGCGTACTTTGTGTTTCTGAGGGGTTGTCATGGTTATGGTTTCTGAGGTGCCGTATTTAGCCTGTGGTCAGTAGACTATAGAGGGTTTATAGTTAGAACCAATGGAGCAAAATTGTAGCCAACAAGTTTCCTCTGGCTGTAAAATCTATGGCTCTTGGAGAGGTTACGTCAGTGCTCTTGGCTATGAAGAAGCCTGGTTTGGGCTGGCACACTGGCAGGATCTCCGAGACCTGCCCTGTGAAGAGGGTGAGAGGTACTGCAGAATTCTTCCTTGTTGTTTTTCCCTGTCTAGTCAACAATCAAGGATGACCAAGCATCCCCCTTTGTTTCTGTTGGCATCCTCTCTGTTCTTCACAAAAGGGTGGTGGGTTTTTAATCTCCAGTACCTCCGAACATCACCTATTTTCAAACAGTCTTTTGATTTCCAAGTACTTTGTAAAAGGATTTCACTAAGTAGCCAGTCTGGCTTGGAACTCATTGTATTCCCTTTTTGAACTTGCAATCCTCCTGCTTCAACTTCGCCAGTGCTGGGGTTTCAGGGATGGCTAGCACACTTCATGGCTTTGTAACCATTACTCCTATCTTTCTAGTGGTAATCAAGTTAAAATAGAGTCATTAGGGCAGGTGCTGGTCCAATATGATAGTTTTCTTACACAAAGGGCATCTTTGGGTACAGAGATGGACACACTGACAGAAGGTGGCTATGTGGAGATAAGGAGTTGAGAGTAACACTTCTGTAAGCAAATGAATAACAGATTGCCAGTAAGCCAGCTGAACATTGGGGAAGGCAAGGAATGTTCCTTTTCTTACCTGTTTCAGGAGAGCATGGCTCTGCAATCCCCCAAATTTTAGACTTGTAGACTTCAGAACTTTGAAACAATAAACTTCTGTCAGTCTAGGTGACAAAGTACTATTTTGTTACAACCTACTTAGTATACTATGGTTCTTGAAACCATAAAGGCATTCATACATATGTCTTATATCCACATGTGGGTAATGAAGTTGGGTTTTTATGCCTGTAGGTGAGATGAGGTAAAGTTGACTACTGACTACTGCCAACTTCCATAAGCACTGTTCATTTTTCCTTCAGCTTTCTTGGCAACAGAAGAATCTATTCCTTTCCCCTTTGCTGCTTCTGTAAAAATGCATCCAAGTCTATATGTAGATGGCCTTGTTTTTAACTTCTCTGCTGTTTGGTTCACTGTTGCTACACTGGTGTTCCTGCTTTTCTCTCTCCCTCTCTCTCCCTCTCTCCCTCCCCCCCCCCCTCTCTCTCTGTGTCCTGTGGCTTGAGCTCAGGGACTGGGCACTGTCCTTGAGCTTCTTTTGTTCAAGGCTAGAGGCTAGAGCCCTACCACTTGAACCAGAGCTCCACTTCTAGCTGTTTTGGTAGTTTAGTGGAGATAAAAGTCTCATAGACTTTCCTGCTCAGGCTGGCTTCCAATGGTGATCCTCAGATCTCAGCAGCTCCCCTCCTTCCCCCAGCAAGTAGTGAGGATTACAGGAGTGAGCTACTGGCACCCAGTTTTTCCTGCTTCTTTTTCTTTTACCAGTCCTGGGGCCTGAATTCAGGGCCTGGGCACTGTCCCTGGCTTCCTTTTGCTTAAGACTAGCACTCTGCCACTTGAGCCACAGCACCACTTCCAGCTTTTTCTGTTTATGTGGTGCTGAGGAATTGAACCCAGGGCTTCATGCATGCTAGGCAAGCACTCTGCCACATTCCCAGCCCCTTTCCTGTTTCTTATTGATCATGAGGTGTGTCTGCTGTCATGTGTTTAGAGGAATCTCCTCTTCAGCTTTTCAGAATTGATTTAGCTAGTTTAAATTAGTCTCCTCTTCTTTGTCTTCCTCTTCTTCCTTCTTGTCTTCGTGCGTCTCCTCTTCCTTCTCCACTGTTTCTGGAGATAGGTAGTTGTCTCCATGAAGCTCAAGCTCGTGGTCTTCCTGCTTCAGCCTTCTGAGTGCTGGGATTTCAGGCCAGGTGCCATTATACCTGCTCTTACATTTTTGTTTTTCCCATATTATCAATGCAGAAAGACCTTTGATGCATACTGCTGAAATTTGCTGGAACTTGCTTGATTTCCCAGAGCAGCTGTGGAGAATTGACGTTTTTTACAGTATTCTATCACATCTGCAAACAGAACCTATTTTTTTTTCAAGTTAAAATATTTTTTTTTCCTCTGGTATCTTTTAAGAATCATGGTTAAAGTTCTTGATTAAAGGATTAGGTTGAATCTAGGAACTTTATAATTACTTTTAAATTTAATTTTATTGTCAAGGTGATGTACAGAGGGGTTACGGTTACATACGTAAGGAAGTGAGTGCATTTCTTATCACACTTGTTACCCCCTCCCTCGTTTTTCTCCCATCTTCCCTCCCCCTAGCCCTCCCCCACTTCCAATTTGTACAGTTAATTTCCAATATATTGTCTTGTGAGTATCACTGTTGCATTGGTTTGTCCTTTATCCTTTGTCTTACCATTTTGATGTTGCCTTTCCCTTCCCTAATTCAGAAAAGGTATATACAATACCCAGGGTACCAAAATTAAATACATTGACAACAGGGGCTAAACCATAGGAAAGAAAAAAGAAATCATTTCACATAGTACATTAAAAACAACAACAATGAAAAAAACCTCTTGTTTCGTAGCTTGGAGTTCATTTCACTTTATACTTTTGCTGTTGCTCTTAATAGTATCTTTTTAGATTATATCTTCTAATTGGTTAGTATAAAAATCTTTTTTTTGTTGTTGTTGGTTGTGGGGCTTGAACTCAACACCTGGGTACTGTTCCTGAGCACCTGGGCACTGTTCCTGAGCTCTTTTGCTTAAAGCTAGCACTTTGAGCGACAGTGCCACTTCCAGTTTTCTGTTGGTTAATTGGAGATACAAATTTCAGACTTTCCTCCCTGGGCCAGCTTTGAACAGTGATCTTCAGGTCTCAGCCTCCTGAGTAGCTAGGACTATAGGCATGGGCCACAGTGCCTGGCCAGCTTATCTTTTATTGAGAAAGTCAACTGCCTTATTAGCTTTGAGTTGATTGATTTTTTTTTTCTTTGTAGATGACCAAATCATTTCTAAATCATCAGTTTTATCTCTTTCCTTCTACCCTCTCATTTTTACATTCATCAGGAGCTCCTGCATAATGTGGCCTCTTTAACTTGTTACTGATTTAATAGTACTGTATCAAATATTTTTTGTTATAGTTAGTGTATATATCATTAAAATTTACACCACTCTGTTCAGTAGATTTTGATAAATATAACTTAAAAATCAATTTATATATATGTTTCCTCATTCTTTGTTTTGAGAATATTTATTACAACTAGATGTTGAACTAATTTTTGACATGTTAGAATTATGTGAATCCTTTCCTTAAACTCATTCATATGGTAAAACATGCTGACAAATAATAGCTACCTTTCCTTCCTTGGAATAAATTCTTTTTTTTTTTTTTAGAATGGATAAAAGTTTAAATTTTCTATATTGCCAGTGAGACCAGAAAGCATACTTGTTTCCTTGCAGTCGTGAGGCAATGTGGGATTTCCAGCCAGATTTATTGGGCAATAACGAACACATAGAACTTAGAGCATTTGTGAATGTGAGGAAAAACTACTACATCATAGTGAAAAAAACCCAAGTTAACCTCTGTGCACATGCATGAGTGTTCCTAAAGGACTCCACCCACGAAACATGCAGAATGGCAGGAGGAGATGTGCATTCTCCACCGCCTGATGATGGGGCTCCTCAGAAATCCTGGAGCTCTGACAGCCTCTGTGAGATACTAGGCTGGATTTTGTGTCTCCTCATGGAATAAATTCTTCATCATGAAGAATTGTTAAAATATGTTTGCTTTTGTTACTTGACATTTTCAAAACATTTTTTTCTCATTTACATTTGTCAGTGAATTACTTTTGTATCTTACGTGTGAACATTATGTTGACAAGGATTGCAATTTTATTACCCTCCTAAAATGAATCGTGTTCCTTCCTTTCTTGTTCTGGGACAGATTTTGTGAGGGTGCTGATTTAAAAAGTCCATTTCTTTTTATGTTTGTTTTAGCATTTTGTAGGATTCTGGAAATCCATTTTAGACTCTGTCCTTTTTTTTTTTTCCCTGTTGGTTGTGGGGTTTGAACTCAGGCCCTGGGCGCTGTCCCTGAACCTCTTTGTGTTCAAGGATCATGCTCTACCACTTGAGCCACAGCTCCTCCAGCTTTTGAGTGGTTGATTGGAGATTAGAGTCCTACAGGAACTTTTCTGTTTGGGCTGGGGCTGTCTTGGAACTGCAATCCTCAGATCTCAGCCTCCTTAGTAGCTGGGATGAAAGGCATGAGCCACCAGTGCCCAGTTCTATCCACTGTTGTTTTTTTTTTTTTTGAATAGTTACTTATTTATTGTCAAAGTGATGTACAGAGGGGTTACAGTTTCATACATAAGGCAGTGGGTACATTTCTTGTACAATTTGTTACTTCCTCCTCTATCCACTTTTTAAAATACATTCTGAAGAGTGAAAGAACCTATCCAGTCTTGTACTTTATCCTTGTACTTTTTCCTCAGGTTAGGCCATCTCCTGCATTAGCTGGGATTATAGGTCTGAATTACTAGGCTTGACTTGGTTTGTTGAGATAGGGCTTCTTAACTTTTTGCATGGGCTAACCTCTTACTGTAACCCTCCCATTTTCTGCCTCTTGAATAGCTGGAATTATAGGCATGAACCTCTCTGTACCTACCATCTTTCTTTCTGTTGCTTTCTTCAGATACCTTGACTTCCTAGTGGGGATAAGCTGTGTTCCTCAGTTTCCCTTACTAGGATAAAATGCCTGAGGTAACTTAAATGGACTGGTATATTGTGGTTGATGGCTTAAGAGGTTTCAGTCCTTGGCCCACTGGCTTGATGGCCTTTGTGGGTGGTGGCCACTATCCATCATGGCAGTGAACACGGGGAAGAGGAAAGTCGTGTCAAACCATAATGTCCTTTATGAATTGAGCATAGTGCCCATAGTGGTGAGTTCATCTTTATGCTGTATTTCCCAGGAAAACAATGTGCAAATCATTAGTGTCAGGATCTTGTACTCAAGGCTTGGATGCTGTCTCTTAGCTTTTTTTTTGTTCAAGTCTGGCACTCTACCATATCTCCACTTCCAGCTTTTTGTTGGTCAGAGCTTTTTTTTTTTTTTTTCTTTTTTTTTTTTTGCCAGTCCTGGGCCTTGGACTCAGGGCCTGAGCACTGTCCCTGGCTTCTTTTTGCTCAAGGCAGCACTCTGCCACTTGAGCCACAGCGCCACTTCTGGCCATTTTCTGTATATGTGGTGCTGGGGAATTGAACCGAGGGCTTTATGTATACAAGGCAAGCGCTCTTGCCACTAGGCCATATCCCCAGCCCTGGTCAGAGCTTTTTGTTGGTCTGGCTTTTTGAGGATCAGAGGCTTCCAGCTCTGATCCTCAGATTCCAGCTTCCTGAGTAGCTAATTTGCAGGCGTGAGCCACAGCTGCCTGGCTGTAATGCAAAGCTGTTGCTTGTTTGGTTTAAAAGAATCCAAACAGGATATTCAAATTTTGACAGAAATGCCTCTTATGTGTCAAAAAACTTATGAAACAGGTATTAGGTATTAATCCTAGTATATTTTAGTGTTGGTATCAGTTTGAGTATTTTTTTTCTTTTGGTTCCACTACTGGGACTTGAACCCAGGGCCTGGGTTCTGTCTCTGAGTTTTTTTGCTCAAGGCTAGTGCTCTGCTACTTGAGCCACAGCTCTACTTTCAGATTTTTTTTTTGGCAGCTAATTGGAGATAAGAGTCTCATGGACTTTCTTGCCCAGACTGGCTTCAAAACTGCAATCCTCAGATCTCGGCCTCCTGCGTTTCTAGGATTACAATCCCCTGGCATCAGTTTGAGTCTTTTATGGCAAGTATAACATAGTTTGGTGCCCGTGGCTCATACCTGTAATCCCAGCTGTCTAGAAGGCTGAGATTCCATCTTCAGTTAACTGGCAAAAAGCTGGACTGGAGGCTTGGCTCAAGTGATAGTGCCCAGCAAATGTGAGGCCCTGAGTTCATGCCCTGGTCCTTTCAGTTATGTTTCCTATGAAGGTTAAACCTAGGGCTTCCTTAGGTTGACTAAAACTACCTTGCTTGGGAATTTGTCTATTATTTCTCAGTCTGTAGGTTTTTCAGAAGATCAGAAAAGCAACTTAGTTTCAGCTTCCTGTTGTGGAACCTTAGTATGGCATAAGAGACTGCATTTTGGTTTGTCTTTGGATTTAGTATTGTTGAGGGGAGTAGAGATGATTCCATCTTGATTAGGGAAACATGGTAGCAAATGTTGGGGGGAGTAGAGCTGACTCCATCTTTATTAGGGAAACATGGTAGAAATTGTTAACATGAAGTTAAATATTAGGTCAACCTGACCACAATATTCTGCTTCTGTAAATGGCTTGCTTAACTCGTTTGTTGCTTGCTCTACCCCCTGCATCAATGTCCCACATCTGTGCTATGCTTTTACCTCTATAAACCCCAGCTGGAGCACTGTTAGGGGTCACAGTTTCAGCTCCTGAGTCTGTGCTGCATCCCTGGCTGGTCAGTTCACTTTTTGCTTCCCCAATAAATCCATCTTTTTGCTTGAGACTGTCTCTGAGTGGTGGACTCTTGGAGTAACATGGAATCTCATCCCTCGAACCCCATAACAGTGTGAAAGCTCAGTCCAAACTAACAGTCTCTTTATATATGATTTTTATTTAACAAAAATGGCTAGGGAAAGATTAGTGTTTTCCATCATGTATTCAAATCTAGAGCTTGTAGAATTTAACAAATGATGGTAAATAGCAATTTTACTTTATTTACAAAAGTGCTGGCAAACAGCATCTACAAAAACAGCTTTTCACCCCCAATTCTGGATGGTGTATTTGAAACCCAACAAGTAGGCAAATTCTAACTCAGGTAACTTCTGATCCTTGAGAGAACATTTCTAAATACCCTTAAAAGGCAATGATGTCATGTGTGAGTAGTTGTGTATTTCTGTTTATAATTAATTTGGAAACATTTATATCTTGTGGTTGAGGTTGACAGCTACAAAAGTATTGTTCTTAGTTAGAAGAATTGGTGCCTATTTGTGTTCACTTGCCCTGGAAATCTGCGAGTGATTTCATTGCTAAATTAGACACTAATAGAATAGATTAAATTTATCTGCTCCCCCTTTTGTTTTGAAAGTGCAGTGGACTAAACTCAGGGGCTAAGCTTCCTAGACAGGCTCTCTTACTCTTGGGCCATGCTCTCAGCCCTGTTTTGTCTTCTTTCTGTACTCTGAAGATGCTTACCTATTTTTGGGGGTGGGGGTGGGCAGTACTGGGTTTTGAACGCAGAGTGAGACAGACAGTATAGATTCACTTTCTTCTGTCTGCTGATAAGGAGAAGAGAGATTGTATGATAGAAGGGAGTGAGATTAAGAAGAGTGAGCAATGCTCTGTCTTGGCCCCACCTGCGGCAGACTGTTGGCTATATTATCCCCTTTCAGGCTCATGGACTCCCTGAGAGTTCAATATGTGAGCTGCCCTGTTGCAAACTCAGGCTGCCCATGGAAATGATTGCCACATAAGAACATGAGCTGATTTTTCTCTGTATTTTTGGTGCTCTTTCTTCATGACACCGTATATTGTATTGTTCAAATAATAAAGGCTTACTGGGGCTCCTGGGCAGAGGCATCAGGATATAGGATAGAACACAATCAGGTGGAAACCATGTTGCTTGTGCCAAAGGTGTAGAGAATGGCTGTGCTCCAAGGTTTCCCTTACAGCTCTGTCCCCAAGTCTGTGTGTCCCTGGGGCATGGCAGGTGGCTCTGAGCTAGAGGCTTGGCTTCCCAAGGATTCTTCGTACTAGGCCCATCTATTCTAGTAGTGCCTCAACTACCTCTCACTTTGAATCCAGAATGGAAAGAATTGCTGTTGCTTTCATAACTTGTGAAAAAAAACTTGAGCAAAATCATAATAAAAATCCAATAAAAATACAGTGCTCACTTCCTGGCATACTATTTGTGGCCCATCAAGATATTGTGGATGATACTTTCAGATATATTGCTATGCATTTTGGAAAAAATATACTTTTGTTGTTAAGGTGTTGTCCAGAGGGGTTACTATCTCATAAGGCAGGTAATAAGTACATTTCTTTTTAGAGAATCTCCCCGCCTCAGACCCCCATCCCCGCACTGTGAATTTTATTGAAGGATGTAAGGAAAAATGAAAATACCTGGGAAAAGTTCCAGTTTCTGGCAGCAGAGGTCAGGGTGCGTCTGTGTATGTCTTCATTGGCAAACAACATCAAGGTGAAGGAACCTGGCACAATGCAAATGAATGGAAGGATGAAGGCTTCCTTTGCATTCTTCGCCTACCCGCCTGCCCCAAGTTGTCCTTGAAATATCATGGCACCTGTAGCTGGAAGATTTTTCTCACTTGGATATTAGCTCAATTTGTTTGTTTATGCTGATACTGGGGCTTGAACTCAGAGCCTGGGCACTACCCTCAGCTTTTTTGCTCCAGGCTGGCACTTTGAGCTACAGTTCCACATTTAACTTTTTGGTAGCTAATTACAAATAAGGGCCTCACAGACTGTCACAGCCAGCTTAGAACTGAGATCCTCAGATCTCGGTGTGGGCCATAGGCAACTGGCATCCCACTTTTTAAAGGGAAAGCAAGCCTGGTGACAGGAAATGAAAAATATTCCTTTTAAAAACAGTCTTTAATGGCCATCTTATTACAGCAAGATACTGCCTTTGAGTGACTTTGTTTAAAAAGCAATGGGAAGGTGTTAGCTACTTAATTTCCTACCACCCGTCTTTTTCTTACTCTCCTCACTTTCCTTCCTTTTTTTCTTTCTTAGCAGTACTGGGATTTGAACTCAGAGCCTGTGCTTGCTGAACAGACATGTAACTACTGCTGAGCTGTACCTCCAGCCTTGAAAACCTATTTTTTTTCAAACAAAGAATAACAGTTACTTATTAACTAAGTTGAAAGAGTTGGTCAACAAGACATGATGGTTATTAACATAAAATTAAAGATTTATATAAGTTGGTATCACAAATTTCTCCTTGGAACACATACATGTTCATGCACATACACAGATACACACACAGACACACACACACTCACACACATACATACATACATACATACACACACACACAGTGGTAGACTATCAGCCTAGCATTTTCCAAGGACCTGGGTTCTATTCCTAGCATTAGAAAACAAATCTAAGCAAAACAGCAACAAAACTGTTTTCTAAGACACAAAGGCAAAGTTTGTAAATGTTTCCTAAAACTGCCAATATTTATAAAAATCTGCATTGTTCAGAATAAATTGGTATGAATAAATACATGAGGTGAAATGCAGCCACATTACTGCTATATGTGGACACTCAATAAATGTTGGTTGAATGTGTGAAATATGATTATGCTGCAAAGGATAGCACGTTTATGCTTAAATATAGGCCTTTCTGGTGATTTACTGAAATAATTTTCACTGTTCTTGGTGGTGAATTGCTATGATTGTTAATGTAATTACAGTTAACAAACATGGTTTCTCAGAGCTTGTCCTGACTTACATACTGCCACATCACACCCAGAAGTGGCTATTTTGCATTCATCACTACATTAATAGGAATAGATCTGAGTTTGGCCACACAGGGAACAGAACTCAAGCTGGGTAGCAGGTAGGTAATGGGACACCGGGTGGAGAGCAGGAATTTGTTAGGTGTTGGTTCTCCATTGAATTCTGTGAATATCTCTCTCTTTGTATCAATCCACACCTGAAGATTAGGGCTGTGCTGCTCTGGATAAAACGTCCCTTATTTAATACATTCCACAGCCGCCACCAATTGAATGAGAAGGTGAAATTTAAGCTTCCTTTCACTGGCTAACAAAGAGGAGAATGCATTGCATTATTAACCAAGCTTTTAGCCAAGAAGAGGGGTGCAAGGTAAATAAGAGGAAGACAACCTCTTCTTCTTGCTTTTTAAACAAAGTGATTCAAAGGGAGTAAGTACCTCCTTTCTGTAATAAGGTGGCCATCTCTTTGAAGATTGCATGTTTGTAAAGTCCTTTCATAAAGGACTTTTCACTTATCAGGTGTTTAAAATTTTTAACTTGGAATTGCCACTTGAAATTTGTCATTGAAGTTTTAAATATGAAAGCAGTGAAGTTTTAGTATTTGGATGAAATCTTTTTTGTGTGTGTTTGAGATAAGCATAACTTACCTTCTGTGTGTGTGTGTGTGTGTGTGTGTGTGTGTGTGTTGGCTATGAGCTTTGCACTTGCTAGGCAGGTGTTTTACCACCTGTGCTATATCTCTAGCCCATATTTTTCTTGGTTAATTTTTTTTTAAAATTTTATTGACAAGGTGTTGTGAAAAGGGGGTACAGTTACATCATAAAGTTTTCTTGGTTATTTTGAGGTAGGGTCACAAAGTGATGTCTAGGCCAGCTTAGGATGCAATCCTTCTATTTGTGCTACCTGTGTCACTGGGAATGATAAGCATGGACCATTGTTCCCAGTCATTGTGCTTCCTCCATAACTGGGATATAATACGTTTGTGCTACTCAGGCAGCCATTGATTGAGAGGGAGGCCTACAAATTTATGTGCCCTATCTTGATCTGTTTCTCAAGTAGCTAGTATTACAGACTTGAGCTACTGCAACAGGCTTTTACCTTTCTTTTTCAGAAGATGGTGAGATCTTGTGGTATGGAAGGAACCCACTATTCTTTTTAACTTTTTTTTTTTTTTTGAGACTCTCATAGGCCAGGCTTGCTGCGCTCTTTCCACCTTCCTATTTCTACCTCCTGCATGCAGAGATTATAGCCATACTGACATCCTCAGCTTATTCTTCATGATTTTGTTTAATTCAGAAAAGTTAGAGCTAATTAGGCAAATTATATAATTATTTAGGGAATATATTGCATTAATAGGCAATGTTATAATTGATCATCATTGAATACCATTATGACATAATAATGCACATATTAGTTAATTATTTTGCTAATGTGTACATGAAGCAGTAGTAGAGACTGGCTATTGAACCATGGAAAATCTTCTACAAAAATTGAATGCATTATTATTAATTATAGCTTCATTTACTTTAATGCTTTTGTAGTGTAATTGAATAACCACTACTATCCTCAAGTTCGTCTTTGACTAGCCTTGCTAGTCACTTCACTAATCTTCACTAATACCTGAAATCAGAATTTAATGAATGTTCTTTATTGATATTCCTAAGCTACAGTGCATTCAGATTTTCATTCATTCAACAAATGTTTAGGGACCTACAATACACTAGTAATTTTTCTAGCTATTTGGGATACATTAGTGGGAAAAAAATCAGATATACATATAGAATAAGTGATAAGTTTATTTTCATCATTTAGCCAAGTTGATTGAACTAGCTGAGAGTCTTGTGCTGAAAGGAGGGGAAGATTTTCCGTGGAGTATAACAGCAACTTTCTTTTTGAGGAAAGTTGTCAATGGTGGCCAAGTTGTTTATTCCACAGGGTGGTGCTGTTCCTTGGTGGCCCTGGGGAACTGGGCTTTCTAGCCATCCTGAGGCTCACAGCCTTCCCCCTCCCTGCCTCCACCCCTGTCTCCCTTGTTAGGGCTCTGCTTCTCTTAGTTTGAACGAGGGATTTGCCATCAATTTCTTTACAGTGGGGGTGTGTGTGTGTGTGTGTGTGTGTGTGTGTGTGTGTGTGTGTGTGTGTCTCCCTTGTTAGGGCTCTGCTTCTCTTAGTTTGAACGAGGGATTTGCCATGAATTTCTTTACAGTGTGTGTGTGTGTGTGTGTGTGTGTGTGTGTGTGTGTGTGTGTGTTACAAAGGAAATGAATGTTAGGAAGTATAGACTTTTTTCCCCCTGTTTGAACTTTGTCTTAAATACAGATGGTTTTGCTATTCCATAATTTAGTGTTTGTTGTCAGAGTGATCTGTGTTCACCCATGAATGTAATCTCTTTCTTGTCTTTCCCAGCTTGGTAAAAGTGTTTATGACACAAGCAGATGATTTTGTGAAACCTAAGACTCTCTTTGAATTGGAAATGGGGAGAAAAGACCGTAGACACATTTGTTTAGTTGTTTATTATTTGTTTATTGCTTAAGTCTAACACCTGTCAGGTCTGAGCCCTCTCACATTCTGCACAGCTGTTTGTCTTTGTACCTACTGGGTTCTGCTCTGTATTTGTTTTTGCCTATGGCTTTGTGCATGCTAGGCGGGCTCTCTACCACTGAGCCATATCCTCAGCTCTAGATTTTGTCTTTTACAGGCCACTATGAATTGTTGCTGTTTTTTCTTCGTGTGTGTGTGTGTGTTGGTCTGGGTGATTTAACTCAGGGCCTGCTCAACGCTGGTGTTCTACCATTTGATCCACAGCTTTACTTTCAGCTTTTTGGTGGTTAATTGGACATACATAAGAGTCTCATGGACTTTCTTGCCTGAGCTGGCTTCATACCTTGATTCTCAGATCTCAGCTTCCTGAATAATTAGGATTTGGACATGAGCCACTGATACCCAGTACCTTACATATAACGCCTTGTATGGAACTAACAAAGAAAATGGACTTGATCCAGGGGGGTACTAAATTTTATGAATATTTACTACGTATTATGTCATAGGCACCTTGCTGTAATCATTAGCCCTAAATGGATGTGTTGCATGTGCTTTGCTCATCTTGAAGATACAGGGTGGGAAAAGCAGATCTAGAAGGCGCAGATACCTATACAGATGGATTGGTAAATGGTAGAGGGCGTGTTCATCAGCTGTTGCCAAGACTCAGCTGCTTGAAAACCCCAAGTATGGTCTTTAGAGTTAGAATGGCCCAAAGGGCTTGTTACACAATCTACTGGGTCCCAGTTGCATTAGTCTCTCTGCCCCAGACAGGCCCTGGGGCAATTTGTGTGTCACTAAGTTAGGAAGCCTGGGGTAGGGTGGCCTTTAAAAACAAACAAACCTGGCTAGTGGTTTAAAATTTCCATGGGTGAAAATGGACTTAGATAAATAGTCTGGGCTTTCCTATCAGGTTGTACATAGGTGGGCTCAAGGAGAAAGTAGAATGTGGGAAGTTTGGAAGCTGCCAGAGGTCAGCATAAAAAAACAAAGTCTTTCTTTTTCTGTGTGTGTGTTTTGTTGATGCTGAGCACACTTGCCATTTATTGGTTGGTTGATGGACTGGTTGTTCCTGTACTGGGGCTTGAAGTCAGGACCTGGGCTTTATTCCTTAGCTTTTTGGCTTCAGGCTGAAAATGTACTATTTTGAGCCACAGCTCCACTTTCTGGCTCTTTTGGTGATTAATTGGATGTAACAGTCTCATGGACTTTCCTGCTTGGACTGGCTTTGAACCATGATCCTCAGATCTGACTCCTAAGTAGCTAAGATGATAGGCCTGAGACCAGTCTTTTTTTTTTTTTTTTTTTGGGGGGGGGCAGTCCTGGGCCTTGGACTCAGGGCCTGAGCACTGTCCCTGGCTTCTTCCCGCTCAAGGCTAGCACTCTGCCACTTGAGCCACAGCGCCGCTTCTGGCCGTTTTCTGTATATGTGGTGCTGGGGAATCGAACCTAGGGCCTCCTGTATCCGAGGCAGGCACTCTTGCCACTAGGCTATAGCCCCAGCCCCTGAGACCAGTCTTTTAAGTTGTGCAAGGGTATGGATTGAGATATAGATTTTTTCCTCCTCCTCCTTCTTTTCTCTTCTTCCTCCTCCTCCCTCCCCTTCCTATGCTCCTTCCCCTTTCTCTCCTCCTCATCCTCTTCCTTCCTTTCCCCTCCTCTTCTTCCCCTTCCCCTTCTTTTCCTCCTCCATCTTCACCTCCTCCTTCTCCTCCATCTCTTTTTCCTTTGCATATAGATTTCCAATTGTATCCCAGTTCCAAATACTGTCATCCAGGCCTAGCATCTCATCTTTGTATTTTTCCAAAATACATTGCTTTTTCATCAATGCCCCTCTGCTCTAGCACTTTTATAAACACAGTGGGATGTCTGCAGAATATCCACTGGTGATATCAAACAGAGGAAGGAATCTTTTTCCATGTATTCCAGCTTTGACACTTTGAAATTTAGTGGTCCTCTCTCCCTTCCTCTCTATCTATTTTCTCTCTTTCTCTTTGCAATTTTAACCATGCAAGAAAAAAAGTCTTTTGAGAAGGCCACTGGAATTTGGCAGTTCCTTTTGTGTACATTGAGTTAAATGGAAGGGAAAAATAGAGGGAGGCTTAGAAATTTTGTAACCCAGCTTAACAGTAATAAGGGTGACTGATTCAAACCTTGAATTCCTAAGCATATTCTTTCTGTTCATCGCTACCCATTTTAAAGGAAGAGCCTTAATTTTCTTCTTATATATGTATAACATAATTTATATACACATATAAATATACACATAATATATATTATATGTGTATATATAAACACACACATTTCCCCTTTGTGAGGAGCTTTTAGTACCTATTCTTAGAGGCTCCTTCAAGGCTTGATATGATTGTCATTGTGATTTGTTGGGTTCATAGTGATAAATTTCACCTTCCTCCACCAATTTATAAATTATTGTGTAGATGAAGATGAAGTAATGATGGAAAAAACTTTAATATATTTACCTTAACTTTTCAGTCATCTATCATTCATGTAACTAACTCCTTCAGAATTTTAGCCAACAAGGAAAAGTTCTGCCTGTGAATATCCTTTGGTTTAGATTTTCTATGGAATTCGCCTTTGTTTAATTCTGCGTAGCAGAGTGTCTATAAACATCCTGCAAGAGGCAGACATGAATTTGGAGTAATGGGATTGGAGTTTCTGCAAACCTTGCTGGCCTCTGGGAATGAGGTTTTTCTGCCACATAGCTGAGTGTTCTTCCCCCTCTTCTGGCTATGGTTGACTCATGTTTGTGTGAAGTGGAAGGAAACTTAAGCCGCATCCCCCACTATGGTCTCCAAAAGAATGTCAAAGAAAGGGAGCAATTAAAAGATGAAAGCCTGGCCATGAGTCTGCTGTCTTTCCTGGGTGGCCTCAGGCCTGGTCATTGAGAGGAGGTAATTGAGCCTGTGGATTGTTTCCTTGTATTTGTCCTATGTGAAAGAACGCAGTACTCAGCTATGCCTTGTTTGTACCAAAATGGCTTCTGAACAACATGCTGATGGGGAAATCTGATTTCAGGTTTATCTGTGAAGGCAGATAAGAATAGGAGAAGAAGGGAAGGGTTTGTAATAGTCTGGATGAGCTATGGAGGGGAGGAAAACCTTTCAACCCTCCCAGATTTGATACATAAGGATCAACAAGAGAAAAGACACACATAATTCTTACTTGCATAGAGGCATCACAGGAAAGAAGAGGGATGCAACCAAATCACCAGTGGGCTCTATTATCTCCTGGGACTGCAGGGCGGGGCAGTTCCTGGCCACCAGAGGGCAGTGTTCGCTCAGCTCCTGTCTACTCTGTGTATTGAATTCTACTTTAGCCCTACACTGGATGGGAGGCAAAGAAGGGTAAAGACAACATCATGCTGAATTCGTGCATCTTGCCCTTCCTTTCTCTCTCCTTAGTTCACTACAACAAAGTGTGTGTGTCCAATTTTTGCTTTCTCTGCATTCCATGATTAAGTACATATATCTATATAACACTTCATATTGTCTCATTTCAACAGTGTAAAGGTACATAAAAATCAATGGCTTTTATGACCTATCTGTGAAACATTAACTCCACTGCCTTCCTATAAAGGTTTAATAATTACTGTTGTAGCATTGAAGCAGTTACAGTTGTTTGTAAAGACACTGTTATGAGACTCTGTGGACACTTAGGACTAATACATTCTAAACCATTAACAGTCCTAAGAATAAAATGCCAAATAAGTACTATTTAAACCAGGTTAAAGAATAAGAATCTTCTTGGCAATGCTGTAACAAATGCTGAGAAAAATGCCCTTTCTCCTGTAGTTCTGTATCACTGTTAATCCTGCCATTCCTTCCAGTTGAGCACTTAGAATTCTTCTGCAAATAACAGAAAGTTCCAGTTCATTCTCTTTCCTGGGATACATTCCTTAAGATTGAGAAGATTAGATGATTAGCTCTCACCTTCTGTGCTCATTTTTCCCTATTTCTGTCAATGTTCTGACACATTTAGCACAAAGCAGTAAAAGGACCTCTTGGAGCCAATCAGTGTATATTGGAATACTGGCTGAGATGTGTCTATCCTATACTGGGTTTGGTTTTTCTTCTATTCTTGGCAGCATTCCTCCCACCAGTGTGAAAATTATTTCAACAACCTGTGTATTTACAGCCTCCATTCTGGTGTTCACTAATTCACAACAGAAAATAATGTTGGCAGCATGTACACAAGCTTTTCAGCCATTAGCTGCTTTTTTGAGTCTATCAATTTTCTGTTTTCAACATGTCCACAGCCTAGTCTGTGCTGGAAAGTATGAAGTTTTTTTGTTTCCTTTTTCTTAGTTCCCAATCCATCACTTGCTTGAATAAGTGTTTTAGGAGTATTCCTTGTGAGTTGCTCTTGTTAGAGTCCTCCTCCTCCCTCCTCTCCTCTCCCTCCTCTTCTTCCTCCCCCTCTTCCTGGCCTGTCCTCCCCTTTCTCCCTCTTTTCCCCCTCCTCCTCCATTCTGGGATTAAACCTAGGTCCTTGCACATGCTAAGTAAACACTCAACTACTGCCCCTTTATTCTTCAATTTTTTCTCTCTCTTTTAATATTTCTTTTCCCTCCTTCAGTCTTGAGGTTGAAGTTTTGTATTTGGAATTTTCTTGGTAATTCTTGAAATTTATTCCATATACTAAAGGAAATTCCAGAAGGGCACTTGTATCTCTTGCTTTTCATTGCTGTGACATTATATCCAGGAGAAACAAGGGAAGAAGGAGCCATTTTGGCTCATGGTTTTAGAGGGTTAATCCATGCTTGGTTGACCTCATGGTCTCTTAGATCAGGGCAAGGGAGAAACATGATGGCAGCCAGGAGATGAAGGTTCTGATGACAAAGTACACTGTTCGAAGACAAGCTCCTGCTGACATACTTTCTCCCATCAGGCCCTGCTTCCTCATTGCCCATTCAGCTGTGATTTCATCAATGGACTAATCAGGTCAATGAGGTTAGCACCCTTCCACCCCCCTCCATTCTACCACTGGCAGGAGCCCAGGGCATCTCCGTCCTTCCAGGCATTTGTATCTGAACCATAACATCCCTTTCCATTGACATTTGTCTCTCTTTCAACTTTTGGTCCATCTGTAGACAAGTTTTAGATGTGTTTTGCTAATTACCCATCTTTCTTTATCTTCCTGTAAGCTAAGGCTCCATCTTTAGAATTCAGCCTGTCACTACTTTATTTAATCCAGAAGGAAGCAGCTCATACCACACTGTAAGATCCACGAGGATAGTTCTAGAAAGGTACTTTCTCCAGCCTGGCCACAGAGCCAGAGGTCTGTTGCAGGTTCTGGTATGGACAAATTGCCTCCTGAGCACACAACTGAACTATCAGGTATGGGTAGGATCCTAAATGCTGACATTCCCGTGAGCAGCACCTTTTTCTCCAGGATCCAGCAGGTGGGGAACATATATATCCATTTTCCCAGTGGAAAGCATCCATACCCTCTCGCTTTGGTGAGTGCAGGATAGAGAAGCCCTTTTCTACTAAGGGCCAGGGAAAATGTGAAATGAGGGCTCTCTGTGATTTGGTCCACCCACACTGGAATACTAGGTTCTCCTACATCGTCACAAGAAGACTATTTTATTTTGTGTATTTGAAAAATCTAGGGCATGCTGTGCTTCATGTATGTACCTGGGTTCAGGTTGAGTATCCTTTATCTGAAATGGTAGGAACCAGAATACGTTGGATTTCTTTTTTTTTCCTTTTAGGTTTTAGAATATTTGCATGTACTCATGAAATATCTTAGGAATGAGACCCATGTATAAATGCAAAAATTAGTTTTGTATATATCGTACATACCTAGGAACTTTATAAACCATTTAAAAATAACTTTATTTTCTCTTTGATCTGTTGTGAGGCCAGATACAGAATTTTCTGTCATGGCATCACGTGTGTGATCAGAAAGTTTTGGATTTGAAACCATTTGGGACTTTAGGTTTTATTTTTATTTTTTTGGTTGGTTGTGGGGCTTGAACTCAGGGCTTGGGTACTGACCTTGGATCTCTTTATGCTCAAGGCTAGTGCTCTACCACTTGAACCACAGTATCACTTTGGTTTTTGAGTGGTTAATTGCACATAAGAGTCTCATGACGACGAAGCCTGGGCTGGCTTCGAACCATGATCCTCAGATCTCAGCCTCTGGAGTAGCTAGAGTTACAAGGGTGAGCCACTGGCGCCCTGTGAGACTTCCGGGTTTTGAATGAGGGGCATGAATGCTGCTTTGGCTGTGATACTGTGGTGTGTGAACGAATAAGTGGCAGCACTTTATATCTTGTCAGGGACAGCAGGTGCTAAGCTTCTGTAAAGGACAAGGCAGTCAGCTGACTTAGTGCTCTCCATTCAAGTGAGGCATGCCATAGTGAATAATTGGAGGCTGTGGTCCAATAAAACATTATGTATAAAAACAGATGGCAAGGCAGATTTAGCTCAATGAGTCCCAATTTGCCTGTCTCTAGATTACAATGGGTTTTCAGAAAGATTAGGTTTTAGATTTCTTTTGTCTCCCATATTATTACTTTATGCATATTACTAAGCAGGTGCATAAAGTAAACAGAGAACTTGTTGAGTGGATGAACAACTGTTTCCACTGGCTGAGGAATAATTACAACCACTTTTTTTTTTATTTTTTGGTGGTACTGGGTTTGAATTCATTGGCTTAGAGCTTATTAGGTAGGTGCTCTAAACTTGACCCAGCTCCAAGAAGAAGTTTTTAGAAAATATGTCAGGAGATCTATCTATCTATCTATCTATCTATCTATCTATCTATCTATCTATCTATCTATCTATCTATCTGTCTGTCTGTCTGTCTGTCTGTCTATCTATCTATGTTTGTAAGTGACCAATTACCACTAAAGTGGTATATTTTACTTTTTAAATTAATTGATTAATTTTTACCAGTACTGGGGCTAGAACCCAGAGCTAGAGTGCTCTCCCTTAGCTTTTTCACTAAAGGCTGAAGAGCCCATTTGGCATGGACTCTTCGAGGAAAGCTGGAAGATTTCTGTAAGTTCAAGTATGATGGAGAAAAATGCTATTTTTCAAAGCTTAAAAGAAAAACTAGTTTCACTCCAGGTAATGTGAACATAGCCCAAATGTCTCACTGTTTGTAGACAAGTGAGCTAATGTTTGAAGTATTATTCACTCTGTCCGCCTTCTGGGTGTGTGTGGAGGAGAGAGTGTTTGTTCAGTTTAGTTTCAGGTGGAGTCTGCTTCATTGCAGGAACTGCAGGATTTGTATGGGCTGTACTTGACTTGTCACAAGGTATTTACTGTGAAATCTGACATGGAAATGTTTCCTGTTATGTCAGGTCATCTCTTTGGCAACTGAGCTCATGTCATGGAGGCGTTTTGGTCATACTCCCTAACAGATTGCTTCCTGGCTCCATCAGATTTGGTGCTTCTTCCTGGAACTCACCACTCGGGTGTCTGGGACAATTGTTCCAACATGAACGTTCCCAGAGTTTGCTCCTTCTTTGATTCCTTCTGGTTTTTTTTTTTTTTCCAGTCCTGGGCCTTGGACTCAGGGCCTGAGCACTGTCCCTGGCTTCTTTTTGCTCAAGGCTAGCACTCTGCCACTTGAGCCACAGCACCGCTTCTGGCCGTTTTCTGTATATGTGGTGCTGGGGAGTCGAACCCAGGGCCTCATGTATCCGAGGCAGGCACTCTTGCCACTAGGCCATATCCCCAGTCCTGATTCCTTCTTTGATTGAAGAGAATCCCACTCTTTTGTTTCTCCTTCTAGACTTCCAGTGGCTTCTCCTCACCTTAAGTATCTCAGAGTTTAAGAAATGTCTTCCAGACAATTAGCCTGAAATGTCCACAAAAAAAGTGTGAGCTTGAGTGTGGTTAGTGAAGTGATCCAGCATGTTTTCCGCAGGCATTTGCAGGCCTCTCCTTTGCCTTTCTCCATTCATGAAGATTTGGGCACCTGACTACTTTCCTCCCACCCTCACTCCGCATCATTTCAGGTGAATGCAGGGTCCACTGGAGGGCCTGTCACATTCTCAGGCCTCTCAGTTCCATGACCTCCTCATTTCCAGCCACTTTCTGGCTTTCACTGTACCTGAGGGGCTTTCCTTTCACATTGAGCCCCAGCATCTTTCTCTAGAGCTTGCCTACCATCTTTATCTTGCAGCTTCAACTGGACCTGCTTACTCAAAACTTCTTTAACACCAGCCTTCTGAACCCTCCTCCTCCTCCCCTCCTCCTCCTCCTCCTCCTCCTCCTCCTCCTCCTCCTCCTCCTCCTCCTCCTCCTCCTCCTCCTCCTCCTCCTCCCCCTCCTCCTCCTCCTCCTCCTCCTCCTCCTCCTCCTCCTCCTCCTCCTCCTCCTCCTCCCCCTCCTCCTCCTCCTCCTCCCCCCCCCCACCGCCCCCCGCCAGGCCAGGTCTTAGCCATTTCATGACAAAATCTTCAAACTTGCTGTGTTGCCTTCCTACTTCTCCCTGTGAAAATTCAACTGTTGCCTGGCTAGTTTGTACCTTGAATAACTCCAATGGCCTGTGAGGAAAGCATAGCCTCCAGGTGGCACTTTGGGGAGTTGGTGGAACTTTGGGGCATTGGGGCCTAACGGGAGGTATTTAGTTGAGTGGGACCTTTGACTCTTTCTTTTCTTTGCCTTCTTGGCAATGAAGTAAATTATTTTGTTCTGGCTGTATGCTCCCACTGTGATGTGCAACCTATAGAAATTGCCCTATCAATCATGGACTGGAACCTCCAAAGCTCTGAGCCACAGTAAACCTTTTCTGTTCATAAGTAAACAACCTCAGGCATTTCATGATAGCAATGAGAAGCAGTATAATACAATCTTCTTTGGCTTAGACAAGCTGGAGTTCATAAGTCCCTATATGTATTCTTGTGTAAATTTGTCTGCTCATTTTGAGTATTAAGAGTGTAGTGTTATCAGAGCTCTAACTGCCTAATTCCTTTTATTGGGATGGCAGGAAGTGGCATGTATTGGTCTCATTTAATAATAGCTGTGTGTGGGTAGCTCTATTATCTATGTTTTTTCCTCCCTTGTGTAACTAATGACAGTGGCCTTTAGTCTCAGATTCAGGTTAAAAAACACAGCATCAATATTCATGACATAAGCTATCATTTTTTTTTTTATCAGTGAAAGCACTTACTAAATGACATTTCAAGAATTGTCCAAATACAGAGGAGTAAATAATAAAGGTCATTTTAAGATGTGTGTGTGTGTGTGTGTGTGTGTGTGTGTGTGTGTGTAGAACTGACATGTCTATTTTTAGCCTGTTTCTGGAAGAGGCGCTTTCATCTTGCAACCATTAAGGAATTCATCAAAATTTCATGCGGCCGGTGCGGGTCATTGCGTGTGTCTGCCATCTGGCTTTGCTTCGGGCTGGGCCATGATTATTTCATGGGGCTCCGGGCTGCCTGGCCCACCTACCTTCATGGAATCTGTTCTGTTCCTCCAGCTTTCCAGCTTTCCTGTCTTCTGCCTCACTCTCTGGTCCAGGGTGTGGGCTAATTTGCATTATTGTGTGATGTGGAGGGAAGTATTAGTTTGCACTGGTTTGGGGTCCTTCCTTCTCCCCTGCAGGTGTTGGTTAGTCTTTGCTTTCTTGCCTCAAGCTCTCGGGGTGTCCCTCCTTCCCCCGCCCCCCAGTGTAGGCACCATCTGTCTGTTCCAGGACTCTTGTTTCCGGAGTTGTGGCTAGGAGCAAGGGTGAACAGGCAGAGAGGTGGAGAGGCAGTTCACGTTTCCACCTGACTGCCTTTCTAGATTCTTTCTGTGGCTGTCACACAGTTCTTTTATCTGCTCCAGTTCACTGTACTTGCTTTCTTTTCTATAGGGTCAAAACACTTTCACGGGGAGGATGATACTGGGGTTTGAACTCAGAGGCTTGTGCTTGCTCGCAAGCCCTCTACCACTTGAGTGATGTCTCCAGCCCTTTTTGTTGAGATTATTTTTGGGGGTAGTGCTCACTCCCACCTTGCACTAAGCCAGTTCTGTACTAGCTGGAGTCACAAGTGTCACTCTACAGGTTCTACTATGTCTGGCTTCAAAAGTCTATTTGAATTGTGTGTGCTCTTTAATCCCTGAATCTGAGTTGAAGTCTGTATCTATTGGGAAGTAGGTGTTTTCTAAAAAAAAATTTGTTTTTTTTTGCATTTAGAAAAACTTGTGTTAAACAAAAAAAGAACCACATTACTTATTATCCAGAAGGAAAAAGTGGGAAGATGCTGAATGCCAGTGGTTCATGGTTGTAATCCTAGCTACATAGGAGGCTGAGATCCGAGGTCATGGTTCAAAGCCAATTTGGGCAGGAAAGACCATGAGACTCTTATCTCTAATATGGCAAAGCCAGCAGTAGAGGTTTGGCTCAAGTGGTAGAGCATTAATCCTGAGCAATAAAGCTCAGGGGCAGCACCCAGGCCTTGAGTTCAAGCCCCAGGACTGGCATGGGCATGCACTCACGTGTGTGCCATGCACACACACACAGAGTCAGAGAAATTTCATAAAAAGTTTACAGAGTTTCTTGGCCTCAGAAAAGTTTCAGTTTAGAGCAGAAGAGGGATGATCAAATAAGGGTGATTAGGGAAAATGGTGAAAGCCAGTCCCAGGGAGGTGCAGGAGGAAGGACTATTAGGGCAGCAGTGTTTGGAAGACAGTAGAGAAAAGGAATGGGAATTGTTGAATGGGAGGAATGAAGGTGTTGCGGTTACTGAGTTCCTGTGTTTAGGTTGAATCCTGCAGGTGGATGGGAAAGCCCTACTCCTTAGGCTCCAGAGACTTTTGGAAGATTGTGAACAGTGGTTTTATGACCAAGACTGTTTTAACTTTTAGGAAAGCAAGGCAGACATTGAAATGCAGAGCAGAGAGGGAGATGAAGGTCTATCCATGTGTGGCAGTGGGGTTATGGGAGCACCAAATCTGCCAGAGAAGCTTTCCTCTCACAGTTTGGGTGTGGGCAATTGGGAGATTGTTATGACTTCAACAGAGAAGAGAGGTGGTGGTTCTGTGTTGAGCGAGAGGCTGGGGACTGTTTTCTGTGTTGTGTTTGAGTTGAGGTAAGACCACTGCAGAAATGCTCAGAGTAGAGGTGAAGCTGGAGAGCGGCCTCTAGGGAAGGCTCAGAGCCACACTGGTGCTTGCTTGGAGTGTAGTTCAGTGAGCAAGATTTGGGCTATGGGAGGGAGTGCTCTGTGGAGGAGAGCTCTGGAAGCTTGTGAAGGAGGGAGTGGTGGGCAGGGCAGACTTCACAGTTTCAAGGAGCATGAAGCAATCATCCAGATTAACCCATGACCTTCTGCCTTCCACACCCAGCTTCCTCCTGTTGTGGACCCTGCCCAGTTTTGCCCAAACCTATGGACAGGGATGTTCCATTGGTTAGGATTGGCTATCTACCCATAATGGACTCCCCTCTGATAGAATGTAGTTGTAGGCTTAGGGGGCAGAGCCTTTGTCATAAGCCTCAGGGCCGCATATTAATGAGCTCCCTGGGGTAGTGATGGGTGAGAAAGATCATGAGAGGAATCTTAGAAGTTTTTATGTTTGGCCTCTGAACATTTTCTGCATAAGACTTTCACTTTCCAGATACATATCATTTCCTCCTCCTCCCCCCTCCTGCTTCTCCTCCTCCTTCTTCTCCTCTTCCCCCCTCCTTTGGCTTCTCCTCCTCCTCCCCATTCCTCCTCTTCTACCTGCTTCATTTTGGAATTATTTTAAGCAAGGAAAATTGTCCCTCTGCAGGTCCAAATTCTACAATTAAATAGACAGTACACTTTAATATGCAAACTTTTTCCACAAAAGGTCTCAAGATCTATTGAATATTCCCAAACCAGTTTTCTAGAAACAAATCCACTCTTTCAGATTTAATAAGGGTAGTGATGGACTTGTGGTATTATGTAACCATATTTTTCTTTTTCATCACATAAAATAATATGATAATGTGTTTATTCAAACTTTAGGATGAGGTGTGCTTGTTATAGTCTTGTGTGTGCCTGGATCTAACCATTAAAAATAGGAGAGTGCAGGGGTGGACCATTGGTCCCAAGGCTGCAGTTTAGATCTCCTCAGTACCAAGAACGTGCCAGCAGGTGGCAGCAGAGAACAGAAGCTGATTTCACTTTGTTTGACTTCCAGAGAATCAAGGGCATTTAAAGCTGTGAAGGTCAGGGATGAAGTGACAATTTGAACAAAAAAATATTTTCTTATAAGAAAACAAGTCTCCTAGGAACCCTAGATACCTATACAAACTCCAGCATTTACTGGTTGAGTCTGATCTGAGTGTTACAGGTCTCTCATTCTTTTATTTATTTTTAACTTGCCAGTCTTGGGGCTTGAACTCAGGGATTGAGCCCTATCCCTGGGCTTCTTTTGCTCAAGGCTAGTATTTTACAACTTGAGCCACAGTGCCATTTCTAGCCTTTTCTGTTTATGTGGTACTGAGGGATCGAACCCAGGGCTTCATACATGCTAGGCCAACACTCTACCACTAAGCCACCTTCCCAGCCCCTCTCTCATTCTTTTTACCCAGTGGTGACCATTAAGAGATTCAGTAAGGGCGCTTCTGGGGAATGTGGACACCGAGGTCCATCCAGGTGTTTATATCAGGATCTCAGGTCTGTACCTGTGGTAATATTTGCTGCACACTCCACAAATAGCTCTTCCCCCATACTCACTTTGGACTTGACCAGTGGATCCTTTTTTAAAAAAAAAAACAAACAGGATCAGCCACAGTAGGCCTTGAGGAAACATGTTTTCCAACTGACAAACTGACATGCCTGCTGTGAAGGACAGGTGGTGAGCAAGGGCAGCAGTCAGCGAGGGTCACCCTCTGAGAGGGTTGCTTTCTGATTAGCAGTCATTACTTCAGGGTGTGTGTGTGTATGTGTATGTGTGTGCGCACACACATACACGTGTGTGCATGTGTGTGTCTAAGAGGTAATACTGCCATGCTCTGCCACCCATATTGTTTCTTTTGAAAGAGAAGCCAGGAGGAGCCGCATCCATGTTTGGTATTTCCCAACTCCAGCCTGGTGCCAAACAAAACATGTCTGTGCCTTGGAATCGGTTCTTCGGAGCTCAGGTCAGTGGGGATGGGAAGCTCATGAAGAAGAGTGAGGAGATAGTACATATACCAATATCTATATCCATTCGGAAGAAAATTCATTGTTATGGAAACAACCTGTCTTGCCTTTGCTATTTTGAAGGGCAGTTAGGGTTTTTCTTTCTTTCCCCCCATTTTCTTGACTATGTCATAAAATGCCCAAATCATGTTTAAAAATAATTTTAAGGGTTTCAATATCATTAATCTCCAAATAAGTGATTCTAATAAGTAGAAGTCAAATCATTCCTTGGCATGGGGTATTTATTTATATATTTATGGTACGGGGGCTTGAACTCAGGCTCTGAGTTTTTTCCCTTAGTGTTTTGCTCAGGGCTCTGCCACTTGACCACTACTCTAACTCTACTTCATTGTGTGTGTGTGTGTGTGTCTGTTTAATTAGAAAAATGAGAATCTCATGGACTTTCCTTCCTGACCTGGTGCTGAACCTCAGTCCTCAGATCTCAGCCTCCTGAGTAGTTAGGATTACAGGCATGAGCCACCAGTGCCCGGCTTCAATTAGTTTTTAAAAGAACAGATTTGTTGAGGCCTAAATCACATACCATTTAACTCATTTTAAAAAAGTAATTGGTTTTGCATATGTTCACAGAAGTGTTTAGCTACCCTATTTCAGAATGTGTTCTTTACCCTAAGAGAAACTCTGCTAAGAGTTTAGCAGACCCCTCATCCTCCCCTTCCCTTATGCCCTGACAAAGACTAATCTATGCTTTCCTTCCCTGGATTTGCCTGTTCTGAACATTTGGTATACATGGGATATTATATGATATTTGACCTTCTGTATGTGGTTTCTCTCACTTAGCTAGGTTTCAAGGTTCATTCTTGTAGCATGTAGCAGTCCTTTATTCCCTTTTAAATTGCTGAATAACATTCCATGTTTTGAGTCCAGAGTTGGGGAACTTTTTTTCTGATAGATAAAGCTCATGTAGGCCATACACTTATCCATACATGCAGATAGCTGTGGGCAGCTGGCTGAACTGTCAGATACCAAATGACTTCAAAGGTCTTACATGGGCCGCAGGCCAGGTGCTCCCTAGCCCAGGACTGTATTCTGTTGATTCAATCATTAGTTGGTAGACAGTGTCTTGTTCTCACTTCTTGGCTAACTTGGGATGGTGGTATGGTGAACACACTGATACACTGTGTCGTGTGGAGATAGTGTTTTCATTTCATTGGCTTTGTGATAGGAATAGAATTGTCTCTCCCTAGAAATTGCTTGTTGAAGGAAAGTGGATAGTAGATTCCAGAAAGGCTGCATTGTTGAGTTGTAGCAGAAATGCACAAAAAATGGAGATGTAATTTCTGTATATCAGGGCATCTGAACTCTCTCTCTCTCTCTCTCTCTTTTCCTAGTCCTGGAGCTTGTACTCAGGGTCTGAGCACTGTCCCTGAGCTCCTTTCACTCATAGCTAGAGCTTTACTATTTGAGCTCAACTCTTGGCTTTTATTTATTTATTTATTTTTGGTAGTTAATTGGAGATAAGAGTCTCATGGGCTTTCCTGCCTAGGCTGGCTTTGAATTGTGATCCTCAGATTTCAGCCTCCAGAGTAGCTAGGATTACAGGTGCGAGCCACTGGTGTCTAGCTTGAACACCATCTCTTAATACTAAACTTACACTGGGTAGTAAACTGTTTCATATACACCAAGAGTATAACTATCAATTTGAAGTTCATATAAAATAAGTTGTAACTATCATTTGTAACAAGGTTTTTAAAATGAGTATTTCCCACAGTGCTGATTCTCACAGTAATTCACGGGTAGCTAAGCAGGTAATTGTTGAGACTTGCTAATGTGTATGTGTGAGACATTTCTGCAAAAAAAATAACATCTTTTCACTCTTGAGAACCCATGATTACATTAAACATTTGAACTATATTTAAAATATCCTGATAATGATGTTCATATCCACTTAGAACTTGTGTGCGAGTCATTTTAAAACTTCTTCATGTAGAAAAAATTCTAATTTATGTGCCAGATTAGGCTTTTGCTAGACTTTTTTTTCCTCTTGGGATTTTCTCTTTATTGTCTGCACTGATATAAACTGGAAGTAGGAGCCTATATTGATAAGACAGAATGTGCTTCTTTAGAAGTAGGTGCTTTAATTATTAACAAAACGAGATAGTTGTGAAAGGAGTATGTTTTTGCCTGTGCTGTTCCATAGTCACCTTACTTAGCTGCTAACAGGGTTGATATTGTCTTGGAATTTTGTTCTTTGTTTTGGTGCTGGTCCTGGGGTTTGAACTTGGGGCCTTGGTGCTGTCTGTGGCTTCTTTTGTTCAAGGCTCACAGTCTACCGCTTGAGCCACAGCTCCACTTCTGGATGTTTGGGTAGTTTATTGGAAATAAGAGTCTCATGGAGGGGCTGGGGATATGGCCTAGTGGCGAGAGAGCTTGCCTCGTATACATGAGGCCCTGGGTTCGATTCCCCAGCACCACATATACAGAAAACGGCCAGAAGTGGCGCTGTGGCTCAAGTGGCAGAGTGCTAGCCTTGAGCAAAAAGGAAGCCAGGGACAGTGCTCAGGCCCTGAGTCCAAGGCCCAGGACTGGCCAAAAAAAAAAAAAAAAAAAAAGAGTCTCATGGACTTTGCTGCCCAGGCTGACTTTGAGCCACTGTCCTCATATCTCAGCCTCCTGAGTAGCTAGGATTACAGAAGTGGGCTTCTAGTGTCCAGCTTCTCTTGGAACTTTATATCTTGACAAAAATCTTGCACAAGTACCATCAACTCTGGAGCAAATATTTCTTCCTTTTCCTTTAAATTCTTTTCCAGTTGTTTTACACTGGGATTGTTAATAATTGTGGCTTAGAAATATAATGTCAGAAGGATACCCATTGCTCACACCAGCAATCCTAGCAATTGAGAAGTCTGAGATCTGGGGGATTGCACTTTGAGATCAGCCTGGGCAGAAAAGTTTGCTCTACTTCATCTCTGAGATAACCAGAAAAGGCTGGGTTAGAGGCATGGCTCAAGTGGTAGAGTGCCTGCCTAGCAAGCATGAAGCTCTGAGTTCAAAACCAAGTACCATCACAAAAAAATAATCCAACTACAAACTAAACATTGGTTATGGTACATGTCAGTGGATTTTTGCTGGATTAGGAATGGTTTAAACTGAACTCTTTGCTATGCCTTCAAAATGTCGGCATACTTGACATTTGGTCTGTTGATGACTAAGACGTTTGAGCATTTATAAAATTTCTTGGGGATACTGCATAGGGCTCCGTATTGTGCTGTTTTGCCCCCTGCCTCCTGGTAGTATGGACTTGGGGGCCTTTTCCAAAGAGAGCACCCTGGGAGGTTGAAACTGACACTAGCTATTCTTGGATAAAGGTCTTAAGGAGGCCAGTGGCCTAGGAAAAAATACTTAGACTTTTGACCACTGTGTGACTTTTGGATTCCATTTCGAATTCAGTGATCTAGGCAATTCTGATTACCACAAACTTGGAAGGCCAGAAGTTGGCTTTGGTTTTGCTATCAAATGATATTAGTATTGGCAGACATTGCCCGAGAATATTCCAGATTATTATGCAGTACAATGCCAGATCTTAAGAATGTCCCTGCAAGCTATGCAATTTGCTGAATATACATTCTCAGTCAACCAACATCATAATACGGGACATGGCCAAGAGTTCACAATCTCACCGAGATGCCCAGGCTTAAAAATGCCATTTCTATCACTCATTGCAAAACTTTGGGAGAGAAATTGCCAAAATTGCTTCCTCTTGCCTTTTCACATTCCTAGTGCCTCCTACCTTGCCAGAGGTTGCATAGTAGGTTGTTAACTGACTTTGAATGAAGGCTTCCTTCATTTCTTCTCAGTGAAAATGAAGTCAGATCATTTAACTGGAACCACATGGCCACTACTCAGGGATACTGTCACGTAGCAACTCAATGTTTGAAAGGTTTCCCCTCAGTGATACTGAGAAATTGTCCTATCTGGATCAGATCCTTTGTCTCTATGGTCTGAAAGAATGAGTCCATAGACACAGCAGGGAGATAGCAATAAAAAAAAAACACACAAAGATTTATTGAAGAGAAAGGTAAGCAGTGCTCCTGCTAGATGGAAGGGCTCCCAAGGGAGGGAACCACCTGGGGAGCGTCATGTAGAGGTTAATAAGGTGTATTAGGAGAGAGCTGTGTGTCTCTCAAGATAATTGGCCAGCCCATAGGCCCTCTCAGTCCCCAGATCCAATCAGCAGTCCACAAAGACTGCATGAGCGCTCTCTGCATCAGCCCCTCTGACTGGATGGCCATTTCAGTGCACACCTCTGGGGTCCATTTGGCTTGCTGTTCACATGCCAGTCATGTAAGGACAGTGGGCCATGGTGTGATGCTTGCATGCGCTACTGCTTAAGGCCATGGTGAGGGATGCAGAACGCTGTATGGGAGGGGAGGGGGACCATTGCTCTCATTGCCTAGCTACTTTTTTTTGTGTGTCAGTGGGGCTTGAACTTAGGGCCCAGGCTCTCTGTCCCTGAGCTTTGTCTCTCAAGGCGAGTGCTCTACCACTTTGAAACACAGTTCCACTTCCAGTTTTCTGGTAGTTCATTGGAGGCTTTTCCTGCCTAGGCTGGCTCTGAACTGTGAGCCACCGATCTCAGCCTCCTGAGTAGCAAGAATTACAGACCTGAGCCACCGGCACCTGGTTTGAAACATTTTTATTCTTGAGCTACTGACAATGGTAATCTGAGTTGGTTACTGCGTAGGAACAGGTTATTCCAATAAAGCCATTTCAGGCACTAGGACAAATTCCTCCTCCCACCTGCAACCCAACCAGTCAGCCCCTTCACACACACTTGTGCCTCAGTCTCCAGGGCTTCCTGGTGAGTGCACAGATTCACACTGGCATTTAGTGGAAGCAGTGAGCACGTGTAAACCTTATTTCAGCCAATGAGAAGTTAGGTAAGATTGGCCTGCCCTTGAGAGTACGTGGTGTGGACAGGTGCTGAGGCCTGGAAGGCGGAGGCAGGGCTGACACTCCACAGATACTCACCTGGTGCTCACTGCCCTAGGTCTCAGCTTGAGTGACCTTCCTGTGACTCAGTTTCCTTGTGTATAAATGGGGGATGCTCTTCTACCACTCAAGGCAGACAAGGTATAGACCATCATAATCTGGAGTCTGGGATTGTTCAGGGATTTAGGAGTTGGACAATTTATGAGGTTGACCTTCATTGTTCCAGCAGCCTGCCTGCATCTCCTCCTGCAGCTTTTCTGATTCCAGGTACTTTTTGGGGGTGGGGGTGGAACACTAGGAAAATAGTGTGACAAGGGACAGCCTGTTCCTTTTGGGAAGAATTTGTTTTTCTAGCATCACATAGTACCTTTATGGTAATTTTGCTCTGGGGGAAAAAGAGAGGAGATCGGTGCTTGTTGGATTTAAAGTATGTGGTTAGCGAATATGTTTGCTATGAGCCATACTCTTTGCATCTGTATTTTTGGCATGTGTAACCCATAAGCTTTAACCGAGTTAGTGCATAATACATAATGATATTGATGTTTTGATGAATTCAGTCTCAAAGGTAGGCCTGCTTTATCGCATCATGGCGGATAGGCAATGGTTGTTTGTATGATGAAATTTAATGAAAGAAAGGAAGAGGGGACTTCTCAATGCATTGACTGACTCAGAGATGGCCTGCAAAGCAAGACTTGCTATATAACAACCTGCCGTTTCTTCCTGTGGAGAGTCTTCCTGAATGGAAAGTTAAGGCAGATGTTGGAACTCTACCACCTGAGCCATGGATTCATTTCCAGATTTTTTTCTGGTTAATTGGAGATAAGAGTCTCATGGACTTTCCTGTCCCAGCTGGCTTTGAACCGTGATCCTCAGATTTCAACTTCCTGAGTGGCTGGGATTACAGGAGTGAGCCATGGGTGCTTGGCTAAGGTATCCCTATCTTTTGTGACTTGCTTTACAATGTGGTTCCTATGTGCCATGGGGCTTTCTAGTGTTAAGTGTTCCTTATGATTAAAAAATATATATTTAATTACTTATGTGGAAATGGGCATCACAATAACACTATGAACTTTTTTTATTTTAATTTTTTCCATAGGCAACAAAAGTTTATTTAGCTCATTGCTCTGGAGGCATGGACGTTCCTGCACAGACACTGTGTATTTTAAATATCACAATCTAGGATCTGATTAGACAATTATTGTGTGACAGTTTGAAATTAGTTGTAAGCTTAGCCTAGTTTTTGTCTGCAAACATTGCTCTTAGCTTGTGTCTTATAAAACAAACTCAAATAGGCTCTCTGCTTTTGTACTGTGATTTGAACAAAAATATGATTAAATGCCTTTTGGGATTCTAGACACCTTTTAAATGGTTGCTTTAAAGGAACTGAAAAGTTTTAAGGAGACAGTACTTTCTGACTTGCATTAGTGGGTGGTTTGCTGATAACTAGTTTGATATGAATTGGCTCTTGGGAAGTTTCCAGAATGTTTGGCGTTTGAATCACCTACCTGATCAGAATTGGAATGGAAGGATGGAGCATGGGGAAACTTGTTGCTTCTGTCGGTGGGAAATTTTATCCAGTGAGAGGATTGAAATAAAGCCATTTACCAAACAATGAGGGGTGTGAACTGAATTCCTATTTATTCATTCCATCTTTACATTTCATAGTGAAAGATGTGGTGTGTTGGTGAACTTGGCACTGGCTGCTTGGATATGTAGTTATTGTGTGCCCCTAAAATCTTCTAGTGGAGAGCTTCTCCAGGCTGCAGGTGGTCAGACAGGTTTAGCAGAGGGCTTGTGAAGAAAGTACCCTGGCATTGGGTTTGCCCTCTGCCTGCTCCATTAGACTAATTATGACTTTCCAGCAAGCATGGAACCCTAGAGCCTCACACTAGGCCCTGTCACTTGATGGCTTTTTTCCAAAAGGATGGCAGTTCCATATATGGGGATTTGTGGCTGGAAGAAACACATAGACTAGTCTTTGTAGCCATTTTTCTTTCTTCTTCTTCTTCTTTTTTTTTTTTTTAAAGAAGGAGTCAAATTTTTTTCATAGACTGTTTTTGTACTGTGACGTTGAGAGGGTATATCTCTCTTCCCTTTTAAAAGTCAGCAGACAGCCAGTGTGGCTCCTGCCTGTAATCCCAACTATTCCAGATGCTGACATCTGAGGACTGAGGTTAAAAGCCATCCCAGGCAGGAAAGTCTATGAGATTCTTATCACCAGTTAACCACCAGAAAACCAAAAGAGAAGATCTTGTTTAAGTGGTTAGAGGATTGGCCTTGCATGAAAAAGCTAAGGGATAATGTTGAGTCCCTGAATTCAAGTCCCAGTAGTAGTGCCATTAAAAATAAGAATTCAAGGTGACCTAATCAAAGATACATCATGTGAGATGGATTCAGAGTTAAGTTCCTGGTCTTCTTGTCTAATGCATTGTTTCTCAGATGACTTCGGATGTCACTGATTTTATGCAAGTGCATTAGGAAAATATAAAAAGGGGCAAGTAAGAGAGACACAAATGTGTGCAGAATGCAAGGTGTGGTTGTATGACCACATAGTGATCTCTCCTGTGTGTGTTGACTTTTGATAACTTCAGTGGAAAACATGTGGTCGCTATTTATTTAATTCTTATGACTCACAACCCCATTATGTAAAAGGTATCACACCTTAAATAGCTTACTAATGAAGTAAGGTCCAACATTATTGAAAAATGAAATGAATACTTAGATTAGAAGTCCTAGATGAATTCTTTCAGAAGATGCACTTTTTCATATAACCCCATGGGCATCATATTTTAAAGTAGTATTTAATTAAAACCAAACCATTCTGTCTTCACTATGCTTTGAGTTGCTCTGTAATTTTTGTGATATTTTAGAAGATAGAACTAATTAAATAGAGTTTTATAACCTGGTGTCTCAATTTCTTCCTTGAGGTAAAGGATGTCTTGCAAAGCAGATATTTGAGGGTGAGGCACATTCTAGAGCTTGGGTTAAGCGGGGTATCTGGGGATGGTCTGTGGGCTAGCTACTTAGGGCTACTCCCCAAGGAACCTACCATTGTACCTTGCTATGTTTTTCTGGGCCTTTACACAGCATTCTATCTCTTGGGCTATAAGTTTCTTGATGAAAGGGCTATCTGAATTTTAGTTAATAATCTTATTTCATTTTCAAATTATTTATTTTTCACCTAGTATCCAGGTAATGGTTATAACAGAGACCCATGTGCTTATCTCCTGCCATGGTGCAGTGCTTCGGTGGTTAATGCTGCATATAGCAAAGGATTTTCTTCTTCCTGCTCTTTGGTGTGTCATCTCCTGGCCCATGTTTGTGTCCATTACTTAGAGAACACCTTATGAAAAATTAACTTTGGTCATCTCTCCCTTTCTCTTTCTATATAACTAATTCTGTGATAGTGTCTTTCTTTCTTTATGTTTTTGGAGAGAAAGTCTTGGTATGTTGCTCAGACCAACATAGAACATCTCAGCCCAAGTGATTGCCCTGCTTCAGCCCCTTGAGTGCTGGGCTTGGAAGACTGCACCACCACAACCCTGCTAACTTTGAATTCTAAAGTAGCCATTGTTTTGTCAGTTCACAGTTTCTGCATTTAGTTCTAGCACCGTCGGGTGTTGTGGAAAGACACAGACATGGAACTCTGAGCTTTAGGTAGACCATGTGGCCAGCAGCAGCTATGCCCCTCCGTAGCTGTCCTGGGGTTTCAGATCAGTGACTTTGCAATTCAGGATTTCAGAAGGTTTGACTCTGGGAGGGTTGGGTGGAACTGCTGTTGCTTTCCTGTTCTCTGGAGCTGGTGACCCAGGCCCGGGAGTTGTTTTTGGAGCAGCTTTGTCCACTGTGACTTTCCCTTTTTCTGCTGCAACCCTTTTTCCTGTTCAGCCACTCCACCATCGAGAAAGCAACTCTGGTTATTTTTCCTGAGATCATGGCTAGTATTACTGGAGGTGACCTGGCCTATGTAACTGCCTTAAGCTGAGAATTGTTTAAAATATTTTTTCAAGCTGAGCATCTGTGGCTCATCCTAGCTACTCAGGAGGTTGAGATGTGAGGATCGTAGTTCAAAGCATGAGCATCCATAAGACTCTTATCTACGTTTAATCAGTAAAAAGCTGGAAGTGCAGTTGTGGATCAAGTGTTAGAGCACTAGTCTTGAGAGAAAAACCTAAGGAAGAGCACCCAGGCCCTGAGTTCAAGCCCTAGTATGGGCACAAAACAAAATTACCTTATTCCTGTTGTTACTTTGTGCAAGGATTTGAAAGTCTTTTCCTTGCAATGTTTCAATAAATACCTCTTAGGTCTATATAGTAGAGCCACTTGATGAGTAAGTTTAAGGAGAATCATCCCTCTGTACCTCATTTTGTAATGAAACTTTCAAAACTAAAGATGGAAATCTTAAACTATTCTGATTTACTTTTAGTAGATTTATCATAATTTTCTTTTAAATCTAAAATAGGTTGGAACTTCAGTTTCATTTCTGACCTTTGTTGATCATCAAATAAAATAATTACGGAGACCACTTTTTTGTGTGCGTGTGTTTATTATACTAAAAGGATTTTAATGTAGAATAGTATATTACTTCCCATAAGAACAGTTTTTGGTGATATATGCAAATCAGGGAAACATTTGATGCATATTAATTAACTGGATGCTGAATTTGACTTGAGCTATCCCTGGTGAAGAAACCAATTAACATTCAAATCTGTCTTTCAGGCAGTAACGAAGAAGAATTTTCAAACAAAGGACTTTCGAGCTTCCCTAGAAAATGGCATTCTGTTGTGTGAGTAAGTATTTAAAGCATTTACAAAATAATTTAAAAACAGAGCAGTGTGGGGGTGTTAGTGGATGTGTTCCTCCCTTCCCCTCCCTCTGCCTCGTTCTCATGGCCTCCATAGTCACAGATATGGGTCCTTGGTTGCAAGTGAGATTTGATCCCTGAAAGCTGACACCTCCACAGTACGATATGGTAGGAAGAGGCTATCAGTTGCAGGATCTAAAGATAGTGTTGGTGGAATATAAATTATTTTTAATTAGTAAGCAGGAAAGTTTCCATTATTGCTTAATTTGCCTGTAGGAGTGGATGGTTGAGGAGCAGGATGTGTGTTTCACAATCTATAACCTACATTGGCTAGTCCAGTGCATAGAATTACCTGGTTTTGAAGTCAATAGAAAGCATCTTTTTTTTTTCCACTGACAAGTTGTGATGATTGGAGTAGCTATTTATTTATTTATTTATTTATTTATTTATTTATTTATTTATTTATTTATGCATGCCAGTCCTGGGGCCTGAATTTAGGGCCTGAGCACTGTCCCTGGCTTCTTTTTGCTCAAGGCTAGCACTCTACCACTTGAGCCACAGTGCCCCTTTTGGCCTTTTCTACAGATGTGGTGGTGAGGAATGGAACCCAGGGCTTCTTGTATATGAGGCAAGCACACTACCACTAGGCCATATTCCCTGCCCCCTGGAGTAGCATATTTTTATTTCAAGCTTTAAGTGGAGTCATTACTTAAATGAGTTGGCGTCATGGACTACTCATTCAACTAATAGATATTATAGAAAACCACATTCTAGACCATGGTTAATATGAGTAAAATAGACTAGCTCCGTGATGGAGGGTATAATAAGGCTGATACTATATGTTTAGTATACTGTTTGGTACCCCAATGGATGTGACCTTTAAGGCAAGCATCAGGAAGGCTTCTAAGTCGAAATCTTGGAGGAAGGCATGGGTTGCAGAAGTGAGCAAAGAAATGATGAGAATGTACTTGAGTACCCACCCACATTTTTGAAAGCACTTAAAAATCTCCATCTAGATACTTATCGCATAGATATTTATGGAATCTGTACACGTGAGCACTGGCTACTTGGCTACTTTGATTGTCCTTTTGGAAAGATGTTGTTTGCAGTAAAGATTTAGTCAAAGGCCTTAGATCCTTTGCTTCATTACTTTTGGATGTTTGGGCACCCTAACATCTGTTTACATTAGAGCTAGTGACTTGATGTTAAGCCTTAATTTCTTATCTGTAAAGATGGGAGTATGTGGTTGCCTAATTCACAGAGATGCTGAGCTCAATAATACATATTTTGAGGTGTTTATAAAGTATTCAATTTTGTAAATGTGTAAGTTAATGTTAGGATGTAAACCAACTATGTTGGAAACCACTCAATCTCCTTTGTTTTATAGTATCCTTAATTTGTTCCATATGAACTTCTGGTATCCAGCCATTTGTGATCCACATCAATGTCAATTTCATGTGGTTTCATCTCCTATACACGGAAACAGGCACTTGAAGAAGGGCCAGGAATACCATGAGACACGAGTTCTTTTTAGATTTACAAGAGCATGTGGCTCAAATGGATGAGTTATTCAAAGAAGTCACATTTTGACTTAAGTATTTCCAGTTGCTCAGGATATTTTAGGGATCCCACTTTTGGGGCCATTGCCTCCATAAATAGTCCATTAACATTTTGATAAGTGACACCTATTTTTCCATTGCATAAATGTAATTTATGCACCTGCCTGGTCTCTGAGTGATTGGAAATGAATAAAGCTATTCAAAGTTGATTCAAACAACCAACTAACCATAAAAAATACCAGTTTTTACCAAAAGCTGTGCAAGGTAAACATATAATTTGTACATTAATGGTGACAGCAGACTTTTGGACGCATACTTAGAGATGAATTAGCTGTTTTCAAAAATCATTTTAATTCACAAACGCTGGACACTAGATTCTTCAGATTATTTCACTTGATCCAGTTGCCAGTGTCTCACACCTGTAATCCTAGCCACTCAGGAGGCTGAGATCCGAGGATCACAGTTCAAAGCCAGCAAGAAAGGTCCATGAGACTCTTATCTCCAAAAGTCACCACCAAAAAGCCAGAAGTAGAGTCATTACTCAAAGGGTAGGTTACTAGTATTGAGAGAAAAAGCTAAGGGACAGTGCCCAGGCTTTGAGTTCAGGCATTAGTACACACACACACGCACACACACGCGCGTGCACATGTACACTTTCCCAATTGAAATAATGCTAGGTTGGTGTTAGTGCATTATTACATAAGCCTCAAGCCTCAATCTGTTCAGTCTCCAGTATTTATAGTTTATATTTATTTATTATAGTTTATTTATGTGTAGTTTATTTTGGGGTACCAAATTATGCATATTTTATTAAAACTATCCTTTCTCTAATTATAGCATTAATATATTGAAAAGAAACTACATTTTTTTTTGATACCCATATTGGACCTTGATCTCTTGGTCTTGAGTTCTCAATGTGTGTTATCATCTTCTTTTTTTTTTTTTTTGAAAGTGGCGCTCTACCATTTGAGCCACATATCCAGTCTGCATTTTCACTGGTTAATTGGAGATGGAGTTTCAAGGGTTTATCTGTCCAGGTTGGCTTAGAACCACAATCCTCCAATCTCAGCCCGATTTTCTAGGATTAGGTATGAACCATAGGTATCTAGACTCACTGACTTTTAACCTGACTTGATGATTGAAGTAGCATGTTTGTGCTAATGATTTTACTTTCATTCACTTGTGTTCATTGTTGGATCTGAAGAATGCTCCCATGGTGAAGTCCAGTGATTCTTTTACTATTCATCCCCAAATACCTGCTCTTCTTTGTCTTAACTAGCCTTTGTTTTCTTAATGAATAAGTGGATTAAGGAGTTTGTTAAGCTGATTTCAGCCTGTATTGTAATTTTCTGCACATTTTAGTAAGAGTATTTGTTAATCTATCCTCTGACTTTAGTGTTCATGAGAACTGTTCTACTAAGCATTTTAAATAATCTAAGAGAATTTTTTGCATGTGTGGTGCATACCTATAATCTCAGGATGTGACAGGCAGAGGCAGGAGGATTGTGAGTTTGAGGCCAGCCTAGGCTCCATATAGAGATCATGTTATAAGCACACAAGATAGCAGTATAATATATTGGCTATTCCATAAATATTCAGAGCCTCATTTTGCTCTGGGTTCTAGAAGAACCCTATTTTCATGAAACATATTTGATTGAAGCATATCCAACTAGGGCTCTCAGTAATTTCCTAATTACTCATTAAAAATGGCAGTCTTAGAAACAGTCTGATGAAAACATTCTTTACTCCACGATGAAGTAAGGGGATTTATTTGAAGATAGTCTGCCTGGATGTGTCACTTGTTAGTCAGTGTATACTTCTTTCTGGAATGGTCCCAAGTTTTTGTTTTGTCCTTATTGGCCACACACTAGAAGTTTGTGCTGGTCTTCCTTTTCTTTCCTTCCCTCCCTCCCTCCCTCCCTCCCTCCCTCCCTCCCTCCCTCCCTCCCTCCCTCCCTCCCTCCCTCTCTCCCACCCTCCCTCCCTCTCTCTCCCTCCCCCCTGCCTCTGTCTGTCTGTTGGCCTGCCTGCCTGCCTGTCTTTTTTGGTGCCTGTACAAGAGCTTAAACTCAGGGCCTTGCAGTCTTGCTCAAGGCTGGCTACTACATGAGCCACAGTTCTACTATTGGCTTCTTGCTGGTTCATCGGAGATAAGAGAGAGCATCATAGACTTTCCTGCCTGTGTTTGTTTCCAACTAGGATCCTCAGATCTCAGCCCCCTGAATAGCTAGGGTTAATAAGCATGGGCCACCAGTTCTTGGCTCCTAGTTTGTGACTTTGTGACATTAATGAGAAGTTTTTCACACTATTGCTGCATCTTTTTCTTTTGGTTACCATTTGGGAAGAGTGGAGCCAAATGTTCCCCAACTGGTGTGAGAGGTCCTATCTACTTTTTTTTCTGGTGGCTTTGTGGCTATTACACTGCCTAAAAGTTCCACAATATTTTGTTTAAGATAAACTTAGTAAAAACTTGATAAATATTACTTCCCCCCCCCCCCCCGGGACACGACTGTTTTAAAGCTTTGGACAACATAGAGAACTTGGTCACATGTTCTTCATGCTGCTAGCTCTGTGGTTTTGCCAGAGCTGGCGGCTTCCACACAGTGCCAGGGACATTGTATGCCCCTGCAGCTTCTATGCAGTGATCCAGAGAAGCCCAAAGCTTTTCCACAGCTTTTGTGTCATGGGGAAGGCCATCTTCCCAGAACAGTTTCTGGTTTTGAATTTCTGGAAATGGAGAGTTTCTCACATACTTCAACGTGCCAAGACAATCTTTTAAGAGGGTCCATTATAACTTTTTCAGAATTTAAATGAGTGAAAATTGGTGTCCTTTCCTGTGGATGAAGAAAATAAACTGATGCTTCCATGTTGCTTGGCAACTTACCTAGCGATAGGTAAAGAAAGATGCCAGCATGTAAGTTCATATAGATGACTGAAAAACTTTGAACTATTTTTCTTCATGATTATATTTTCTGGTTGGCACCTCCCCACCCCCCTTTTTACATCTTTTATTTATTTATTTATTTATTGGCAGTATTTTGGATTTTAACTCAGGGCCTTAAGCTTGCTAGGTAGGCACTCTGTCACTTGAGCCATGTTCTGGCCCTTTTTGCTTTAGTTTTTGTTTTTGAAATTTATGTGGGCCTAGACCTTGACCCTCCGATTTGCGTGTCTGGGATGACAGACACCACCATCTAGGTCTTTTAACTGGCTAAGGTGGTGCCCAGTGAAGTCTTTGTCTGGGCTTGGCCACAATCTATGAATCTCCCAGTTTTAGCTTCCTGAGTAGCTAGAACTATAGTAGGAATCAGTATGGCTAGGATGACCACATCTGGCCAGTAAGACATCATTTTTTGTATGTGCCATTCCTGGAGCTTGAAGCCCAGAGCTTGTTACTCTTGCTCATCTTATTTGCTCATGGGTGGCACTCTACCTTTTGAGCCATAGTTCCAGTTCTGTCTTTTTGCTGGAGTCTCTCAGCTTTGAACTGTGATTTCAAATCTCTGCCTCCCTAGTAGCTAAGATGAAGGTGTGAACTACTAGCACCAGCCTTGCACATAATTTTTGTTTTTAAAAAGAAGTATAATAAGGTGAAGGCCTGCTTGGCAAGTATCAACTTAAAAAGCCACGTCAATTGTGACAATCATCTTCTGCAGGTTCATACCAAGTTCTGCAGGGGTTTTTCTTTTGTTGTTGTTTTTTGCTTTGTTTTGTATTGTGACCTCAAACTTGAGCATAGAAACTTGTATGCTCCACACACTTCTATGTAAATTTAGTAGTGTTTTCTCACCCTAAATATAAATCTTGAAGAGTAGAATGAGCCAGGTTTCAGTCATATGGCCTCTGAGAAGTAAATGACAGTGAGTGTCTTCTAAAAATAAAAGGATCTGATTGATGTGCTAAATGTGTAAGATGAAACAATTTCTATCAGAGTTGGTTAGCCTGAAGTTAGTGCTGAAGTAGGTTTTATATGTAGCAGAGGCTGTCAAGCGAACATATGTTTGCTGTGAACACACTGTTGGCTATGAGATTGTAAGCCTGTGGGAATTCTGTATGGAAAAAGAGAAGAAAGTTAAGTGAGAGGAATGAATACTAAAAAAGTACAAATATACTAACAGTATTACACAGATTAAAGTGAGAGTAAATGCCTTCTATGAAAGAATCTTGATAACGTGTGTGTATGTGTATGTATGTGTATATGCGCGTGCATGCATGCACACACTAGTCTTGGGGCTTGAACTCAGGGCCTGGGCGCTGTCCCTGAACTTTGGTGTTCATGACTAGAGCCCTACCTCTTGAGCCACACTTCCACTTCTTGTTCTTTTGGTAGCTAATCAGAGGTAAGAGCCTCACAGATTTTCCTGCCTAAGCTATCTTCAAATCACACTTAGATCTCAGCTTTCTGAGTAGCTCAGGATTACAGGTGTGAGCCACCCAGTTACCTGGAGAACTTTTATATACCAGCTATCAACAGTCAGAAAATTAGATGAGAGCTCATGGAAAAAAAGTGATGCACTATGAAACTTACAAAGAGGAGTGATGAGCAAGCTTATGTGTAGGTGGATGGCAGATATTAACCTAACACCCATTGTATTAGTCAGATTCTTATGACAAATACCGAGAAAAACAACTTAAAGGGAGGAATTGTTTACTTTGCATGATGAATCAGTACTTTTTTGTGTGTATACCAGTATCAGGGCTTGAACTTAGGCCTGAGCCTAGCACTGTTGGTCTGCTTTCTTACTCATGGCTTGACTCCCACCTGACATTTTGCTGGTTACTTGATGATGGAGTCTCATGGACTGTTCTGCTTGTGCTGGCTTTAAATCACCTTCCTCCAGTGCTGAGCCTCCTGAGTAGCTAGGATTATAGGCGTAAGCTGCCAGTGCCTGGCTTGAGTCAGAGCTTGGAGTCCACGTTTGTGTGCCCTATTGCTGAGGGCTTGTGGGAGGCAGACCATTATGGTGACAGAAGATAGTGTCCAGGTAACCTAGAGAAAAAAAGGACAAGCAACAAGATAGATCTTTCCATAACAAACCCCCAGTGACCTATTTCCTACATCTCCTCCTTTTCACCTACTCCCAGAAATGCCATCAGAGGAATCTACTCATTAGATCAGGGATCTTAGAATCCAGTAACTTTCCTCAGCTAGCAATGTTGGAGGCTTGGTTCAAGTAGTAGTAGTGCTTTACCTGAGCAAGGAAGCTTAGCAATGGAAATGCCATGATTGCAAATCTTAGTATCACAAAGGAAATAAAATGTAATGAAATAAGACTAGGAGACTGTCAAAGTTTGCTAGTGTGGGAGACATCTATTTGAAAAAAAAAATGGTTGACAGAAATGTATATGTGTGATTAATGAAATAATTTATAGATGAAAAAGATTATACAGTGCATCAGTATGTTCTTCCATATGTCTCTCTTGTTCCTTTTTGCAAATCTTTGGAAATGGGAAGTGAAATGGGGTCTCTCCATTTTGTACCCTAGCTGAGGAACTTTCTGATGACAGGGGAAAAAGAGAAGTTTGGCACTCCTAAGAACCTTTTTATCCAGGCAACACTTCACATTGAGCTTTATGGAGCTTCCTGAGTGTCACACCCAAGTTATATATAATTAGGATACATTTGCTGATGAAAAGGCCTACGAATATAGCTGATTTCCTAGCATATAACCCAGCCCATTTGAAGGGAGCAGGCAATATGTTTGGGCGTGTGAGTGGAAGAAAACTCAAGGGAGAAGTAGGGATCTCAAGGGATATTTTAGTTCATCCAGGAAATGAAAACAAAATACCTGATACTGGGTAGCTCATGTATGTAGAAATATACTTGTCATAGTTCAGGAATGTCTTAAAGTCAGTGTCTGATGAGTCTTTTTTTTTTTTTTTTTTTGACCTGAGGCTTGAACTCTGGACCTGGGCACTGTCCCTGAGCTACGTTGCTCAAAGCTAGTGCTCTACCAATTGAGCCACAGCACCACGTCTGGCCTTTTCTAGTACTTTATTGGACATTAGAATCTTATGGACTTTCCTGTCAGGCCTGGCTTCCAACCATGATCCTCAGCGTTCAGCCTCCTGAGTAACTAGGATTACTGGCATAAGCCACCAGCGCCTAGCTGAGACTACTTTCTTCCTAGGCAGACATCTTGTCACTGCACATGGTGTAACTCAGGGCACTAAATGACTTTATCATCTCTCAAATGGTTTGCTTCTAATGCCATTGCTCTGGAGGTTTGGATTTGGACAGGCAAACTTAGGGGAGGTCACAGCATTGATGAGCTGAGGAAGAGAGGGGTTATGGCACTTGTTGTGGGTCGCATTGTCGGAGAGCTCAAGTTAACTAGATACTTGCTGTTTTGGTTGTAATGTTCCAATAAAAGAATAAACCTCCAGTGTCCCAAGCAAGCCCACAGCTGGGTTCACATAATGGCCTCAGGGAAGCTTCGGAGGTGTAGGGTTAGAACTCTGCTCTGTGCTAGTCTAATATTAGTTGCTGTGGTGGAGGGATCTCAAGATTATGTTATCTGCTTCTTGCCTAGAGCCAGTGAACTAGGTCAAGTTGAAGAACACTTACTGTGCCAAGTTCTTTTTGTAAAAGAAAGTGTTTCCATAGATGGCATTTGTATATGATTTGACATGAGACTTTGTTCCTACTATTTTAGGTACATTTAAATGTCATCTTTTTGTTGTTGTTATTTTTGGGTGGCCAGTCCTGGGGCTTGAACTCAGGGCCTGAGTGCCATCCCTGAGTTGTTTTTACTTTTTTTGCTCAAGGCTAGCAGCTCTCTACCACTTGAACCACAGATCTACTTCCTGCTTTTTGGTGATTGAGATGAAAGAGTCGCGGGGACTTTCCTGTTCAGACTGGCTTCAAACCATAACCCTCTGCTCTCTGCCTCTGGAGTAGTTGATTACAGGTGTGATCCACAGGGGTCCAGCTTCATTTTATTTTCAAGTTTAGATTTTCTAAAACCTTTTCTTTTCCTCTCTAGAAGAAATGCCTTAAAAGTTCTTCCTTTCATTGTATATGAAAATACTTGCTCATATTCATGATGTGATTTTATATTCATTATTAACCACAGGGCTATCTAGTGCTTAGACCCTATGGCTATTGTAACAAAAGAAACCAGCCTTTTCCTCTAATGACTCATCTTTTTTTAGAGGGTGGTTTGTGGGTTAATTCACAGCGTTGTTTTTTTCCTTGTGGTTATTTCCGTGTTTGCACACATACAGGGGGGTTCACGAGTGGCGAGAGACAAATGGAATGTGTCTATTTTGTTTCTAGGTTATAGCCCTGGCAAACCCTGTCAATGAGGGAGGTCTGCTAACTCATGGGGTGGTAGCAGGGGTTACCATTCGTCTATGGTATTTCCTTCATCTTCTATCCTGTCCCATATTTCCCCTGGCTGACTTAATTGTGAGGAAACTTTTTTATTACCCGTTCTTTAAGCTGAATGAAAAAAGAGATTCCTGCAACTGCTAGCCCTAAAACACAAACATGCTAAGTGATGTAAACAACTAAAATGAGTGACCTGCCCCAAGTCACCAGTGACTCACACAGGTGCAGCAGGAATTCACAACACTCTTCCTCTAACAGGATGACGATTGCCAGACTTCCTTAATGCAATAGACACTGCCCTAGCTCATATTAGCTTTTTTTTTTTTTTTTTTCTTCTTGCCAGTCCTGGGGCTTGAACTCAGGGTCTGGGCACTGTCCCTGAGCTTCTTTTGCTAAGCAACCACTCTATCACTAAGCCACATTCCCAGCTTCCCAAAACAGATTTTTAAAAATAAAAGTTACTATCAAAAAGTTATTGGCAAGCTAGTTGTCAACAGCTGCAACTAATTTCATGATTTAGATTCTGCCTGAATTATGTTCCTATTAGGTGGTGCTTCAGTCATTGGCAGGGATGTCACCCATAATAATACATTCACAGAAGTAGCTAGTTCATCGAGAAATAGTCTCCCCCCGCCCTTCCCCTCTCTCTTCCTTCCTCTCCTCCCCCACCCCCCTTCTTCCTCATTTTCTTTCTTTTTTGTGCTGGTACTAGGGTTTGAACGAAGGACCTTTTGCTCATGCTGATGCTCTACCACTTGAGCCACACCTCTGCTTCCCATCTTTTTGGTGGTTAATTGGAGTTAAGAATCTTGAGAACCATGATCCTCAGATCTCAACCCCCTGAATAGCTTGTATTACAGGCATGAACCACCTCTGCCCAGCAGAAATAATCATTTCTTAGCCCTCTGCTCCATTATTTTTGGACTTATTAACTAGTGATTAGAAATGTAAACATTAAAGGAGAAAGACTGTCTTTCTATATGGTTTCCGAAATACAGGTGAGAGATGAGGAGTCACAGTTACAGTGGGTGGATGTTTCAGGGCAAGGGGTTGGGCCTGAACATACAGCTTGGAGATAGTTCACTTGCCTAGCATGCATAAGGCCCTGGGCTTACCAGGGTAGGCCCGGGGCTTACCCCTATCCCCAAAGTTGAGGGGATGATTTTATGATTGATGCTAGGTTGTCTAAAACTCTTTTCTTGAACAGACTTTATTGTTTGTTTGTGGTTTTTTTTTTTTTTTTGCCAGTTCTGGGGCTTGAACTCAGGGCCAGAGCACTGTCCCTGGCTTCTTTTTGCTCAAGGCTAGCATTCTACCACTTGAGCCACAGCGCCACTTCTGGTTTTTTCTATATATGGGGTGCTGAGGAATCGAACCCAGGGCTTCATGTATGCGAGGAGAGCACTTTACCACTAGGCCATATTCCCAGCCCTTGGTGAACAGACTTTAAAAATCGAAAAAAACATCTTTTGTTTGCCAGACTAAATCTTCATAAGCCATTGTTTTGTAATTTTGAATCCTGTTGAGCAACATTCTGTGGTCTATTAAATTGAGACTTTTGTCTTTTTTAATTCTTAACAAGCTCAAGTGTATATAGAAATCTCTGGAATGTTGACGGAGTGACATTCCACAGACTTCAGTTATGTTTTTCTGTTGCACATTTTATATAGAGGAGACCAGTAAACTAGAATGTTTGCTTCCTTAAAAAAAAAATTGTCTTTATTTGCTTTCCTTTTGGAGCTTTGTTACAGAATAAAGAATTGTTTATTTTGTGGATGAATTATTGAATAGGAAAATCATGTTTCAAGATATTATTTTCTGTTAGTGATTAATTACCCAAATGAGCGTTAAGAGAAAAACATTATTAGAGTATTAAATTACTAGTGGGCCTAGCACTGTGTTAGTGAACAGCAAAGCACTGGGTCTGTAATAATCTAGATGTAGAAACAAAATTGTATTCTTAAGTATGACTGTCAAAATGGGGTTTTCTTTTCAGTGTTTTAGAGTACAGAAACATAGACTCTTTTTATTGTCTCTCATATTAAATTTGTTTACTATTGGACTTGAAGGAGTTCTGGTACATTTAATTGTTGCCTAGTCATTCTGCTATGGTAACAAAGCAGTAAGTCATGGACTTGAACTAGTCATTCATAAGAGCTAGTTACTTATTTGCATGGGGTTTCTTGCATCTTTTATTTTTTAATTTAATTTAATTATCTCATTTAATTTTTGCTGGTACTGGTGCTTCCATTCAGGGCCTGAGCACTATCCCTTAGATTTTCCCTCAAGGTTAGCCCTCTACCACCTGAGGCACAGCTCTACTTGTAGTTTTATTTTGCTAGCAAATTGTAGATAAAAGCTCCAAGGCTTGCTTGCCTAGGTAGGAAACCACAATCCTCAGATCTCAGCCTCCTAGAGTAGCTGGGATTACAAGTATGAGCCAGCAGTGCCTGGCTTCCCTGAATACTCTAAATGAGGCAAACTAATGTGATTTCAAAGCTAAAAGAACAATCTATTCGATAAAAAATAAAGATTATTAATAGGAAAATGTATTCTGAGGCCCAAGTAAACTAAACTATATTGAAGAGGCTCTTAAACTGGTTTTTGAAGCAGAACTAAATAGAAGCTTTCTTTAATAAGGATGAAGTGTGTGTGTGTGTGTGTGTGTGTGTGTGTGTGTGTGTTGAGACTTGAACTCAGGACCTATGCACTGTCCTTGAGCTTTATTGCTCAAGGCTAGTGCTCTATCACTTGAGCCACGACTCTACTTCTGGCTTTTTTGTTAATTAACTGGAGAGAAGAGTCTCATGGACATTCATGTGTGGGCTGGTTTTGAACCATGATCCATAGATATCAGTCTCCTGAGTATCTAGGATTACAGATATAAGCCACTAGTGCCCAGCAGTATGAAGCCAATTTTTAGGATAGCTTTTGGTATAGAAGTGTGTATTTATGATCCAGTAATACTACTTGACATTGTGTGCACCAAAGTTCATTGACATATTTTTGTCTTCTGCTTTGCTTGTGTCATAGAAGAACACATTGAGGGATGCAATTATTATTTCATATGAACACTGAGATCATATTGGCATGTTCATAATTGCATTTGTTCTTTCTTTGTTTACTTTCAGTTTGATTAATAAACTTAAACCTGGCATCATTAAGAAGATCAATAGACTGTCCACCCCCATAGCAGGTTTGGTAAGTAATACATTATCTTTAAAATCTGGAGGTTTTTAACTTAGCTGTGTTTTTAATTGACAAGTAATTATTGTGTATTTTCATAGGGCACAGGGTTTTGTACTTACGCCACAGGGTGACTACAGTTAATAATGTGTTATGCATTTCAAAATAGCATGAAGAGAGGATTCTGAGTGTTTGACTTCAAAAGTAGATTTGTCTTGGACATGTAAGAAGATGGACTGTGTAAAACTGTCATTGTATAGTTATTTTGTGCATTCAAGACACTGGAAAGACCTATAATAATATAAGTCACTGGAAATAATTTATAATTAAATACTATCAATGATAGTTTCCAAACTTTTAGAAAGCCTTAGAAGTCAGTACTGAGAATAGGAATTAATTTTTTCCACAAAATATTGATTGAAGTTTATAATTGGAATATAAAAGCACACTAATAAGATCTTTAGAATAGTCATAATTGTTAAAATACATTCCTGAAACTCCCGTTTGGCTATTCATGTGTTCACAACTGTTAATGGCATGAATAATTACAGGCAGCTGTACCAAAATTTCTGGGCTTGCAGGAGGGAAGAAGAGCATATCCAAATCTTGACAGGGATATGTCTGGCAAAGTCTTTATTATGATGTCTAGGAGAGAAGAACTGAAATGTTTTTGGTTGAAAATAGAGATTATACATACATACAGTGTCAAAAGCACTTGGTTCTAATATTAGTTGCTTCCTTCTCTTTGTTCAGAAATAGGCAGCTGAATTTATGTATTTTTTGGTCTTATCTGTTTAGGCAAACAGGCTGTGACATAGACGCACACAAACACATACACACACTCATTCTAATAATATAGTTGGGCTCTATTTGTTATTTAAGGGATATGAGTTAAACTTGGCTTGGGAAATCTTTCTAGGAGGAAATATTTAGTTAAATGAAATAAATAAGTTTTAGATGAAAATGGCATTTATTAGGGAACTTTCATGAAAGTAAAGGTTTGAATTACATTGGACTGTGTCTTTTCAAATGGTTTCAGTTATTCTTTGAGTGCTTTAATACTTTGTGAGTGTGTATGTGTGTGCATGCACGTATGTGTGCATGTATCTGCATACATGTGCATGTGTGTGTGTACATGCCAGCACTGGGACTTGAAGTCAGGGCCTAGAAACTATTCTGTAGCTTTTTCACTTAAGTCTGTCACTCTTCCATTTGAGCCACAGTTCCTCTTCCAACTTTCAGTGGCTAATTGTAGATGAGAGTCTCATAGACCTTTCCAGGTCTGGCTTTGAACCTTAAACCTCAAATTCCAGCCTGCTGAGCAGCTTGGATTAAAGACATGAGCCACCGGTGCCTGGCCAATATTCAATACTTTGATTGTAAATAGTCAATTCTTGGCTCAGTCACATATGTTTTAAGTAAAATTAGCCTTTGATCTCAAACACCCTGCATATTTGAAATGCTTAGATTGTAGTGGTTTGTTATTGTTGGCAACTGTAGATTTTATTCAATTTTCTGATTGTTTGATTAGATGTAAGCACAAATGTATTTTATTTTTAAGCTCAAAGACTTGCTCAAATATTTCTATTTCAAGCATCAGAGATTCTATCTACTTTGGATTTTATCTTTAGAAATGAAAATGAAATGTATGTCGGGTATATTAAATCGGATGATTTTTCTCAAAATACAAGATACTACAGAGTTTCTGACAGATATCCAATGAATGTTCTTTCTTTCAATAAATTATAGGTTGAGGATCTTAATCATTTATAGGAGTATATTAAAGGAACAAAGATGATTATGCTCTTGGACTTCAAAATTGGGGAAGGGCAACTGCATAAAGAAATTAGGAAATAACCAAGAAACTCCCACAAAATAAATTTGTTACAGAAAACTATAGTAGACTAACACCTCAACAGTAATGTGTTACAGAGAACTGTAATATATTAACACTTCAATAAATAATAATTAAAACTGCTTGAGCAATTGTAATAGGACTATAAAGATGGATGGTTGAGAATTTCTTTCTTTATAATTTTTTTTTTTTTAATGCTAGTCCTGGGGCTTAAACTCAGGGCCTATGTGGGTGATGTCCTTGAGCTTTATTTATTTTTTTCCCCTCAAGGCTAGCTCTCAAGGGCCATAGCTTCACTTCCAACTTTTATTTTTTGTTTGTTTTGGGGCTTGAACTCAGGGCCTGGGTATTGTCCCTGAAGTTTTCTTACTCAAGGCTCTTGCTCTACTACTTTGAGCCACAGGTCCACTTCTGGTTTTCTGGTGGTTAATTGGAGATAAAAGTCTCACAGACTTTCCTCCTTGGGCTGGATTTGAACTGTGATCCTCAGATCTCAGCCTCCTGAGTACCTAGAATCACAAGTTGGAGCCACTGGCTCCTGGCAAGAATTTCTTAAAAAGGAGGATATCAGGAATTTAATTTTGACACTTAATGAAGAAGGATAAACAACCCGACTCAGAATGATTATTAGTAGTCTACAGATTACTACTGATTTTTGTATATATAACACCAGCACATTACTACTGATTTTTGTATATATAACACCAGCACAGTGGCTGATAAGTATAGGAGATCAAGGAGAGAGAGAGAGTGTGTGTGTGTGTGTGTGTGTGTGTGTGTGTGTGTGTGTGTGTGTGTGTGTGTCCTAGAGCTTGAACTTGGGGTCTGGGCACTGTCTTTGAGCTTCTTTGGCTTAAGGCTTTACACTTAAACTCTAGATTTACTTCTGGCTTTTTTGGTGTTTAATTGGAGATAAGAGTTTCACAGACTTTCCTACCTGGCTGTCTTTAAACCTTGATCCTCAGCTCTCAGCCTCCTGAGTGGTGGTGTGAGCCACTGGCGCCTATGGGTGAAGGAGTTTTTTCAAATAAATGAATGAACAATATTTTTATTGTGGAAATTAATAGGTTTTTATATTGGACTTTGATGGGCTAAGTGTGGAAGGTTGAACTCTATCTTCAACCCCTTAGAGAAAGATACAAGGAAGTTCTAAACCTCAATCTTACAATGTGACCTCCAGAATAGGGTTGTTACAGGTGATGTAATTAGTTAAGATCGTATTGGGGTAGAGTGGTCCCATATGACGAATGTCCAAATAAAGCAATGGCTGTGTGAAATCATATGCACAGGAAGAATGCCATAAGAAGATAAGAATGACGTAGCTATAACTCAGGAAATTACTATGGTAATCCAAGTGCTCCCTTCCATTACTCTTTCCTAAGTCATTTATTATACTTTCCCAACTTAATTAAGTCTTAACATGCCATGTATATTTGGTTTTGAAGTCAAGACAGTAGATTTATTTTTATAGATGGACTCAGGAAAAGCAATGGGCTATTTCCTGAGCAATGATATTCTAGACCTGTTTAGATGATAGAGAATTACATTGAAAGCTTTGCTCAAAACATTTATATAATTATTTTCTCTGGCAGAGTAGTTAGTAGGTTCTCTAGCATCTTCTAGAGACAGAGATTTTCTCATTTGAGGAAGTTTTAATTTATAAAGAAATATATTTGGCTGGGAATATGGCCTAGTGACAAGAGTGCTTGCCTCGCATACATGAAACCCTGGGTTTAATTCCCCAGCACCACATATGTAGAAAACGGCCAGAAGTGGCGCTGTGACTCAAGAGGTAGAGTGCTAGCCTTGAGCAAAAACAAGCCAGAACAGTGCTCAGGCCCTGAGTCCAAGGCCCAGGACTGGCAAAAAAAAAAAAAAAAAAGAAAGAAAAGAAAAGAAATATATTCTCCTTCTTACCCTTTCCTCTTCTTTCTGTTCTTTACAAAGCTATGTTTTTTTAAAATCTAGCCCAGAAGTTTAGCATCCAAAAATTAGCTGTTTTCAAATGTAGGTTGAACACATTGAAACTCAAAACTAAAACTTTATCCAGGTGGTGAAGAGAGCTGTTGAAGCAGAATAATGTTTTTATTTCATACCTTAGTATGCCTGAAATACAATCTGTGTAGAAACATCAAGGAAGTTGTTAACCTAAGTCTTGTGGTTCTCATGGAAACCTAGTAATATATTTAGGTAAATCAAGCACTGTGGTCATTTGGGTGGATATGAGCAGATACTTCTTTCTTTTTTTTTTTTTCCGATGCAAATGCACAAAGAGTGTTTATTGCAAGCTCGAGCTTGGACTCAACCGTCATCGATGCAACGGATCTGGATTGAGAGCCCTGACTTTTCTGTTAGTAAGGTTTATAAAGGTAAAAGCGTACCACAAATGTAGTGGCTTGGGGTAGGGGATAGAGTAAGCAACAAACAAGCAAGTGTGGCACAGATGTAGGAGGTTGATGTAATGGAGTCACCCCCCCTCCCCCAAAGGGAGGGGATTCCTGGTTCCTCCTAGAGTCTACCACTCAGTCTCCAGCAAAAAGATGATAAAAGGATGGATTTATTGGGAAAGTAAAAAGCAAACCTACTGGCCAGGGTGGCAGCCCAGACTCAGGAGCTGAAACTGGGCGAGCAGATATTTCTTTTCTTTTTCTTTTTTAGCAAGTCCTGGGGGGCTTAAACTCAGGACCTGAGCACTGTCCCTGGCTTCTTTTGCTCAAGTCTAGCACTCTACCACTTGAGCCACAGCACCACTTCTGGCTTTTTCTGTTTATATGGTGCTGAGGAATTGAACCCAGGGCTTTGTGCATGCTAGGCAAGCACTCTACCGCTAAGCCACATTCCCAGCCTGAGATACTTCTCGGGGCTGGATGTCTGCCTGTGTCTTGTGAATCTTTACTAGCAGCCCTGACCTCTATTTACCAGGTGCTGGAGGTATATTCTTTTCCCAGCATTTATAATAGCTAAGACTGTCTTGTATTTTACATGGACTGACTAGATTTGATTGATTTCAAATTTTCCATTGTGATTTTCAATTGAAAAGGAATGATAGTTTTGGAAAAGTTGTTTGAATATTTGTGTCTATCAGTGGGCTCAGCAGAAAAATCTCTAGCACACCATCATTTATATGAGGCAGAGGGACTAATTTGAATGTCATTGCTGTTGAATTATACTTTTAGATTAATGCAAGGGGTTAAATGTGTTGGGTGGGCATAGAAGCTGGGAAGGTTGACTATGAATTCAGGAATGCTGTGAAATGTAGGAACTGGGCATAGATCCCAGGTTGGTCTATTCAGTTGCATGTGTTAGTTCCTCTTGCTTTTCTGATGGCTGCTTCAAGAAATAAGACAACTCTTTGTGTTCATTTATGCACCATTTTCCAGAAGTTACTTGAGTTTTTCACCTTCACTTTCTCATATAACAGAAAACTAGTGTTTCCTACCTTGTATTGAAATCACTGCCAAACATATGGTTGTTCTCTTTAGCAGTGGTGGAAAATGTTATACAATTGTTATACAATTGAGATAATGTACTCATTGAGATGTTGGCATGTGCTTCTCCAAAAAGTATTCTTACACAGTGACTCTGAAAACCCCATCTTTCCTTCTGTGGGGATACAAGGGGAATTTTTGGGTGTTTTCCACAAATAAAACCAAGGTGTGAGAGCACAGGACAGAGTGTTTTTAAGAAAAGAGACTAATTCTGTGTCCTTTTCTTATCTGGGTTAAAGTAATATAAGAAGTACAATTATAAGCACTGTTTTCATTCAAGTGTAGTATTTGCTGGGTTGGAGGCAGGGATGAATTTGGTATGGTTGAGGAAAAAAATCCTGAAATAATAATTGAGTATGACTAGGATGCATATCAGGAAAGAATAGATCATCTATTACTTGAAAAAGTGGCAAAGGCTAGGGTTGCTCCGTGCTGGGTCAATGCAGTGTATGTCTTCAAGAAAGCAACATAAAAAGGTAGGGATGTTGGTGAATATATTTGGGTATTGTAAGAATACAAATGTTAAAAACAAGCAAACAAACATTGAGAAAGGAAGGGGTAACATTGACCAAAATGTATTCTACTCATAAATTGATATGTTGAGTGGAAAAACATTTGTATAACAATTTAAAGCTAGTAAGTAAATATATATATATATATATATATATATATATATATATATATATATATATATAATGAAAACATTGAGTCAAACACTGATGAGTCAAGCCTGTAATTCTAGCTACTCATAATGATGAGATCTGAGGAACTTGGTACAAAACCAGACTGGGCAGAAAAGTTTGGAGTTGCTTATCTACAATTACCCTGAGAGGGGGGTGGGGGGGGGGAAGATAAGGGATAGCACCTTGGGCTCTTAGTGAAAGCCCCAGTACCAGCACAAATAAATATATAGGTAGATAAAGCAAACATTGATAACATGTGGTTGTATGCAAAGAGATGGCAAGTAGCATGTAGCCATTATAAAATAACTGCATAAATATGTGTGTCTTCTGTTTTTCGCCATTTTATTACTGATTTTATAGGTCAATTTAAGGAGAGATCTACTTAAAAAACAAACAGGGAAAGGCTTCTGCCTAGCAAATCCTCTTGATTCACACATGTTTGTCCACTTGATTGCTTAGTTAATAAGAGCTGCATTCTTACTGGCCGACTCTGATTACCACATTCCCCAACTAGGGAGGGCGGAGGGGACAGTGCCGTCGTGCCTCCAAAAGCATGCTTCCTACTCCAGTTTAACTGTGTTTTTCTCTTGAAGTTTAACATTTCTTTGCATTTGATGAGTAACAAATAAAGAATTCCATGAATTACCGGGTTCTTTAATTTTTATTTCTTACAAGCCACTGCCTTGAAACAATTTCATATTCATTATATCAGACCTTGATGCTTCATTGAGTCAAAGATGTAGTTTTGTCTTTATTATCCCATTTTTGGATATTGACAATAAATACTGGAGGCTATCAGTGAATTGCATTAAAATTGCCATGTGGAGTTTCAGTATTATAAACTGAAGAAACATTTTATTCTCCAAAGGGAAGGTAAATAACTTTCTTTGGATAACTTTGTCTTGAACTCTAAAAATTTAAACTAATGACCTTACTAGATTATCAATCTCATTGTTTTCTTAAACAAGAACACTAATACAAAAAATATGGAGTACACTTTTCAAAAATAAAGATGTAATACAGCACTATAAAATTACTATTTTGATTGTATTATTATGCTTTTATCAGAAATTATAGCATGAAAGCCAAGCATTTTCTAAAAATAAGATCACATTATTCATTGAAAACAGAATTTTCCTTGGTTACATATTAATTTAGATGATCTTTTGATAATATGATCCTTGATAATATGATCTCTTGGAATTTCAGTGGATAAGTTATCTGTATTTTGAAGTGGTCTGCTATTATCCAGTATCAAATCTGGCTAGCAGAATGGAGATTGTGCACTGGCGTTCTCTCAAGGTGAACAAATATTAGATATAAATGTCTGAGAGTCTTAAGGTGTCTATATAGGTGGCGTATAAATAAGCCAAGGATTGTTGAGTTATTTATAAAGTATTCTTGGGAGATTTCCTCAAGCCATCTTGTCTCTGTGTTTCTCCTACTCTCAATTAAAGATAAGAGTCACCAAGAGTGGAAACATAAAAACTCAGCATCAGCCTCGAAGCTGTTTCCCTCATCCTTGTGAGTCAGTGTTGCAGAACAGGAAACTCTTGTATTTCTATCATCATTTCTTCATCGGGGTGCTGGCACAAGTTGAGGAGCACTTCCCTAGAGTTCCCAACTGCTGCTTTCAAAATCTGAGAGCAATGTTTATATGCCAAGTTTCAGCCTTGAGGGCAACCTTTTTCTTTTTTTTAAACATTTATGAATGAGAATTGCTAAATCCATATTATAATTAACTTGGAGAGTGAAATGTACTTGCTTCAAAAATTGATTCAATATCTGTGTGGATTGTATCATAGACAACAATTTCATAACTAAAATTGGACCATTCTTTTAAAGTAGTTTTTATTATATAGAAATAGGAAAAGGAAGAACAAGTGAACTGAAATACTAGAATTCCTGAGCGCTGGTGGCTCATGCCTGTAATCCTAGTTGTTCAGGAGTCTGAGATCTAAGGATTATGGTTCTCAGCCAGCCTTGCAGGAAAGTCTGTGAGACTGAACTACCACAAAGCCAATAGTAGAGCTGTGGGTAAAGTGGTAGGGTGAAAAAACTGAGGACAGCCTCCAGGCCCTGAGTTCAAGCTCCAGTAACTACTCCCACCCTTAGGTCTCCCCCAACAAAATGGAATCCTGGATGTAAATCTGGTAGGAGCTACTGGTCTCTTGATCTATGGCTTAGGTCTATTAGTAACCTCTTTTCCTAGATAATGTTTTTTTGTTTTGTTTTGTTTTTGTTGCCAGTCCTGGGGCGTGGACTCAGGGCCTGAGCACTGTCCCTGGCTTCTTCCTGCTCAAGGCTAGCACTCTGCCACTTGAGCCACAGCGCCACTTCTGGCCATTTTCTATATATGTGGTGCTGGGGAATTGAACCCACGGCTTCATGTATGCGAGGCAAGCACTCTTGCCACTAGGCCATATCCCCAACCCCTAGATAATGTTTTTTGAACATTCAGTATTTATTGCCACTTGAGCCCTAGCAAATGGGTCAGAGAAAGCTCTTTCCTCATAGAGCTGACATTCCATGGAGTGAGATGAGATGAGTTCACAATCAATCAATCCATCAATCATATCCTGAAAAGTGCCAGTAAGTACAGTGAAGAAATGTAATACCTGTTTGTGGAGAAGATAACCTAAATGCACGGAGAAGGATTGGGTGTGTATGAATAGCATTTTACAGCAAATGCTCGCAAACATCTCATTGCACTGGGAACTCGGGGAAGGGATTGGAGGCAGACCGAAGGAAGAGAAGAGAGGGATTGGCCAGGAGGAGTGGGGATATAGACCATGAGGTAGGCGAGAGAATCTGCATGGAGTTTGTTGAGTAGACTGCATCTTTCTCAGAGTATGATGAGGATCCATTGGGTTATTTTAGTTTAATTCCTTGTTATAGTGTTATTGGTTGTCTGTGATGATGGGTGTACATATCTGCATATATTAGGAAAAAACCCTACTGATTTCTATATTTGAAGCAGATGAGTTATATTTCAAATGTAAAAAATAGAACATTTTTGGTGTGTAAAGAATATACTGGAGAAAATCATGCAAAAAAAGAGACGCAGTTGGAGAATAATTTCAGTGATTGTGATGCCAACTTATCTGTGACATTGGTTGCCCAGATATGTGGGCATCTATTATTTTGGGTGTGTTTGTGAGAGTGTTTTAGATGCAATTAACATTTCAATTGGACTGAGTATGAGAGATTACTTACTCTCCCTAAGATGGATGGGCCTCATCCAATTAGCTGAAGGGTTGTAGTACAGTCAGGCTGACCCTCCTGCTAATAAGACAGAATGATTCTTCCCTACTGGTTTTTCCTGCTTTCGATCTGAACTGAAAGACTGGCTCTTCTTTGTCTTGAGCCTGCTGCCTTTCCGATTAGACCTTGTATCATTGATGACATCAAGTCTCTTGGCTCTCAGGCCTTGAGACTATGGATGGCACTACACCGCAAGCTCTCCTGGGTCTCCAGCTTGCTTAACCCAGATCTTGAGACTTCTCAGCCTCTGTCCTTCCTTATAATCAGTCCCTTTTTATAAGCATCTTGTTGGTTCTGTGTCTCTGGCGAGCCTGGCTGATACAATTATCCAGGCAAGAGGGGATGGTAGCCTCAGGGATTGATGAAAAGTGGTCAGAGTTTCCATAGTGTTTGATGGAGCAGTGTCAGGAGTTGCTAATGGATTGAGAGGGTATTGAAGTATTTATGAATATAGGACACAGGAGTGTTGGTGGAGCAAGGAAAGAATCAAGAGCAAACCTGCAGGGGATGAGGTAGTGTACAAAAGATTGCACTTTGGCAGATGTCAGCAAATAAAATAAATAAGTGAGTAATGTTTTGATACTGTTCCCTGCAGCACTGGAGAGAGAGAGAGAGAATATCAAGAATCAAGGTAACTGCTGGGAGTTCATGTTGTCCACCCCAACAAAATATTCTCAATCAGTAGATTCCTGGGCTGTTCCCTGGACAGTGCAGGACACTGCTACAGATAATATGATTTTGCTCAGTTTTGCTTGGCTTTGCACCATTATTTGTTTTAAAATTACTTGTTTTAAAAAGTGGAGCCAGCATGCATGGTTTTGATCAAGTGCTTACTGTTGGCCTTTCTTGAGGAAGGGCAATCCTGACCTGCATTCTCACATAACATTATATGGTGTCCTTCAGGCAGAATGGGAATTTGGGTTCCTTGGTCAATTGGAGTCCTCCTGAGATTATACTCATTTGATTTGCTAGTGTTTAATCCCTCCTCCATCTCTCCCCTTCCTTTTCCTTCCTCTCCCTCTACCTCCCCCCCCACCCCAATCTCAAGGCAGTTGCTCTATACCACTAGTTTGGATATCTCTGGGACCTAACCTCAATAATAGGGAGTTAAAAAGTACAAGAAAGTGTGATGGATTATTCTTATTTTCTGTGGAATGGGAGGCTTTGTTTATTAACCAGTCAATCACTGAGTGAAGGGCTAAGCTATAATGTGCTTCATTGATTTCTTCCACCCCTATGGGTTCTGTGCTTTACAACAGCTCCTAATTTGTTCATTAATATTTGTAGAAAGATGTTTTATGCTTGGTTGCATGATGGTAAGTCAATACTAGTTTGGCTAGTTTAAATACAACTGAATAAAATATTGATTTAAAAATTGATTTGGATGGGCCCAAGTCTCCAAGGCAGTATTTGTCAAGAATAGATCTTATCTATATTTTTGTTGACAAAAGGCCACAGAAGTGGTTTTATGCCGTCTACATACATAGGCTTGCACTTTCTGCCTTGATCCATGACAACTCACTAACAAGATAACAAAATTTGCAATTCAAATTCTTCTGTATCTTCTTTATTTTTCTTCCAAATTCCATCAACCTGCAGTCAATTTAAAGACACAGGTCTTCCTCCAACAGCATGAAATCAGTGTCAAAGATGCATGATCAAAGCTGGGGATGTAATATAAAAAGTACCCACACCTGCAATAAGAGACTTTTAGTGACTTACTGAACACATGCTGCAAGCGCTAACAGTCACAATATATCCCTTTTTTCATAAATTCACACACATGCACTGCAGTCCTTGCTTTATAGGATCAGTAATATTAGTGAGCCTCACATAATATGAATAGTGATCATTGTCCAGCTGGCTTTACAGACGTTTCAGGCACAGAAGGAAGATGCAGTATATAGATAGGCCTTTGCCTTCTGGAGGCATAGTTGCTCTGATAGGCAGAAAAATGGCCCTCGATGATGTTGAGGTCTATTTGATTGTAATCCACAGTGAAAACCTTACAAGGCCAGTGAGTATTAGATGGGATTAAAGCTGCTCATCAGTTGACCTTAGTCTAGGAGAGCACCTTGGATGATCCAAGTGGGCTTATTATAATCACAAACATTCTTATGGAGGAAAGAGGAATTGAGAGGAAGGAGAAAAAGATGACACTGTAAAGATTCCACCTACTTGTTCTGGAGATGGAGTGATGGAACAGTGAGCCAAGGAATGTAGGTGGCCATTAGGAACTGGATAAGCAAAGAAATAGGTTCTCTTAGAGTGCAACAGGAAGAATCACCCTGTGGGATCCAGATTTTATAGCCCAGTGAGACTGGCCATAGGCTTCTAACCTCCAGAGCTGTTAGATAATAAAACTGTGTTGTAGCAATTTGTTACAGCAGCCAACAGGAAACTAATACATGGGTGAATAACACCGATTAAAGAATTACACTGCTTGCATTTGTTTCTGAGCTTCACAAGTTAATGTATGACCTTGGGCAAGGCATACAACCTTGTAATCTCCAGTATTTGTGTGCATAAAGTGGGAACAATGAGACTTCACAGTTTTTTTGGCAAGCACTTGGGTAAGCTAATTTGCTTAAAGTACCATAGTAGGCTGCCTGGCATAAAGTAAGAACTCAACAGGTAGCAACCTGGGAAAACTAGCTAGTCAGGTTAAAGGGCCAGTTGAGATAACACAAGATCTAAAAATTGAGCTTGGTGCCCATACTTAGCTACTTAGGAAGCTGGCATCTGCAGGGTCATAGTTTGGGGTTAGCCAGTGGGAAAGTTCAGTCAACTTCATCCCTAAAACAGCTAGCAAGAAGCAGAGCTGGAAATGTGGCTCAAGCCATAAGAGTCTAACAAGGCCCCGAATTAAAATCCTAGTACCACAAAATAAAACACACCCAAAATAGAAACATGAAAAATGCTACATGAGGCACAAGGTACAAGTGCGTGTGGGAACCTGTGAAGTCAGAGAAAAGAGACCTGAGTAGCTGCAGGGCCTGCGTGGGAGAGAGATAAGTTTCAGTGTCTCTGAAGGATGTGGATTTAGGATTGATGTTTTACAATCACGTGAGGAAGTATTTGGATTTCTATAGCCTAGAAATGATGAAAAGCCTGGTGAAGCAGCAGATCCTCAGGGCTGAAAGAGTTTGAATCAGGGCTACTGATTCAAGCCCATCATTTGTGGAAGTGATTTATAAGGGGAAAGGGTTTGGTGAAAGGCGTTCCAGTCCCCAGCTGTCTCTCAAGTGCTAACCATGTCATTTTCCTTCCTTAAATTTGCTTCCTTGCTTTATAAGACTCTCAGCAGCATTATGACGTGTTTTCTTAAAGCCATCATTTGTTTTACTTTGCATCACAGAACATGGATAATTTGAGGACAGAACTTTTAAGCATCTATTTCAGCACTTTTCCCCCCTCTTAAACAGTAGGTGAGTTATAGAATGACTTCACTTGTGCTGCTGTAAGGTTTAATTTGAATAATGTGCAAAACTGTCACTTAATTCATGCTGTAGTTTGACAAAGCCTGTCATTGCTTCAATGTAGTGAATGGTAATAAGCCAAGTTAATGAAGCATTTCAATAACTACCTTGTACCAGAGCTTTCAGCCCTCCTTCTCTTGGCTTTCTGCTGCCCTGACTTGCCAATTCTCAGCTCTGCCTTGCTTGGTGGGGTGGTTTCTTGATTTTGCTGTGCCAAGCAGTACTGGCAAAAAAAAAAAATCAATCACCATGTAGTTGGCATCTTTAGGCTATGCAATCTCCAGGGCCTCTGGTGCTGCTTGGTATTTTCTTTCACCTTTCCTGGTTGATCTCTATTCCTGTTTTTATGTTACAGAGCTTGTCCTTGGGAGTGGTTATTTGCAATGGCTGAGTCTTTTCTTTAGGTAACCAAGCAAAACTTAAAAAACTTAAAAAAAAAGTGTTGTATATATATGTGAGCATGGTGGCTCACCTTTGTTATCCTAACTACACAGAAGGTAAAGATCAGGGGGACAGAGGTGTAAAGCCAGTCCAAGCAAAAAGCTCTCAAGACCTAGATATCATGTCAACCAACAAAAAGCTGGGTGTGGTGTTTAACACTTGTTAACTAGCTATGTGGGAAATATAAATAGGAGGAAAACAGTCCAGGCCTACTTGGGCATAAATATGAGACTCCTATTTGAAAAAAATAACAAAATGAAAAATGGAGGAGAGGACTGGGAATGTGGTTTAGTGATGCATGCATGAAACCCTGGGCTCGATACAATGGCTTAGATTTCAGATTTTTCCTCTCTTACAAGTCAAATCATTTATTATGCAAAACTCTATGTCCTCATTAAAGCATACTACACCTCTGAAATGCCTACCTAGCTCTATCACTTTCACTTCTCCTTGGAAGATCCAAAATTAAAAATAAAAAAAAACAACTTTGTAATAAAATTTCAAATTTGACTTCCAACAACTTGAGTGAGTACTTTTCATTGTAGTACTTAAGATAACAATAAATATAGAAACACTCACAAAATTGAACCATGCTGATACTGGTGGCTCAAGCCTGTAATCCTGCCAACTCAGGAACTTGATATCTAAGGATGGCAGAATAGGAGGCAGTCTGGGTAGAAAAGTCTGTGAATTTTATCTCCAATTAACTTCAAAAAGCCAGAAATGGTGGTGTGACTCAAGAGATAGAATGCCAGACTTGAGTGAAAAAGCCTAGCACTTTACAGAGAACACATATTTTTAAACACATTGGAGACAGACCCTTTCAGAAATACTTTGTTGAGTTGAAATTCACATACTATAAAATTCACCATTTTGAAGTCAATGATAGTTAATCATGTAGGTCTAATGAGGGGGTTGAAGGTGTGGTTATAAAAATCCTTTAAATTCCTAGAAAGACTGAAGGTAGTGGCTAGGAGATTGCAGCCTAGCAATAGGGCTTCCACTGTCTTCTCCTCCATCTCAGATGACTAGACTTTTTCTTGAGATCGATTGGTGCAACTTTTATGCAATGCAATGAAGTCCAGTAAGATTCACAGAAGATCTATAGTGTCCTTGAGGGAATTATTCTTTCCAAAACACTGATAGCTTAGACCAAAAGAGAAAAAATGACTAAAGTAAGAGAGGCATTTACTTCCCCAAATTTTTACAGGAAAGATAGGAGACCAACTGAGAAAGCTGCTGACACAGGCTGTGTTTCAAGGAAAGGGAAAGACGAGTTTTTAGGAATGGAAAGAAAACTGTAGAGAGTGAAACCAGACATCATGAAAAACTTTTCCCTGGCTTACAGCCTAATAAATAACTGACAGCTTATGCTGTGCCAAATTTCAGAATGTGATTCCCATGTCTTCCCTTTACCCACAATTTGAGCTGGCATGTCGTTTGTGGTTATGATGTATCCATCACACCATAATTGGATGCCAGTGGGAGGGTAAGTAACTGCTTTTTACTTCGCAATCAGGTTGTAGTCAAGGCCTATACTTAAGGAATTTTACTTGAGGAAGCTCATACACTCCTAGCTCTGACTTAGATGGTGACATTCTGGACTTTGGTGCCACTTTGTAAAGGAATAAGAATTTTAGGGGCCTTAGGGTTTATAAAGTTTGTATGTGGACAATCATTGAGGTCCAGAGAGAAATGTAGTAGTCCACCCTCAAATACAACCCCAATGATTCTCACTTGAGTAGCTTTCAATGAGTAGGGCTCAGCTATCTAATAGCGGAGTAAAACTGAGCAAGATGCATTGTACTCATCAGTTGAAATGTTGAATTAAAACCCCTATTGAGACAAGGTAAAAAATTTCTACAAACACATATTTTTTTAAGGGAATTTGGAAACAACTGCAAAACATAAAAGAATATTGAGGAAATGATGGAATGTGACATCCGAAACCAGGACATACAACATTGCAGCTTCTATTTTATCCTCTAGGGTCACTTGCCTCTGTCAGGCAGTCTCACGGAGATGTCCATTTGATAAAGAGCTGAAGCTTCTGTCAATAATAAAACTTCCATACTCCAAGACTATGGGAAGTCGTAATTGTCTGTTGTTATAATCAGCTATGTTTGGGGATAATTTTCTGTGTAGCAATAGATAACTGCTGTGAACCAATACACCCTGGGGATCTTTGGGGCTTCCTCATTCTATCTCATTTGGAAGTACTGCTGATCCTGATCAGAATAGAGAAAAGGTAGAAAGAGTGAAAATGTCATGCTATGTACTTCTTCTGTATAGGTCGTGCCTACCGTTATTCATAGTACAAGAAGCATTTTAAATTGAAAGGAAATACTGAATATCTCTAGCCTATCCTGGGGCTTGAACTCGGGACCTGTGTTCTGTCCCTAAGCCTCTTTGTGCTCAAGGATAACACTCTACCACTTGAACCACAGTGACACTTCTGGTTTTTAAGTGGTTAATTGGAGAAAAGAGTCTCATGGGGACTTTTCTGTCTGGGCTGGCTTTGAACTGCGATCTTCAGATCTCAGCCTCCTGAGTAGCTAGGAGTAGCTGAGCCACCGGTGCCGGGATTTGTTTGGGTTCTTTTTAAGAAGGCACTTTTTGGTCCTGAAAGTATAGGGAATTCATGTTTAAAGCAGGCATTTGTTTTGACATGAATATTTTATGGAAGTTGGGCTATGAAGTATTCATGTGCTAGATTTTCCCAGGGAGGGCTGGGCTTCCTCACCTTTCAGACCCCATGATCCTTGGTTATAGGTTACAGATCCACTCATTGTACTGAGGAAAATGGGATCACAATGGCTATGTACCAGTGCTACATACTGTGATGTTGGCAGAGCTAATTTGGAGTCCCAGCTAGTCCATTAGGTACAATTTGTTTCAGTTTGACCTTCAGTATTATTCTTACTTTTGATGTTTCAAATGAAAATGATTAGAAATGAGGACCAAATACTTTCCTTTTACAATGTTTCAACAGACATGACTTTTTTTAAAAAATCATTTTTGAGTACCCCTTAAGGCAACTCTGTTAGGCCCTTAAAATTGAAATTAAAAAAAAAATTACCAAACAGGTTCAAGTTCAGTTAGCATGATCTAGGTTATACTTCTGATTTTAGATTTTAGTATATCACACTTCTGATTTTCCATGAATTAAAACTAAAATGTAACCATATGAATTGTTAGGAATTTCTTTTCCTTAAATTTGTCTCTGATGTATAGTCATAGATTTTAAGTGGTTTCTCTCCAAATCTGTGTCCTTACCAACCTGTGAAGATTGCTAAGCAAATGAATGCTGTTAGGTTTTTTTTTTATAAAATACTTGAAGAATTAATTTTTACTCAGTTTTATACATTTGAATTGAGGGTATATGTGTATGCATGCATGCATGCATGTGTGTGTGTGTGCGTGTGCGTGAGCACGTGCATGTCAGCCAGCCAGTCAGTCTTAGGGCTTGAACTCAGGGCCTGAGCACTATTTTTGAGTTTTTTGCTCAAGCCTATATCATGTGAGCTGTAGCTCTACTTCCATCTTTTTGGTGGTTATAGAGTTTCATGGACTTTCTTGTCCAGGTTGGTTTCAAGCCATAATCTTCAGATCTTAGCCTTCTGAGTAGCTAGGATACAGGCATGAACTATTGGTCTCTGGCTTTAACTTTGTTTTAATATTTTATGACCTATTTTTTGTGGTGTTTGGGAATGAACCCAGGGCTTTACACATGCTAGGGCAAGTGTTCCACCATTGAGCTCTACTTCAGCCTAATACTTAAAACACTTTAAACACACATAGCCAAACTAAGTTGATGGAAAGATTTCTAGAAATTTATTTATTTTCTTTTTTTACATGAAATTTGCTTTTGGTAGGGTTTGGAATAGTGGTACACTGAACCATTTTATTCTTGTCTGCTCTTCAGAGGATGAGATTTAGAACCATTGTTTTTTATTTTGTACCAATACTGGGGCTTGAAATCAGGGCCTATGTTCTCACTTACTAATTGGTGCTCTACCACTTCAGCCACACTTCCCTTCTGGCTTTTTGCTGGTTAATTGGAGATAATCTCACAGATTTGTCTGGCTGGGCTGTCATTGAACCATGATTCTCAGATCTTAGTTTCTTGAATAGCCAGGTTTTAGCCAGGTATTGGTAACTCACAACTATAATCCTAGCTACTCAGGAGGCTGAAAGATGAGGATCGTGATTTGAAGCCAACCCAGGCAGAAAAGTTCATGAGATTTTCTCCAATAAACTACTCAGAAAAAGCTGGAAGTGGTACCGTGGTTCAAGTGGTAGAGTGCTAGCCTTGAGCACATAGAGGCTCAAGGACAGCACCTAGGTCCCGAATTCAAGCCCAGAACCATAAAAACCAACCAACCAACCAGGTTTTATTGTGAGATAATTTCTGACAGTTTTATAAATTCATGAGCTTACCCTTGCATTTGTTCTAGAAAATTTTGGCAACCATTTAGTTCCCAATATTCCATATAAAACGAAAGTTACAATAGTTACTTCTCATAGAGTTATTCAGCGTTCAGAATTTCTTTCCTCATTGGAGGGGGTAGCTCACTTGTGCACATTGCCTTTCATGACAGCACACTGGAACAACCTCACACTTGGACAAGGAGGGTTTTGGGTATTGTTGGTTTGTTTTGTTTCTTGCTCTCCCTCTCCTGGCCATCAATGTTGCTTTTCTCTTCTCCCATCTACTCTTCTAGATATGAGGAGGAGCTGGACTTGCTGCTTCTTTTTCATACCTTTTTTTTGCGGGGGGGGGGGGGAGTGGGGTGGCTGTACTGGGATTTGAACTTCAGATTTCCAGCTAACTGGGCAGGCACTGTACCATGTGAGCTACACTCCTAGCTCTTTTTTTCTTTTAGTTATGTTTTTGCTATGGTCTTTCATTTTGGCCCCATTTAGTCTGGGATAGCGATCCTTCTGGCTATGCCTCTGGCATAGCTGGGCTCATAGGTGGCCACTGTTATACCCAGCCTTCTTTGTGTCCTTGGTCATAGCATCCTGACTTTTCTTCCTATGGGAATGAGTTTCTTAGCATCAGAAAGAGTAACTGCATTCCCTAAGTGTGAGGATGTGTTCTGGTTTGTAAAAGTGAGCTGCCAGAAGGTGTTGGGGGGGGGGGGAAGGGGTACTTCAAGGAGGCTTCTGGCACACTGGTGGTGTTGCCAGCATGCTTACGTGGACCAGCGTGTGTTGGCATGCAAGGCAATTCCCTTCCCTAGTGCCCCAGCAAAGCCTATGTGAAGAGCCCACATAGATTCACACAAACTCAGCTAGGAAAGATGAAGCCTAAGCTAATTCTGGCAACAAATGTGTATGGCTGAGAGTCAGCTGACTGTAAAACAGACTATATCGTGGTTCCTGTTTGTGCACCCGTTTATGTTAATGAAAAGCATTGGCTTGTGAATGGAGGATTTGGGTTTTGAAATTAGATATGAGGGCAACCTTGGAGGTAAAGGATAGATTTTCTTTCTTTCTTTCTTTTTTTTTTTTTTTTGGAGGCAGCTTCTGAGACAGGTGCAGGGAAGAAGGAAAGCGCCATTCCTAAACCCTGTGGTGGAGCCAATGAGCAGCAGGCTTCTCCTGGGTCCTGTACAATGGTGTCCCTTGCCTGTCAAGAGCTGGCTCAGCAACCAAACCCAGATTCCAGGTGTGGTATTCCACACTCGTTCTTGTAATTTGTAATCATAGAAACAGAATGTTCCTCCTCTTATTTCTTCCTTGCCAACAGTTTCTGGGTGGGTGAGTGTCAGTAGCTGGAGTTATTTTTAAAGAGGAGAGAGGTGAGGCTTGCCTGCGAAGCTGGGAAGAGGGCGTTTGTTTGCAGAGCAGAGCTGACATCAAAGTGTAGATTGCTGCTTAGTGGCTAGGTGCTTGTCCTCTACCAGGTAATGTTTAACACGCCCCAGGATCACAAGGATTACAGAAGCAGTGTATGCTTGGGCATGAGGTAGCAGGACTTTTTATGCTCCGGAAGACTGAAAGGCTACATGTACTCACGGATTTATGTTTTTTGCCAATATACATATGCACTGGTATCCTTGCTGCCTCTTTGGCGGACTGCAATTGGACTTTGAAGCTGGGAAGTTCTACCATAAAAATTTGTAACCTTTGTCTGAGAGCCAGCTCGGCTAAGCAGTCGCTTTCCAATTCTCTTTGCAGGATAATATAAACGTTTTTTTGAAAGCTTGTGAACAGATTGGTCTGAAAGAAGCTCAGCTTTTCCACCCTGGGGATCTACAGGATTTATCAAATAGAGTCACTGTCAAGTAAGTGTTACTGTTTTTTTTTAAAAAAAATATATATATATGTGTATTTTTAAACTTAGGTCAGGGAGCTTAAGTGAAAATAATTGTAGAGAGTTTTTGTGACTACTGAAAAATCTTTCCTCTCAGTGCCTTCCTCTGTTCTCATTCCAAAATAGATGACTGTTTTAATCAAATGACTTGGGGACTGTGAGTGAGAAGCTGTCTGCAATCAGTCTCATGTTATGGTCTTTGCAAATCTCTGTACCAACCAAAGTGGTATTTACAGTTTAACAATTTCCAACATAGTTGTGTTTGGTTGCTAATGGCGAAGAGACTCATACTTATAAAGCAAATTCAGAGATGATTATTATATTATTATAGTTTATAAAATAATTCTTTCAAAATAGTTAAACTATTTTTGGAATGAAGACATGATTGTTAATAGTAGGATCATATGTATAGTGGTTGATATTTGGAAGGCAAAAGTGGCCTAGAACTTGCGTGCTATGCCCATGACCTTGTCAAGTTAGTGGTTGCTCTTTTTAAAAAAGAAAAACAGTTTACAAGTATACTGTTGAACTTTAGGGGGAAAATAGTGTTTACTTGTGAGCTTATGGAATCAGGAAATCTGGTTTAAAACTCTTAGGAGAATGTTTTCTGATAAATTCAATTGGCTTCCAGGAAGTCAGTGAAAAATGTATTATTATAGGTAAAATGTGACAGGAAAATTATTTAATTTTGTAATAATGACTGACTACTTCCTTATCAGGGCTCTTAAACCTAATTAACATTTTACCAAGTGAGGAAATAAATAATTTTTAACTGCAGAGATAATGGAAATGGAATAGTCAGTATCTACCACTTTCAAAAAAGATTTTTATCATGTGGTCAATATCCTTATGCTATAGTTTCAGTAGTTATTAAAAATTATCTAGAAGATCTTAAATATGGTCTTTTTCATGAAGAAAAATAGCTACCTACATATGTTTTGGTAGTATACATTGTTTTCTAATCGTGAAATGTAAAATCTTAGGTAATATTTAAAAAGTCTAAGAATAAGTATATATTTTAAGAATCATAACGTGTTACCTGCTTCTACTTCTGTTGAATGCTTTTCTAATTCCATAGCAGTGATAGAGGGATGATAATTCTGATGAGCTCAAAGGTAGGTAAGCTCTGCAGTGTGGGAAGTTCTGCTTAAAATCCATAAGAAAGAAAAAGAAATGAGTGCATGTCCTTAGTTTCTCGTAATCATTGTATTTATTTCAGGAGATCTATCTGGGCAAAGAAACTGTAGGCTTTGAAAGTCTTCTTTTTTTCTTAAGTTGATGATTTCTAATGGGGCTTGAACGTACTTCCCTCTAAAACCAAATTGTTTTTGAAACTGCAGCTTTTATTTGACAAAGCTATAGACCAGGTGAACCATGTTTGTTGACTATTAATTTCAAGGGTGCAGTGTGCAAAGATAGCCTGGGGCCTCTTTCAGGAGCTGTTGTGTATAAAACAGTTAAGGAAAATCAGTATCTGGCCCCAGCCTTCAGTGAAATTAATTTACTGTCAAAGTGAAACTGGGAGGTTACGTAGCTTCAACCTTAATAAGAAGTATGCAGAACAACTTGTTTCAGTGGAAACTCCTTGTCTCTCAAAGCAAGGTGTGCCTCAGTCCTCAGAGTGAGTGAGAATACTTCAGTGAGAACTCTGACTTAAGAACTTTCCTCCTGATAATTCTGTCTTGTTGGGCCAAAGAACAAAGGGCTGGCCTTGATTCAGCCTCAGTGGGGGCACCAGAGCCTTTCAGATGGAATCTGGCAAGTACTTTTCAGGACGCTTATGCCCTCAGATTGTTACTAAAGGAAACAGATGGAAAGGAAAGCAAATAATGGCTTACTGAATAGGAATGCATTTGTTAGTTTTTAGTTTTGGTTATATAATATGGAGACTACTGCAGGTCAAAAGTCTTGTTCTGTCATTATTGTAGATTAAAGGACTTGGTACTGGTTTGATCAGTGGATCACAGTTTGAGGTAGTCTTAGCTTCCCTGGACAGCTTTGACAACATCTGAGACACTTTTTGGTTGTTCTAGCTGGGATGGAGGTGCACAGTCATCTCTAGTGGATTAGGAGTGATGCTAAACACTCATGAATGCCTAGGAAATACCCTACAATGAAGAATTTTCCTACTCCAAAGAGTAGTAAGTGGTGTTGTTGAGAAACTCTAGAAAAGACTTAGAATTCCTTAATTTTCCTTCGTTGCCAACAACATAGCCACTTGGACATGAAGGATACTGACTGTGGAAGATGTTTGACTCATTGTTCCACCATAGCTTCAGATTTACTATCATAACACTGCATTTCCGTGTTAGCTTATTTAAGTGAAGCTCATTGTATTAATTTGAGAATGTGGATGAATAAGCATTTTGTGATTATTTTGCTCGTTATATGTATGCTTGATTTAGCAGAAATATAGCAAACCACCTGATTGCGCATGCGTGTGTGTATGTGTGTGTGTATATGTGTGTGTGTATGTATGTATGTATGTATGTATGTATGTGTGTGCATGTGTGTATGTCAGTCCTGGGGCTTGAATTCAGGGCTTAGGTGCTGTCCCTGAGCTTTTGTGCTCAAAGCTATCACTCTACCTCTTGAGCTACAGCTCCACTTCCAGCTTTTTGGCAGTTAATTCGAGATGAGAGTCCCGGGTTGGTTTTAACCACTAAGACCTCAGCTTCTTGAATAGCTGGGACTGCAGGTGTGAGCCACTGGTGCTTCCCTCCTCTATCTACCTAGGGCCATACACCTGTTGGCCTTCTTGCAAGCTCAATGTAGCTATGATATTCTGAGAATAAATGGGACAGGAGAGTTGGTACCATCTATGATGGGGACCCAAGGCACTTTTTATTGGTGGTGGAGGAGATAAATATATCGTGGGCAAATGGAGCCTGGGAGAGTGGTGTATTGAGAATGAGTAGCAGGAGCCGAGGAATCAGCAAATTGTTGCTAATGAATAATTTCAATAATCCACACCCTGTCCACAGCTACTTTCTAGCAATTTGAGACTAAAATTTAATTTTCCACAACTCGACACTAGTGAAACAGAATCTGAGTATTCTTTATATTTCAGGAGTTACACATAGATACCTGTGATGTGCTTTTCTAACTGAAGTTTATTTCCAGGGCAAGAAGTCATAGTTTTAATTTTTCCAAGTATGTTTGGATGACTCTATTCATCCTGGTATTCTAGCTATTCATGAATCAGTATTCTTTTACTTCTGATATCCCTACTTCATGGATAGAATTCATCTTTACTCCTTTTTTTTTTTTCCTAAAGAGCAAATACAGAAATGTATGATGCAATTTACGTGAATGGTAGATGGAGGTTTACCCATTTTGAAGCCCTGAAATTCAGCTTGCACAATCATCATAAGCATTTATTAAGTATTCACATTGCACTGGGCGTGCTTCATTCCCAGAGAATAGGTGGTATCTGTCACGCCTAGCTGTCTGTGCTTCCCTTCTGTACAAAGGCTGTTGGGGAACAAGGACATTGACCCTGCACCCATGTCACGGCTCACTGAGGAGTTCTGGTAGCAAATGTCATGATCTGTGTGTTTGAGAGAAAGAGTACTAGGGCTTGAACACTGGGCCTACATTGTTCTATTATTTCTTTGCTGGCATTCTACCACTTGATCCACACCTCTACCTTTTACCTTTTACTGGTTAGAGATAAGAGTCTCATGGCCTTTTTTTTCTTATGGTGATAGTTAATTAGAGATAAAAGTCTTATGCATTTTCCTGCCTGGGTTAGCTTTGAACTGAGATCCTTAGATCTCAGCTTCCTGGGTAGCTAGGCATGAATAATTAGTGGTAGTCCCTCCATTCCTTTGCAGCAAATGTTGTGGTCTTTGTAGAGACCTCTGGTCATGCAGAATTAAAGTAACTTAACAGGTAGCCTCGAGGCTATGTGTTAGAGGACTTGGCATTAGCAGAAAAGTGGGGCTCAATAGGAAAGATTTTCTTTTATATTTAAGCCATTCTTCTAACTAGTTCTTATAAAAAAATTTTAGTTGAAAATTCTGAACAGATTGTAAACATGTTTCTTCTTTCCACCCCCTTACCATTTTCATCTAGTTTTTTAGCACTTCTTCAGATACATTCTGTTCATGATATAATTATAGGGTGGCAATGCTTTTGGATACAGTATTTCAATCATGCAAAGAAATTATTTTATAATGTAGGTTTATTCCTTTATTATTTAGGATATTGATGTTTTTAGTTTAAAATGTAGCATTTGAATAGATATTGATTCTTTTTCTGGTTCTTTTTCTTTCCATGTATTGAAGCAGAAATCAAGGATCATTAGTTTTACACATGCTAGCTGTGAAAGGAATGTAGTTGCAAGTAAAAATTAATGTTAGCATCTTTCCATCGTGAAAACAGAGGAGACTCAAAATGATACATTAAGGGTGTAACTGTTCTTTAAAGCTTCAAAAGGGCACTTGATTTTCTGGCAATACTGTAAACTCATTTCTCAGCAGTTAGGTTCCCAGATGGTATCCTGTTTAAACAGTCTGCCAAATTGAGCTGGAGGTATGTGTACGTGTCAGAAATTAAGTTATTTTAATAAGTAAAAAATATTATTTTGAGTTCTTTAATTTTCATCATTTTCGGTTTACAACCTGATTCTACATCTTTTTTCCCCAAGTGTCTTTCAAATGACTATTTCAATATCTTCATTGCATTTTTTAAACAAGCATCATGATACCTTTCCATGGTGAGTCCCACTGCTGATGTTAATATTTTTAGAAGAGGACACCTTATTAGAAGAGGGAAAAAGGGGAGCTCCTGGGTCTGTGCACTTATCTCTGTGTACTTGCAGTCATGTGTTGTGATTAGGGATTTACTAGGAAGGGGACATTACTTCTTCTGGAAGCCTGAGGGTCTGTTTCAGGTCAGCAGCAGAAATATATGGTCAGGTTTCTAAATGCTCTGCATGTTCAAACTTTAGACTATGTAAGAAATTCAGTTGCAGAGCTGAGAAAGTTTGGAAACTATGAAACACATTGAATGCTAACATTAGCCAGAGCAGAACTGAAGTTTGATTTGTATCTGTTTTTCTCCATTTCTAGTTCTTAATCGATTTCTCAGATATCCAGGTGTTCTGGATGCCAATTCTCCTTCCTGAGTCCTGCATTTTCTTAAACCCACAAAGCCACTAGCATGGACTCTGCCTTGGCTTGCTGGGTGATTTTTCATACTGGGTCTTCCCAGGGCCTTTATCTTTTTTTTTTTTTTTTTCAAATTTTTATTATCAAACTGATGTACAGAGAGGTTACAGTTTCATACGTTAGGCATTGGATACATTTCTTGTACTGTTTGTTACCTTGTCCCTCATGCCCCCCTCCCTCCCTCCTTTCCCTCCCCCCCAAGGTGTTCAGTTCACTTACACCAAACAGTTTTGCAAGTATTGCTTTTGTAGTTGTTTCTCTTTTTTTACCCTGTGTCTCTCAAATTTGGTATTCCCTTTGAATTTCCTACTTCCAATACCAGTAATCACGGTTTCCAATATACTCAGATAAGATTACAGAGATAGTGTAGGTACAACCACAGGAAGGTGATACAAGAACATCATCAATAATAGAAACTACACATACACATAGGACGTTGAAAGTAGTTACAACTGTGATATAACAATTGTTTCCATAACATGGAGTTCATTTAACTTGGCATCATCTTATGTGTTCATAAGGGTATAGCTATTGGGCCTTGTGATGCTCTGCTATGGCTTGCCTAAACCTGTACTAATTATTCCCAATAAGGGAGGCCAGGGCCTTTATCTTTACAAGGAACCTCACCTGTCATCCTACTCTAAGAGCCTCCCTTCCTCCCTTGCTGGAGAATCGAATTTGTGATTGACTAGAGTCAGTCCTGGAGAGGGTGGAAATTTGTGGGTCCCCCCCCACCCAAATCCTATACCGTTTGTTTTAAAACAAGGCCCTTCAGAGGGTTAAAGAGAAAGATTCATCTGTTTTTCAAATGACTGTCTGTACCTAATGACTCCAACTTTAAACATTACATGTGCTGACAGATCTGTAGTCCTGTCAGCTGTTTTTTGACACGAGTTTCATCAGTAGCTAGAAGTATTAAGCACTCTTCCTCCCCTCTGAGTTTCTTGTTCTATTTTGGCCTAATTGAATTGATCATTTTGTATCTGGGTAGAAGTGTTGGGAGTGTGTATACCTGAATCTATTTCTAAAGCTACAGAGTAGAAAATAATGCTTAATTAGAAAGAGAAAAGTTTGGTTTTAGAGGAGTTATTCCCTTTTTTGTCATTAAAAAAAGCACTGATTTGCCCGTTCCTATGCGGCAGGGTTATTGTATAAATCCACAGAAAGCAGTGACCAGCCCCTGTTCATGTGGGTGGGAAGATGTCTTCATAGACTCAAAGGTGGAAATAGGTTATAGAAAAATACATTCACAGGGACTGGGAATATGGCTTAGTGGTAGAGTGCTTGCCTAGCATGCATGAAACCCTAGGTTTGATTCCTCAGTATCACATAAACAAAAAAAGCCAGAAATGGGGCTGTGGCTCAAGTGGTAGAGTGCTAGCCTTGAGCAAAAGAAGCTCAAGGACAATGCCCAATTCCTGAATTCAAACCTCACCACTGGCAAAAAATAAATCACATTTATAGGATCTCTGGGAAGAGAGAGATGTACAACCATTTTAATATTTTAATCAGGAAAATGTCTAATTAAAAGTGCTGGCTTTTGTTTGTGTGTGGAAGAATTAGGGGTTGAACTTGGAGTCACTCTACTTTTTTGTTTCAGTTATTTCTCTGATAGTGTGTTACTCTGTTTTTCCCTCTGAACCTGCTTTGAACCAGGATTCTCCTACTTATGTCTCCTTACTAGCTGGGATTATAGGCATGTGCTATCACGCCAGCCTGATATAGGGTTTTTCATCTGGGCATTCAAAGCATGTCTTGTTTTATTTACATGTAAACTCTCCCTGAGTCTTGGAACTAGTTGAAGGCAGGAATGTATATTATTCCTTAGATCTTCTTGGTAGCTTGGTACAAATGTTGATTTGAAGATTGAATTTTAATTATGAGGACTTTGGGAATATTTTAAATCCAAGCTATGAAGGTAGGATTTTAAAGCTGTGTGTGTGTGTGTGTGTGTGTGTGTGTGTGTGTGTGTGTGTATACACGTACATGTGTTTGTTTTTTCATTGTGGAGTCTTCATTTCCATATTTTCACCATTCAATGCAAAGCATATCTGGCAAAGCATCATTGAACTTCTGGTTTCAATTGCCTTTCACTTATCATACCAGAATAATGATATGGCATATTGTTACAACACAATCTGAAACTTGTACAGTTTCAGAGAGAGGTATTTGTTTCCTCACAGTGAGTGAGTAATAAAGTAAAATAAGAACTTTGAACTGTTTAAAGCAATTGGTTGAAATTAAAATGAAGTCTTAGGGCCTGGGAATATGGCTTCGTGGCAGAGTTCTTGCCTTGCATACAAGAAGCTCCGGGTTTGATTCCTCAGCATCACGTATATAGAAAAAGCCAGAAGTGGCACTGTGGCTCAAATGGTAGAGTTCTAGCCTTGCGCAAAATCCAGGGACAGTGGTCAGGCCCTGAGTTCAAGCCCCAGGACTGGCCCAAAAAAATTCTTACGTTGATGTATAACTGATAAAGACAAATTTGTTTTGCTGACAGCTGAGGGATATTTATATACATATATTACATGAAGTATGGGAAACATTCCTCTGTCTTCACATAATTTTTCATCTTCAGATGAGATTGGGTTCATGATGGTAGGGCCATACATAGATAGCTTGTAAAATAAATCTAGAATGTATGCTTAAGATTTCTGGATGGACGCCAGGTGCTGGTGACTCGTGCCTAAAATCCTTGCTACTCAAGAAGCTGAGATCTGAGGACCATAGTTTGAAGCCAGCTGGGACAGGAAAGTTTACAGACTCTTACCTCCAGTTAACCAATGAAAAAGCTAAAAGTGGAGCTAAGGCTCAAGTGGTAGAGCACTCGCCTTGAGCACTAAAACTCAGGGACAGCTCCTAGACCATGAGTTCAAGTCCCAGGATCAGTACACAGATACTTCTAGATGGAAAATATAGTTGTTATACAGAAGTTGATATCTTGTCAAAGCTATGGAATAGAATTTTTGAATAATAAGACCATATAGTGGGGGGAATTTCTTATAAGAAGTCATTAATATTATTTAATAGACTATTTAAAGAACAAATTTATAGTGAAACAAACTCCTTCCAAAGCCAAGATACTTGCCTAGTACCTCTTAATTTTTTCTAGCATTAAACACCAAAGTGGACCCCCAACCCCAGTCATATTGACTTTGACTTTGTCATAGATTAAAACCATTTGAAGAATGTTAACACAAACTTGGTGCTTCCTCAGCAGTTCATTTGAACTGTTTGTACTAGCCCCAGGGTGCTTCACTCATTCTCCCTAGAATGGAGGAAGAAAGTCAAAAGAGATGTGGCAGAAGCATCTTGCACTACAGTAGAGATTTGGTGTTCTCTGAATTGGACTTACCCCCATTCTGTATCTGTTGGTGGCTGAATGACCTTAGGTTCCTCTTCCTTCCTGTGATGGAATGACTTCTTTGTAAATTTAATATTATGGCCAAAAGTAATTAATTACTTGCTGTGTGTCAAGATATCTGCTGATCCCTGGGAAAAGATTAGTAAATAAGATGATGCAATTGCTATTTGTTTGAAATTTAGCAAACACTACCCCTTGGAGTAATTACCCCTTCCTTTAAAGAATATTGTGATTCAATGAAGTCACACATGCCAAGTGTTGAGTATCTGATATACAGTAAGTTCTCAGCAAACATTTTCATAATTTGGCTTGTTTTTATTTTATGAAGGTGTCTGTATGTATAGGGGGGAATGGAAGAAGAAAATCACTCCTGGCTACTTAAGCTGTGATAATGAGACATAGGTGTTAACTTTTCAGAATTTTTGTCATTTAAGACATCCCATTTATATACTGAGAGATGCTATTGAAACAGATTTGTGTATGTGTGTGTGTGTGTGTGTGTGCATGGATGTACGTGTGTGACATTACGAAGGGTGTGAACTCAGGTCGTAAGTGCTGTCCCTTAGCTTTTTCACTCAAGGCAAGGCTCTACCACTTTACCCATAGTTCTACTTCTGGCTTTCTGGTGATTAATTGGAAATAAGAGTGGCTTTGACTTTTTTGCCTGGGGTGCTTTGAACTGGGATCCTCAGATCTCAGCCTCCTGAGTAATTAGAATTATAAGCATGAGCCACTAGCTCATGCATATAATTTTAAGAACAGTTCAGTGTTCTTAAACACAATTTACACTTAGTTAGCCTATTGCAGTTTAATCTAGCAAACCTAGAGAACAGAGAGTAAAGTGATTTATTCTTGCTGCTGTATATGTAGAATGCAGAATTAATTTAGTGTTCTTAGGCTTATTTTTCTTGTATTTTTTTGATAAATTTAAATATTTAGGTTTTTAAGTATTTTGTATTTAACTAATTTTAATTCTATATTTTCCAAAAGAGCAAACCAAAATGCACTTTCACAAATTGGTGTGATACAGTGGGCTGCATATTGAAATCTAAATGCTTTTGTGCTGTTTCTGGGTTTACTTTTATTTCCTCTTTTATTTTTCATTGATTTGAAAAGTGTCATTGTGATCACAAAGATATGATTCTTTAGCTAGATGAGATCAGAATTTGTTATCTCTTTTTGTTGCAGGGCTTATAGTTTCATTCTTTTTGGGATAGGTATTTGTGTTTATTGCTATATTTACTACTGAGGAAAAACTTAGCTTCTCTGGACATCGCACACCTTTTCCTCAAAAGGCAGCCATATGTACTAACAGCATTAAAAGTTTTGAATCTAATGTCTATACTATGTGGTTTTAATCCTAGGCATTAAAAACTTGTAAGTAGCAACAGGCATTTTTTTTTTTTGAGATGAAAAGGCATGCTTATTAAATAGTTCAATTTTACTTATAGATTGAGAAAGTAAAAAAAAAAGAGAAGGGTATTTCTACATATATAACTTGATTTTTTTTTTTTTTGTTCTCCTTTTAAAAAGTAGGGCCTAACGATCAAATGGTTAGGTATAGGGCTGGGGATATAGCCTAGTGGCAAGAGTGCCTGCCTCGAATACACGAGGCCCTAGGTTCGATTCCCCAGCACCACATATACAGAAAACGGCCAGAAGCGGCGCTGTGGCTCAAGTGGCAGAGTGCTAGCCTTGAGCGGGAAGAAGCCAGGGACAGTGCTCAGGCCCTGAGTCCAAGGCCCAGGACTGGCCAAAAAAAAAAAAAAAAAATGGTTAGGTATAGAATAATTAGGGATAAAATATGTGTATTGGATATTGTTCCTGAGAGCTTAAGCTAATGGAACAGTTTTGCTTTAGGGTACCCCAAAACAATTTCTGTCCTGTTGAACTGCCATTCTGAGAGGCATAGATTGCTCATGTTTTTAGCTTGTCATCCAGAGATACATGTTTTATCTGAACACCTCTTCTCAACTTGGGGGCAGTTTATAGGTTATCATTTTATCTTCCAAAGAGCTTAATAGTATTGCTTCAGAAGCCACTGATCAAATATGCACAGTAAACCTAAGAAAACATGACCCTGGATTCACTGAAAAACCTTCAAGGGAATGAGGCCTAATTGACACATACATCTAAGTAGCTCACAGTATAATTCTTTCTTTCTTTCTTTCTTTCTTTCTTTCTTTCTTTCTTTCTTTCTTTCTTTCTTTCTTTCTTTCTTTCTTTCTTTCTCTTTCTTTCTTTCTTTCTTTCTTTCTTTCTTCTTTCTTTCTTTCTTTCTTTCTTTCTTTCTTTCTTTCTTTCTTTCTTTCTTTCTTTCTTTCTTTCTTTCTTTCTTTCTTTCTTTCTTTCTTTCTTTCTTTCTTTCTTTCTTTCTTCTTCTTTTTCTTTCTTTCTTTCTCCAGTCCTGGGGCGTGGACTCAGGGCCTGAGCACTGTCCCTCACTTCCTTTTGCTCAAGGCTAGCGCTCTACCTCTTGAGCCAAAGTGCCACTTACAGTTTTTTCTGCTTATGTGGTGCTGAGGAATTGAACCCAGGGCTTCATGCATGCTAGGCAAGCACTCTCCCGCTAAGCCATATTCCCAGCCCCACAGTATCATTCTTAACTGTATTTGATAAGCGTGCTTTGATAGGTATATAATCCTTCAACAAGAAGATGAAAACTATACTTTGAATTAACACAATTCAAATAAACCAATTTTTCTTAAGTTTGAAAAAAGAGTAGAGGTTTAGTCATTTTGGAGAAGCACCTGCTTTAATTTAAGCTCTGTTTTATTGACTTTCTCAATTCAACAAGGGTTTATTCTATGTGCTAAGAGCAAGTTGGGGGTAAAATCCATAAGTAAAACTTCAAGTACATATTATATATTTTCATGTACTTCTGTATCTTATTTCATTATACTAATATTGAGGGATGCCATATTTCCTTGTTATTTTATGTCTTTTGCTTTTTAATTTACTGAGATGTAGAAATAGTCTTCCAAGGAGTCAGTATATATGGGTAAACAATCTGGCTGAACATGTTACTAGATTTGTTTTGACAGAAGGAAAATTGCAACTATTGTTTATTACATGCTTAGGTTTGTATATAGTAGTGTATTTACTGATAGATTGATTAAAATAGTATGTGCGCACACACACACACACACACACACATTTCTGAGGGTAACACCCCAGATTTTTCTTTTTTTTTATTGTCAGGATGCTGTACATAGAGGTTAAACTACATACTTAAGGTAGTGATTACGTATATATTTCTTGTCATGCCAGTTATCCCCCCTCCTAGTTTTTCTCCTTCCTTTCCTCCCCCAGCCCCTTACCCCACCTCCCTTGCTTTCTTAATTTTTTTTCAGAGACCAAAACATGAAATAAAGATAAACAGAGACCATATCCTTAATGTCCATTGTACCTCTAGTCTATAGTGCTTAGGACTTCTGTGGTTGAAGACCCCAGATTTTGTTAACATGGATACTGAATTCATTTCACTCTAAAGGTACTTGGAAAATAGGTGAGATTTTATCATGAAATATGTGACCACAGCATACCAAGTGCTGGTTGAGAACTAGAGCTCAGTATCCTTTCTTCCCCTATTTCCTGTTTTCCTTTTCCTATTATTTATAAGAAAGTGATGGAGAAAATATTTACTAAAGACCTAACTTACTATGCATTGATTTATACTGTGGGTTGTCAGAGCAGAAGACAAGTGTTCCCAGAGTATACGGACATAGCACAGTGCTCATGAGCTGAAGGATTTTGGAGGTGTGTGAGTGTATCTAGGAGTTTTCTCACTTATGACCATTTGTCTCATACCATGTCAATATTTAATATCCATTAAAGGACGTTGAACCCTGTGGGGAGGGAAAGAATTCCTTTTCCTTTTCTACTTTGGTCTTAAAACCAACAGCAGACTAGAAGAAAAGCAATCTTATGTTGTGCTTTTGGAAATAGGGGTACTGAAATGAATTATGATTAACAGCTTGAAGTCAAGACTGAATTTGGAGTGATAAATAACCAGAAGATTAGGAAATCACTGAACATCTTAGAAATATTCCTATCATGATTATTGGATTAGTTCTTATCCACGTATGTCTAAACCTATCAGGCAGTGTCAAGTGTGTTACATAAGTTATTTCTAAACTAGAAACAGCCCAGCTAGGCATTTCCTTTTACTTCAGATGCCTGAAGTGAAATGAGGCAGAGAGAAGACAAACTTCCTTAGCTGGATGACCTTGGGTAAATAATCAAGTGAGGCTTTTAATTCCTGGTATCTTAGCCTCAAAACATCTCCCCTTTTACTGTGCTGGCTAAGCAGACTTAAATGGTCTTAGAAATTCACTTATGTTTTTCTACTGCTGTGTGGCAAACCTTGTCACAAATTACTTTTTAACCTAGCTGGCTTTCACCAAAATGGATTCATGTGCATGTTTGCTATGAACTCATTTGAAATAGCTTTGCATTACAATCCCTAGGAGTGGTTTTTCTTTTGCATGCTAAGTAACTTTATTGGCAATATTAGTATATACCTACAAATATAAGGTCATTGATTTCTATGACTTCCCGATTTTAGGAATGTTAAGTGTGCACACATTTATTTTTATAACAAATGAGCTATAGTGCAAGTGGGATCCTCCAGCTCCGGAGAAGTAAGAGTTATTTGAATTTTATTGATAGGTGTATATAAATATCTTAAAAGGTTTTATAGCATTTAAGTTGACATTTATGAATGCTCAATTGTACTTTTCATGATAATGGAACATTTTTGTTAGAAGTGGAAGATTGTAAAACTTTACTAATCTAAATTGCTTAGGATCATACCATTACACTTTGACCTTTGTAGCATTCTTGTGAAACTTGGCTTTAAAAATAGAACTGATAGGGCTGGGGATATAGCCTAGTGGCAAGAGTGCCTGCCTTGGATACACGAGGCCCTAGGTTCGATTCCCCAGCACCACATATACAGAAAACGGCCAGAAGCGGCGCTGTGGCTCAAGTGGCAGAGTGCTAGCCTTGAGCGGGAAGAAGCCAGGGACAGTGCTCAGGCCCTGAGTCCAAGGCCCAGGACTGGCAAAAAAAAAAAAAAAAAAAAAATAGAACTGATAAATCTACTTTATTTAGACTAATTCTTTCTTTACTAAATTAAAAAAATAGTAATTTTTCTGTGCGTAGGGGGCCACACCTATAATCATAGCTGCTCAGGAGGCTGAGAACTGAGGATCGTAGTTCCAAGCCAACTGGGACAGAAAAGTAAACTTATGTGAGACTTTTAACTCTAGTTAACCAACAAAAAGCTGTGGTTGAAGTAGTACAATGCCAGCCTTGAATAAAAAATGTAAGGGATAACACCCAGACCCTCAATTCTTTGGGCTGGAACTCAGGGCTTGGGCTCTGTCTCTGAGATTCTTTTGCTCAAGGCTAGCACTCTACCACTTGAGCCACAGTACCGCTTCTGGCTTTTTCGGAGTAGTTCATTGGAAATAAGAATCCCATGAACTTTTCTCCTTGGACTCACTTTGAACCATAGTCCTCACATCTTAGCCTTCTGAGTAGGTAGGATTACTGGTAAGCCACCAGTGCCTGGTTTACACAAACTTTTAAAGATTACTAATTTGAAGCTTTATTCTAAAGACCAAGTTACAATCCACATAAAAGTTACTGCCATGTTATCTATTCTGTTTTATTCAAGGAGAACATTATTACAGTCTACCGCCCTAAGTCCTGCTGCTACCCTTGTAGCTGCTGGAGGGTTCCAAACAGGTGGTGAGCCTCCAGCATCAAGTCTAACAATAAATAGCACAATATAATTCTAGAACGATGAAATGCCTCTCTGGTTACTAGCAAGAAAGTAGGGGATCAGTCACTGACTCAGAAAAGCAAAGTCCAAGCAATGACTCAAGCACACAAACACTTGAGGAATTCCTTTACCAGTATTTACAATAGTGGAGTCATCACTTCCCTTGCCAAGCCTTTAGAAACTACTTCTGAAGTTCCAAATGAGTGGCAGTGTCTAATAGGAAAAAAGATATTTACTAAACTTTCCCTTTGTGACACATAGACATATGAAACTCATAGCCTAAGATAGGGCTAAAGCAGAAAAATATAGATAGAAACTATTTTTAAAATAACAAGTAGGTGGGTTAGATTTGATAATAATTACTTGGGTTTAATGTTATGGAATAAGTAAAGGAAAAACTGTTTTTGAGCGCGTGTAGATTGGAATATTTGGACGTTTTCATTTTTTGTTTATTTTTTTGGTTGGTTGTGGAGCTTGACCTCAGGACCTGGATACTGACTGAACTTTTTTGCTCAAGGCTAGTGTTCATCCACTTGAACTACAGCTCCACGTTTGGCTTTTTGGTGGTTAGTTGGGTAAATGAGTCTCACAGGCTTTCCTGCCTGAGCTGGCTTTGAAATGTGATCCTTAGATCTCAGCTTCCTAAGCAGCTTTGGTTACAGGTGTGAGCCAGAGCATCTGGCTTTTTTTTTTTTAAGCCAGTGTAATCTTCAAACAGCTTATAAAATAGGTGGCTGAATTGTATGGAACCCCAGGCTCAGCGATACATTCAGGGTCACATGCTTAATAATTGTTAGCAAGTAAAAACCCTCACATGACTTCAGATCTGGTGCTCCTTCCATGTTTAAAGGAAAGAGATTTAATAAACATATGTTAATGTGTCAATTGGACATGAATTTCTTCAGGGTGGTCAGGTATGAAGAAAGTTCTGGAACTACATGGGGGGAAAGGGAAAGGGGGAGGGAGGAGGAATGAGGGAGGAGGTAACAAACAGTACAAGAAATGTATCCAATGCCTAACAAATGAAACTGTAACCGCTCTGTATATCAGTCTGACAATAAAAATTAAAAAAAAAGAAAGTTCTGGAACTAATAGAGTAGTTTGTTTTAATAGCTGTGAGTGGTAAGTTGAGGTTGTGAACCAGACTAAGTGGCTGTTTTAAACAAATGCTTCTCAAACTTCAATGTTCGTATGTAGGGAGGGGTTTGTTCAGGTGCAGGCTATAATCTATTAGGTCTGGAGTTGGGTGGGATCTTGTATTTTTCATGGGATCTTGTATTTTATCAATGGGACACATCTGAGTGATAATTCCACACACTGGAGTGAGACTTAATAAATATCTTGCAATGTAAGTGTATATCCTAAAGTGGGATAGGATTTGCTTGTAAAGTGAAAAGTTGAGTGACTAGTATATTCAGGGGCATAGAGATAAGAGGTTCAAATGAAATGTTTTAGAGTTCTCTTAAGGTCTAAAATGGTAAAGTTGCTAGACATAAGATTTGTGCTTTTCTTTTTTGAATACTCAGAGATTGAACCCAGGGATTTGTGCATGTTAGGCAAATGTTCAACCACTTTAACCATGTCACTATGCAGCACTTTGGCTTTTATTTTCTTTTGGAGACAGAGTCTTGAATCATGACCACATGCTGAGATTACAGGCATATGCCATCATGTCTGGCTAGGTCTATTTTGTTTTTATTTTGTTCCAGTCCTGGGGCTTGAATTCAGGGCCCCCGGCAGTGTCTCTGAGCTTTTGTTCTCAAGGCCAGCACTCTTACAACTTGAGCCACATGGCTCCTCTTTTTTTTGGTGTTTAATTGGAGATAAGAGTCTCAAGGACTTTCTTGCTTGGTCTGGCTTCGAACCCTGATCCTCAAGGTCTCAGCCACCTAAGTAGCAAAAATTAAAGATATGAACCACCAGCACCCAACTGTTTATTACTTCTGAGGTATATTTTAGTGGTGCAAGCTTGAGGCTTGAATCTCTATTGTAGTTTGGCACACTAGAACAAAGTGACAGGTTGGGATGAGCTTGGGTGGTACTTGGAATGTCCTGGTTAGGAAGTTTACACTTAATTGTCATGGTTTTTGGATTTGTTTTTGACCCAAGGGCTAAAAGCATCAATTCAGAAAGATGTGATAAGGAGGTAATGTATAAAATGGATCACAGAATGGAGACTGGAAGACCGAGGAAAATGATTGGGTTTTCTGGGCATTGTGATTATGATAAAAATGGTCTCCAAGAACCATTGGGATCACAATGATAGAAATGAAAATAAAGAATTGTCTCAGCCAGCCAGATTTACTTCTGCATCATCAGCTAAAAATCTGGCAACAGCTAAAAATTTGGCAAGCAAGCATACAGCAGGCAGTCTGTTCCCTGTTTATTGCTAACACAGCAGACCCTGTCCCTTTGCTCAGATTGGTTGAGCTCAGGTTCTGTTCCTGATTGGCTAGTTTGAACAGGGTAAAATGTATTGACATATGTTGACTTTGAAATAAGAGCTGGTGGCACACACCTGTAATCTTAGCAACTCAGGAGGCTGACATCTGAGGATCATGGTTTGAGCTTGAGCAGGAAAGATGGTGAGACTCTTATCTCTAATTAATCACCAGAAAAGCTGGAAGTGGAGCTGTGGCTGAAGTGGTAGAACACTAGGCTTGAACAAAAAGAATCCCAGGGACAGTGCCAAGCCCCAGGACAGGCACAAAACAAAAACAGAAAATACCAGTTGCTCCACATTGTCCCAACATGTATTGTCATCAGTGTGTTAGACTTTAGATTTGCTACCTAGTGGCATTTTATTCATTAGGAGTTCTTTTGACATTTTCCACAGGACAAATGATACTCAGCATTTTCTTGCGTATGTATTAAACAATTCACATAAATATTTGGAAGAGCCTTTCAAAGTTTTGTCCATTTCTACTGTTTGTTTTAAAGATAACAGTTTATTTTTTAACTTTTTTTGTTGTATTTTATGCAGCAGTTAGACAACCAGATCATTTATCCTGCCTTGATTCTAAACCTGTGAAGGCATTCTTCTGGTACTAGTATTGGGGCATGAACTCAGGGCTTTTCTTTCTTACTTGCATTCTTTTTTCTCACTCAAGACTGACACTCTACCATTTGAATCACATCTCTACTTCTGGCTTTTTGCTGATCAATAAGAGAGAAGATTCTCATGGACTTTCCTGCCTTGTCTGGCTTTGAATCACAATCCTTAGATCTGTCTCCTAAATAGCTAAGATTCTAGGCATGAGCCATTGGAGCCAGGGTTAAAACATGCTTTATGCATTCTTTTCAGTAAAGGATCTGAGGCATTTAAAAGAGTGTCCATAATGAAACAAGATATAGGATATTACCAACCTTAACAAAGGGCCATGGAGAATAAAAGGAGAGTCCTTAGGGAATTACAGCAGAAGCCTAAAGTCTGATGTTAATTTCTGTGTATATAAGTAATGGTTGAGGTTCATTCTCATCTGCCCTCATATAGATATCCTCCAGTTGCTCCAGCGCTAATTTTGGAAAAGACTATTACATTACTTTGGCACTGTAGTTGAACACCAATTGTTGCTCTAAGTATGCATCTATTTCTGGGTCTGTTCTGTTCCACGGTCTACATACCTCCCTGCTGCCTGATCTACATGTGAATTGTCATTTTAACCATTGTCTTTTACCTTTCTTTTAACCCTAGGAAAGAATTCACTCTTTCACTGAAGTTGCATAAACAAAGTTGTTGATAGCTGCAGTAGCTTCTGAACATATTTCCAGAATCAGGAACTTTTGCAATCTGGGATGACTGGCTGTGAGGGGTATCGTCCCTTTGAGAGCAATGCCCTACTTTGCCCTGTAGAGGGTAGGTTTTCTTCTGGATCCAGATGTATCTAAAATCAGTCTAGAGAATACAACAACACTGCATGGGCTGGCCTTTGTGTTCTCAATAGTAACAAGTACTGCTTGTGAGCATGCGCAGAGTTAAGGCCAATGTCATTGGAACTCATTCCAGTTTGCTAAAGACTTGCTTCTTAAGTGGATGATGTGTCCTGTCAATTCTAGTAATAGGTATAAAAGAAACAAGCCCTAGCAACTCAGGAGATCTGAGATCTGTGGATCACAGCTCAAAGCCAATTGGAACAAAATCCATCAGACTGTTATCTCCAACTGATTACCGAAATCTGGAAGTGGAGCTGTGTCTTAAGATGTTGAACTCTAGCCAAGCACAGTAGCTCTGAGATAGCACCCAGGCCTTTGAGTTCAAGCCTCGGGACTAACACACATTCACACACACAAAAGATACTTAGAAAGGACATTATTTTGTTAAGAATTTAGTAGTAAGTCTTTATATCTAGGAGTGAAGTCTTTTTGGCATTTGTTCATGAATGGGTGAGTAAAGGGTCATGAATGATACTTCATGAAAGTCGTAATCTTTTTTTTTGTTTGTTTGTTTTTTTGTTTCCATTCACCTTCTGTGCTTATGACTAAGTTCAGGGCCTTATACATGCTAGACAAGTGCTCTGCCCATACCCCTAGCCCTAATAACCTTCTGACTTCTAAACATCCATCCCTTCTCCCTATAAGTACATTATTAGTCACGATTCCCTTGCTCCTTTCTAAGTAACACAGAAGGTAGTGTTGTATCTCTTTCTTATGATCCATTGAAACTCAGAAAAAATTTGAGATTATATTATTTGAAAACCAACTTAAAAATTACGTGATAGAATTTCTTTTGGGGAATGCCTTTGATAGCATTACTTTTCTGCTATCAGTGATTATTATTTGAAAAGAATTTTAAGGTGAGGACTTTAAAATTGGCTTTTATTGAGTATGAGTATATTGAGGATGGAACCATAGATCATTGAATATGCTTCCACTGAGCTACATATCCCCTTTCCTGGACATACATTTAAGAGCAGATAAATAGTATTAAAAGTTGTCAGCAGTCTGGGGTATATTATTCCACAAGTACAATCCAGGCTATACCTGGGAGCATCTAGGTATATCAGTGTAGTCATGTTACGGCAGTGTGTGTGTGTGTGTGTACACACTGTTTCATCGGAATTTACCAGAAACCCTCTGAGGGAGAAAGGCTCTCTAGGGAGACCAGTACAGCTTGGTGTTGACAGGTACACCCACGTTAAACACATTGTGGGAACTGCTCATTGCGAGAACTGCTAAGTTGAAGACTTTTTCCTCAGAGTTAAAAATCAGAATATCAAGCTGGGTGCTCGTGGGTCATGCCTATAATCTTAGCTACACCAGAGGCTGAGATCTGACGATCTTGGTTCAAAGCCAGCCAGAGCAGGAAAGTCTGTGAGACTCTTAACCTTTAGTAAACTACTCAGAAGAAGCCTGAGTGGCATTGTGGTCAGATGGTAGAGCTGCAGCCTTGAGTACATAGAAACTCAGGGACAGCAACCAGGCCCTGAGTTCAAGTCTCAGGACCAGCAAAAAAGAAAGAAAGAAAATACAAATATAAGCATGGAAGGTACTAAAGAGATATTTTCATCCATTGCAGATTCTTCACTGATAGGAAAAATATGTCTCAGAAGAAAGTGGCTGGTAGTTTTTGCTCCATCAGCAGTGAGCTAGGAAGAATGTCAGACCTCTGGCCCACATCTTTTTTTTTTTTTTTTTTTTTGCAGAAATTAGAACACTTTATTATAAGCATTTCAAGAATATAAACTGATTTTGTATGAGGATACTTTTAAACTTATCTGGTCCACATCTTGATTGTGGATATAGTTATCTTCTCTGTCTCTCAGCTCAGGTCAACAACAGAAACAAGATTCCAAAGAGACTATTTGATTTTATGTAAGGCTAACCTCATTTCTTACTATTTCAGTGAGTATCTGTAATAATGGTACTTTAGTTTTTTTTTACTTTATTATGTTGTTTGAAGTTAGGAATGTGAATAAAATGACTGGTTTTAAAATTTAGGGCACTTTACCTGTGTTAGTCAGACACAAATATGTCCATATTATTACATGATTTTGGATACAAAGGATATTTACTGATGACAATTTAATTTCTGTGCATCTACATCTCAGCCTGCTGAGTAGCTAGAATTACAGGCATGAACTACTGATGGCCAGCTACACATTTTGTTTTCTTTTTTTATATAGTAATTTTTTTTTAAATTTTTTATTGTCAAACTGATGTACAGAGAGGTTATAGTTTCATATGTTAGGCATTGGATACATTTCTTGTACTGTTTGTTATCTCCTCCCTCATTCTCCCCTCCCCCTTCCCCTTCCCCCCCCCCCGCCCCCCATGAGTTGTTCAGTTCATTTACACCAAACAGTTTTGCAAGTATTGCTTTTGTAGTCATTTGTTTTTTTTATCCTGTGTCTCTCGATTTTGGTATTCCCTTTCAGTTTCCTAGTTCTAATACCAGTTGTTTTCTTTTTTGTCAGGCCTGGGGCTTGAACTCAGGGCCTGGGCACTATTTCTGAGCTTTTTTCTTTTTTCCCCTCTCAATGCTAGTACTGTACCACTTTGAACCACAGCTCCACTTCTGATTTTCTGGTGGTTAAGATTTTCCTTCTCAGGCTGGCTTTGAACTAACATTCTCAGATCTCAGGTTTCTAGTAGCTAGGATTACAGTTATAAGCCACCAATGCCCAGGTATACATATTATTTTTTTTTGTGAACAACTTTGTTGTTATAATTGTGTAATGTTTTCTAACAAGGTATTATAATCATGCTTATTTACTCTTTTACCACATTCAGGTGTGCTATTCCAGTGTTATTTAGGGCAGATATTTATAATGGGGGCGGGGGGGCAGAAATCAGAGATTAGGTGATCCCAAACTAATTTTTCCGCTGGTTTCTTACCCATTCTTGGTCTTCAGGGACATAAAACAGGACTGTATGGTATTATAAGGAAATTATAAAATGAGTAGCATTCCTTTAAAGCTAACATTGGTTGCCTTCTCAGAAATCCTATGGAAGAAATTTCTTCAGCGCTACTTGGATTCAAGATAAGTGGATAGTTGTTTTTTTTCCCTAGGTGTTCTCTTCTATATCCCTGAGGGGTGCTGCTATGCGTTGTTATGTAATCAACTCAGTGCCCTTTTCTGCTTCTTATGTGTAGTGTCCACAAGTGCATTTTTGAGATGTTTTCTTAGTGTAGCTAAGCACCATGAATCATACTAAGGATTTTCTTTTCCCCAGTCAATACTTGAAAGTCCTTAGCAGTGTTTCCAGGCTTTTCACAAAATGTGCTCTTTACTATTTGTTTTCTAATTCTAGATAATAATGCAGGAGGAATTCTACTTCAGTTTACTTCTTTAGAAAAGTAACTCAAGCCACTGAGATTGTAGTTTCAATCCAGGTGTAATTTTAATTTTGCTGTGACCACGGCTTTCAGTCATGAGTTTGTAGCAGTCTCCTCCTGGAGAGATGTTCTGGATAAGACTCAAGTGGGCAGTGAAGGGTATCTGTGAAAGGATAGGTATAGTCTAGATGTATTTGGAAGCTAGGGTTGATGAGATTGGGTAATGGGGGTAGTGAAAATTTTGGGAGTGAAGAGTTGTTTTGCTTAGGTCTCAGCTTTGAACTTGTGGGCCTTTGACCAGTGCTGAGCAAGGATGAGCAGTTCTTGGGGATTGCATGATGCATGCATTTAAGAATTTAAATTTGAAATTATTGGGAGGGATAATAACAGTGGGACTATATATCACTGAAAAAAGTTCCCTGGGAAAAATTAGGAGAATTGAGTCTGGAGAAGATAAGGTGAGGGAAAGAGAGGCCAGTAGAAATTGAAATAATATTGATTAATGTGGGACAATTTAAAAAAGGAATTAACAAATAAATGAGGATTGGTGGAGTATACCTGTATCCAGCACTGAGGGGGTTGAGGAAGGATTGTGAATTGGAGGTTGGCCTTGGTTACATGACAAGATCCTGTCTCACAACGAAAGCAAGCACGAAACAGTGGATGAAATGAAAACAATTGAAATTGCAACAAGTGCAAACTAGTTTGAAAAGCTCCTGATTCAACATGTATTGTACTTGAAAGTTGGACTGACATGCAGAGATATATTAACCTGAATTAGAAAGTCAGAAATGATATTTGTTTGAACCAGGTTCATTCTTTTTATGTAGGAACTTGGTTTTATAAAATACTTGACAATACGCTGATAATTATGAAAGTCCATATGGAAGGCTAAGTATGAAATAGAAAGTATGTGTGCACATATATACACACATATGTGTAAAATGGAAGATTATCACAAAGTATTAAGTTAAAAGCAGATTTAAATGTTTGCCTTTTTCTATTTATAGCTGGCACCCTACTTTTTGAGCCATGCCTCCACTTCCAGCTTTTTGCTGGCTAATTAGAGATTAAATGTATCTTTGAGCCATGCCTCCACTTCCAGCTTTTTGCTGGTTAATTAGAGATTAAATCTATCTTGGATTTGTCTGTACAGACTGGCTTAAAACTTCCATTCTAGTCTTATTTTGCATACCATATGAGGGTTTTGGTTGCCACTGATGTTTGAACTCAGGGTCTCATACTTGCTAGGCAAATGCTCTGCCACTGAGCCATGTCTCCAGCCCTGTTGCCCATGTCACTTTTAAACTCATGATCCTCCTGCCTTACCTTCTTTGTCTTGTTGATCTACTAGGGTGTATAGGTCACCACAGCAGTCTAGATTTGAAGCTGTAAGAGTTAAAATGAAATATTTCTTTCAAACTAGGAGGATTATTTGTGGTTATATAGATATACTATATTAATGTTCAGATGTTTCAGTGTGTGCACAAGTGTTCTAAGCTATATGGAATGCAGGATTTAGTCTGTACAGATGAGGTAATAACTTGCATTAAGCTTAATTGGAGAGACAAAAGTTGGAATATAATATCACTGAAGGAGCAAAGGAAGATTTGATAAGTCATTTCTTACTACTTTAACTCTGTATAAAGTGAATTATATGGTTTTCTAAGGTAGCAGGAATGCAGATCTATAATTTTTTTCAGCCCTAATATTGAGTACATTTATTGAATCTCTATTGTGATTCAAGTACTGAATTAAGTCATACTTGCTCTTTGAGCCGAAAAAGTATGTATTTTCATAATCTTTTCAGGTATGTAGGCTTTGCTTGGCTGTTTGCTGTTTCATATAGTAACTGTCACTTTCCAGATTACAGTCATTCTATGACCCTTTCAGCTAATTATAGGCCCCAAGGAACCTCTATTTGCTTAGAGGAATTGGGTTCTTACATTCTCTCCATGAGTGGTCCTTGGTGATGGGCAATGTTGTCCCTCAGGGGATAGTTGGCACTGTGTGGACACATTTCTGACTTTCAGGACCTGGTGAGCTGCTGGGATCCAGAGGCCAGAGAACAGCAATTCTGCTCTACTCCCTGCAATGTCCAGGACAGTCCCCGAAGGACAAAGAATTATGAGGTTCATAACGTTAATATTGCTGAGGCCAAGAAACCGTGTTCTAAAATTATGTTATATCCATTAAGCTTTGGCAGAAATAAAATTGTAGAAAAGTTAAGGATTTTATTTTTAATGAACGTTAAAGGTTTGTGTGGACTAGGCAAAATTTAGGTCACAAGTGACTTAGGACATAAACCTCGGGCTCTCCTGGGGTAGATAGTAAAATTTGAAGTAAGCTTCACTTATAGACAAGGGAGAATAATTGATTAAGTTACACAGAGACTTCTGAACATGTTGCAGGAATAGTTTAATATGTATTATATTGACCATACAGGGTTTGTGTTACAGACACATATAACATACATCATATATTTAAATTACAGCTAAGGAATTGGCATAATGATATAATAACTTACAAGTAATAACTTACATCATCTACTTTAAAGCCTTTTTTTTTTTTTTTTGCCAGTCCTGGGGCTTGAACTCTGGGCCTGGGTACTGTCCCTGTGCTTAAGGCTAGTGCTCTACCACTTGAGCCACAGTGTCACTTTCAGCCTTTTCTGAGTAGTTTTGGGGACTTTTCTGCCTGGGCTAGCTTCAAATAGCAATCCTCAGATCCCAGACCGAGTAGCTAGGATTACAGATGTGAGCCAAGAAGAGTATATTTATATGCTAGGCTCCTGTTTGACATTTCACAAGTGTAAAGATGATAATAACCTTATTTCTTAAGAAAGATAGCCTCATTTTGCCTTGTATATGCTTACTTTGTCATCTTCTTTTCTTTGTGGTGCTTGGGATTCAGTTCAAGCCCTTGTTCATGCTGGCCAAGTACTTTACCACTTTGTTGTAGCCTCGGTACCTATAGCCATTTATTTATAGCTGATAATTTCTCTTCCTACAGGAACTATACTTTGAAGGGTGATACTTTCCTCTCATTGGCAAAATATGAAGAGTCAATATGTTACAGCTGCTCTTTCAGAATTATGGTGATGGTGGTGATGGTAATTCATGTACTTGGAAGTTTTTTAAAAATGCTTTGGCAGGGCTGGGGATATAGCCTAGTGGCAAGAGTGCCTGCCTCGGATACACGAGGCCCTAGGTTCGATTCCCCAGCACCACATATACAGAAAACGGCCAGAAGCGGCGCTGTGGCTCAAGTGGCAGAGTGCTAGCCTTGAGCGGGAAGAAGCCAGGGACAGTGCTCAGGCCCTGAGTCCAAGGCCCAGGACTGGCAAAAAAAAAAAAATGCTTTGGCAGTTTTCCATTGGGAGACCTAGAATGAGTTGCATAGGCAAGATAATGGGATATGTGTCTAACTTTTGCCATTTCCTGTTACCAAATAGGGAAATTCTGCATGTCATTGGAAGACAGATTTAGGAAGGAAATTACTATGGGTAGGCTTTGAGCTACGCTTTGAGAAAATAGTGATAGCTATTTTAGGATATTAAAATCATTGTTGATAATTAAGACTAAATTACTTTGAAAATTTATTACAGTAGAAAGTACTGGTGATTATATTAATCAAAACAAGTTCTTGAAGTCTATGAAACATATCATGTCTTTACAGTTTTGTGACCTTGGGAAAATTTCTTAAGCTTTTAGAATTTGTTTTCTAATGTCTAAATCATGCCCTGTATTCAAAAAGGAGATAAAAATGTAGAACAATCAAGAGAATGCTTGATATAAAGTACTTAGTGAAGACAGTTGTTATGGTTATATGAATTATGTACTCAAGTAGAACTTAAAAACACAATTGGAATACACTTCACTGTAGTAATATCCTTAAGATTTCTTGTAGCTTATTTATTTTCTTCTTAGACCTAATTGGCCTTTAAGATTTTAATCACTCTTCTTTCAAAATATTCAAAAAGCAAAACCTTTAAAATGAGAGTAAAGTTAGCTTCCTTGATATAGAACTTGTTAGAATTTTACTTTGATAATATATATATACACATATATATATATTCAAGAGGACAAATAGTATTAGTATTTTTAACTTATTTTGCCCTGCAATCCTTTTTTTTAACTGTATTTTTTTTCTTTTCTTTTTGGTACTGGGGATCGAACCCAGGATGTTGCACTTGCTAGGCAAATGCTTTGCCACTGAGCTACATCCCAGCCCACTTGCTCTGTAATCCTATTAGAATTTTGTTTTGTGGTGCACTGTTTGAGAAAATATGAATAGAAGTAGGTAGTTCTGATGTCATGATCTTAATAGCTAGAACATATTCGTCTTTAAGTTGCATTTTGTATTGACTTTGAGCATGAATTAAGAGAAACACAAAAGATGACCGTTTCAGTATTCTTTTTAATTGTATCTTTGGCAACATCAGTGTTTTTGCTACCATTAAAAAAACCCTTTTATTATAGAGGGATTACAGTTACATAAGTCAGGCAGTGAGTACATTTCCTTTTAAACAGTGTCCCTCATTCTTTCTCAGTTTTCTCGCGTCCAATCACCCTCTCACCTAAGTGTTCATTTCCAACGTAGTGTGTCTAGTGAGTTTCACTGCTGAACTAGTTCACCCATTGTCCCACCATTTCTGTGCTTCCCTTCCCCCTCCTCAAATCAGATAAACTTACATATAAGACAACGGAGACAGAAATCAAAAACAGCCACAGAATGGAATAAACCAAAGAAAAAAGGAAAAAGAAAAGAACCACAAACTACAATAAAAAACAAAAAACCTCTTGCTTCCATTTTTTGCTATCATTAAAAAAAATAAACCAATCTTATTTATTTATTTATTCATTCATTTTCTCACGCATCCTAAGTAAACATTCTATTGCTAAGGCACATTCCCAGCCCTTGCTACCATTTCTATTGGTGTTAATATTTGTTACTTTTTTCCTGTTGAGGAGAAGCTGTTAGTAATTTAGTATATGTGTGGAGATGTCAGGGTAGATGAGAAATGGTTCTGTTACTCCTCACTCATCAACTCTCCCTTTCTGGGGCATTATTGACCTAGTTTTCCCTCCTTCTCGCCTTCACTGCTGTAGATCACTCCTTTCACCTTGGGTGGTCCTCCTTAGTTAGCTTTTAGCCTTTCTTTTCTGCTTCTTAACCTTGACGTGTTGATTTTCTAGGGCTCAATCCTTGGACCTCTTCTCTGCATGGATTGTACTTATTTTCCAGGTGATCTCAGTCTCATGACTTACGTTTTCATTTATATGCTGGCAGTGCCCCCAATTCTTTCCCCAGTCTAAATCTCTACCTTGAACACCTTACTTGAAATTCTCATCGCAACCTATTCAAACATTTCAGCTGTGTTAGGTGTCTTGCCCTTTATATCCCATACCCACTATCTCCATTGCTGCAGTCATGTAGCAGTGTTACCAATAGGAAAAAAAAGTTGTGGGTAAGTTTCTGTGTTTGACTTTCCTTCTCCTATTTTATATAATTTTTCTCCACTCTACTTAATAAATAGATTGATTCTGTGTTCAGTAGTTCATTTTAAAATACTTTATTTCTGGTTTATTGAAGTATACATGAGTCTCAATTGTGAATTTAGCTTTATGAAATAAGCAAGCCTCTTATGGAAAGTAGAAGATATTTTGCAAGAGTCTCTGGTTGAATGTGGGCTCAACCTTCAGCTCAGCTTTGGGATCAGCACTCTTCATTTATGTTATTTCAGTGGGACTCTGCCAGGCTCTTTCAATGCATGAATTTTTCCGTTCTCTCTTTAAGCGAATGTGCTATTTTTATAGTGTGTGGGAAGGGAGTGAAATTTAATAACAAGTTTATTTTTAACAAGAGCTTACTTATTCATGTCATGATTATAATACGCATTATGTTGCTAGGGCATAAGCTGTTGAATTTCCAGGAGTTTTTGTTTTTTTTCCTCACACAGCTAAGTTTGAAAGTTAGCTTTCAGTATCCAGGCTCACTAATTATCTCAAAGGCCGGTGTTATTTATTGAAGTGTCATTTTTGTGGTTTCTATGCTAATCAGAGTTTCATTTTGAAGAAATGGCAGATTCAAACTCATGAGTCACTGGGAGGCTGTCATATAGAATGAGGTTTCATTTTTAGATGAAGGTGGGAGGGGAAAAAGAAGTTCAATTTCTTACTTTTTTCTTTTCTGTTTAAGGCAGCTTGCCCTTTTTTTGAAAGAAGGAAGGAGGACTGAAGTATTCTAAGAATTAATCTTTAACTTCTTTGATTCTCACATCTTTCTGACACAGTGATAGGTGGTAGTATTTGTGCAGTTTTAAATAATACAATAGATGAACTTCCATTAAGAGAATAGAACTTCCATTAATAGACAAGGCCAGTGCCTGATAGATTCCTAAATGCCTAATTGATTTGGGCATTTTGAATAAAAAATGGTCCTTTTCTTTTGAAATTATAGTGTTGGAAATTTTCTTGCTATGTTTCTTAAAAATTGTCTAAGTGTACTAGAGTGGCTCAGAACTCTGAGATTTTCCTTCTATTTCAAGATCACTGTTTTATTGCAAGTGTAAAAATGCTGTTATTTGCTAGGGTTTGACTATGTCCTTAAGAATTCATGTGTTGAAAACTCAATCGCCAGTGGAACAGTGTTGGGACATAGCTCAGTTAAGAAGTGATTAAAGTGGTGCCAGTAGCTCATACCTCTCATGCCTGTAATCCTAGTTACTTGGGAGGCTGAGATTTGAGGATCAGGGTTTAAAGCCAGCCCTGGCCAGAAAGTCCGTGAGACTCTTATCTCCAATTAGCCACCAGAAAACCCAGAAGTGGCACTGTGGCTCAGATGCACTAGCCTTGAGCTGAAGAGCTCAGGGACAGTGCCCAAGCTGAGTTCAAGCCCCATGACCTACCAAAAAACAAAAAGTGATTAGAGCTTTGCCCTCATGAATGGATTAAAGAATGAGGTAGTTAGGAGTAGGTTCCAGATAAAAAGATATGTTTGGTTGCCTTCCTTCTTCTACTCTTTCTCCACCCTCTACCAAATATGGACCCTTTGGCCTTGGAATTCTCCACTTCCAGAATTTTAAGAAATAACTTTATTTTCTTTATAAATCACCCCTGCCTATGGCATTCTGTTCTACCAACACAACACAGACTAAGACACCATTGTCTTGTCATTAGAAGCTTTGAGTTGTCACTGCTCACTCCATCCTTACCCCATATATTTGACAGATATAAACCAGATGCTAGCCACATATTCTTTTGCTACGTACTTAGAAAAATCATGATTCAGGACCTATTTTCTTGCTCCCCTCTTCCACGCCTCTCCTCTTCTGTTGTGAACAGGTGGCCAGTAGCATAAGCAACACAAGCAACAACTGGAGAATGAAGATTACTTAGTGGTTTGGAGAAGGACCAAGTATCCAACGAGTCCAGCTTCTTTAATGTCAACCCAGTTCCCAAGAGGCAACGCCCAGGTCAGCTGTTGCCACCCAGGGCTGGGCTGAGCCTCTAGGAAGCTTCCTCTCCTTCTTGTGGGAAGTAGCCTCGTGGGACACAATCACTGAATCAGTTGTAGCTGTTCTGGAGAGAAAAGAGGGAGGTGGAAACTTTTTCTGGTAGTCGTTTGGTATGAAGAGTCTCCTGTGCTGTCCCAGCTCCCTTGTTAGCTGGGGAGACCTGGATTTCTTTCTTGCAATGGTGGCAGGTGGGACCACATTTCTTACCTTCTCTGTTATAATCTGTCCCATGGTAGCTGGGGAAAAATGTTTCCTATCGACCAGAAATTCCAGAGCTGTATGTCAAATTCCCTCATGTAATGCTTCAGTCAGCTCAGAACTATATTTGATCTTCTCTGAGATTGGCTTGGACAAGGCAGGCCAGGGGAAGGGGGAGAAAAGATGATTTGGAGTGGGGAAGATGCAGCTCTTTTGCGACCCTAGGCTTGAACGTAGCATGCGAAGACTGGGCCTTCCAGTGCTGCACATGACAAACTGGATGCTGAGATTTAGGAGCAGGACAGAAAAAGTGAGATTTTATGTCAAACTATGAAGATTGATGCCTTGGGGAACAACTTTGTGTTTCTCTTGACCCTTTATATGCTAAGCTGGCTCTGTGTGTAGATTTAGGTATTTTATGAACATTTACATGCTTGGCTGTCTTTGCCAGGTCTTCTGTGGTTTGCTCTGGGATAAAGCCATGTATCAGGAAAGTTCCAGCTCATTTTAGCCCACAGAGGAGAGCAGGGAAGGTTGTGGTGGGCGCTTTGTAATGGTTCAGAGTTAACTGTCTGAAAGATTGTGTTGGTGCAACACAGCTGGCTGGCATACACTGGTAAAGTATAATCTCATTCATTAGCACTTTGTTCTCAAGCTATGCTGTCAGGTATGAGGGAGAGAAGGGTTTGGATATGTGGACCTATTTTCTTCTCAGATGTTGATCTTTTGAAAGGGTATTTGGCCAGTGCACACCCTGTTAGTCTGTGAATGGGTGGGGAGGGCTGGTTTGGTGCCAGTATGATCATTTGGACAATCCTTGTACTACCACATATTTATCTTGCCCTTTTTGTTTGACCCTATTCTACAAATAGTTTCCGATACTTGTTTAATGCCTTCTGTGGCAAGAGGGCAAGGAAAGGATAATGGAGAGCAGCCCAAATTATGTTCCACAAAAATGTCTCTTTGGGGTGGGAAAAACTTTATATGTAGTGGGAGAAGTTGATTCCTTTGGCCATTGCCCTTTCCCCCAATAGTTTGGCCAAGGGGAATAATTAGGGATAGTCTTGAAATGGCTGGTTTATTTGTTCTTTGTAGGTCCAACAGTCTTTAAATCTCTCAATGGAGTCCAGGCGAGGTTTTGGGAACAATGCAGTAATATCAACAGGCTCTTAGAGCTGGTCAAAGTGGAGGAGGTCGGAGCCCTGAGTCCCCTTGGCTGAGCTGCCCCACATGGCAAGACCTGACCTCACATCCCTTGAGGAGACAGCAGCAGCACCATGTCCCTGGGCCTTTTGTTAGAAATGACTTCTTGATACACTCACATGAGTATTTTTAAATCTCTTGAGTGAAGTAAAAAAATGGATATTCAGCCTTAGAATGTCTGGTTATGAGTACTGAAGAACTCAGAATCGGGGGGTGACAGCTGGTGAGTGACATATCTTCTGGTCTTTGGTCAGGTGGTAAAAGAATGACTACAATTCCAGTATTCAATTAGTAGCATGGAATATTTACTTTGCATTGACTATTTTGTGAATAGTAAACATAGGATTTAAATATTTGAGTATGATCCGAGCACGGAATAAGGGCTCTCAGAATATTCATTCAGGATGGTTTTTCTCCCGATTATTTAAAATACTATTGACCTATTAGTTTTAGCAGTATATTTGGGGTTTGATGCAGGTATAAATTCTCTGGTCTTTTTCATAAGAGACTAACATTTAACTTTTGTGCAGATTGGCCTTTGGTTTTGTATCTATCTTGTTTGTTTTAAATCATTGATACATGATTAAAAAGAGCACTTTTAGTTGCAATTTTAACGATAATAGCTCTACAAAAGCCTAATTATAAGCACTAATGTTTTATCTGAGATAAATTTGGATATATGTGAAGTAAGAAGGTGAAAGCAAATTAGTGGTTTATTTTGATGTTATATAACTTGAGGATCTTCTGGACTTGTTTTGTTTTTCTTAACTCATTTTAGGCTTTTTTTCCTAACTTATATTTGTGTAACTAGTGAGTGAGAACATTTATGTGCCGTGTTATTAGGCATTGTAAAACAAATATTTTTGTGCAAGTCCCTAGTGGGTAGACTCTGTCATAAATCTCTTGGACTATAGCAGTGTATCATTACAAAAACCCTTTTTGGATTTTTGGTGCAGGAGAGAAAGACAAAACTAAAACAAAAGCAAAAAACAAAGCAAAAATACCCTAGAATGTGCATATAATAAATGGTTATAAATACAAAAGCAAAAAGAAAACAGAACAAAAGAGGGCAGGATGAAGTGAAGGAGTTGTAGGCAGGCTGGTTTCGATGGAGGTTTCTGGGTTCAACATGACTGCAGTTGGAGGGGTCAGGCTAATGATATTGTACTGATGATTCTGTACTCATGATACTGATGATTGTTGATGAGCATGTCACTGTAAACTAGGGATGACAATTTTTCCTAATCTGGAACATTTTTTCCTTACTTTCCCAATTTACTGCAATCAATGGTACAAATTAATACAGGCAGTGGGAGACATACCTGACTCTGACTGCCTTGCTTTTTTTTTTTTTTGGTCGGTCATGGGGCTTGAATTCAGGGCCTGGGTGCTGTCCTTGAGCTAGCTAGTACTCTGCCACTTTGAACCACAGCACCACTTCAGTTTTCTGGTGGCTAATTGGAGATAAGAATCTCATGGACTTTTCTGTCCAGGCTGGCTTTGAACTGTTACCCTCAGATCTCAGCCTCCTGAGAGGATTACAGGTGTGAGCCATCAGGCACCCTGCTTGACTGGCTTCTTAATCATGGTATTATGCCCCATCCAGTCAGGACACACGTGCTTTGAGTGAGTTACTCAACTTTGGAGATACACTGCCTTATTTTTGGCTCTGATGGATTGTGCAGTAACTTGGCAGGCTTGCAGAGCTCTTGTTACCCTCAGGCCTGTTCTATTTTAAAGGCCTTGGGGTTGTGCCCTGTGGCTGGCTCTCCCCCGCCTGTTGCTGCCTGTTTCCTGACTTCAGGCAGTGATGTTCGCTCTGTGTCAGAGAGAGTGAGAAAACTCTTTATTCCTGTAAATGATTGCCCATTGAATTCTTGGACGGTATGTTTGAGTGATAGGGCAGTCATTTGGCTGGCCTATGTATCATCATGTCCAAAAACATGTTGTAAATGCTCATAGTTAGAGGGGAATGTAAAGTGAATGGAGGGCAATCATGACAAGGTCACTGCCATTGTATCTAACATAGATATAAACTTTAACTTCTTATTTCTAATGACTGCTATCTCATGATAAAACGTCAAAAGAGGATGAGTGTGTTGGGGTGGAGCCTTTGTTGAGGGTGGTGGAAAGGAGGTCAGGGATTCAAGAGAGCTTCTTTATTAATAAGTCTTCTTTCAAGTTCTTATAAAAGTGGATAACTATGGGACCAATACAGCTTTGTACTGAATATTGATTTTCTTGTGTGTTTAGGATAATTTAATATTAACGTACATATATTGGTTGTTAATCTAACAGCTCTTATTTGTCATTGTCAGTTTCTGGTGATTTGTGACTTCTAAAGTAACATAATGGGGCTGGGAATATGGCCTAATGGCAAGAGTGCTTGCCTCTTATACGTGAAGCCCTAGGTTCGATTCCTCAGCACCACATATACAGAAAAGGCTAGAAGTGGTGCTGTGGCTCACATGGTAGAGTGTTAGCCTTGAGCAAAAAGAAGCCAGGGACAGTGCTCAGGCCCTGAGTTCAAAGCCCAGGACTGGCAAAAAAAATAAAATTAAAGTAGCATAGTATTAAATTTTATAAGATGATTTCATTTTACAGAAGATAAGTTTTGATTGAAGATGAACTGAACAATTGACCTGTGAAATTTGTATTTCCTTTTTTTGAATTTTAATATGCATAATCTATGATCAATGTTAACTATGTATTGTATATTAGTATATAAGATATATGTACATTAATATGTGATATATCACACATAACTATATATTATTCATATATATAATGTCATATGATATGTTATGATAGATTATAGATTATACATATAATACTTTGTAAATTGCAAACTTTAAAATGTAAAATTCAAAGATTTATTTAGGAACTGAACACAGTTAGGTTAGCCAGTTTCCACATAAAAATGCAAATGATTATCATAGAGCAACCTCACTCTTTGCCCATGTCTTCTGTCTATGATTCCCTCCCACAAACATCATCACTATGCTCATTTGTAGCACATCTTTGTTTTGCATGTTTTTGCACTTTCATTCCATTCATATAATTTGTACTCATTTGTGCTTGGCTTTCCTTTTTGCTTATAATTTCTCAGACTGAACCATATGGTTGAATTTAGTTGTAGGTTGTTCATTCTCTTTTTTGCTCTATTATGTTTAATCGTGTACATATTCCATAATTATTCCCACTGTTCCGGACTTATGCACATAATCCAGATTTTTGTATTACTCTAAATGTTGCTTATAAACATTCTTGTTTATGACTTTAGCTGAAAAAGATAAGCTCTGCTGTTGGCCCTATCTATACCTAGAAATAGAATTTCTGGGTCATAGAATATGGGCATATTTAGCGTAAAGAGATACAAGTGAGATAAGAATATAAATGTACAAATTTATGTATTTCCCAGTAGTGTGAGAGTTGGACAATTTTGTTGATGAGATGCTTTTAGAGAGTGAATGGGAGTATGCATTATTCTTAAGTTCATTTTTGTTCATGTTTATATTATAAAAAGGAATATATGTATACAAGTGTGTATATATATTCAAACATGGTGGTAAAGTGTACTTGTATACATTTCATTTTATGCCACTTGTGGTTAGGCTGAGAAACCATTCTAGATACCATTGTTCATCAATGCTGTGTGTATCATGGTGGAAAACATTCTTAATGTGACCCATTGTCTTTGTACAAATCGCATACTGTTGGCTCTTCAACATCGAGGTGACATCTGCCTCTCAGCTTGTATAAATATTGTACAGGCGGGTAAAATTCCCATAATTCTTGTCACTGTGTAGCTTCGTCAGGTGGAGGCTTATGGCTGTTTGGCGGGGGAGAGGGGCTTGACCTTGGCCTCATACTCTCACTTGGCTGTTTTGCTCAAGGTGGGTGCTCTACTACTTGAGCCATACCTCTACTTCTGGCTCTTTGCTTCTTAATTGGAGAAACAATAACAAAAGCCCAGCTTACATGGCTAATTTTTTTCATCGTCTGCAGAGTCATGGTATCATATTCATGTTTATTTGTTTTTTCCAGTCCTGGGGCTTGAACTCAGGGCCTGAGCACTGTCCCTGAGCTTCTTTTTATTCAAGGCTATCACTCTACCACTTGAGCCACAGCACAACATCCAGTGTTTTCTCTGTATGTGCTGCTAAGGAATCAAACCCAGGGCTTTGTGCATGTTAGGCAAGCGATCTACCACCAAGCCAGATTCCTAGTCTGGTATCAGAGTCTTGGAAACTTGGATAACCCCCTCATGAACAGTAGGGGAAAAGTGCAAAACTATTTTTATCCACCTTTTAAGGATTTTTTTCATGTGTCTTAAATTTCCTGTCATGAACACAGACTGATTTTGTTGATTGGGTTTAAGCAATGCTTAAAGTAAATTACATTGTAAAGTGTCAGAGTATAATAGATAAAATGCATCAAAAGTTATCTTTTTTTTGGTAGAGAACTGACTGACATATTTAATTGTACCAGTGGCTATGGAAAAATTCTCATATACTCTGAAAGATAATATTCACAGAACCTTAGAATAAAAAGGACTTTTCAGTTAGTAATACAAAGTTCATGGAAATGGCCTAATAGATATTTTCTTTTTCTTTACAGGCAAGAAGAGACTGACAGGAGAGTGAAAAATGTAAGATATAGTTACTTTGATGAAGCACTAAAATAATTGTTTGCTTTTGTTTTCTGTAAGAACTAGATAAAAAATTATACTCAGAATCTTATGTTTCTTTAAATCAAATTTTTAACCTAGGAATCAACCAGCCAGAAAAATACACTTAAATATGAGATAAAAGAGTGAATGGTATTTATGAAGATGGTCGTTATATTACTATGTGGGAAGGACAAACTCATTTTAGGACTTTTAGGGGAACATGTAGGAAGCATCCAGAACTCACAGGGAAAATACTGAATACTTAAGAAGTCTAGTTCACCCTAAACTCATAGGGCACTGGACATTCTGTATAGATAGAAGAATGTCTAAGGGAAAGCCTTAGTTCTAGTTATTTTTTTGTGCCAGTCCTGGAGTTTAAACTCATTGCCTGGGCACTATCCCTGAGCTTTTGTGCTCAAGGCTAGTGCACTGCCACTTTGAGCCACTGCACCATTTCCAGCTTCCTGGTAGTTAATTAGAGATAAGAATCTCACAGACGTTATTATCCAGGAAGGCTTCAAACCTTGATCCTCAGATCTCAGCTTCCTGCGTGGCTAGAATTACAAGCATGAGTCAAGGCGCCAGGCTGAGAAAGCTTTACTAAGGAAGCTGAGGCTTTACTTATTTTTAGACATTCATTTTATATTTTATTGGAGAAATGTCAATGGATTAAAAAGTTGTACCTGTGTTTGCTTTTCATAAAGTTTTATTTTTAATTAGTAGACTACATGAATACCTTTTGGGATCTGAGCATTTTCGCTCCCTCCCTCCCACCTCCTTTCCTCCCTTCCTCCTCCCTCCCTGCCTCCCTTCTCTCCTGCCTCCCTTTTCTCCCTCGTTTCCTTCCTTTCTTCTTTCCTTTCTCTCTCTTTCTCTCTTTTCTTTGTTATGGTATTAGGGCTTGAACTCAGAGCCTGGGCATTGTCCCTGAACTTTTATGCTCAAGGCTAGCGTTCTACCACTTGAGCTACAACTCTACTTAGAGATTTTGGCTGAGTAATTAAAGAAGCCCTGCCTGGCTGTGTTCGGATTGCAACCCTCAGATTTTAGCCTCCTGAGTAGCTAGAATTTTAGATATGAGCTACTGGTGACTAGCCCGAGTTTTTTGACCTGAGAACTTGATCAGAAACAAGAAAATGTGGCAAGAACAATTAAGATTTCTAATGTCTCTTCTTCCATAAATGTAAAATTCTGCCTTTCAGTAGTATATGAGTTATCTACCTATATCATTCACCTGCATTTGAAGCTGGAATTTATTACTAAACCAACTGATGTTTTTTATGGTATTTTTTTCTTTTTAAGGTTTTGATAACCTTATACTGGCTGGGAAGAAAAGCACAAAGCAACCCTTGCTATCATGGTCCCTATCTTAATTTGAAAGCATTTGAGAATCTTTTAGGACAAGCTCTGACTAAGGTAAGAAAATTATACTTATATAAGGTGACTACTGTAACAAATACTATTTTCTCATCATCTTATCTTCTTCCTTTTCATCTGGAATGAAAATGGCAGTTCAGACTGTGTTTTCTCCACTCTGGACTGGGTAGGAAGGATTATAATTTATTTGCTGGCTTTATATGTTACAGCTATTGAAGGAGTTAGTCTGTTCGAGAGGCCTTTCTCATAGACAGCAGCTCCTCTCCCCTTCCCTCCTCTTTCGTTTTTCTTTTTTTTGGGGGGGGGGGGAATGTAGTGCTGATGTTTGAATAAAGGCCTTCCATTTGCTAGGCTGGTCCTCTACTATTTGAACCACACCCTAGCCATTTTTGCTTTACTTATTTTTTAGAGTGGATCTCTTGCTTTGTGCTAGGACTAGGCTTGAACTTCAGTCTTCCTACCTCCATCCTCCCACAAGTGTATATCTTACAACTTGATTGTTGGATGAGATAGAGTTTTGCTAACTGTTTTCCTGGACTAGCCTTAAACCAGGATCCTCCCAATCTTTGCATCCCAGGTACAGGAATTACAGGCAAGAGTCACTATGTGTAGTGACATTTATCTCTTAATTTTAGTTGATTTGATGATATACACATAAATTTCCTTCTTGAAATTACACACTATATAACTTAAATGTTTCAGTACTCATTATGAACTTGACCTGCAGTTAAAAGGCACTTCTAGCGGCTATTCACATTTATGAAAGTATCTCAGTTTCCTTATATTAATATGTTCTTGTCATGAGTCATGTCTTCCTTCCAATGTCATGATACTGCTTTTGTTTCCTGAAGTGTAGTGAGTGCTAAATAAACCATGATAATGTTAGAATCCTGTTTTCATGCAAAGTTTGTTCCTTCAAATCCTGGAATTGAAATAACAGCCTTTTAAATGCTTAAAGACTGAGAAGAGTTCCTGACTGAACTTAGTTCTTCCAAGTCTTTACATAGAAAGCCCTATGTGAAAGTCAGTTTCTCTGAGGGAGGTATTTATCCAGGAGAATTTACAAGACTAAGAAGAAAATACAGACTCACATACTCAGAATGACAAGACACCATACAATTAACCATGGTTGCTACTTTTAATTACCTAATTAAATTAGTTAATTTAGGGTTTTGCTAGGGAGCCCAGGCTGGCTCCATATTTGAGATTCTCTTGCCTTGGCTTCCTGAATGCTGGGATTACAGACTAATGCCACCATGCCTATTTTATGGGATGTTCTGAAGATTAAATAACAATAAGATCATTAGTATTATTTCTGACACACCGTAAGAATGCAATAAGTGATTTCAGTTCATAATGAAAAACGACACCTTGCCGTACATCTATGTTTCTCTTTAGAGGTCTTTGAAACTTACTTTATTTTATCTCACATATGTGATAGTGAGAAGAAATTGTAGAGCCTTTTTTGGGTTGTAAGAGTGAACAGAACTGTGTTAGAATTCTTGGAGGTGACAAGCTAGTACAGTGTATGCATTCTGACCTAGAAGTTGAGTGAACACTCACTATGGGCGAGGGACTCAACCACACAGAACACAGTCGTCTGAATCTGACCCTGCCTTGAAGAAGGGTGAACTCTGACCCCAGGAGAACCTTGCTTTACCGTGGTGTCAGCTAAGAACTCATTCAGGGAAAAGTGATGTGGGGCTTTGCCTCATGCATTAGTTTTCTTTATGGCCTTTGAGTCATTTTATAACTGTGAGTCAGGCTGAATAGTCTTAATACGAAAGATTGTGTTAGAAATGACCTTACAGGGCCATTTCATGTTCCCAGTATCAAGGTTAGTGGGCAGAAAAAGACCTTTGCGCTGGGTAACTGGTGGCTAACACCTGTAATCCTAGGTACATAGATGGCTGAGTTCTGAGGATCAAGGTTCAAAGCTGGGGTAGGAAAGTCTGTGAGATTCTTATCTCCAAATAACCACTCAGAAAAAGCCCAGATGGTGCTATGGCTCAAATGAGAGAGTGCTAGCCTTGAGCAAAAGAAGATCAGGGACAGTGCTCAGGCCCAGAGTTCAAGTCCCAGGACCAGGGGAAAATAAAAGAACCTTTGGTTAAGCCCTCCCCACCTCCCACCCACCCAACAAATAAACCTACCTTTTGTGATTCTGTTATCCTGTTATTACCAAGTAGGAATTTGTGTGGGAAACATGTGAATATATTGCTGATTTGGTTGCAGTTTTACTTATTTATTTATTTATTTTATTTATTTATTTTATTTTGGCCAGTCCTGGGGCTTGGACTCAGGGCCTGAGCACTGTCCCTGGCTTCCTTTACCTCAAGGCTAGCACTCTGCCACCTGAGCCACAGCGCCACTTCTGGCCATTTTCTGTATATGTGGTGCTGGGGAATCGAACCCAGGGCCTCATGTATACGAGGCAGGCACTCTTGCCACTAGGCCATATCCCCAGCCCTGGTTGCAGTTTTATTAAAATGAAAATCTTTGTGCTTATCATTCACAGTTTAACTAGATAATGCTTATAACTAATCTGAAATAATGATTAAAAAATACTTGGTTTTGGAAGTGGAAGGATGGTTCAAGGGCCTGAAGCAAAAAATTCAAGCTAAAGCTCATGCAAGGCCCTGAGGTCAAGCCCTATTAGTGGTACCATAGACACACACACACACACACGTATAGTGTGTGTGTGTGTGTGTGTGCATGTCATTAATTTTTTTTTTTTTTTTTTTTTTGGCCAAGCACTGGTAGCTTATACTTGTAATCCTAGATACTCAGGAGACCGAGATCTAAGGATTACAGTTCAGAGCCGCCTAGAGAGAAATGTTGGTGAGAGTCAACCACCAACAAGCCAGAAGTGGAGCTGTATCTTAGGTGGTAGAGCACCAGCCTTGAGCTTAAAAGCTAAGAGACAGAGCTCTGTCTTTGACTTCAAGCATAGTACTGGCACCAAAACAAATAACCACAAAACCTTTATATAAACTATTGTGCTAGAGTCAAGTTTAAGGGAACTCATTTTACAACACTTGTCATGTAAGGTGTTCCCAAATGAGACTGCACGGCTAGACTAGGGTTATTTTGTTACAGAAGCAGCCTGTTATGAACCACTTCTCTAACATTTATGATATGAAAAATTATCTTGTCTGCTAGCTCAGCATGTTAAATATTTAAGATACTGGAAGGAGTTAAAGATTATCTTTAAATTTTATCATGTTATATTCAGATCCATATTGTGTTTGTACCGTCCCTAGACCTAGCCTCCCCATCTGCCTGGAAACAGCAGATGTAGAAGAGGCTGACATTTGCATGATGCAATGTCAACACCAATAACAGAACGCCTGGCACATAAAGCATGTGAAATCTTACTTAGATCTACTAGACCTTATGGGCACTGCAAACACTTGTCAAACAGCTGCACCATGAATTGGTGGATTTGGTGTGAGTCAGAAGTGGGCCTCAGACAGCTGCTAATTTTTCATTGAGAACACTTTCAGCCCTTTCCTATGTCAAAGTTACTCATAATGAAAAGTTGAGAAAGTAATAAATCAAGTAAACATCTGACTCAATTTAAATTTTCTTGTTTGGCTTTATGTATGTACCTATACAGTCTTATCATTGTAGTCCCCACCTCCCCCCTTTTTTTATTGTGCCAGTACCAGGGGCTTGAACTCAGGACATGGTGTTTTACCACTTGAGCCACTCTTCTACTGCTGCTTTTTTGTTGGTTACTTGGAGATAAGAGTGGCTCATATTTATTTGTCCTTGCTTGCTTTGAATCATGATCTTTAGATCTTAGCCTTCTGAGTAACTAGCATTATAGGTGTGAGACACTGGCACTCAGTTCTGATTATACTTAATCATTTTCAGATACATTTTAAATATTTAGTGTGAATCTCCTAAGAATATTTTTTCTTTGAAAAATTTTCAAGAAGTCTCCTAACTATTCCCTAGAATTTATTAAGTGGTTTACTTCCTGGTATTTGGAGTCTCCCAACTTAACCTTCATAGATTTTAAAAATTTGAACAATGACTCAATCAAAGTTTGCAAATTATATTTTGTTTTCAGTAATTCCTAAGTTCTTTGTATTAGCAAATTTCACCTAAAAGTAACATTGCTAATTTTTACTTAATTGAGCTTTGAACATAAGTATTTCACTTAAGTTTTGCCATTGAATTTCAGAGGGCTATTAATTAAAAATGCTTATTTTGAGTAATTTCCATAGAATTTACAAACATACCAGTACCAGCCTTTGTGTTTCTTACATGAGCAAAACAAATACTTAGATCTAAGGAAAGTAAATGTCACATGTCAGCAAATAGTATGCCTCAATTGACTCATCAAAAAAGGCAACCTTTCTGGAAGCTGTTAATTCACTCCTGTAATCCAAGCTGAGATTTAAGGATCTTGGTTCAAAGTCATCCAGGGTAGGAAAGTCCATGAGACTCTTACCTTTAACCAGGAGAACAAAACAAAACAAGCAAGTAAACAAACAAACAAAAAATAACCCCTCAAGAACTGTGTTCAGACTCGAAGTTTAAGCCCCAGGACCAGCACAAAAACAAAAAGAAACATAGAAAGCCAACGTCTATAGCAACACCTCAGATTGCAGTTTTGTAGTTAGTGAAAACAACTGAATTCCATAATGCATAGATCCATTGGTCTTGCTCTTAAAAAAAAAAAAACAACAACAACTTATTTTTGAAGGATTATAGGACATTCAAGTTATGGTGTTTTTTTTTGTTTTTTTTTTTTTTTTTTGCCAGTCCTGGGCCTTGGACTCAGGGCCTGAGCACTGTCCCTGGCTTCCCGCTCAAGGCTAGCACTCTGCCACTTGAGCCACAGCGCCGCTTCTGGCCGTTTTCTGTATATGTGGTGCTGGGGAATCGAACCTAGGGCCTCGTGTATCCGAGGCAGGCACTCTTGCCGCTAGGCTATATCCCCAGCCCTCAAGTTATGGTTTTTTTTTTTTTTTTTTTTTTGGCCAGTCCTGGGGCTTGGACTCAGGGCCTGAGCACTGTCCCTGGCTTCTTCCCGCTCAAGGCTAGCACTCTGCCACTTGAGCCACAGCGCCACTTCTGGCCGTTTTCTGTATATGTGGTGCTGGGGAATCGAACCTAGGGCCTCGTGTATCCGAGGCAGGCACTCTTGCCACTAGGCTATATCCCCAGCCCTCAAGTTATGGTTTTGTTTAGCATAAATGAAGTATTTCCTGGATATTAGATTGTATAACATTACTGACTTAGGTCCTTTTTTTGTGTCTAAATTAATGTGGTTTTCTTTTGTATGTTCTTTTTCTTGGGGGGGGGGTGTCTCATATTGATTTGGCCAGAAAATTTTAAATAATTATAGACTTTATAGTATTTTTTTTTTTTTACCAGTCCTGGGGCTTGAACTCAGGGCCTGAGCACTGTCCTTGGCTTCTTTTTGCTCAAGGCTAGTACTCTACCATGTGAGCCACAGCGCCACTCCTGGCTTTTTTTCTATATATGTGGTGCTGAGGAATCGAACCCAGGGATTCATGTATATGAGGCGAGCACTTTACCACTCTGCCATATTCCCAGCCCGTAGACTTTGTAGTCTTTTGGTTAAAAAAACTTTATTTCATTAGACTGTTCTTTCTTAATTTAATTTAGGCCATAGTATATCATTCAGTAATATCAACTATCTCCTTACTGCTATTTTGAAGCAGATGTATTTTCGGGCTTTCTGATGTTTATGATAACTCAGTATTCTTATTTCTTTTTTGGTGGTCATGGAGTTTAAAGTAAGGGCCTCACAGTTGCTGGGCAGGTGCTGTACCATTGAGATCAGCCCTATTTTTTGCTGGGTATTTTTGAGATAGGGTCTTGCATCCTTCCTGCGTGTGTTTCTAGACAGTGACTTCCCTACTAACCCTGGTTCCAGAGATGACAGGAAAACACCACAGTGTCCAGATTTCCTTTGCTGTTTCAGGGACTATTCTGCTTGAGCTGATTTAGAACTTCAAGCCTGCCAATCTCAGCCCACCATGACAGATATAAGCCACTGGTGTTTGATTAGGCTCTTGCTTTTATGCTCAGGCTAAACTGGAATGTGATCCTCCTATTTGTGCCTTTCCGAATCACTGGTATAGTAGGCACATACCACTATACCTATCCCATACTGAGATCCTCTGATCTCTGCCTCCCAAGTAGCTGAGATTACAGGCTTGAGCTACTGCTTCTAACATACTCACCATTCATATGTTCTCCCTAGGCGCTTGAAGACTCCAGCTGCCTGAACAGAAGTGGCCGTGACAGTGGCTACAGTGATTTCTGGTGTTCTGACCGAGGAGAATTTCTTGCTCCTCCAAGTAGACATAAGAGGGAAGATTCCTTTGAGAGCTTGGACTCGTTGGGCTCCCGGTCACTGACCAGCTGCTCCTCAGATATCACACTGAGAGGGGGGCGAGACGGTGAGTTGCAGTTTGGGCTGCCAGTTTAGTTTTGTTTGCATAGTCAGAGAAGGTTGGGAATAAGAGAAAGTAGAATAATGTAATGAAAGTGCATTTGGCAAAAATTACCTCTCATTGGGTTTTAAGGACTTGCAGAATTACTGTAAATTTTTAATTGTTCTCCTCATACTGAAGATAATTTCCATTTACTTTATTGTAATTTTAGATGGGCTGTGACTACGTTACCAGTGAGAACCTATTCCTGAAGAGATTACTTTTCAATATTCATTAAATGATGTAAAAATATGCAGGAAAAAGTATTTCAGTAATTATCTCTAAGTTTTGATAGACTGGGTCACATGCTAGCATAGTGACTTCTGTTGAATGCAGGGTAGAGCATTTGTGAAAGAAACTTGGTAATGCAAACTCCTCTGTTAGAAGAAGAGGGAACCTCTGTTCAGAGCAATTGTTTTAATATGGCTACTAATTATTTCTATGGCTACTAGGTAGTGTCAGCAGATTGAGTAGATTGAAATCACAAGTAAAATTTATTGAAATGCTAGGATCGTAACTCAATGCAGAATGTAACTTAACATTCCTAAGACCCTGGTTTAAACTGTTAGCACCAGAAAGAAATGTTTTTGGTTTTTTTTCCCCTTGATGTATCTATGCTTTTACCAACAACATCAAGAGAAATTGTCAATTCTTCTTGTGAATTGTGCTTGATTAGTAGGAATTTTACTTTGCTTGTTTATTATGGGCATCATTATATATTTAAATGTTTCTACTAAGACTTTTATTATGAAACAGACCTCAAATACCAGCAAATACAATGAATTAGACATGATTTTAAAAAACACCTAAATTCTTTAGCTTTCGAGTTGTAATAGTATTATTTTAAAGCGTGAATGGCTGTTGAAGCTTTAACTTTTATAAAGACTACTGCATTTCTTGGATGTTTGCTTCCTAGGTTTGACATTTTCATAGCAGAAATGATAACTGCCATAGCTATAGGGAAATAGATCTGAGTTTACAGTTTATCTGTGTGCTTAAAGTTGTAAACATGGAGTTTGAAATTCTCAAACCATCATACTACTTTATTCAATAAGGAACCTACCATATCTATTATTTAAACTTACATCTGGCTATGAAGCATAAGAGAAAGTGTAGGCTATGCAGATTTCAGCAATTCAGTTGACTGCAGCAGCGATGCAGGGGTTCTCGTCCTCAGGCACCTGGGCTGGGGGCCAAGTGTGTGTAAATGGAGCCGAGGGCCATAGTCACATTGCTTCCTGGTCTCCAGAAAATATTTGCAAATGGGCCTCGTTTAAAGAATGTGGAGGTTGCTGGGTGCTGGTGGCTCACTCTAGCTACTCAGGAGGCTGAGATCATGGTTTGAAGTAAGCCAGTTCAGGTAAAATAGAACATGAAACTCTTCTCTCCAATGAACTACCAAAATGCCTGAAGTGAAGCTGTAGTCTTGAATGAAAAAGCTAAGCTTTAGGACTGACACAAAACAAAACAAAAACAACAAAACAAAACTAGAGAAAATAATACTGTAAATAAAAACCGTAGAGTGCTGTACAGGTTAAAACGGGATTCCAATTTGAAAGATTCAGAATTTGAAGAGTTTGATTTTTAAAATGTCTTATGTATATGTTGGCAAGAATCATGGGCAATTTTTTTTTTTTTTGTAAATAAGAGAAATGACTTTTTAGGAGTTGGGTTTAAAAAAAAAAAAGCCAAGGGGACTCACTAGATGGACTTGTAACCCTCTTGGTCTTGAATGTCTGTTCTTTCTTCCTTCTCCTCTTGTCCCTGTGTCATAGCTGCATGACAAACCACATCCTGTGGGCTGTTCCCAGTGATGTTTACTGTGCATTCTTGCCAGGCAAGAGGGTGGAGAAAGACACCTAGCTCAGGTTAACCCTCCAGGTGCAGAGTCTGCTGAGAGCCTGTAGCAGTCAGGTGTTGGGTAAGGCTCTGCTCAGAGAGGTGCCTTGGGGGGAGGTGAGCAACAAGTGCAAACTGTTTTAATAAATGCACAGGTGTCAGGGAGAAGTGAACAGCAGATCCTAGATGGATCCCAAGTGTTTTCTGTGCTCTTTCCCTGTGTTTTTAGAGGAGCAGCCTGATTGTCTTTTTGAGAGAGTAATGTTGCTGTTTGTATCTATCTGACCTTGAGCTGTCTAAAAGGGTTTTCTTTTGAATTTGTTTTTATTGTTTGGGATGAAAAAGTACAAAGCTTTCTGTATAAATTTCCATATTCAGCAGAGGCAGCCTTGAGTTCTGCATTCTTAGATAGGCATAAGACTTGAGATTCCTTAGGGACTTTAGACAGCATCTTGTCTCTCCTCTTCTATTGTAATTGTTTTGTTTTGGGAGGCTGCTTTATAAGGATCTCTCCAACCCCATTGAGTCTTGTGTGGGGTGGGCATGTGTGTGCATCTGCATCTGCACCAGTTCTGGGGCTTAAACTCAGGGCTTGGGTGCTATTGCTTCACATTTTTGCTCAAGGTTGACACTACTGCTTGAGGCACATCTTCACCTCTGGTCTTTCAGTGGTTAATTGGAGGTTCGTGTCATGTGGACTTTGCTGCCCAGTCTGGCTTCCAATGGCAACCCTCAGATCTCAGCCTCCTGAGTAGTTAGTATGATAGGCATGAGCCACTAGTCACGAGCACCTAGTCCAGTCTAATCCTTTCTATCTCTCTTTGTCTCTCTATGTCTCTCTCCCTCCAGTTCTCCCTTGGTCCTCTCTCCTTTTGTCCCTCCCCTTCTACACCCTCTCTTTTTCTCTTTCCTTCTTCTTCTCCCTTTCTCCCTCTATTCCTGGAGCTAGAACTCTGGGGCCTGGGTATTATTCCTGAGCTGAGCTTTTTTTTTTTTTTTTTTTTTTTTTTTTGCTACTTCCAGCTTTTTATGGTTAATTAGAGATAAGAGTCTCATGGACTTTCTGGCCTGGCTTTGAAATCACAATCCTCAGATCTCAGCCTTCTGAGTCACTAGGATTACAGGTGTGAGCCACTGGCACCCAGCAGACTCTCTTTTTGTGTCTTATATTTCCTTTCATGTGAATTTGATAGTTACAGACCTCATTTTAAATGAGAGTTTTTCTAGAATTGCTCGTGTATCTTATTTTAAGCATCTGTGGTGATTGGCTCCTCATGGGAACTAATCTTAAGAACCATCCTGAGGACAAAGATGATGGGGAAGGAAAGGCGTCCAGCTAATGGACTAGGACTTTCTCTGCTTAAAATGTCCAACAACAAAAGAATGTACTGCATGTGTCCCCAGCATGCAAAGCAAATTCCTCCTAATGGATCTTATCACAACTTCATGACAAACTTCTAAAAATATTCCCCACAGCTCTTGATAGCAACACGGACATTCCAGAGAAAGAACAAAGCAGAACTGCTGAGGTGAGGGGTTGCAGTTAGGAGAGTCATTTGGAGGATCCAGCAAAATCTTGTGCTATTCTTTTTTTTTAGGTTGTGAAAGTGATACAGATTCAGAATTGACATTCAGAATGCAGGATTATAACAAAGATGACATGTCTTATCGGAGGATTTCAGCTATTGAACCAAAGTCTGCTTTACCATTCAACCGATTTTTACCCAACAAAAGTAGACAGCCATCCTATGTACCAGCACCCTTGAGGAAGAAAAAGCCAGACAAAAATGAGGATAACCGAAGAAGCTGGGCAAGCCCCGTCTACACAGAAGCAGATGGAACATTCTCAAGGTACTGGGGTGAGATGTGCTTATGGGGTTCTGTATGCTATGGGAACTTGATAGGGGCATTGAAACAAAGCAAAAGGAATGATTCTTGAAATGTATTTTGCAGGTAATGAATTTCACCAATGAGAATTTTTTTCCTTTCTATTTTTAGTCATAATTACCTTGAAAATACTCATTCTGTTTTAGAATGTCGGTGTGTAGTTTTCTAAGTCGTCTTTTAGAGGCATGCCTAAAAGTTGATTGGTGATTTTCAGCTCACTGGATGACTGATACTGTGTATTGTGAGCTCTGTCGTGTTTTCTTCTATTGTTTTCCTTTTCTGTTGATCTTAGTGGACAGGAAAAGAATTCTTTCATTTCCCAACAAATTAGCTGCGCAGAGGCTGGATTTTCAAATCCAACTTCCTGTAAGGAGGTGTGTGCTTCTGAGAGTGATTCCGACACTGACGATGAGCGAAGGTTGCCTGACGTGATTTCGGATGACTTAGCCAACCGTAGATTCCAAGTGAAAAAGAGACCTGAGAGTTTTGTCTCAAAACCTACCTGTTCCAACTCTGGTCCACAAATATTTTCTCCTGACACATTAGCCACTGGGCTATCCACACCGAGGTCAGAGATGGATTTGTCAGGAATATGTATGTCTCGGATCTGGATGTCTATCATGTTACTGATTGAATTCAGAAAGTAACACCCACTCGGTTTGAAATTTGCCTTTCTGTTAACACAACTTCCTATTCAGTGTCCTTGGCCCGCTTGTACCTGGCTATTCTTGTAACTAAAGTGAAGTGCTGCTGTAACGGTTCTAGGACCTGTGGTGATGAGAGCGTGTGTTCATTTGCAGTGGGGCGAACTTTGTGAGGCAGAATGCATGCTTTTCGTGTTCTGGGTCACAAATTGCTCACACAGTTATCTTAACCTGGTTGGATATTTTGAACAGTAACCAGAGGAAATCTTGGGGCACCAAGGTGGAGAAATGGCCAGCAGTCAGAGGGACGTCAGTCTCCTCTTGTTATTTGGAAGAGGAAGAAGAAAGGATCACCAGCTTACCCAACATTGTAAAGGATGATCTGTATCTGCGAAGGCTAAGTCCAGTCATGCCAAATCCAGGGAATTCTTTTGATCAGTTTCTTCCTAAATGCTGGGCCCCAGAAGATGTGAGCTGGAAAAGGATAAAAAAGGAGAATTATAAACCATGGTATAAAGAATTTCAGGGATTCAGGTTTGTTTTTATGCACGTTTCTGTTTTCCCAGAATTCATCCCATCCTTTGGCCTGGTGCATTCTATGTGCATATTTGATGAGAGGTAGAGGAGGACTAGTTTCACATTGAACATCTATGGGATTTCTGTAATTGAAATAAAAGTTATTAGTAAGCTTTAGAGCTTAATACGGTGGTGCACACCAGTAATCCCTTTACCCACAAGGCTGAGGCTGTTGGAGCATGAGTTCTATGCCTGGGAAACACAGGAAGACTGTAAGCAACAACATTTTGCCACCTTAGAATCTGGATCGTAGAAAGCTTGCTTCTGTATGCAGCCATAGCTTAGCACTGGTTTTAGAAGTTTCATTCTTCAATTCCTTGTCTCCTTCTGTTCCTCCCTTTCTCCCTCTCACTTCTCGGTAGAAGGAATTCAGACTCTGAGGAGGAGGATTCAGGCTGTGACAGAAGCTCCATCATTTTTAGTAGATTACAAAAAGCAGAGCATAGGTTAGACAACAACTGCCCAAGACCTTCACTCTTGCTGGAACTTGCCACCAAATGGGCCATAAAGTCACGGGACACTCACGCAGCCAGCAGGACCAGTGCTGCTTCGTCTGAGCACAGGTGCCCCGTCTGCATGAGCCACCTGCTTGGGATCTGGGCTCAGATCCCTGCTCCACCCGCTTCTGCTGCTCCTTTAATCTGAGACCAACGGTGCTGGGTCAGGGAAACTTAACTCGATAGGTTGAGTACCAAAGCATAATGTGTAACACACTGCTTTCTACGTGAGTGTGTAAGCCCAGGAGTCTGCCGAACTCAACACTGTTAATTACAATAATGTGTCAGGCAATATATATATATATATATATATATATATATATATATATATATATATATATATGCATGCCTGTTGTTTTAGACAGAAAAGTACAACTTAATCTTTTCAGAAGGATTACTAATTTTACAGTTGTATTTAGAGATAGAGAGAAAGAAAATAATTTCTAGGTAAGAAATGGGGAAGGACAAGTTTGGGAGAATGTGAAGAGAATTCTCCATGTTCTCTTTTTTTTTTTTTTTTTTTTTTTTTTTTGGCCAGTCCTGGGCCTTGGACTCAGGGCCTAAGCACTGTCCCTGGCTTCTTCCCGCTCAAGGCTAGCACTCTGCCACTTGAGCCACAGCGCCGCTTCTGGCCGTTTTCTGTATATGTGGTGCTGGGGAATCGAACCTAGGGCCTCGTGTATCCGAGGCAGGCACTCTTGCCACTAGGCTATATCCCCAGCCGTTTTTTTTTTTTAAACTTCAGAACAGGGGTGGGGATATGGCCTAGTGGCAAGAGTGCTTGCTCCTATACATGAGGCCCTGGGTTCAATTCCCCAGCACCACATACACAGAAAACGGCCAGAAGTGGCGCTGTGGCTCAAGTGGCAGATTGCTAGCCTTGAGCAAAAAGAAGCCAGGGACAGTGCTCAGGCCCTGAGTCCAAGCCCCAGGACTGGCCAAAAAACAAACAAACAAACAAAAAAAACCAACTTCAGAACAGTTTGACTTTTTTTTTTTTTTTTGGTACTCTTCATCACACATATTATTGCATGAAGACCATGTTGCACAATTCTTGAAACTTTGTAAGATCATTCCTGCTGTAGTGGAGGGATGAGGCCCCAGGTGAGTGGAAGGAGGAAGTGGGCAGCAGTACTGTGGGTTATCCTGTGGCCTTGTTAGGGCTCCCCTTCCTGGGAAGTGCACCTGTTTCTTTAAATAGCACCCAGGACAGTCATGAGTGATGGCAGTATGTGCTAGGTTGTCTGCTTGCAGTTGTCCTTCCCGTGACCCCTAAAATAATTCACCCCTGGCCTAGTTAGTCTGTTCCTAATTACCTTCTCTCCCTTATACTTAATAAGACTCTCCCTTCCTTTTTCTTTTCTGTGCTTCAGTCAGTTTCTATTACTTCAGGCTCTCCAAACATACTCTGACGACATCTTGTCTGAAACAAGTGTCAGACTTGATCCCACTTCCGGCCCAAGGCTCATCACACGCAGAAAGAACCTCCCTCATGCACCAGGCTTAAGAAGAGATGACCTTGAGATGCCGGCCTTGGATCCTGATTTAGAAAATGATGATTTCTTTGTTAGAAAAACGGGGGCTTTCCATGCAAATCCCTGTGTTATTCGAGCTTTTGAAGACTTTAGAAGGTTCTCTGAGCAAGATGATCATGTAGAGCGAGATATAATTTTGCAATATAGAGAAGGTGACCTCGTACTTCCAGATTTAGAAAAAGATGATATGATTGTTCGCCGAATTCCAGCACAGAAGAAAGAAGTGCCTCTGTCTGGGGCCCCGGATAGATACCAGCCAGTCCCTTTTCCTGAGCCCTGGACTCTGCCTCCAGACATTCAAGCAAAATTCCTCTGTGTACTGGAAAGGACATGTCCACCCAAAGAGAAAAGTCCCAGCTGTAGAATATTAGTTCCGTCCTATCGGCAGAAGAAGGACGATATGCTGACTCGCAAGATTCAGTCTTGGACCCTGGGAACTTCCGTTCCTCCCATGAGTTTTACCCCTGGTCCCTGCAGTGAGGCCGATTTGCAGAAGTGGGAGGCTATCCGAGAGGCCAGCCGACTTAGGCACAAGAAACGACTGATGGTTGAGAGGTCAGAGTGTGTTTGTGCAAGAATTGCGCTTGTCCTAGATGGTCTTTGTGTGACTTTTCTTGTGGGGGAAAAAACAAAACAAAACAAAACAAACCCAGCATCAGATTGTACAACTCTGCATGTCGTGTGCCATTTTGAAGCATCCTGTAAAACTTTCATTTGCTTTGAGAAAAGTTTAATCATTTCGTGGGAAAAATATTTGCACAACTCTTAGGCCTATTTAAGCAGGTATATATGCAAATCTTGCCTTTAGCTTTAAGTGTGTGATACTACTCTGTCTGCCATGTGAAGTTCCATAAGATACTCTCAGTGATATTTCTAGATTTTTATTTGCATGTCCGGGTATTTCGGTAATAGTCTGGTTGTGGTTGGTTTTGTGTGCTTCTCATATTTTGCGTGTTTGATATTTTTTTTGATGTAAAAAAATTGCCCTTACAATGTGACATTGCAAATCACGTTTAACTTGGAGTTTTGTTTCTGACTTAGGGGTTTCTTTTTGACTATCAAGTTGTAATGTTTTTGTTTTTATTTTGTTTTTTGGTTCATGGTTTAAAGTTTAGGGCAAACTTTGTTAAAATGCATGAATCTTACTGTCGGCTGAATTTTTCGTGTATGTGGTTGTGGCCATTTTGTGACAATTTATATTTTATGTTACTTGCCTTTTTTAAATGAATTTTGAGTGTGTTGAATTTGAGGATGGACAAATCTGCCCAGGCCAAATTAATTAGTAGACCCAAGCCTAACTTGGTTGCTGGTAAGTAGTAAACTTTATCATATGTATTTGAGGTTCATTTGAGGAAGAATATTTACTTTTCACCTGATCTGAGGTATTTTTTTGACATATGACATCCATGAAAACTTGACATGTGATCCAAGAATGGTTAAAGAGACAACCTTTTGAGATTTGTCCATCTCCAATAGACTGACAGAAATTGAACATTTAGAAACTAACACAACTGGAGAAAGTGGTTATTAGTTTTTTAATTTTTTGTTTTCTGGTTTCTTAGACTCTTTCAAAAAATTTATGGTGAGAACGGGTAAGTTTTACATTTCACAGTGGCAAAAATCTGCATATTGTTTGTCTCTTTGTGTAGCTTGTCATCACTCTTCTATGTTGGCATGTTGCTAAGTAGGGTGTATGTTAAAGTGCATGAGATTCTTTAAATGGGAAATTATCAATTAACTTTGCAGCCTAATGGTAACAATCCTGTGTCTAAATGCTCAGTGCATGAAGCTCTAGATAAAACAAAAATTTTTATAGTACTAGAACTTTACATTTTGGCTCCATTTCTTTTTCCATTTTTGTAATTTACTGAGCTGATTAAAATAACAACAGCATTTGCCTAAGACCATGTATGTTTTTTTTTCATATTTGACTGCTAAATAAATACAATTCTGATTTCCTTGAGTATCTAGAAAGACACTAGTGTTTAAGTATTATAGAATGCAAAAAGTTGGTATAATTTATATGCTTAGCTCACAAGAAGCTTAGGTTATAGAGATGGAGGGAGGAATTAATCTTTCATCATTAGTATTTGGAAACATTTTTTCAGATCCCTAATTAGAATAGAAAGTTATAATATGGCTGTGTATGTATATACAGCAAAATTGAACTTCCAAATTGCAAAAATTAATCTTATTTCCCATGTTATTGCAAGAACTGTATTTATAAGCTAATTCTCAGTTTTTGCCTACTAATTTTAATTCTCATCTGATAGGTATCATAATAAATTACAATACAAAGGCTATCTAGAACAGCTGAAATTTAAAAGTAAGTCCTTCACGTCCAGTGTAATATCACCAGTCTTTCTATAACTTTGGGAATCTTATTGCTAATAGTTTTGAGTAAGAGAAGAGAGTTTAAGAATTCAAGCTTTTTAATTTTCCTAAATCTTAGCTGCTAAGTATCTTCCCCTTGCTAGTTTTCTTTTATCTATAAGCAACTCTAATTTTGGTAACATTTGATCAGCTGAATAGTCCAGAAATCATAGAAGCTATCAAACTTATCATTTCATATACTATTATTAGCTATTCTAGATGTCAAAAATGTAATTGAGTGATCAGCAGCTTATTGCAAGTACTTCTCAATCAGTAATTTAAAACATTGGGCTCCCCACCTGTTTTCAGGGTGCTGTGTAAAAGCATATTTCCCCTGTTGAGTCCCCTGTGAGAGTAAGCAGGCTGTCTTCAGCATGACACTTAAACAACTGCTGTTCTCAATTCATGAGAAGGAAGCTGTCTTAACTTGATTAAATAATAACTGTCAGAAAGACTTTTCATTTGTAAGTCACATAAGAGTGTATAATATAAGCAGGTCACTGGAATAGTTATTTTTTTCAGAGGATACAGTACTCAGAGTACAAACACTAGATGGGCGTGGAAACAAGCTGTACTAGCTTGATTGTACTTCCTCCTCCTTAATGAAGGGGGTGCTATGTGACTGTGTTACCCTGGCTGGGGTGGAACTCAGTGGTAGAGTGCTTGTTGAGCCAGTATTGTCCTAGGCTTCAATCCTCAGTACTGGGCTGGAGTTAAGAAAAGGAGAAGGAATAGTCTAAGAGGGAGAGACTAGAGAGAAAAAAACCTAAATAGCGAAATTCAAAATCCGGAGGATTTCTCCAAACTATAGCTAGCAGCAGCAAATCGTTTTGGTAGACAATTCCCAGAGAGTTATTTGGAGAGCATAACATTTGTTTTAAAGATGGTTTCCCATGCAGTTGAGTGCCAAGCTAACTACACAAATAAAGCAAAGTAGATAGTAAATTGAGAGTGATGAATAATGCATGAGCTGTCAAAGAATAAAACCCAATGTGGAAAACTAATGTAGAAAACCTAATGTAGAAAAATCAAATGTGTTTTCAAGCAGTTGAAATGAAACCTATCCTATGGGAGTTTTTCTACCTTCTTTTAGTTACCAATGCTTTCCTTAAGTTGATCTTCAAATATAAGTTGAAACAGAATTATGTGCTGGATTTTACTTACAACCCATTTCACATTTATGCTAGATGATTGTTTTCTCTGAAAATATACTGGAAAGCCATTATTGCTCAACATTCTGTAATTAAAAATTAAATGCTTTTTTTTTGGTAAGGACCAGCTTAAAGAGACAGGTACAAATTGAGTAGTTATGTGAAGTGATTTCAATTCAGAATGTCAATTTATGAGTTCAAGGCACCTTGATCAATGTTACTCAAATTGAGTTCTTAGACTATTAAATTCTAGCCTGTTTTTTGAAGTATCATCATCATCATCATCATCATCAGTATTTGAATACAGAGCCTTGTGCATGTTAAGTAAGTTCTCTGTTTCCAAACTATACCCTAGACCAAGGGCTTGCTTTTTACTCAGCATTTAATAATTGTCAGTTTATTTTTACTAAGACGCTTTGCTTTTTGTATATGGTTGTCAGTTCTAATGTGTGTGCTTTTGTGTTGCATGAACTTACATCTGCATGGTTCCGTGAAGTTTGTAAATTGATTGTGTGGCCTTCTGACGTAAGGTTCTAATGACAGATCAGTATTCATCACAAAGATATATAGAAAGAATCCCAAATGTGATTGTAACCATTGAGTCTTGTTATCAGTACCAACAGGAAGTAAATTCTAATTAAATGTGAAGTTGTAATTACAGACAACAAAGACACATTTACTTCATTTATGGAATGTGGCTGAAAGGAAGGGAAAATAAAGCTTATGTGGGTTACTTTCTGGGGATTTGTTGACCTAGGGGATTGTTGGTAATGTCTAGAGATATTTTTGTATTGTTACTGCCAGGGGTGTGTATATGCTGCTTTGTTTTACTTGGGCTTAGAACCCCAAACAACAAGTAATTTTTCTGCTTGAATATCAATAAGTGCTGCCATTCAGAAACTGATTAAGATGGTAAATCTAGAAATGGAAAATAATCATGATACTACCATATTCTGGCTTATGGTAATTTCAAAGCTATCACACAGATTTCAAAATGGATTGCTTTTTCACTGCATTCCTATAATACAAATGGAAATATATTTAGAGATACATAAATAACTATGTTCATTTTCACCTCTGAAAGTTAAGAGACCAGTAATGTAGTGTTATAGAAATTTGATTTGCTTTGTGAAGCTATCTGATTTTATATTTAGGAAAGTTTGCCCATGGTTGGTTCTTTGTGGTCGCTTACTCCTTAGGAGCTATCTGTCAGATTATAAAATAATATTTCTTAATCATAGGGAAAAACTGCCAGTAACATTATAGGCAGTCAGAGGAGCAAAATAGAGCTGTGCTTTGTGGTCTTGTTTTATGATTGGTATCTTTTTCCTTAAACTTTCCTCTACTTTTGTCCTCTCATAAATTCTATAAAAAATTCTGTTTGACTGAAAAGGCAAGATATTACACTGAATTTTATTGACTTTTATGATTGTATTCACACACCATTCCTCTTTCCATTCATCCACTCCTTGCCATTAGCCTGTAACTCCTGCCCACCAGACTAGACATCTTTCAGCTTTGACATTCCTTTGTCAAACTGTTCCTTGTTCATAGGTATTGTACCATGGTATCTTCTGCCTGTGTATACCCATACTTGATATATTAATACATTATATAGATTCACATATACTTATAACAAATGTAGCTATAAACTTGTGCCTTCTAGAACCATGAAACAGCTCTTAGATGAATTGTAGGAGAATTATGATGAGATTTGCCAACAAATAGACCATCATTCAACAAATCATACTAGACATGTGTAGACCTTGACTGCTTTCCTAAACAATCTTCCTGATGCCTTTTCCTGTTCTCTCCATTTGGTGGCACACAAATGGGTGTTATCTGAATTTCAGAGGCATGGAGAAGGAGAAAGGGGGTCAAAGTGTGGCATCACTCATCCATTTTGAGTAGTAAGGGTAAGGGTGGCTTTGCTGGGATCTAGAGTGTTGGCACTAGAGATGGAAAGAGAAACTGAGAAAGAAGAGTTGATAACTAATTGAAAGTGGGTAGAAGAAAGAAAAGTGAAAAATGGTTCTTAGGTTTCAAATGCTGATCCTTGGAAGGCAGGTCACCCTCATTAACTACCACAAAAAGGAAAGCAGCTTCGAATTTGATTATGTTAACAATAGCCATGTGTTTAGTGAATAAGGTTTACAAAACCCTTCTGAGATATTATTTCAACTGGTCCTTTTACAGAGGAGGTGCTGAGGGAATATCCGTGCAGAAATGTTTATTCAGGAAGCATTGAAAATGAGTCAAAGGAGGGGCAGGTCCCCAGGCTGTGGACTTGGGGTCATTTGCATGGGAGTGCTAAGTGCATTTCTGAGCTAACTAAAGGAGAGGATCTAATGAAGGAAAAGTGATGGTTGAATTGTGGAGAAGGCAACAGTTTAGGTGCCTAAGAAAATGAGTTGGGATTCACTTAAATAACTGAAAGTGTAGTCAAGTTACAATGCAATAAACTCAGAAGTGCAATGGGAAAGAACAGCTAGGATTCCCCACCTTTAAAGTTCTCTATCTCTGCAGTATTCAGATTTGACTCCTTCCTGTCTGGGAGGCCATTTTGATGTGTCTCCTCTGGTGTGATTTACCATGTACATTGGGGTAGGAGACACATGCATGCACCTCTTTCCTCTCTGTTCATTGGTTCCCTTCTTGGATTGTTTCACTCTTCTAGAGCTAAATCTCATGTAGAAGTTGCATGCTGGGCATGTGAATGTTGCCTCCATGAAAGGGAGGGCAACCAAGGTGGTCTCACAGGCTGTCGGGAAACTACCTGTGGTCCTTTGCGTCCCGGGCAGTGGTGTGTGGTAGATCTTTGTGAATCTTTGACAAGAAGCAGTACATCTATTCATGATATTGAACTTGAGGAGAAAATATCAGGTAATCATTAAATTATTTAGCAAGTGCCCCAAAAAGGCAGCCAAACCTTAATAGCTTATCTTTAGGGAAGATAGAAAAATAAAAGACTCATGATTCTAGTGATGGAGTATGAATTTTTTTTCTGAAATAAGCCTTTCATGAATTAACTGTTTACACATGAAACATGGGATTATCATTATTTTTTTTCCTATTTGTGCAGAGTTAATTTGGTTCTTTTGAAAAAAATCCACATTTGAATTGAGTGCGAGGCTCTTGTTTCTGCATTTTGGAAAAATACCATTTATCTCTGTAGGGCTGTTTCTGTGATACTATCACTGAAGTGTCTAGGTAGTATAGTCGAAATTTAGGTGGAATTTCCACGTATAAGCCCAGCCTGCCTCTTAATGCTCTCGGGTCATGTGAACGGCGGTGACCAGGTGTATTTTTGTTACAGGAGTAAGTCCATGAGCGATGTCAGTGCAGAAGATGTTCAAAATCTGCGTCAGCTGCGGTATGAGGAGATGCAGAAAATAAAATCCCAGTTAAAAGAACAAGATCAGAAATGGCAGGATGTGAGTATTCTTAAGTTGGGAGCAGATTACTTGTTGCATTTTTCCTTTTCTTAAAGTCAAAATACTTAAGTGACTATTTCCCTTGCAAATATAGTGTTTGCCTCTGCAGACATGTAACAAAGAATTTTAAACTTTTTCTGGCCTATTGTTGGTGCATGTTTTAAAGGCCACAGTAACCTAATATGCAAATATTTAGGATTTATTATGAGTAGGGGTACTACACAGGTTGTTGGCATTTAGTAGAGATTAAAAATGGTTTTAAGGTTTATTGAGAAGATTAGGATGAAACATAACCTAGAGTACAATTGTGGCTGAAGAAATCATTATTGCTAAGAATCAAAATTGAGATGTTTTAACTGAGCTGACATCTATATATCTATATCTATATCTATATTAATCTATCTGTCTATCTATCTATCTATCTATCTATCTATCTATCTATCTATCTATCTATCTATCTACATATAATCTTAACCCTAAAGAAAAAAGTATAACCTTTTCTTTTTTGAATGTAGTAGTTGTTATAAAAAAATTATAGTAGACAAGCCATAAATAAGAAAACCATAGAAGTTTGATGACAACTTCATGGTAGAGAGTTAAGAGGTAGCCTGAACTAGGAGATTAGAGAGAGCAAACCTAAATTATCATAGGAAATAAAATCTATTAATAAAGCAACCACTGATTTGGGTACCTTTCTGAAATTCAAACCCTTCTTTCTTTGCAGGGGGGGGGGGTCTCAGTTTTCAAAAGGCAATGAAGGTTGAGTTTGGGCCTCCCTCATTTATATGAAACCTCATTTATATGATCCCTAGCACTGCCAAACAAATAAAAACAAAAAAAGAAATGAAAAATCAATAAGGTTTTATAAGAAATTACCAAAATGCCTGGCGAATTTGTTGATAAAAGAATAACTCAGAGAGGGATATCTTTTAAGTTAAATCAGATGAAAATTCATGCCTCTTACCTTTTGGGATTAAATGCATAATGCCTTTGATTTTTCTGGACATGGTTCATATTGTTTGCTGGCTGTTTGAAAAGCAAGAGTAGCCTTCTGTGTTCCCAAAGGGTATCATCAAACTTACTTTGCATGTCCTAAGGGTGAGGTTCCTTTTAGCCTGAGACCTTGAATGTACTTCTTTTGTTTATACATGTTTTAAATTTTATTATTATCTTTAAGTAGTTGTACAAAGGAGTTGCCATTTAACAAAACAATTTATGAATATATCTCTGATCAATGTCACCCCTTTCAACATTCTGACTGGAATGACTCTTGCTGTTTTTAACATGGCATTTCTCTGCTTTAGAGTCATAGCTTTCAAAATGTCTTAATCCACTTGGAGTCAGAACAAGACTGTGTGGCTAGGGGTAGATGAAAACTGGAGGTAGGGGGATTGTCTAGGGCTCATCTGGTTAGATTAGGCCTACCATTCGGGAATAAGGAAAAAACAAATGTTGGCTAGTTTATGTAGGATCTTTCTCAGTGCCATAAGCTATGTGCAGTTTACCCATTTTGAGATCATGTAATATTCTAGTCTGGCTTGCCCAGTGGAACCTTTGCAAACTCTTCCTTTCTGGAGGTGTAATGACTCTCTCTCTTTACAAACTTTGCTTTCCTAAGCAATCCTATGGCACTTGTTACTGATCTTTATTTCCATGTCTGCTTCTTCCCTCCAGAGTGAGCCTTCCATGGAAGGAACAATGTCTCGGTCAGCTATGTGTTGCAGAGGCTTCAGCTCCTGTTTGCTGAATGAGATTGTTCACTTGTGCTTTACTGTGACAGTTACATTTCCATTGCCATCTTCCTAGTGTACACATTCACATCACAGCCATATTTGTGGAGTGAGATGAAAAATAAACTTGAACCACTTCCTGCTAGGTCTACCCTAGCACCTCATTACAAGCATTTAGCATTCTGTGTGAAGTTTGCCAGGAGGTGAAGGCAGTATCTAGGAAAACAAAAATGGGGTTGTATCTTATTAGGTCAGCTTTTGCAGACAGACACATAAGATAAAGGCGTGGTACAGAAACACTGGCTATAAAAAGCAAAATGAGGGCACCTGGGCACAAGTGGGAGTGAGTGGTTTCAGCAATGTAACAGGATAGTTGGTGTACTCTCGCTGTTCACAGGGGGCGTGTAGAAATTCAGGTATGACTGGGCTGGTGTGATTTTTCTGTCAGGACCTTGCAAAATGGAAAAATCGCCGGAAAAGTTACACTTCAGATTTGCAGAAGAAAAAGGAAGAGAGGGAAGAAATTGAAAAGCAGGCACTGGAGAAGGCAGACAGAAGCTCCAAGACGTTTAAGGAGATGCTGCAGGACCGGTAAGAGGCTGATGTTTGGAGATCTCCCTACAGCAGGTAGAGGTTTTATCTAAGTGTGGTGACACAGGAGTTGTCCAGGGTTAAATGTTGATCAAGTGTGTACTAAAACAGCCAGGGTTTTGCTCTGCAGAGGAAAAACCCAAGTGTTTCTGAAATGGTGACCTGTATTAAAAGGAAAGAGTGCTTAAGCTAGGTGAGCAATAGTTCTTGTCTCATGCACATTTATTTGCTTGTAGAGATGGAACGTATTGTCTCTATTTGGTGCAGAAAATACCCTACTTTTTACTCTTTTAAAGTAATTTTAAGAACAGAAAGGGATAAGATCAGCTACATTATAAACTAAATTATGTAAAATATAATAAAGTTCCTTTTTAAGACCCAGTGGTAGAACTTCAGTTATATTTAAAAGGATATAGAAGCATAAGTGTATGAATTTGTTGATTTATTCTTTGTGTTACAGCATAGCAGGGTGAAGGTCACATTTACACTTTCCTCTAAAGCAGTTACTGTGTGAAACCCTAGCATATTTATGGGTCAGGGAGAAAGCAAATATGGCTTAAGAATAATGTCAAAAAGGAAATATACTGCTGGGTTCGATTAAACAGAGCCTCTTTGTTTCTGAAAAGCCAATGATAAACAGAGTTTCATTTACTTAAATGCAAGAGGGAGGTATATATGCTTGTAACTAAATACTAGCTATTTTTTAATCAACTCTATGAATAAGAATACTGACTTTTAATCTATAATAATTATTCATTGATGTTTAATCAAAGTGCATGGTACGATACACTGGATCTTTATCCAAGCCTAAGTCTAAGTGCTTCTATTTTATTTTTAGTACTACATCGCAAGTTTATATAGGAAAACTCACAATGTGATAAAAAAAATCTACCCTTTTGCAGGGTTAAATTGGATATCAGCCACTTATATATAATATTTTAATTTTTCTGAAGGGTTAGTGGATAAAACTGTGAATAATTCCTTGTTAGAAATTCCTTGTTTTGTTTTCAAACTCTTTTTATGACTAAAAACAAATCTTTTTGAAGTATTTGAGATCCTCTTTCCTAATAAAAGTCAAGCTCTTATAACCTTTTCTAATTGTGGCATTAAGAACTATGTATCACTTTACGCTTAGTGTTGTGTTATTGTGAGTCAGTAATGGTTTTATTTCTGGGCCTCTTAAACATTAGTAATTGTCTCTCACTTCTGGGGTCAAATGCATAACTCTGTGGTGATGGTGCATTTCTTTCTGCTAAGGGAATCTCGAAATCAAAAGTCTACAGTTACATCGAGCAGGAGATTGTATTCTTCTGATGATATATCGAATGATGAAGGGCTCGTTCCTTCACTGACTCAGTCGGAAGCCAGTTACCAGAGCCAGAGAGCAGAAGAGGAGGGAACACCTTCTCCTACTGAATTTCCTAAAGAAGCGTCTACAAGTTTCCTGAAGACACAGGACAGTACAGCCACTGAGACAGGGCTTCCTTCTCTACCCCCGGCAGAAGAACAGCACTCAGCCCCTTTGTCTTCTCAGCATTCACTGACTACACGAATGGAGGTGACTCGAGTTTCAGCTTCAGCTTCTCTCCCCAGAAGCTACCAGAAAACTGATACAGCCAGGTTAACATCTGTGGTCACACCGAGACCTTTTGGCACTCAGTCAAGGGGAATCTCATCACTTCCCAGATCTTACACGGTAAAAAAATGCTCCTGGTTCATCTAGTCTGGTCTGAAGTGTAAAACATTAGGGAACTTGTGCAGAGGCTGGAGTTACAAATACGTACATGTAAAATGTCTAATATATGTATACACACATATATGCACATATATATTTATAAAGCATTTGTATCCCAATTTATATTCAATAGAAACTTAATGCTTAAAAACAGCAATGATGCAGGATGTTGAAAGTTGAAGTAGGACTGATAAGGATGAGTAAGGTTGATTCTAAGGCAAAGCATGGATTTTTAGTGTCATATTTCTTTCAAATATAGCTGTTGCAAAGTATTAAGTTGAACAATATTAAATTGACAATAGTTATCTCCTGTTGAGCTATGCAAACAGTCATTTTATATGGTTTAACCTAAATATTTTTGAGAGCTTTTATGCAAATTTGTGCTTTATCCTGATTTCTCACCTCAACTTGTTAGGTTTGAATATCATGACTAAGGCATTTTACTCTGACATATGTATTTCTATTTTATTGGGATTTGGAAGCATGCAGAATATTGCAGCACATTTCCTGATTATGAAGTGGCCCATGTGAGCTTAGATTCTTGGAAAAGAAGTAACACAGTTTGAAGATTCATGTTCACATTCTTTTCCTGCCAGTATGCAGTCTTAAAATTATTTTTTAAAAAATTACAGTATTAGAGGTGAGGGAAATTAGCAAACCTCTGACTACTTTCCCTTCTTTAAGAGATATACAGAGATATTTGATGACATAACGATTAAATTTGTAGAAGAGACATGATCAACATAGTCAGGATGAATGACAATGGAGAAGAGGGCTATCACACTGTATCATAAACAAATGGATAATATCACTAGGATAGAAAATATTTCTATAAATTGTTAAGGCAGAGGTCCGCCCTGGAAAGAGAGAGAAAATGAATGGCCAACTCAAGAGAGAAGAAATTTGAATGACTGATAACATAAAACATACAGTGCCTCTCAGTCTCGTTAGAGCAAGAAAGAGGCATAGGACTGTAACCTGTACTCAGGTTACAGACACCTAAGATGCTGGAAATGCTTAGTGTTGGTGAGGAGGCAGAGAAATGGGTGCTTGTATTGCCATAGCTTTCTTTTCAGAGATTGTATATATACAGGTAGATAGATAGATAGAGTATAAAACCTTAGATCTAGCAAGTTGGAGAGGATCTGGGTTATTAAAATACAAAGTTCTAGTTATAAAGGTCTATGGAAAATTAGTTGTCATAATTTTGGGGAGAGACTGAAAACATCAGACAACTTTAAATGCATATCAAATGAGTAAACTACTGATATTCATGCTATGGAGTCTATAATTGAAAGAACTAGCTTAAAGTCCCTGTTGACCTGGGGTGATGTATACAAGCAAAGCAATTTTCGAAGCATGCATATAGTAACAACACTTTTATTAAAATACGATTCTTCCTACTGGGTTCACCTGTTGGTGTATAAGAATGAACTCCAAGCTTCTAACGGTAGTTACTTTGCTGTGAGAAGCATATGTTACTTTAATAGTTTTAAAATATTAATGAGTATCATTTTTCCAAACAGAAAATAAAAGCTAACAGAATATCAAGTTTAGAAATGTTGTTTCCCATTCAGATGGATGATGGTTGGAAGTATAATGGGGATGTGGAAGGAACTAAGAAAACTCAGCACAATTTGGCCAGCACTCCTGCCCCGAAGCCTGACACCAGCCAGCTTGTTTCCAGCGTGTCCAGCGAAATGGATGCAGCCACGGGAGAAGGTGTGACGAGGCTGCCTTCTCCCGAATCTCCCTTCTCATCTCTCTCCCAAGAGGAGGCTGCCGCTCCTAAAGCCACACTCTCCTCCACGTCTGGTCCCGATTTACTATCTGACTCTGGGGAAGCGAGAAGCTCACCACAGAGAGAGGTCTCAAAGTCCCAGGTGAGTGCAGAGGGCTTTTTTTTTTTTTTTTTTTAAATTATCAAGACTCAGATAGATACTTAAATCTGGGAGCAATTATTTTAGTTCTTGACTGCTATAGGACAAGCAGATCATGTGTTTATTTTTCGTATATCTTAGAGAAAGTGAATCTCTTCACTGAGTTATGCATCTAGAGAAACTCCAAGATCTGTGTCTCCAGAGAGTGTTCTACAGTTCAGCAGTTTCTGGTGCTGAAATAATTGGAGGTTTGTGGTGGAGAACTAGAGTATTTGTGGGTAATCAAACACTTTTCCTTTTCCCAGGAAATTAACTGGCCATCAGGAGAAATCGATGCATCTGATGGGTGCTGATCTCAAGATAGCATTTAATTCCTATCGATTTTAGCCTTCAAGTGACTTTTATTTATTTATTTATGCTGGTGCAGGTCTTGAGGCTTGATTTCAGCTCACAGCACTGTCTCTGATCTTCTTTAGCCCGAGGCTAGTGCTCTAGCTTTTGAGCCACACCTCCATCCCTGGCTTTTTGGTGGTTAATTGGAAATAAGACTCTCACAAACTTTCTTATTCATCTGGGCTAGTTTCAAACTGCTATCCTTAGATCTCAGCCTCCTGAGTAGCTAGGATTACAGCCAGGTGTGAGCCACTGGTACTTGGCTCTAGTGACTTTTTAATATTGATTTATACTCTTGAATGTCCAGACTTTGGGGACACAGTTTATCTTTCTCTTCTCCCTTTTGTAGGTCATGCGGCTTGAACTCAGGCCCTGGGCACTGTCCCTGAGTCTTCTGCTCAAGGCTAGCTCTCTACCACTTTGAGCCACAGGGCTACTTCTGGTTTTCTGGTAGTTAATTGTCAATAAGAGTCTCACAGATTTTCCTGCCTGGGCTGACTTTGAACCATGATCCTCATATCTCACCTTCCTGAGTAGCTAGGATTATAGGTATGAACCACTAGTTCCTGGTTACATTTTTAAAGACTTAGAAGTACAGTTAACATGGTAAATTTGAGTGGATGGGAACAATAGCTATGTTATGCTTAGGGAACATAAGGTGAGAGTGGGTATATAAAAAAAGAGGAATGGCATCTTTTGTTTTATACTTGCCTTCACCTTTGCCAATAGCAAATTCAACGAAACAGCTTGCTAAATTATGCTTTGCATGCTCCCTCAGGGTGGCAGCTGGTGAGCTATATGCATGGATTAAGGGAACAGGCCCCTTGTAATTGGTGGGTGTGTCCCTGGCTTTTGAAGCTCTGAGGAGCCCAAATTAACCTGGCATCATTTCAGGTTTCCTCATGAATGGATTTATGCTCTTCTGTTACCCATCTTCAAAGGGTAATCTACCAAAGAAAAGTTAGGCTTTATTTAACCATTGGAACTACTGACAGCTTTAAACATTGATGTCTTTCCTATGGTCACAAGGAAAGCAGCCTCAGAACTTACTGACTGGAGAGACTGGAGAGGATGTGAATGTATAAAGTGGCTGGTGAGAAATACATAAGTAGCCTTGTACAAGAATCTCCCTAGCCTTCATTTAAGTTCTACAGGTGTTCAGAGAATAACAAAATCCAATACAGTGTTTCTGGACCTCTGGATTTCTTGGTTGCTTTGAAAAAGGGTATTCTTTTTCATCTTCCTCTCTTTCCTGACTTGAATTTCTGTTTGTAATGTCTTTGTAATTCTGTCCCCAGGATCTCCCTAGGTAGGTGTTAACTGTTTCTAACCCAGTTTCATGTACTTTTCTATCAATGAAATGCTTTATAAACAGTCACAGGTGTTTGTGTATTCTCCACAGGATTGTATCATTAGCTTGCTTTGGTGCTGCATTAGACTAAGTAATTTCTCTGCTCCAGAGGCTCTCGGGTGGTTTGGGATGACTGGTTGACTGAAGTTCAGGGCACTTACAGTAGGGATGTTTCTCATAATGTTCCCTAAATTCCCTTTGTAGTACCATAATAGCTAACGTTCGAGTGCTTCACACAGGCCAGTGGGCTTCTGGAGTGAATTGTCATGGTGATTCCATGATGTCAGCCCTGGCATTAACATGTCTATTTTATAGATGTGAAAATGGAAGGAGAGAAAGGTGACTTTTACTCCTCCAAGGCTATACACAATATCAAGTGATAGAGCCAGGATTTGAACCCAGGCAATTTGATCTAAGATTGCTTGCGTTTTGATGTATTATGGGAAAGAGGTCATTCAGCTACACAAGAAAGCTAGCTTTTTTTTCCCTTGAGCATATCTTATCTATTTTGTCCTATTCTCCCATTTGAAAATATTTATCCCACCTACCTCTGCTCTTTGAGGTTATTTTCTCCCTTCAGTGCCTGGGAAGACCATTTCCTTCTGAAACTGAGGTATCTAACTCCCCTCTAGTTGTGACTGAATTTTAACCCACCCTCGAACGCTTCACTGGCTGATGTCTTCCTTGTCCCATGGATTCATGTGTTCCTACTACACTGCTACTCTTGTGCCTTCCACTGTTTACATAAACCTGACAGTTAATACTGACTTGAACGGCATTGAAGGCCTCGATTCCTAGTCTGAAGTAGGAACTTAATCCAGAAGGTGATTTAGAGTTCTTAACTTCTGCTTTAGTGTGGGGATTTTAAGACTTAAGGAGTCTTTTTAGGAATTCAAGCTCTGTGATGTTATTTAGAATTATTTTAAGAAAGCCAAGTCTGCAGGCAGAGACTGGTTAGGAGCCCCTCATCAGGGAATTTTTGGTGTTAAAGTGGTTTGTGCCATAAAGAAGGAAAAGGATGAGGAAGGAAAGTGGTTCATATGGCCTCATTTCCAGTCTACCCACAGGAATTTTCTTTCCTTCCCTATTGCTGAGCTGGTCCTCCTTCCAGCACCCCTCTCCTCCCCACCCCCCGCCCACACACACCTTTTGGCCTTTTCTCTTCTGATTAGTACAGTTCTCCCAGGCTTCCTCACCAATCCAAGCTTCCAGGCAGTTCTGAGGAAGACTTGGAATCTCTTTCTGTCTCCAACCATATAATAGATGTGGCTTGCACAGTTTTCTCCCCAATTAGTCCCATAGATTTCTTTCATTTTCTTTAAAGAGCTTTAGTTGCACAGAAGGTTTTCAATGAACATACCAGTTTAAGTGTATGATGCATCTCCACCAATGCCACTCCTTCCATCGTTCTCACCCATCTCTTCCAACCCCACCCATGCCCTCAAGGATTAATCCCCTGAAGATTAATCAATAATTAATCTATACTTTAAAGACGTTGTTTGTGTATACACACATATGACCCTCGATATGTTTTCATATATGTTTATAATTTTAGACCTACCTTCAAACATGAGGGAAAACATGGAATGTTTGTTTTATTGAGACTCTGCCCAGAACTATAAACAGTCATTGAATGCTGACTAAGACAGCTTGGCTTTCGCTAAGGACATGAGGGATTTTCTTTGGTCGATCTGGAAAGTACTTAACCAGCATGTATACCATGTTTAATAGTGTTTCCATGGCAAAAGAGAAAATGATTACCAAGCATCTGCTGACTGGCTAGGCACCATAGCAATGTTTCATTTAATCTTCCCATCAACCTTCAAAGCAAATGGTATTATTCCCATTTTTACTAGTGAAACACTTAAGATTTTAGAGTTCTGTGACTTGCCCCAGGCTGGTAAAATGCTTCAGCCACCATGACAGTGTCTCTGACCCTGTTTTGTGAAATGCAGCATGCTGAAATGTGAGGACTGCCTTATATGTTGTTGTTGACCTATTTTATTTTATTTATTTTTATTGTCAAGGTGATATACAGAGGGGTTCAGTTACATACATAAGGCAGTGAGTACATTTCTTGTCATACTTGTTACCACCTCCATTTTTCTTCCATCCTCCCCCTTCTCCCCAAATCCCCTCCCCAATTCCCCTTCCCCCAAGTTGTACAGTTGGTTTACAACATATTGTCTTGTCAGTATTGCTGTTGTATTGGTTCGCCTTTTACCCTTTGTCTCGTCATTTTGATGTTCACCCTCCCTCCGCTGATTCAAACAAACATATATACAATACCGAGGATATGAAAATCAAATACAGTGACAACAGAGGCTAAATCATAGGGAAGATAAACAAAAGAAAAAAGAAATAATTTCACTAGAAATTTAAAAATGAAGTTTGTTACAGCATACTCCATAGCAGCAGAGAGGCAGGTAAATATAAAGATGGACTGGAAGGACAGACAATGCAGGTAGGGGTAACCTTAGATTTGGAGAGATAATGCCTCTGAACTAAGTGTCTAAGGGAGGATGGAAAGGAAGAGTGACTTGAAGTGAGTATATGATGGTGAACTGCATAGCACATTATCAAATGCATGTGTGTTGTGAAGAGTTGGGGTGGGATTATTGTGTGGAGTTTGGGGGGACTGGTTAAAAAGAAGAGGCAGAAAGGGGTGCAGGAAGAAACTTGTGTTTCTAACTTTGTCACTAATTAGCTGGTGGTCCAGTTAACCGATATGTGAAAAGCAAGAGGTGGAAGAGGAGGTCTAGGAAGGAAGATAATGAATTTAGTTTTGGAACTGTTGGGACTGGACAGTAGTGGAAGATATGGTCATGAACGTGGTGACTCAAAAATGTTGGAGACTGAGAACAACATAAAACCAAGAAAGAAGAGCAACACATATTTGAAACAGAGAAGGAGCTAGAGAGATAGGGAAAAGGCCAAGTGCATCTTTGGTTGGGGGGGGGCAGGCTATAACATCTGTGTAGGGCTAGGATTTCAGAACTCTTCATTACTGGTCTCATCCCACTAATACCTTGAAAGACATGAAACTGTGTGGACTTATTCCAAGATGATGAATTTTCTCTATTTTCCTTGATTTGACCCTCTAGCTATACGTTTTACTGTTAGGAAAATAGTTTCGGAAGGAAATAGATTTTTATTCTTTTTACTTGTTAGTATATAAGATTTACCCAGTTTTTCCATTAATTCTCATCTATGGAGGAATGAGAATCTTAATCCTTCAACTCCAAGAAAAATAAATCTTATTGTGTCATTCTGGGTTATGTTTGTCCTTGCATTTAAGCTGGGAAATGGAATTCTAGTACTCAGAAGCTCAGGGAGGAGGATCAGAAGTTCAAGGCTATATGGTGCTGCACCATGTCTCAAAAAATTTACACATGCACTTCAGCTACATAGTCTGACAGTTGGAAGGGCAATGTCAGCTTTTATTGTGTACTTTAGTTCAAATTGTACTGAATTTGAGGGAAATTGTTTTTATTTTGGGTGCCATAGATGACTATTATTTTTTCTTTTCTGTCATGGATAACTGAAACCACCCAAATAGTTCATTTTTGACTCATCAAGAATCTAGATTTCCCCTAAAAAGTTATTGTCTCATTCCACTAAGTTAAAAACGTAATCCCTCCCTTACCTTCTGGAGCTTGGATCCACTGTAAAAAAAAAAAAATCCCCTTTGTGTGTATGTTACAGAGAACAATGAGGAAGTAGAAATCATTTCTGAAATCATTACTGAATAGTTCATGCTTGAACACAGTTATAGCCATGTTTACATGCAAAGCATCTCAGGAATAATCCATACAAGAACTCAGCATTCTGCAGAAATGCCTCAGCGATGGCCACAATGTGGGGACATTCAAATAGGGCTCTGCAACCTTTATCCTCAAACTGCTGTCACCTGCTTTAGTACTTGTGTGTGTATGTTTGTGTGTGTGCATGCGTGCACACGTGTGTCCGCACACGCGTGCACTTGCTTGCTTGCGCTGAGGCTTGAATTTAGAACTTGAGTGCTGTCCCTGAGCATTTTTTGCTCAAGGATAACCTACCTCTACAGCTCCACTTTTGGCTTTTTTGGTAGTTGATTGGAGATAAGAATCTCATAGGCTTTTTTGCCCTAGCTGGCTTTGAACCAGGATCCTGAAATCTCAGCCTCCTGAGTAGCTAGGATTACAGCTATGAATCACCAGTACCCAGTTTAATTCTTTCTCTCTCCATATACATATACATATGTGTGTGAATATATGGATAGCTGTCTATTTGTCTATCTATCTATCTATCTATCTATCTATCTATCTATCTATCTATCTATCTATGTACCTATCTAAGAGGAGGAGGCATAAGATTTCATTTCAGAGTAGGTTACTGAGAACAAAAAACCTGGAAAACCAGTGTCACAGCAAGAGAAAAGCCTCTTGTAGCCTGGGTCACCTGATTATCAACAGGTGTAAGTGTAATTGCCCACTTGGCTGTCTCTAGGACCAACAAAACAGACTCCACACTGTAGTAGCAATGGCCAGGGCTTTCTCTTCGTCAACATGTTCTGAGGGGTGGCTATCTCTTTCACGTTTAAACAGAGCTCTCTTCATTGCCAAGCTAAGAGCAGCTGTGTTTTTGTTTTAGTTTTGGTGTGAGGTAGACAATTTTTCTGCATCTAATGTATTTGTGGGGCTCTTTCCTCATGGCGTAGACTCATTCTCCTTTATCTTATATTTGGTAGAAAAGGATAATATTCATTTGCTTTCTCCCACAACGTATTTTTTAAACGTAGCTTGGAGCCATTAAAACTCCATCCCGTCTCTTATTCAAGCAAAGAAACCTCAGTTTGTGGTTTGAACATCTAACCTATCATCTTTCTCTTTGTCCTTATTTAGCAATGGATCCCACACTTTAATTGGCTTTAAGTAAGAGCTTTTTTATTTATTTTTTTGGAGGGGGGTAAGTGTGGTGAAGATGACCACTTATTTTTATTGAGTCACCTCTAAGTGGTGTGTGGTGTAGGGTTCAGGGAATAGATCTAACCATTAAGTTTTTCTATTCTTAACCAAGTTTTATTACATTCAGATTGGTGTTCATCAGGCTCTTCCTGTACCTGGATGCCTTTATTTAAACTGCCTTTCATAGGGCTAGCTGCTGGAAACTTCCTTATATTACTATCTACGTTTGTTTTTCTTGCTTCAAAAAACTCCACAACTACTGTTGAAGAGTCAGAGATTATTTCCTAGGAATAAGAATTATTTTGAATTTTACCAAGTGCCAAGCACTGTGCTTTATATGGAATCAATACACAATAAATATATGTTGAACTGATGAAGAAGTACATAGTGGTATAACACTGGCATGCATCCGTGTAGCATAGAAAGTTCTCAATACTTTGTTCAGTGTCTTCTTTGCTTTTCTTCTATTCTTATATTGTGTCTATATATTTTTTCTCAAAATATTGTTCCTTGAATTTGTGTGTGTGTGTGTGTGTGTGTGTGTGTGTGTGTGTATACATGTGTACATGCATGCATGTATATGTGCCAGTCCTAGGGCTTGATTTCAGGGCCTACACACTGTCCCTGAACTTTTATGCTCAAAGTTAGGGCTCTCTCCCTTGAGCCACAGCATCACTTGCCGTTTTGTTTTTGATTTTTGGTGGTCAGTTGAAAAAACGAGTCTCACAAACTTTCCTGCCCAGGCTAGCTCTGAACTGCGATCTTCCCATCTCAGCCTCACGAGAAGCTAAGATTACAGGGATGAGCCACCAGCACCTGGCAGTTACTTGGATTTTATGCTTGTTTTATTGGTGGAAAAACAGAGAGAACTTTTATGAGTTGGCCTCAGGTTTAGGTTTCATTTCTAATAAAATAGAGAGTTGATCAGCCTGCTTTCTGGAAATGAAAGAAACATTGGGAAGAATGTTTTATGTAAGGTGAGTCTAAGACTTTAATGATGATGAAGCAAAGAACTGAAAGACTGTTCTGGTAAAGTATTGGATTAGAATTTGTATCTGTTGGTTACCCCAAATAAAACAATATGTAAATTATGAAAGATGAAGTTTTCATAGAGAGTTTGGTTTAGAAAACAAGAAAGTCCTGGGGACCCTTGGATTTGTTTTTGTGTAGTATAGAGAGGGGGATTCAGGATCCCCACCTTCTGTCTAGGAAGCTATTGTTCTGGGGCTTCAAGAGCTGATGATATTTCAAGTAAGCGATAATTTGTGTGGAACTCAGGGAATCTCTTGGCATCTTAGGATGTCTTTCCTCATGGGAGATTTAGTTCTGTCTTCTGTAGCATGCATATCAGCAATGCCCTCTCTACCAGGTCATCCTAAGGCAGCTGGACAAGCAACAGGCCTTGTTCAATTTGAAGTAGTTGGTACTGGTGGCCCTATTGTGTCGGTGAGGCATTTGAGTTTTTCAGCTAAGTACATTTCATGTTAGAGTTGGGCTTTTGTTTCGTTTTGAAGTATGATGTGTCTCTGATGGATAGTACTGGTGGACCTATTGTGTCGGTGAGGCATTTGAGTTTTTCAGCTAAGTACATATCATGTTGGAGTTGGGCTTTTGTTTCGTTTTGAAGTATGATGTGATCTTTAAAATAAATGATTTATCTAGTTCAGTGTCGGGCAAGGAAACACATGTTTACAAATTAGACTTAATTGTATGGTGGGCAAAAGTTTAACTTTAATAATAGCCAACTGATCCATAGTATTAATATGAAGGAAATATTCACTGACAACAGATTTTTTTCCCTTGTTCTAAAGGACAAATAATAATCCACTTGGTGATACTTGTATAAGTAAAAAATTTTAATCAAAGCCAAGGAGAAAAAAAAATGAAGCTTCTGGTTCATGAAACAACTCAAGGGTACCTTGTATATAGCTTCCCATCTTCTGAGGATAGACTTTCTTCTGTGTGGGTGCCAGGGACACCGGACACCAGCGTTTCATGTTTTGTTTTCAGGATCAGTTCAGCGATATGAGAATCAACATCAACCAGACGCCTGGGAACAGTCTTGACTTTGGGTTTACAGTAAAATGGGATTATTCTGGGATCTTCGTGGCATCAGTTGAACCAGGTAAATTGTAAAGTTTACTGAACTATCTTCTCCTTTGTTATCTTTACCTTCTGAGGGAAAAATAAAGAAATAAAATATTAATTTGCTTTAGGAGGAGAGAATGTGTAAAAAGAGTCATCCTCTTTTCTGAAGCTGTTAGTTTGGTTACTAATTACTTTTTATGTATGCTCCAGGCTTAATTAATTTTAGGGTAGAAGTCTTAATTCTTTGACTTTATAGAATTTGGCAAAAATCTTATTCTTATTATTCTTACTATTATTTTTGGAAATGCTAATAAAATAGTGCTAAATTTGAAGTAGTAATCAGAATGAAATTTCCCTCAGTAGGTATGCTTTGGGGTAGATACATACACACTGTATGTAGATTCTTTCTATTGTGTTTAGCTTTTATCCTTCCATGGTAGGGATCAAACCCAGGTCCTTGTGCATGCTAGCGGAGTGTTCTAACACTGAGCTACATCCCCAGATGAATGCACAGTGCCTTTGATCATCCTAAAATGTTGTTTGTGGCTTCTGCAGCCCTGGCTCTCTGTAAAATATCAATATAAAGACTCAAAATAAGAGATATTATATTTGAGGGAAGGACTTTGTTTACATATCTTAGCTATGCAAGATAGCATGTTAACATTTTTTTTTAATTTCAAGATTGCATCATTTAGATAATGGTACTTACAGCAGTAAGTTTTTTTAAAAATTCTAAGTAATTGTACAAAGAAGTTACAATGAGCACAATGCTTCTTGATCAATGCCGTCCTTCCCATTGCTCTCTCTGACAGCCATAATTTTTTAACACTTTTAAATGGCTGTGTTTTCTTCTATTCCCATAGTGCACATGTAAGCTCAATTAAAGTGCAATTTATTTCATGTTTTTAATTTAGAAATAGTAAAAAAAGAAAGTCCTCTGTAGGCTAACAACATTTTATTAACTAGTTGAACATTACCATTTGTCCTTTCAGCATTAAAGAATAGATAAATGCTGTAGAATAAAAACTCATCCATTAGTTTATATGTCTTTGATGCTCACATACTCGAAAATTCAGTGTTTCTGATCTATCTGAAAACAATGAGAAATTGTCAAATAAAATTGAGAAGCCATGACTGGTAGATCATGTGGGGGTTTCATTTGCTTTTGTATTTACATTGTTTAGGTGGCCCTGCAGAGATTTCTCAGCTGCAGGTAGATGATGAAATTATTGCTCTCAACAACACCAAGTTTTCATACAACGATACAAAAGAGTGGGAGGAAACCATGGCGAATGCTCGAGAAACTGGAAACCTAGTGATGGATATCAGACGCTATGGAAAGTCTGGTGAGTGTAGCTTGCCACTGTGTCTGCCTTTCTAAACTGGGAAACTGGTCTTTGACAAGTTTTGTAACCCTTTGCTTTAATAACTTTTTTATTTTCTTTTTGGGGGGCTTATAAGTGTCTTATGTTGGGAGAAAACTTGAGCAACATGTCTGGCTGTTCTGTCTGAACACTCTTCACTAGCAAATTCTCTGAATTCTGCATCATATGATTGACTTATACAGTGATCTGACTGAATGTAAATATCAGCTAAAGGCAAATGTAAATGTGAAGTAGCAATTAATTATGAATGTTATTAGCAAAAACCATGGTATGGCTTACCTTTGTAGCTCCATTGGTATTTGATTAACATGGTAGGCTATATTCCTATTATTTGATCTTGAGAAACTTCCAGTATACCTGTTCTGTTTTTGTACTGGGGTATAAACTTAGGGCCTTTCATTCTTATTTTATTTTTGCTTCAGGCTAGTACTCGACCACTTGAGTCAAACCCACTTTCCACATTTTTTAGTTTTTATTTCTTTTGTTGTAGTTGCTGGTTTTTGTTTTGTTTTGTCTTGTTCTGCCAGTCCTGGGGCTTGAACTCAGGGCCTGAGCATTGTCCCTGGCTTCTTTTCGCTCAAGGCTAGCACTTTACCTCTTGAGCCACAGCACCACTTCTGGCTTTTTGTATATATGTGGTGCTGAGGAATCGAACCCAGGGCTTCATGTATGTGAAGCAAGCACTTTACCACTAGGCCATATTCCCAGCCGTGTAGTTGCTGTTTGTGGAGGAGGACACTATGTCTCTCCAGACCTACCAGTGTATGATGCCTAAATAGAACATCTTCCTGTCTGAAGGAAAGTTTCAGGAAATTTGCTAGTTCCTTAATGACTAATGTGACTTAACCTTTGTGTTTGGGGATGCTGGTCTGTTGGAAAGAGCCCTTAACTCATTTATTTTCCATTCTTCTTGATTAGCTTGTCTGTGTTTCTATGTGTGTATTTTGTATCTGTGCATTCAGTAACTTTATTCTTTCTACTTCACCGTGTATATGTACCCATTGATCTTCATGGGCCAATCAGACTGGGGCAAAGACCAATCTTCCCTACCATTTACACGGCATAAAACCCTCAATCTCACCAGTATGGCTACCAAAATTATAGGTTCACCCGAAACAAAGTGGATTGATACAACCTCTGGAATTTATAACTCGGACAAGTCTTTAAGTCTATCCATGACAACTGATTTCTCTGAAAGCCTTCAGAGTCCTGTAAGTATCTTGAGAAATGGAAGTATTTGCATAGACGAGATTGTAAATGGGGTAGAGGATTCATCTTGTTTGAACAATTTTGATGGTACTTTAAGGAAACACATGAATAAGGTGATTTATCTTCAAGAGAGTAAGATGTAGTTTTAAAAAAACTATAATGTGCTAATCATCATTGTGTGCAATTAGTGAGCTAGGGAATGGAAACATCAAAAGATCCCATAATGCAGTTCTGTAGGTATTTCCCACCAATCTTTCATCTTTAAAACCTTCTCTCAGATCTTTATGAACATGAAGTAGCAATTATGTAAAATTATACAGTGTAACTTCTGCATGCATTCTTTAGTCTCCACTCGCAAAGTATAGTCATTGTGTGCAATATGAAACCCGAAGCATCTGACTTATGTGGGTGAATTTAATAGGTAGACTTACATGTGTGATTAAAACATAATCGTTCCATTAACTGATTTGAAATTATAATGCAGAAGTTTTTCTAGGTGTCAAAGCAATATATTTTTATTACAAGCTTTGAAAAAATGTTTTTATTTCTCAGATGAATTCTTCACCTAACTTAATTTGAAATTCTGTTTATTTCATCTATTTTTTTTTTGTAGTGCTGAACCTCAGTCACAGGGCACTCTACCCCTGAGATATATCTGAGCTATATTTATTTATTTATATTTTATTTTATTGATAGATTACTTTTTCAGGCAGAGTCTGGCTTTAAGGTTCAGGTTGTCCTTGAGGTTATACTCTTCCTGTCACAGCCTCCTAAGTGCTGGGATTCCTTCTATGAATCATCATTCCTTGAAAGATTTTTAACCAAATACAACTTTATTTCATAAGGAAATGTTGGTATGTTTTTAGGAAAGATGTAAACACTAATTCCACATGACTGATTTGGTTACTCATAAATAAAATACAAATGGATTAATGATTATTTTGTTCATCATTTTTCTTAGACTAGTAATGACTGATGAAACTTAAGGCCATCCTTGCTGTAGCCAGTCATTAATCTTTCACAAGTATTGGAAAGCAATGAAACAAGGTTAATTTTTGACTGCAGGTTCAAGCCATAAAGAATGACCAATAGCCTGAAAACCCTATCTTGTTATAAGATATTTTCACTAATGAGAATTGCATTATTTAAGTCTAATGTCCAATGGGAAATAACATTAATTAGCCTTTTTGTCTTTTATAGTATACTGAACCAAAAGAAATCAATGGAATTCATGATGAAAGCAACACTTTAGAATCAAAAGGTAACACTGTTACTACTTACATTTGCATATAGGAAAAGTCTTAGCTCTCAAGTTCTGCTATAAAAATGAATGTCTGTCCCGGTGCTGGTGGCTCACACCTGTAATCCTAGCTACTCAGGAGGCTGAGACCTGAGGATCACAGTTCAAAGCCAGTCTGGGCAGACTCTTATCTCCAGTAAACTACTGAGAAAAATCTGGAAGTGGCGCTGGTGGCTCAAATGGTAGAACACTATATCTGTGAATAAAAGAGAAAAGCAGCCCCTCTTCAAGTTGAACTTAAAGATTAGGTAGCACACAGATCCAGTGTCCACTGAGGGCATTCAGTTCCAGTGCTGTTGAACATTCAGGAAATGCAAACAAAATATTGACAGGACCTTCCTGAGTTCTGGGGGCCCCTGAGCTTAAGCCAAATAAGAACAGGTTTTCCTAAGTCTGGCCGCTTTCTGACTGTGGGATGTTGGTAAAGGGAATCTTTGTTAAATGCAAAATGATGAATGAAGTCTCCCTTTCCCGTTTATTGTTATGAAAGGGACAAGTGTCAGGCAGCTAATCTTCAAATGCCCACGGCAATGGCAGTTATTCATTCATACTCATTTGAAATGATAAAGAAGGCAAAGTAGTTAGGAAAATATTGGAGTTCTCCCTCCTCACTCTCTTCCTCCTCCTCTCAACCTAGAGGTAATTTTCCTCCTGTGTACTAGGTACTGTTTCTTGAACACAGAAAATAAATAAGGGGGCTGGGAATATGGCCTAGTGGCAAGAGTGCTTGCCTCGTACACATGAGGCCCTGGGTTCGATTCCTCAGCACCACATATACAGAAAATGGCCAGAAGTGGCGCTGTGGCTCAAGTGGCAGAGTGCTAACCTTGAGCAAAAAAGAAGCCAGGGACAGTGCTAAGGCCCTGAGTTCACGGCCCAGGACTGGCCAAAAAAAAGAAAAGAAAAGAAAAGAAATAAGAAGGGTCTGGTTCACAGAAGCAGGGAGCTAAACCCATAGAAGATGAAGTTTCGTTCATCATGAAATGAGGCTTCTTAAAGCACGGCTGGGCTTGCACAATGCTTTGGTGACATTGAAACCAAGTGTGCCTGTTTTGAATACATATGTCAAAGCTGATCTAGGACCATAAGCTTCCTTTTTCTTCCTGATAATTTATCCCTGTGTTTCATTTCTGATAGTATTAAGTGGTGATGTTTAACTTTTTTTTTTTTTTTTATTTTGGCCAGTCCTGGGCCTTGGACTCAGGGCTTGAGCACTGTCCCTGGCTTCTTTTTGCTCAAGGCTAGCACTCTGCCACTTGAGCCACAGTGCCGCTTCTGGCCGTTTTCTGTATATGTGGTGCTGGGGAATCGAACCTAGGGCCTCGTGTATCCGAGGCAGGCACTCTTGCCACTAGGCTATATCCCCAGCCCCATGTTTAACTTTTAAGTTGCCTTCTTTATCAAAAGAATTTTTAAAACAAATCTTGCTTATATTTTCCCCCATAATCCTAAATAGGTGGCAATCCCGGTCCTGACTTGCTAGTGGGTCAGGTAGAGCTAATAATAAAAACACCCAAGTCTCTAGTGATAATAGAGATACTCAAAGCCTTGTCCTTTGAAGGTTTAGTTTAAATAGCTAACCACCAATGGAAATCCACTGATAATCACATTTACATCTTATTTTATAGTCTTGTAGGAGTCATGTGTTTCTCTTTTCTTTCTGAATGGATTCTGTTTAAGTTAGTAACTATATAGTCTAGGGTAAAATATTATAGTTAAAAATCTTAATTTTAGTATTTGACTTTTTATTTATTTTACTATTTGACTTGCTTTTAAACATCTTATTAATCTTATCATCTTCTTCTTCCCTAGTAGTTTTGAGTATCTATGTTTATCAGTGTTGTGAAAACTCTTCAATAGAGATTATTTTGGATTGATTTACCTAAGTTAAAAATAAAAAGGGGTTATTTTCTTTTCTCTGAAACTCTTGCATGGATGGTATGGTTTTCATAGCTATGAAAGTTTAATGTTAGCTACTAAAATTATTAATAAACATTTGTTCATTTTATTAATTCAAATGTTGTGTAGTCTACTAAGATTAATGTGTCTGTCAGAAATAACTTGTATCTTCTATGGCTGTCAGTTTGGTCCTTAAAAATAATGTTGCTAGAGTTTGGTAAGGTGTTTTAAGTATTGTTTAGTTTTACCAGTGGTGAGAAATGAAAATGAATGTGATGTGGTATATTTACTTTTTGTTTTTATTTTCCAATTAGCATCTGAGCCTATTTCTTTGAAAAACTTAAAAAGACGATCACAATTTTTTGAACAAGGTAAACCACAATGCTAACCATTCATTGCCTTTGATGGACTTGTTCTGTCTTTCCACTTTGCCTCATGGTTTGTGGTTCTGGGCACTGAGACTCTTCGATTTGGCTCTCATTATGACCACGCAACATAACCCATTTCCATTCTTTCCCTAGGAGCTGCAGGCTTTTCTTACAGTTCATGGGTCTACCTCTGTGGTAATGGGTCTTTGTGTGTCCCTTGTATAGCTCTAAAGATGTTCTCTCTTTTAACTTTGTGAAAAAAACCCAAAACACTGAGATGCTGTTAAACACACATGTCTTCCCACTGGGTAACAGTAAGAAATGAGGAAATTCATTTAAGCCTTACTGCTTCCTCTACTGTGTATCATAGTAGATTACACCAACATGCAATTTGTCCATCGTATTACATTAAACCTGTTTTTGGTTGTGGAAGATATTAATAAAGAACAATTGTGCTCGGCACCAATGGCCCATGCATGTACTCTTACCTAATTTGGGGGGCCGAGATTGTGAAGTTCACAGTTCCAGGTTGGGCCTGGGCATAAATGTGAAACCTTTTATTTTTTTTTAAACCAATAGTTGGACATATGTGTTAGTGTGCTCCTGTCATCCTAGCTGGATGAGAATTATAAATAGGTGGGGCGTGGTCCATACTGGTCTAGGCATACACTTAAGATTCTACTTTTTTTTAAAGGACTGGGGGCATAGTTCAAGAGGCAGAGTGCCTGCTTAGCAAGCACAAGGCCCCAAGTTCATCTTCCCACAGCCACCAAAAAAAACAAAAACAAGAGCAAGAACAGTGGCATTTAGCTGCCAGGGAATGGTGGCTTTAGTGTGTCGAATTGACTGCTTTGTTGACTTTCAAGTGCATTCAAAATCAATAAATTTTGATTGCCACTGATGATTTACAAATGCTCCATGTTGGTGTAGTTTGGCAGGGCTGCCGAGGAAGTGTGCTGCATGCCACAGTTTCACCCCTTCACGTTTGTCCAGTGCTCTGTCACTTGAATGGGTGCTCTCTCTTCAACTCTGATGAGGAACTTAAAAGTAATACCTAACATTTTAGATGCAGTGGCTAGCATAGATGGTACTGGTACTGTCTAAAATGTTAGTGTTTCTTTTAAGGTTAATGAACCATGTCTAAACCCGCCTTGTAACATGATACTTACTGGGTTTGTGTCTTTGTGTTCACTGTCTAGGTAAGTTCTCTTTTTGACCAGCAGCAGCAGGTCAACAGGAACAGTAGCTCTGCATGTCTATTTGTGTCTGTATCTGTAGTGGTTTTAATTCAAATTTTTAATTAAACTCCTGTTTTCCTATGGCTATTTAATTGAAATGGTATTATATTCCTAATGCAAATTGGCCTAAACAAAATAATTCCTTTTCTTTCTGTGCTCTAATTTTCTTTTGGCTTCTCATCCATGGGCTGTTTTAGGGCAGCATATTTTTCTAAAGCTTGAAGAGATTTTTCTTAAAATATATATGAGTGATTTGTTTGTGAGCTGTAGTATTCAGGAAAAGTTAAAACACTGCTGGTGTACTGAATATAATTTTTAAAATAATTGCCAACATATACCACACACACATACACACACACAAACACATATACATACTTCTGTAAGCCTCCTAAGGATAAAAGGAATCATGTCTGCATGTTTACACATGATTCTTGAATAGAAAAGGAGAAATGTTCTTCAAAAGGTTTGTTTTAGTGGCATATTTATTAAAAGTAGCTCAACAGCAAAGGGACTTGAAAAATATGGCATGTAGTTGTTTCATTGTGGTTGAATAAATATAACTAGATTTGATAGATTATGTAATATTTGAGTTTTATTTTTTATTTTTGCCAAGCAGATAATGCCCAATTTGGTGATATAACCTTGAAACCCGTATAGAGGCATTCATCTCCAGCTTTGGGGATGCCATTGGCACTTGTGGCTTACCTTTGTATTACTCACTTTGAGTTTAGAAGATAAAGAAAATGGAGCTGGAGGGAGAGAAGGCTTACTGATTGCTAGTTTAAAAAGTTGATGTCAAAGGTGCTGGTAATCCTAGCTACTCGGGAGGATGAGTTCTAAGGATGGTGGCTTGAAGCCCGCCTGCCTGGACAAGGAAGTCCATGAGATTCTTATCTCCAGTTAATCACCAGAAAAGCCAGACGTGGAGCTGTGGCTCAAGTGGTAGGGGATAGGCCCTGAGTTCAAGCCAAATATTGGTATGCTACCCCCCCCCCCACACCATGTTAATGGCATTTCATATAATAGCATAGAGAGAACTAGTGATATAACTCTGAAAGAAATTATTTGGTAGAAATGGAAAGACTTACTTTGTATTTTTCTTCTCTCCTTGCTCATATGCTGGAATGCAGGAAGCTCTGATTCTGTGGTTCCTGATGTAAGTAATATTCATTTTTCATTGGAAATAAATATGGAGAGGGGTTTGGAGAGACAAAATTAGTCCTCCAGAGTATTGCTTTTGCATTCTGTTTTTATTTGCATAAGGGTGGTCAAGTAGTAATTCTTTCAAGTTGAAAAAGACTGACTCTGAAAAGGATAGCTCTACTTGCCTGGTGCCCTAGTATGTTGATTTTTGTTTGTATATCTTCTCTGATCACGGGTTAGCTTCCTGTTCCAACTCTCAGTGCCCCGAGTCGCTGGGCATGGGATCAAGAAGAGGAGCGAAAGCGGCAGGAGAGGTGGCAGAAGGAGCAGGACCGCCTGCTGCAGGTAGTACTGGCAGACCAGGGGGCAGGGAAAGTAGGCTTCATTGACCATGTCAACAAGCATTAATGAGCAGATTTTGTTCGGTGCTAGTGGCACCTGCTTATAATCCTAGCTATTTAGGGAGCTGGGATCTGAAGAGTGAAGTTTGAAATCAGCTTTAGGCAGGGAAGTTTTTATGATTTTTTTTTTTTTTTTTTTTTTTTTTTGCCAGTCCTGGGCCTTGGACTCAGGGCCTGAGCACTGTCCCTGGCTTCTTCCCGCTCAAGGCTAGCACTCTGCCACTTGAGCCACAGCGCCGCTTCTGGCCGTTTTCTGTATATGTGGTGCTGGGGAATCGAACCTAGGGCCTCGTGTATCCGAGGCAGGCACTCTTGCCACTAGGCTATATCCCCAGCCCTTATGATTTTTATCTATGGCTCAAGTGGTAGAATGCCCCAGCCTTGAGTAAAAAATTTAAAGGACAGTGCCTAGTCCCTGAGATCAAGCTCCAGTACCAGCACCCAAAAACAAAGAGGAAAATTTATTATTATTATTATTTATTATTTATTATTTATATTTGGTGGCACTGGAGATTAGACTCAAGAGCCTTGTGCTTTCTATCAATAAACCATGTCATTGTCCTTTGCTTTTAGTTTGTTTTTGAGATAGTCTTGTGCTAATCTTGCCTGGCCAGTCTTAGTTCACGATCCTCCTATGTGTCCCCGGTAGCTGGCATTACAGACAAATGCCACCATACCAGCCAAATTCTGAAAAGCAAAACAAAACCAACCCTGTTTTAATGAATTCCATGAGAACAAGGGGAGTCACATGTCAAATGTGGCATGTTTATCTCTCATTTTAGTTCAATAGAAGCTCTTTTCTGCTTTCAGGACTAAGACCTGATTGGTTAAACGAAAGTAAAATCAGTTTTTAAAGAGGGGAACTTTTAGAGATAGCAAAAGTATTAAAGATTCTTAACATGACAGGTTAATGTTGATTCATTAATATGCCCTATTTCCTCATAGGAAAAATACCAACGTGAGCAGGAGAAACTGAGGGAAGAGTGGCAAAGGGCTAAACAGGAGGCTGAGAGAGAGAATTCTAAGTATTTGAATGAGGTAGTGTTGAAATGTGACTTTTTGGCTCTCTTTCTGCTCTTTCATTTGGCAAAATCATCCAAGAAGCAAAACACCTCATTTCCCTCTCCTTTGAACCACATATTTACCTCTATAGCTTTTCGGAAGATATAATGAATTCTGGTGTATTTGCAGTTTTCTTTTGATCTTTTAGCTTTCCTCCTAAGTTTTCTATTATGTCATCAAGTAATTGTATCAACAGAACTTTAGTCTTCCTTTCTTCTAATGTCACTCAGATGACTCACAAGTTATTGGCTTGTCTCTGTTTTATGGGGGACGGTATGTCATTCTTACATATCCATACATTTTAATGCTATATTTCAATCAATTTCACTCCCTGTGTCCTTTCTTCTAAGAAATGGTATCTTCAAGAGATTTCCTTGTTCTATGTTCATAATAATCTATTTTGACAACATTCAATATTCTTTATTCTCTCAGCAGCCCCCCTTCCCACTAGTCCATTGTACAGCTTTATAGTGATGAACTTTACTTGATTAGAATTCTGGGCTGCTCTTAGCTCATCTGAAATGAAAACTGTACCTATATGACTGTAGCATTTGAGATGGCTTTCTCTTCTTTTCTTGACCACACAGGAGCTGATGGTCCTGAACTCAAACAACATTTCTCTGACCACACGGCAGCCCACTGTTTCCAGCTGGGAAGCCCCATGGAGTGAAGGCTCCAAGTCCTCAGACAGGGAAGGAAGCCGAGCAGGAGAGCAGGAGAGGAGCCACCAGGAAGAGGAGGTGGTTCACGAGGATCCAAGACAGAAGCTGCAGGAACAACTCATTCTTGAGCAAGAGAGGAAACTGAAGGAGCAGCAACAGATACAGGAAGAGCAGGAGCGGAAGCAGCATGAGGCCATTGAAGCACAGAAGCAGCAGGCAGAGAGAGAGAGAGAGAGGGAGACTTCGGTCAAAATATACCAGTATAGGAGGTCCGTACCATAGTCCTGGGGTAGCGGGGCCGGGGGTGGGGGCGGGTGGGATTGCGCAGTCTTGGCTTCACTATAGCCACCATCCTCTGTGCTGCCCCTACTGACCTCCTGGGTCTCTGTACCTTATCATCCTTGCTCTATGTGAACCCTGGCAGCCAGCAGAGTTAAGTTACCACAATTCCATTCTTGACTCTGCTATTGGCTTCTGGTCATATTAGGGCACATTCAAAAATAGAGTCATTCATGACTTGTTCAAGCTCCATGATGGCCCTTGTCTGCATTTTCCTGCTTACAATTCTGCCTCACACATACTCTTCTAGCCAACCTGGCTTCTTCATTCTGTAAAAACACCTGCATACTCTGCCCTGAATGTTTGCATTTTCTATTCTCTCTGCTTAAAGTCTTTCTTCGTATGCCTGTGTGTCTTATTCATCTTACTCAAGTATCTGCTCAAATGCCACCGTCTCACACTTTCTAGAACATCTGATTTTAAATATACACCTTATTTCTTCCCTACTCTTTCCGTCCATGTGCCAACTACCTGCTTTGTATTAATGCCTGCATTTGTTTGTCTGTTTCCCTACCTACCCCCAGTAAAATATAGTTGCTACAAGGCCAGTAAGTTTGTTTTTGTTCTGTAGTGTCACTCTAGAACATTCCTGGAGCATGGTATGTCCCCAATATATTTCATAAAGTAAGTGAATGAACGTATGAATATCAAATGTTGGCACTATTAAGTGGTTTTCTGCAAAGAGCATTTTCATGAAAAGGTTAGAATAAAAGTATTTTGATACTCTGTCTTGTAGTCAGGGGAGATCTTAAAGTTTATTATTTTGACTCTATCCCTCCCTCCACCTTTTAGACCTGTTGATTCTTATGATATACCAAAGAGAGAGGAAGAATCTTCAGGCTTGCTTCCTAGTGACAGGTATGTAAAACACTTCCTTTTATTTGCTTGGTAGTAATGGGGGTTTCAGAGGAATATTTCAGAGCTTACGTAGATGATGATTTTTGTTTAGCTGTTTGTCTTTTGTAGAGTACAAATAGAACTTGTGGGTTGATCTTTGTATCAACTAGTTTTTGCTGTGTAACAAATAACCCTATACTTTGGTCATGATTTTGTCAGTCATTTGTGTGTTCCGTTCACCTGGACAGTTCTTTTTGTTACCTGGGTTCACTACTAGTTATATAAGGTTAACTAAGTGGAGTTGGCAGATTGATAGCTGGAACAATGTAAACAGGTATGTTGGCAGTCTCTCAACATTCAGCAAGTCATTGTGGTCTTAAATGTTGGTTGGTCAAGGAAAGGAGAATTAGAGAGAGGATGGCAGACCCGAGTTAAATGACCAGCATAAGTTTACAGAGAGAAGAAAGGCCATAGACCCTTAGGGGAGGAAAAACATTACAAGAGCACTGGATACATGGGGAGAATGGTGACCTTTTTTTTTTTTTTTTTTGTAATTCACCATAACCTTTACTTAAAAATATTGATGAAGATGCATTGTATTTATCAACTGACATGTTGAATTGTAACCCCTTCATACAGCTACTTAACACTAATTAGAAAACATAAAATGGAGTATATAATCTTTACAATTTTTTATTTTAATTTTTTTTTGAGAGTATGTTGCGAGGTTAGTGTAGAATCACATAGGTCCTTCAGGCTGGCCTGGGGGGTACTTCCTACCTCAGCTTCTTAAGTGCTGGGATTACAGGCCTGCACTTTCATAAACCCACACTATTTGAAAAATTGCTAGCAGTTACTTGAGATTACTGCTGCAAAAGGGTTAGCCAAGGACATCTTCAGTAAGAATTGTAGAACTGCAGGTCATGATGAAGATAGGCTTTCACTCATCTGAAAAGTTATATGTTTAAAAAAGTTTTCCTCAATCATTGAGTTTTCATGTTTCAAGGTAATTTAAAAATGTTTTGTAATTTTGAAATCGCTAAGGGCTTCTGAACAGAGTTAATCTATAAATATTCAGTGTGGCATCATTAGCTTGTTCTTGTAGGGCTGAAATTCCTCCTTTAGAGCAAGGCTTATCTTAGCTATAAGATATCAGGAAAGACAAAACTAGGCAATCAGGCTGACTAGAAAGGATGCAGAGTGGGAAAAGGAAAGGAATAAATAGCTAGAAGAAAGTCTAGTGATAAATGGCTGTGTATAGTGAATCCCTTTAAGTAATTGTAGATTACTAAAATGTGTAAAGCTATGCTATGGTTTTAAAACTTTATGCAGCTCATTACCTGGAGAATAGATAATTTAAATGTAGGGAAAAGAATCTTAAGGAATCTTGGAAAATGCGAGAACCACCTCTAAGCAGTGCTGATGAAGACTGCCCCAGAGGAAATGAGTAGGAGTAATGTATGTGCATAGTTATGTATGCAGTCTATCATACCATGAATGAAGCCCTAGGTTCTATCCTCAGTACTGGAAAAAAGTAATAATGCATAGCATATACTATTATACAAAATGTACATGAATATGAACACACACATGTATATAATAGCATGCCACAACTGGAAAATATCTACATTTGTGAATCATTTTACTTATATGTACCAAAACAAAACACTTAGTATCAAATAATTGGCCTCAAACCCATGATCCTTCTATCTCTTCTTCCTAAGAAGTTGGGATTAAAGGCATGTACCACTACACTGAGTGTTATTAAATTCACTATTCCTAGTAGCATGAGAATAAGATTAGCAAGTGTTGATTTATATATCTAAAGATTAGGCACTTTCAGAAGTTGCCAGTGCAGTGTGCTTTAAATGCTAGGTCCTGTTTGAAATGCTAGGCTAGTATTTCATAAGCTGTGAACCTAGAATGATCAACAGTGTTATGGTGCCCCACATGTGGAAATCCTGATTCTGGGCCAGTGTGGAGGAGGCAGGGCCGTCTGATTCTGGGTGACCTGGTGGTGGATGCTTTGTGAGCCTGGTAAGGTTAAGATCTGGAGTGGAGTGAGCTTTGTCAGTAATCATTGTTTGAGCTGTTACATAAGCTAGAGAAGTATGGTTGTACATTAATGTCTATTTCTAGCATCTCACTCTTCGTTTTCTGCTAGTTGGCACAATGTGAAAAATTCCTTGGTTTAAAAATACAGTTCTCAGATGGAAAGGATGATAATTGATCAAGATACATTGCACTCATAAAATGACATGTAGAACTGGCCTCCTTCCCCTTTTTGCAGCTATTTAAAGATAATTAAAAAAAGGTATTGAGGAGAAAAATAGAATAGTTCTCAATAGACATAGGAAATACATCATCTGCTTGAAAACAACATCTTCAGTTTGGTATTTTTTACTTCAAAAATATGAAAAAAATGTTCTTATTAATGCATTGTACATAATATATTCTGTGTTTTAGGAGTAAATCCAGATCAACTACTGAACTGGATAACTACCCTACAAACAATGGTAACTATGATTTTCTTCTCTCTTTCAAATTTCTTCAGTCACAATTTATTTGTGCTATCACATGCTCTAATCAGTTTTTTTAAGGCAAGATATAGCAGGTTTATTAAAATAACAAAATATTTACTATGTTTAGTGTTTGGAAAATAACAACCCTGGTGTTTATTTTGGCGTTATGAAGGGAACAATTTGGGAGGTTAATGTGCTTGAAGTAGCTAATGCTGTGTATGGGAATTCTGCAGCGGATGGCTGGTGATTTCATCTGGCTGCTAAAGAAATGGGTCAGAAAATATTTATGCAGTATATCAAGGGACCTAACACTTATATACAAATGTGAAGTTCTATATTTAAATATATCAAAATATCAAAAAAAGGAAAGTGATGATGATTTCGCTAACTTTGTGAAAATAATTTGGAACCTGGGGTTGTTAGTATGAAGTGTGTGTGTGACGAACTTGCACACTTAAACTTCTATATCTAAGACAAAGCAACAAGCATCATTTCAGGCAGGGTTTGCACAAGTAGTTTCTGGGCAGTTTTACAAAGTGATGAAGGTCCAGGATTGAAGTGGATGGCCTTTCTCTCTTCCTCCCTCAGCTCTAGCCCATCATTGATGGGGGGTGGGAATCTAACCTCTTATTGACACTCATTTCTAGTTTATAAAAGAAATGAACAACAACAACAAAACCTAACGTTTCCATGTGTTGTCTTGCAATTGCTAAGAAGGAACTCTGTGAGCAAAACCTCTCTGTTAGCTGGAACTGAGTGGTAGTTAGGTGATAACTTCTGGTTGAAGCTTATAAAATTTATAATTTCCATTAGTATTTTTGGTCCTGTCTTTGCTCCTTTCCCTGAATATGTACAATATGCCATTGTCTTGGCTTAAATTGCAGCATTTTTGTTTTGTTGTTGTTCTTCAGGAACTTAGTGAAATGCTTTACTATGATCTGTCATCAGCTCTCTAAAGTCAACTTATCAGATACTTTCTGATAAGGTTATTCAGGTCTTTCGGCCTTTCCCTGATTGGATTTTCCATCTCTTTCACCCCGAACTTTACCCTAGCCATCATTAAAATAGAATATGTTCTGCTCTAACATGACCTACTAGTGCAGTAACTGTGATTGTTTAGAAACAGCTGGCTCATAATTCTGCTTTGTACCTAGTCTTGTTATTTTTATTTTTAGTATGTTTTCTCCCCTCTACTAACCAGTTGTAAGATCCTGAAGTGCAGCCAATAGAAATCATTAAATATTTGATGGAAAACTTAGGACTTTGTGAAATAGAAAATATTTTATGTAAAACCTAATGAAATTGATAACCTGTCCTACACTTGAATGAGTATGAGAAGACCTGCTCATTGCTGATTGGAAGAGAACTAAAGCACAGAGCAACCACAGACTTTGAAAGAATGAATCTATAGAAAGAAAGGAAATGAATCCATAGATAGAATTTCCTCCTACAAACAAAGTCTGGCATGATACTTGAAAGTTGTGGATATATATATATACACACACACATATATATGAAAATAATTATCAAATTCAAGAGACAAAGCCCTCATCATTAGTAAACTCAGCATTCAAGTTATATGTTTTTCAGAATAGTAACAAATGTGATAACTTTTGTTCCAAATATCCATTTTAGGTAATAAATATGCTCTGATTCTGATAAACTTGTTTTATAATGTATACCAAGAACACTTGGGCCATGTCATTCAGGCATAAATCCAGTTGTATTGTCTCTCTCTCTTCCAGTTTATTTTTTTGTTGTTGTTGGTCATGGTGCTCGAACTCGGGGCCTGAGCATTGTCCCTGAGTTATTTTTCTCAAGGCTGTGCTCTACCACTTTGAGCCACAGTGCCACTTCTGGTTTTAGGGTGGTTAATTGGAAATAAGAGTCTCACAGATTTTCCTGCCCAGGATGGCTTTGAACCATGATCCTCAGATCTCAGCTTCCTGTGTCGCTAGGATTTAAAAGCATCAGCTATCAGCAACAAGCAAGTTTTTTTTTTTTTTAAAGGAAAACATTCCTGTTTCCTTGCCTAATTGTCACAGCAAGCATTCTATATATGTGCTTAACTGATTGAATTTAGGAAGGAAGAAAAAAATAAAAGACAACACTGTTTCTAGATGAATGTTTTGTAACTGGACATTGCTGGAATGAGTACTTGTTCTTTACTTTTGTAGGCAGCCTCTGGGTTCTTCCCCAATGCGTTCTCCAAGGTGCTTCAGGTGTGGGACTAGAACTTGCGGAATTAGGAAGCACATAGTTGCTGTTTGTTCTCACACAGCCACCTCACTGGACATGGGAAACATTAGCACGTGTGCACAATGGCTCATATGAACTATCCTGGGCAGTATATCCACTACCTTATTTTCCATATTATTCCTAAAATTTTTGCTGTGCTTTTAATTTAGGAAGCAGCAAACATTTAGACCAAATTGGAAGCGCTAGCTTTTCACAGAAGAGCTCCAGGAAGGATCCAGTCCCCTCAGGGGCAGAGCTGGAGAGACAGCAAATCCTCCAGGAAATGAGAAAGAGAACCTCCCTCCACAATGACAACAGCTGGATCCGGCAGCGCAGCTCCAGTGTGAATAAAGAGCCAATTTGTCTGCCTGGGATGATGAGAAGGTAAGAGCCTGAAGGACTTGCTTCCTCTCTGCTGGGCAGGCCAATAGCCATGCATGATGGCCATTGGGACAGGAGAAAAATCTTCTTTTGCCTTTCAGCTTACTTAAGGTTTAAGGAGAGAGGGGGAAATAGGAAAAAGTCATTGGGAGTTTGTATGTGTCAGGCACTAGCCAGGTACAAACATCTGTCACAACTTAGAGTTACCTTTGGTAGATCAGTATTGATTGTAGTATCCGTTTTTAGAGAGTCTTCTAAAAGTTGTATTTAAGTTAGCGTTGAGCTAAATGCAATGTATTCATTTTCAGGGAAATGGACCTCGAACAGTTGTTGAGATTTAGGGTTCTGGGTGGTAAAATAACGATCACCTCCACCTCTCAAGATTCATGTGAGAGTCAGAACAACTTAGATTTGAAAGCTAGGACCGCCTGCACTGGGTCCTCCTAATGACGAGCTAACTTCTGTGAGATTAAAAGTATCTTGTCTAAATTGAGAGGTAATAGTTTACACCTATCATTTTAGCTATTCAGGGGGTTGAAATCTGAGGATTGAGGTTCAGAGCCAACCTGGGTAGAAATCTCTGTGAGACTCTTATATAAGAAATGTACCCAAGGCCTAATGTATGAAATTGTAACCTCTCTGTACATCACTTTGACAATAAATAAGAAAAAAAAAAGCTGGAAGTGGAGTTACAGTTCAAATGGTAGAGCACTTGTCTTGAATATAAAAGTCAAGTAAAAGCCTGAGGTCCTGAGTTCAAGTCCCAGTACCAACACACACACAAAGGTATCTCATCTAGAGCTGTGAAGATTAAGGTTAAGGTTACTACTTTGGCAGAAATGTCTAGCTTAGTTCATCTTTTCAATTGCTTCAAATGAATTTTTGGGTGAATTATAAAAGTCTTTAAGATCTATAGGTTTCCATTATTAAAACATTTAAGGGATAAATAAAAATGTTCTCATTCAAAATTATTTTCACCTTAGTTGGCATTTATTCTTTTATCAAAACACCAAGCAAATAAAAATGACAGTTGCTTGAAATGTGAAATGTTTAACACCATCCATGATGAAGAACAGCTTACTTGTTAAAGTAATTTTAGACGTAACTCAGAGTCTTACTTGCCTGGGAAGTGTGTAATCTGCAGTTCATCTTCCAGTGGCCACACGTATGTGTTGAGTAGATTTCTCATTGAAGAGCTTGTTTTAGTGATTTTGGCCAATCCTGTGTGTGTTTCAGAGGCGAGTCTCTAGATAACCTGGACTCCCCCAGGTCGGGTTCTTGGAGACAGTCCCCATGGCACAGTCAGCCCGCCGGGGTCTACGCCTCCTCCTCTGTTCAGGACTTCAGTCGCCCACCACCTCAGCTGCTGTCCACGTCAAACCGTGCCTACATGCGAAACCCCTCATCCGGTGTGCCCCCTCCTTCTGCTGGCCCAGTGAAGACCACCATCACGGGCATGGTGACCGCACAGTCCCCCACCCCACGCAGCCATTCCCCTTCCACTTTACAGTCGGGGTCTCAGCTTCGCAACAGGTGAGGCCCCCTTCCTTTGTTTGGTCCTAGCGGTATTTTGTCACTGAGACTTTCTCTACATCTTGGCCAAGTCTTCCATGAACGAAAAGCAAACCCATCCCTCTGGAATGTGTCCTCTTCAATGGAGAAGCCATCTCAATATTGTTCTGTACTGCCATAATAGTATCTGTGGATGACTGGTAAAGCCATCAGAGACCTTAAGGTTATCTGCTTGTTGCTGGGGTCTCCTTGCCTGTGCTGTGGGCAGGAATAGTTCTCCTTGTAGAATGACAGCACCATACAGTGGCTCATGAATGATTTTCTCATTTCTGAGTACAGACTGTATTGTAAGATGTTTGATTATTTTTGTGACATTGTGATAGAAACTCACTTTTTAGGAACCAAAAATAGAAGAAAAAGTCTTATCACCAATCTGTATTGTGGAGGAAGTGTTAACAAGCTGGATTTAAAAGCAAACAATTGAGTAGGTCAGATTTCTTTTGAGGGGAATTGGATTGCCACAATCATTGCTTGCGTAGACCATTTGGTTTGCTGATGTTGTTCAAGTTGCATCAGCTGGATGCCGTAGGTCGTGTTGATGTGTATGCATTTGATGGTGTTTTGAGTAGTCACTTGCCTTGTTCAGTGAGATCAAGCCTTGAACTTAATGCGAGTCAGGTTTTGAGATCTGCACAGCTTCACTTTCTTGCCTCACTTACTTGCAACAGAAATACTTCTCCATGGAGTTTTCCAGGAATGCTGCAAAGTTTTGTGTTTTTTTTTTTTTGGCACATAAGACTTTTTGTAAAATCACATATTGAGTAAAAGGTGAAATAGATTGTTGCTAGGATTGTTTGGTATCAAGTAAGAGGCTTAAGAAAACAGTTGATGTAATCTAAAAGGTTTTTTTGGCTTTTACCATTCCCCTTCCACTTTGAAAGGTCTACTGAAGAATTTCAACTCAGAAAAAGAGAGGAAAGGATTTAATGATCAGTTTGTTGGGGGCAGTGAAACCTGTACAATTTACTTACTGGGAGTACCATGCTAAGAGAACAGAGGGCAGGATAGGCTGCGCGCTTTCGTCCCTGTTCTGAGAAAGTTTTCATCTACAAAAATTTCCTCCAGCACACTTGACCCACAACAGCCATGCCCTGCCCAGTGCCGTTGTGATTCTGGGCTAATGCTGGGAGATGCGATCACCTTGCCTTAATTAAAGCAGAAAGCTCCCTTCCCTCCCTAGCTAAAAGGCAATAGTTAGCAATGTCCATTCCAGTCTTTGCAGGGCCACCATTAGGAAAGCAGTCATGTATCCAACTAGAAAGTTCAATTACTAAGAAAGAGAATGAGAACTAAAGCTGAGAAGATGGGTCAGAGATGACTCCAGTGCCTGGCCAAGAAAGCCAGGAATACTTGTGGCCTTCTGATGGGGAGTTTGCAGTGACTGGAGTTGTGTGTTCTGGCAAGTTTAATTGGTAAGCTATAAAGGCTCAGAGATGGAAAGATATTGCTGGGATTATATGTGATACAGTAGAAAACCAAGTAGGCTGATTAACCGACATTGTTCCTTTAGGTGAGTTGGTGTCAAAAGTCAAGGGCTACCTGGGCTTCATTCCAGGTTACCGCTTTAGTTAGCTGGTGAGCCTGTTTCTCTGAGAGATTATGTATACTTTTTCTTTTTTTTGCCAATCCTTGGGCTTGAACTCTAGGCCTGGGAGCTATGTCTGAGCGTCTGTGGCTCAAGGCTAGTGCTCTATCACTTCAGCTACAGCATCACTTCTGGCTTTTTGTGAGTAGTTTATTGGAGATAAGAGTCTCGCAGACTTTTCTGCCCCAGCTGGCTTCGAACCACAATCCAATCCTCAGATCTCTGCCTCTTGCGTAGCTAGGACTACAGGCGGGAGCCATGGGCACCCACCTGGCTGAAACTTTCTTACAGGTTCGTTATTGTTGGTGACAGAATAAGCTCTTACTTGGGAACCTTGCACTGCACAGTTAAAAGCCTCCATCTCCCTCCTCCCCATTCTGCATCTAGGTCAGTGAGTGGGAAGCGCACGTGCTCCTACTGTAATAGCATTCTGGGCAAAGGAGCCGCCATGATCATCGAATCCCTGGGGCTTTGTTACCATTTACATTGTTTTAAGGTGAGACGGAGACAAAACAGCTCATGGGCCTGCAGAAGCTTTGCCTGGGGAGCGCATGGCTGCTTTCAGTCGCTGGGTGTGGATGGATGGGTTGCTAACAAGCTAGATGCAGGTCTGTGCTGCTTTCCAGTGCTGCGCTCCAGTCACGCATTGCTTGCTACTCCGTGGTGTTTGTACCGTACACCTTGCTGTAAAAAGGAACTCGGAAGCACTGATGCATTTGCCAGCTATAATCTATTAGAATTCTACAGATACAACATGAACTGTGTATAAATGTTTTCTCTAACCTGGCTGTCCCAGGCATACTTGAAATATAATTTGCCACTGTTATCCACAATACAGGGGGCAATGCGATTCTCACAGGCTCAGAGCCTTAACTTCTAAGACAGAGAATGTGTAAGGAAAACCTGTGTAAATATGTTCATGAATGCACAGCCGATGTACACCTGACAGGTTTTATACATTAAAAGTAACTGGGGCTGTAATTGCTTGTTTTTCAGTATCTGTCTCAAGAGGGAATTTGAATTATTATTTTTTTTTTGAACTTGAAATTGGGTCCAAAGAAAAGTCTCTCAGTTCTTGATTCTGAACTCCTACAGAACACAGCTTGTTTAGGTCTGCCCACCACTGGCTTGTACTGTCCTAGGCAAGACACAATGAGTCACAATAGTGTTCCCAGCTTCCAGTGAGATGCCCGCTGGGACCCTTGCCAAACGAGGGGCCCAAGGTCTCCAGGATTGGCCCACCACAGATTAGAGAGACAGAAACCCAAGCTCTGTTAATTTCTAACCATCCGTTTATGTGGAAACTTACCCTCCACCCCCCTGTGGGGAGGTGGGGGATAGGAGAGAATCTTAAATTCTTTTAGCTCATCAGTAAATTACTTCAACAGCCCCCCCCCCCCCCACCGCCCCAAGTATACTTAGGAGCGATCATCTTGGCTCTTAAAATTGGCTTTATAAGTTCTTTAATGTCTTCCATGTCTGGCTTGATTTTCATTTACTAATCATCTCTTGGCCTCTCTCTTTGTTGAGCTATATCCAAGAGCTTAGATGTGGCATTCTGCTTTTTTCTTATTCTTTCTTTCTTTCTGTTTTATTTTTTAATCCTTTCTGATGATGCCTTGGATTTGCTGGAGCCGACTAATTGTGAGCCTTCTTTTGTGTCACCTTAGTGCGTGTCCTGTGGGTGTGACCTCGGAGGCTCATCATCGGGAGCCGAAGTCAGAATCAGAAACCACCAACTGTACTGCAACGACTGCTATCTCAGATTCAAATGTAAGAGAGCAAATCAAAGAGAAAATTTCTTGTCTTTTGAAGAGACCACGGGTTCCTTTGCCTTTCCTTGAGCCCGCAGCCACGCCCACCTCTAGTTCACTGCCGTAGGATTCTGGGTTGTGGAGATCATTGTCCTCTTCCGAGAGGGTATGTGGTGGAGGAGCCCTGTTCAGGGTTCCAGCCAGACAGTGTGGGGAGGGATGTGGGGCAGAGGAACTAGAGAGGGAGGTGTACCCCAAAGTCGGAGCCATGCCTTGTTTGGTTTGGGAAAACAGTGACTTAAGAATGCAGGCAACCCGAAAGACAGGACAAATGAATCTCCTGGTAGGCTGCTTGATTAACTACATCATCAGCTTATTTCTGTCATCTACAAATGAAGTTTGATTATGCAACGTAGTCTGTGACCCACTTTGAAAATGAGCATTTAAAGTAGTAAAGAAAATCAGCTTATGCTTACTGCTAATGTATAATTGTATATCGATGTATACAATATACTTTTAAAACAATAGAGAAAGCCTTAATTCTGATTCTGTAGTGTGTCAGTGTCCATGCTGGTCCAATGGGAGTTTTTCAAAAACTTCAAGTGCTCAGGATGTATTCTTATTATAAAAGACACATGCAGGACAGCATGATTAGATTGTGTATCATTTCTAGCTACCGCAAGATGAGGGTTACTGCTGTATTTATTCTGAACCTTGATACTGGTAACATGTTTCTTCCTTATTATGAAAGGGTGTTACAAGGGGCATCAGCAAAGCCATTTGCTTTTGAACTCGGAGGTATTTATGTGGCCCCTAATGTGAAGAGTGCTTTGGAAATGGGTGCAGCCCTATCAACTCTCTCTGGTCTGTCTGTGGCGTCTCAGCCTCCTTTGCCCAGCAGCCCAGCTCTTCCTGGACCCTGATGCTGAGGCTGGATAAGGTCGAGGCTGGACAGGAACCACATGAACCGTGGGGGGGGAGTGTGTACTTGTGTGTGTTTTTCTCTCTCTATTCTGAAGCCAAATAGAAGTGATTATTGGACTCATTGTAACATTGTCCATGCCTTTCTCTCCTTCGGTGCACATAATAGAGAGTTGAGTGCAATTTCTTTCTCTATCAGCAGTCCATATATATTTTTTTCTTTTGTCTTTTTTTTCTTTTGTCTAAAACAATAAAGAATTAGAGAGCCCAGCGGCTGTAACTTGCCTAGCTTTATCCTAAGCGGAGTGATAGGTGACTCTTTCTGCCTCACTGGGCCACTCTGGAGTGATGACTACATTGTATCCCCTGCGCGGGTGGTGACATCTTTCTGAATCTAAGCACTTCTCTCTCTTCTCTCCCTGTCTGATCAGCCGGACGGCCAACTGCCATGTGATGTAAGCCTCCATTCGAAAGCACTGTTGCAGATAGAAGAAGAGGTGGTTGCTGCTGATTTAGATCTATAAATATGTGTTGTACGTTCTTCCCCCCTTCTTTTTTTTTAAAACATTTTTTTGCCTTATTAGAATATATAGGAACACTGTAGTCTTGGTAGATTCTAGATTTTTGATGTTTATTTATAAGAAGGTAATTATGTGTGTGGGGAAAAGTGCAGTATTTGCTTTCTAAATTCAGCACCCTAAAAAGCACAAGAGAAAAAGAAGAAGAACTGAACTTTTTTTTTTTTCCAAGGCTGATAGTGATCCTGGTTGACTCTTGAGTGGTGTTTGAAGAGGGTATTTTATTGTTTCTTTTTTTTAAAGGTTCTTGAACATTTTCTGAAATAATATAAATATGTAATGGCACTTGCTCTGTTTACTGTAATGTATACTAAGTTAATATGGAACCACATGGAAATTTCATTGAAATCCACTCCTAAATTTGCTTTTTGTATTCTTTCAGCCTGAGTAATATGATAGGAAAATAATTGCATTTCTTGATATTTAATTTACTCAATGTGGGGGAGTTCTTTCTTTTCACCTGAACCATGGCTAGCAAATCTGAAAATAAAGCTGCTTATTTTCAATAATGAAAAATAACTGTGGTTTGTACACCAGAAGTTATCTTCAAAAACTAGTGAGCCTTTCTGTCCAGCTGATTTGTAAATAAACTTACTGAAACATTTGATGAGTGGTTCTCTTTTTTTGTGTATGTGTGTGTGTGTGTGTGTGTGTGTACAAGTACATGTGAGAGAGAGACCCTTTTATACCTTTTAATGTGTGATTTAACATGTGATTTCTTGATATTGTTTTATTTAGCAACTTTACTAAGGTATTATTGATAGCACCTACTTAGATTGGGCAATTTGTCAAATTTTGATATGTGGACACCTGTGAAATTATTACCAGGTCTTGGTGATTTTGCTGAGAAATTTCAATAAGAAATTACTTTTAATTTTGCTTGTTATTTTTATATGCATTTGATGATAAGAGACATGAGATTAAATGGTTGGACCATTTCAACGGAATGTTTTATTGTGTTACTCCTGTGAATTTAGAAAATAGGTAGAGCAAAAGGAACAATAACAAAAACCGGTATCCTGTTTTAGGAATCTAGAATGGAAATTAACAATATAAAACCCGTGAAAGCAAAATTATAAAACTTCTCAACTCTTTTATAAAAATGTAAAAGAAGTGGGTAATTCTAGGAAATAGAAAAGGGTATAGTTGAAAACTTCTAAAGAAAATTTAAAATCGAGTTCCTATTTTTTATTTTTTGTTGGTTGTGGAGCTTGAACTCTGGGCCTGGGCACTGTCCCCAAGACTTTTTCTCAAGTCTAGTGCTCTACCACTTTGATCCACAGCTCCGCTTAAAGGTAGATAAGTGTCTCACAGACTTTCTTGTCCAGGATGGCTTTGAACCACGATCCTCAGATCACAGCCTCATGAGTAGCTAGGATTTCAGGCATGAGTCACTGGTGCCCAGCTCCAATTTTTATTTTTGTTGAGAACTTACTCTTTATCTCTAATTACAAAAGTAACATGAATTTATTTTTGACTGGGGTTGGCCTGCACTGAACCTCCTAGCTATACTTCTTGGGTAGCTAGGATTACAGACACATGCTACCTCATCCAGCTTTTTGTTGAGATGAGAGTCTCAATAACTTTTTGTGCTGGCCTTGAACACTGATGCTCTTAATATCTGTTACCCCACCAAGTCTCTCCATTTCCCTCTCCTGTCCTCTCCTGTCCTTGCCTTCTTTCTCCTCCCCTCCGCTGTCCTCTCCCCTCCTCTCCCCTTCTCTCCACTCCTCTTTCCTCCCCTCCTTTCTTTTATTTTCCTTTCTTTGTTCTGGTCCTGAGCAGTGTCCCTGAGCTTATTTGCTCAAGAACTCTACCACTTGGTCCATGGCTCCACTTCTGGCTTTTGTGGTGGCTAATTGGATGAAGAAAAGAGTCTCATGGACTTTGCTGCTCATGCTGGCTTCAAACTGTGATCCTTAGATCTCAGCCTCCTAAAGAGCTAGAATTACAGATGTGAGCCCCTGGCATCTGGTTTCATTTGTTTATAATGGCTGTATACTATTGGTATACTATTGGTATGACTGATATTTAGGTGATAATTTCACTATTGTGTACATTTCAATTGTTTCTAATTTTTATTTTTAAGTATTTACATCTATATATAATTATTTTAATATAAGTTGCGTGGACTTTACATTGGGAGTGTTCATGGAGCCGCCATGGAGTGGAATTAGGGAGGATTGTGGGGGTGGGGTGGGGCAGGTCAGTGAGCTGTTGGAGGGCTTTGGTGTGAATACAGGAAAACTTCAGAGCAAAGAGGTGAGATGAACTAAGTTCCGTGCTAAACAAAGGCTAAAAAACATGCATGCACATGCACACACACGTATGTGTGAGCAACAAATCTTGGAGTCCCCAAATACTTTGTTCACGGCAGTATCGGCGGCAGTAGCAGGGTGGGAAGATCACAGTGTATGTGTGTAAGGGGAATAGTAGATTATGTGTGTATTGAAAGAAAAATCGTATTTGCTGATGTGAATGAGAGGAAAACAAGTCAGTGGAAGTTCTGTAGTACTGCCTTAAAGAGGTGGAAGGGTGGAGTCGCCCTGGAGAAGGGGATGAGCAGGACTCATTTGGGGCCGGGAGATCAGAAGTTGGATGTATAAACATGGTGAGGCGTTTCCAGTGTCTCCATATCAATGTCCAGCCGCCAGCTGGCTGGGCACATCTGGAATTCCTATGCTGGAGGACATCACCCAGATTAGCATCATCACTGGAGAAGAAATGACCAAGAAGTGAGTCCTGAGATCCTCATGCACCCAACACTAGAGATGTGGAAGAATGTCCACTGAGGCAGGAAGGAGCCAACACGGGTGCTGCGGGAGTAGATCATATTTCGAGGACAGAGAGCCCTTCCTGATCACTTGGTGGTCTTCCTGAGCGCAAGTCCTTGCCCACCCCAGTGTCTCCCACTCAGTGACCCCTCTGTTCTTGCCTGTTTTTTTTTTCCCCCCAGCAGTAAGGATGGAAATAACATGGAAAGCCAACTCCAGGCCATTTTCTGTGTCTATCCCCAGAATACAGAAGTACCTGGAACTATACCCCTGGTGTGTCAAGTATCACATCACCACACGTGTGTACCCTCCTCTCCCCTCTAGTTCTTTTGTTCAGGGGACCGAGTAGGAGTTGGGTATATTTTCGAATGGTGGAAAGAAAGCGACTGGGGCTGTGGGTTCTCTGGCTGCCTCAAGAGCCAAAGCCAGATGGACAGGCAGCTTTTGCTCTGCTGCGTTCTGTTGCTCGACTCCAGTCGCATAGACAAGAGGCTGGTTGTGGTCAGACTTTCATACTTCAAGATTCAAATAAGCTTTGGCCTTTTCTGGGGCGCTTCCCAATTTAACCATGTGGTGGCTGCTAGGAATTCTCCCCAGATTCTAGCACCCCAATGCCAGTTTTAATCTTTCATGCTGCTGGCCCCCAGTGGCTCACACAAGCTACTCAGGAGGCTGAGATCTGAGGACTGAGGTTGAAGGCAGACTGAGCAAATAAATCCAACAGATTTTTTTTAAATCTCCAATTCACCAGCAAAAAGCCAGCAGTTGAGCTGGTTCTCAAGTGGTAGAGCACCAGCCTTGAGTGAAAAAATTAAGGGACAGTACCCAGGTCCTGAATTCAAGTTCTAGCACCAGCATGAACTAGACAATAACAACAACAGAAAAGAACAATGACAAAACAACAACAACAAAAAACATTAAGTGGGAACAGTTGTCATTGTTTTAAATGTCTTCATTCCTAGTGCTACGAAAGAAAGGAGAAGCTGTCAGAAATTCCTGTCTGCATGTGTTAGGAATGCACAAGCAAATTATGTTTATTTATTGCCAGTATTATGACTTGAACCCATGATCAGGTACTGTGTTTTAGCTCTCTCCCTGAGATGACGGTTTCCTCAGTTTATGTAGTTGAGAAAGCTTTCTGTGTCTGTATGTAATGAACTGCAGAGTGCTGGGCCAATCAGGAGCTCTTATTAGTGTAAGGTCCTTCCCTGGAAGGCTCCATGCAGATGCCCCCACCTCATTAAGTCTCCACCCAGTTACCTGCGTAACCTGCAGACCTGGAAGCAGTTACCGCCCCTTCCCCTGAGGTCACATCCTAATCCACCTGGCCACACCTCCTGCCCCTGCCCTAGATAAGGCAGGGCTGGGTGGGGGTTGTCCCTTCTCTCCTGCCAAGGATCATCTCGGCCACAGGCCAGCAGTTCGGCAATAAACTTTCTCTCCTGCCTGAATACTGCCTGGCGGCGTTCTCCTTTACCGGCTACCTACTTTAGAAACATAACAATTAGAGCTAAAGATTGGGAAACAACAACAACAACAAAAATCCCAGCATCCTTTTTGCTAGGCAAAAAGGCTTGCTGACTGAGTTCTAGAGAGGAGTATGCTTTGTCCTCTCCACGGCCTACCCCCATGGACAAAAGAAGCCTGCATGAGGCCTGTGGACAGGAAACTCCAAAAAACAAGGTCAAGCCATCGTGAAGGTAGCAAGTGGCAGACAAGTGACCACTGCTAACAGTTCACATTCCTTCTGTCCCCAAGAGGGGCATTTTCTCTTCTCTCTGTAGGGAGAAGGAGGTGAGGAGAGTTAACGGGAATAATTTCTTATTCCAATATTCCTGAAATGACAAAAGCTTCTGTATTAGATGTTTTATCATGAGCGTAGAGAAGGATAAAGGATGATTTTTTTTTTGTACCCCATGCAAATGTGAAGGCATGGGCCTTCTTCAGTTCAGGGAGGGAAGGCATGTGAAAATTGAATTCATTCAGGTTCAGAAATTGAATTTCAGTGTTTTGCTTGAGATGTTCTCTATCACAGTGAAAACTGTCCCCCGCTTCAAAAGGCAAAAACTGTCAGAATCTCCGTGACTAGACAGGATAATAACTACTTCCTGGCGTGAGAGTGTAGAAAGGTGTAATGGAGGATGTCAAGGTTGGAATCTTTACTTATTTTAGCACCTTTTTTTTTTTTTTAAAGCATCCTTTCTTGCAATCTGGAATAGAGATTAAAAGGCATACAGATGCCAATCCCAGTTCATGCAAGCAACCATAACATTAAACATGAATTCATGCTTAAAAAAATCTATGCATGGGGATATAAAACAACTTCCAGATTCATGTATATATAACATGGGTTCTGGGAGTATGTATGCTAAGTAAATACAAGGCAAATCTTTCACTTGGAGGAGGGAGACACTAGTCAGAAGAATTCTAGAGTGAAGCATGGGACACTTTAACTAAGAGTGAAGAAGAAAGAAAGAGAGAGAGAGAGAGAGAGAACTAAAGTCATTTATATGAGGTAGAAGTGATTTCATACACACTTGTTATTTAAATGCAGCCTTGAAAAGGGCAGAAGGAGCATGGGATGAGATACCATTTATGCATGTATGAGGGCCACATCCTAGTGATTTTCCCTACTTCCCCTGCAGAGGAATGAGCAGACCACTCATGATATTTTGTGTGATGATGTGTGTCCAGGAAGTGATGATTGTCTGATCCAGAAGCCGAAGACAAAGAAGAGGAACAAGCTCAGTGGCTGACAGCCCTGCTTCTGTAGAGCTGGAAGAGGGCTTTGAATGTTCCCACCAGAAATAAGCATTGTTCTAAGGAGATCAGAATGTGACTTGCTCTGGTCTCATAATTACAAATCATGTACATGTATCAAGCTCTCACCTATTATGGAATTATCACACAGTAATTAAAAATGCTTTGTGAGACTTTGTTCCACAGTTCTTACAAAACCCACCAGATTCAAATGCCAAGAGATGAGTGACGTGTGTGTGTGTGTGTGTGTATGTGTGTGCGTGTGTGTTGGAGTTGATTGGCATGCAGGGTGAACTTATGTGGAGATGTAACAATGAAATCAACTTCTGTATAACTAGTAGCAGCTAACAACAAAATAGCCTGGAAAAAAATCACGACATGATTTCCAGAAGTTCTTACTTTCCAATAAGGATTTGCCTAGCATCTTCTCATTTCTGGTTGTCAATCAGTCTTGCTCTGTTCAGAAAGTTTCTAGTGATCAGTTACAGTTATTCTTTGAAGATGCTTTGGGGGTAATTTTACCCTGTTAACCTCCCCCCCCCCCCAATTTTGGAGCTTGAACTCAAGCTGGATGCTGCCCCTTAGCTTTTGTACTCAACACTGCCATGCTACCATTTGAGCCACAGGTGTGCTTTCAGCTTTTTGCTGATTAGTTGGCGATAAGAATGTCTGATGGGCTTTTCTTCCTGGACTGGCTTTGAACCATGATCCTTACATCTTAGCCTCCTAAATAGCTAAGATTGCAGGCATGAGCCACTAGTATCTGACTTATTCTGTAATTTTATGGAATCACCAGTTTTAAAGATCTATTTGCTAATCATTTGAGTTTTCTCCAAGAGCAATGCAAGCTTCTTGAGGGCAGGGGATTGTCTGTCACCAAGACCCAAGATAATGGAGTGGCAGGTACATAATAGATGGTGAATAACGGAACTTCTGACCCAGGGCAGTGATACTGGGTAGATGATCACAACTAATTGATGTGCTAAGAGCCAAAGAGAAGTGGAAGAATAACTCAGGCCTAGACACTGATTTTGAACAGAACAGACTTCAGGGTTGATACATAAATACAAGTATCCACAGATAGCTAAAAAGTAAGGAAGCCACTTAAATTGCAGAAGGCAGAAATGGCATCCATTGGTCTATGTTTTATTTGCGTGCTCAAGTTGACATGAATATAAAGTTTATTTTCTCACCTGACAAAATTCAAGAAGGTTGATTCATCCAGCAGTTCCATAATGTCAAAAAAGTATTATCTGTAAGGTTCACCAGAAAGGAAACCTGCCACATGGTTCAGGTAGAAAGGAGTTTCTTGGGAGGAAAGCAAACTGCTAGCCCACACAAGATGGAGGCATGGGGAGACAGAGGGGAAGGAAGAAGGGGAAAAGGGAGGAAAGAGCAAGAAAGAGTAAGAGAGCAGGGACCATGTTGAGCCGGATTATATAGGAAAAGGTGGGAGATGTGGCCAGGTGGACTGGGTGTGACCTCAGAGAAGGGGGAGGTAACTGCCTCCAGGTGTGCCAGTTACCTAGGTAATGCAGGTACTGCGTAGACTTAAACAGGTGGGGGGCATCTGCATGGAGCCCTCCCGGGTATGGACCTTACATTTTCATTCCTTCCAGTTTGTTTGGACATTGACAATGTTGACCTGCTACCATGGATGCAAGATGGCCGACGGGCTTTATACTCTCTTGCTCTTCTGTACTGGAAACTCCTCACTTCTCCCCTGATTGACTATTCCTGCTTTTACATTTGAATTTTAAGCACATGAGGGCTGAGGGTTGATAGTTTTTTACATGTTTAGGTGACCTGGTAAGTCTCTTACTCTGTCTAATACTTTGATCACAAAAATCCTCAAGGTGCTGTATGAGTAGTTAAGTTTTTCTTTTGTTCAACACTGACTCTGTAGAAGATTATCATGATGCTTTGCTGTGAAAATTAGATTGGGGAAAAAAACCAGCAGCCAGAAGCAGTGGAGAAACGCAGGAAAACAAAAAGGAGCAAAAAAAAAGAACCGAAAACCTACACGGAGCCGGAGAATCTCCGGGGCACCCTCCCCCCACCAGCTGACCCTGACCCGAACAGGGCCAGGCTGGGAAAGGGGAACCCGGCGATCAGCAGACAGGCTGCTGGGAGTGCAGAATTCAGATAGCAGGAGACCCCACGGTCACTAGGGAGGGTGCGGACCAAGACACACACCGGCAGCAATGAGAAGTTCGGGTCCACACCGGGTTCGGACAGGAGAACCCAGCGCAGCAGAAAGAGGGAACGGGGAAGCCACCACGACACTAAGCCAACCCCTGAAGGACCAACGGCTGCGCGGGACACACACACAATCCAGCATCAGTGAATCCCCCATTACCCCCTCACCCAATGGGAGACCAGCTATCAGAGACCCAAGCCCTACAAAGAAGCTAGATCTCCCTCCCTCCCCCTCCCCACCCGGAGGGAACAAAGAACCCCCAAATCAGGCGGGAAGCTCCCATCAGGCGCTGGGAAGTCAGTTTAGCAGGGGAAGGGCGGAGCAGCCCCAAGGCCCCACAGGATCCAGAACTGGCAGAACCGGCCCTGCCCCCTTCCCAACAGGGCCTGGGGGACGGCCGGCAGGGCAAGCCCCACCCGAGGCGCCTGGACCTTGCGGACTCTTACAACTAAAATCACAGGCGCTGGTGGGCAATACCAGCACAGCAGGGACACCTGGGCCTGATCACATCCCTCCCTTGCAGCGGAGGCGAGGTCTGAGGGTGCTAACCCACACCCGGACAGTCAATCCCACTGGACCCCACACATACGGCCCCCCCCCTCCAATGGACTCCCGGGAGGGCGCAAACACAACCCAACAACCCGGGGCTCACTCTGGGAGGCGTACCCCGCTAAAGTGGACGGGGCCACAGCACCAGAGCCTGTTGTAGCGGGAGCACAGCGCACAGGAGGGTGGGGCCCTCAGCGACAGTGCCCGCTCTGGTAGGCGTACCCCGCACTGGTGGGCAGGGCCACAGCAGCAGCACCTGCTGCCATAGACACGCCTACACAGGAGGGAGGAAAGAGCTACAAACCAAACCTGAGAAGCCATCCACAGATCTCCAGATGAGCAAATCACAAAGAAACATAACACAGTTCATCAAAGGACAAGCCAACTCGCCAGCTCCAAAAAGCAGCACGACTGAAAAGGAGATGGAGATTAAAAAAGCAAATGAGGCCATGTTAACAGGAATGATGGAAAGCGTCAGAAATGAAATCAGAAAACAATTTCAGGAGTTTAGAGCGGAAATCTCGAAGGACACCCAGGAAGCCAAGAAAGAAATGGAAGCAAAAATGGATACAATGCAAGCCTCCTTTAAAGAAAATCTTCACATCCTGAGAATTGAAATGCATGAAAAAAATAGATTTAAAATACAACTCTTTAAAGGAAGAAATTTCCACGATCAGAGCTGATCTGACAACCATAAATAGCTCTCTGACATCCATAAACTCCGCAATTGAAACCATAACACAAAGAGTGGACCATATGGAATCCAGAATCTCTCGCCTGGACGATGAAGCAGCCGACAACAACCAGAAAATGACCACACTCCAAAAAAAGGTGAAGCTTCAGGGAAGACTAATCCAGGAACTAATGGACAAAGACAAGAGCTATAATCTGCACATAACTGGAATAGAAGAAGGAGCCGAATACCAGAGCAGAGGGCTTAAACATGTACTCAATAAAGTTATTGCAGAAAACTTCCCCAATCTCACAGGGGACCCCATCCAGGTAACCGAAGCCTATAGGACACCTGGCAGGCCAGACCCCAGGAAAACCACCCCAGGGCACATAATATTCAAGACTACAGACCTCAAGATTAAAGAGCAAATTCTGAATTCAGCCAAAGCGAAGAAAGAAACTTTTTACAATGGGAAGAGGATTCGAATAACAGCTGACTTATCCACACAAACTTACCAAGCATGAAGTGAGTGGAAGAACACCATCCAAGTACTTCAGACTAACAATTTGCAACCTCGGATCAAATATCCAGCGAAATTGGAGTTCACATTCAAAGGGAAACCAGATCTTTCCACACCAAAGAGGAGCTAAAGGAGTATGTGAATAAAAAACCAGCCCTACAGCGAATTCTAAGAGGGGAGCCCCACCCAACAGAGATCGTAAAAGACACACAGACAGAATCAGAAAGAAACTACAATAGCCAAAGTCCAACAGAAAGAACAGCTCACTAAAGACAAAAAAAAAAAAAAGAGGAAAAAACAGCCCAACAAGAAAATGGAAGGAGAAAAAACACCCTTATCCTTGATCTCTTTAAATATAAATGGTTTAAACTCCCCGATAAAGAGGAGCAGACTGGCAGAATGGATTCGCAAACAAAAAGTTGACATCTGCTGTCTACAAGAGACCCACCTTACAGCAAGGGACAAAAACAAGCTTCGAATGAAAGGATGGAGCAAGATCTACCAAGCAAATGCACCCACCAAAATGGCAGGTGTAGCCATCCTGATCTCAGACAAGCTGGACTTCTCATTAAAATCAACTCAAAAAGACAAAGAAGGACAGTACATATTAATACAAGGAAAAATCCAGAATCAAGACATCACGGTGATAAATGTATACTCACCAAACAAAAGAGGCCCTACATATGTCAAGCAAATTCTCACAGAATTACAGAACAAGATAGACGCAAACACAATCATAGTGGGTGACTTTAATACCCCTCTCTCTCCAAGAGACAGATCCAACACCCAGAGGATTAGCAAGGGAGCTGAGGACCTAAGTAACACCATTTCCCAGATGGATCTGACAGACCTATATAGAACCTTCCACCCTACAGAGACCCAATACACCTTCTTTTCAGCAGCCCATGGATCATATTCCAAAATAGACCATGTCATAGCCCACACAAAGAACCTCAGCAAATACAAAAGTATTGACGTCATCCCATGTATTATATCTGATCACAGTGGATTAAAGGTAACCCTCAACAACAAAGGATACCACAGAGGCTATACACACTCTTGGAGGCTAAACCCCACACTGCTATCCAACACTTGGGCCACAGACCAAATTAAAGATGAAATCAACGAATTCATAAGCCACAATGACAATGAAAACACATCACAAAGAAACCTATGGGACACAGCTAAGGCAGTGCTGAGGGGCAAGATCATTGCCCTCAGCACTCACATTAGAAGAATGGAAGCAGAGCAGGTGAATAACCTCACGATGAAACTAAAACAACTGGAGAAACAAGAAATGACAGAATCTAAAACGACTAGGAGGGGAGAGATCACAAAGATTAAAGAAGAGATAAATCTGATAGAAAATAAAACGACCATTCAACAAATAAATAAGACTAAAAGCTGGTTCTTTGAGAAAATAAACAAAATTGACAGACCCCTTGCAAGACTTACAAAAAAAAGAAGAGACTCATATACGTAAAATCAAGGACTCCACCCGAAAAATTACAACAAGTACACACAATATTCAAACAATCATAAGGAGCTATTTCCAAAACCTCTACTCAGCAAAAAACAATAATTTTACAGAAATGGATCAATTCTTAGAGAAGTACAAACTGCCCAAACTGAACCAAGAAGAAATAAATCAACTAAATAAACCAATAACTTACAGTGAGTTACAGGGGGTAATCAAGAGCCTCCCAACAAAGAAAAGCCCAGGCCCAGATGGATTCACCAACGAATTCTACAAAACCTTTAGTGAGGAGCTAATACCAATACTCCTCAAACTCTTCCGTGAAATAGAAACAGAGGGAGAAATCCCAAACTCATTCTACGAAGCTAATATACTCATTCCCAAACCAGGCAAAGACCCAACAAAAAAGGAGAACTACAGACCAATATCACTAATGAACACAGACACAAAGCTCCTCAATAAAATATTAGCTAACAGGATCCAGAAACTGATCAAGAAAATCATACATCGTGGGGCTGGGGATATAGCCTAGTGGCAAGAGTGCCTGCCTCGGATACACGAGGCCCTAGGTTCGATTCCCCAGCACCACATATACGGAAATCGGCCAGAAGCGGCGCTGTGGCTCAAGTGGCAGAGTGCTAGCCTTGAGTGGGAAGAAGCCAGGGACAGTGCTCAGGCCCTGAGTCCAAGACCCAGGACTGGCCAAAAAAAAAAAAAAAAAAGAAAATCATACATCGTGACCAAGTAGGCTTCATTCCACAGTCACAAGGATGGTTCAACATTCGTAAATCAATCAACATAATTCACCACATAAACAGATCTAAAATTAAGAATTACATTGTTATCTCAGTTGATGCCCTAAAAGCCTTTGACAAAATACAACATCCATACTTATTAAAAGCTTTGGAGAGAACAGGAATAGATGGAACATTCCTCAAAACAATAAAAGCCATATACAACAAACCAACTGCTAATATCATATTAAATGGAGAGAAACTTAAATCATTCCCCCTAAACTCAGGAACAAGACAAGGATGCCCACTTTCCCCACTTCTTTTCAACATAGTGCTGGAATCCCTAGCCATAGCAATAAGGCAAGAGGAGGACATCAAAGGGATCCACATCGGCAAGGAAGAAATCAAGTTATCCCTATTCGCAGATGACATGATCTTATATCTGAAGGACCCAAAAAACTCAGTACCCAAACTCCTACACCTAATAAACCAATTTGGCAAAGTAGCAGGATACAAAATCAATCCACAAAAGTCAGCAGCTTTTCTGTACACCAGCAATATACAAACAGAAAAGGAAATTATGGAAACAATTCCATTTACAGTAGCCAAAAAAAGAGTAAAGTACCTAGGGATCAACTTAACCAAGGACGAGATGGACCTATTCAATGAAAACTATCAAAATCTAATAAGGGAAATCAAAGAAGACACAAGGAGATGGAAAGACCTCCCATGCTCATGGATAGGCAGAATCAATATAGTGAAAATGGCCATATTTCCCAAATTGTTATACAAATTCAATGCAATACCTATCAAAATCCCAGCCACATTCTTCACTGAAATAGAGAAACCAATCCATAAATTCATATGGAACAGCAAAAAACCTAGAATAGCCAAAGCAATTCTAGGCAAAAAAAGCAGTGCAGGAGGTATCACAATACCAGACTTCAAGCTCTACTACAAGGCCAACAAAAACAGCATGGTATTGGTATAAAAACAGATCGGAAGACCAATGGATTAGAATTGAAGATCCAGAAATAAAACCGCACTCTTACAGCCAACTGATATTCGACAAAGGAGCTAAAGACATACAATGGAATAAACATAGCCTCTTCAACTACTGGTGCTGGGAGAACTGGGCAGCCATATGCAGAAAACTCAAAGTAGACCCAAGCCTATCACCATGCACCAAGATCAACTCAAAATGGATCAAGGACCTCAATATCAGACCTGAATCCTTGAAACTACTGAAGGACAGAGTAGGAAAGATGCTAGAACTTATAGGCACAGGAAGGAACTTCCTGAATAGAGTCCCGGGGGCACAACAAATAGGGGAAAGACTCAACAAATGGGACTACTACAAACTAAAAAGTTTCTGCACAGCTAAGGACATAGCCACCAAAACAGAAAGACAGCCAACGATATGGGAAAGGATATTTACCAGCACAGCAACAGACAAAGGCCTGATATCTGTCATCTACAGAGAACTCAAAAAACCAAGCCCCTCCAAGCCCAATAAACCTATTAGGAAATGGGCAAAGGAGCTAAAGAGAGACTTCACAAGAGAAGATATAAAAATGGCAAAGAAACACATGAGGAAATGTTCAACATCCCTGGTAGTAAAGGAAATGTAAATAAAAACAACCCTGAGATACCACCTCACCCCAGTTAGAATGGCCTATACTCTGAACTCAGGCAACAACAAATGCTGGAGGGGGTGCAGGGAAAGAGGAACCCTTCTCCATTGTTGGTGGGAGTGCAAATTAGTACAACCACTTTGGAGAACAGTATGGAGGTTTCTCAAAAAGCTCAATATAGACCTACCCTATGACCCAGCCATACCACTCCTAGGCATCTACCCTAAACAGCAAAACCCAAGATATCAAAAAGACATTTGTACTTCCATGTTTATCGCTGCACAATTCACAATAGCCAAAATATGGAAACAACCCAGATGCCCCTCCACAGACAAATGGATCCAAAAAAGATGGTACTTATACACAATGGAATACTACGTAGCGATTAGGAATGGTGAAATATTGTTATTCACAGGGAAATGATCAGAACTCGAACAAATAATGTTGAGCGAGACAAGCCTAGAACACAGAAAACAAAGGGGCATGATCTCCCTGATATATGACTGTTAACAAAGGGAGACAGAGAGACAGTAGAGACCAAGTCTGTGAAACCAAAAACTGCTTGTCAAATAGTATTCCCTACAGGATTGGGGCAGCGACCCAACAGTATGTAACTAAAACCAAACAACTACTCAACATATAAAGGTCAAAAATTGACCTCTCAGGGGAATACAATAGCTCAAAAGCTAGGTATGTACGTTCATATAAGACTACTGTCGACATATGGTCTAATATCGACATTACATTTAAAGCCCTAGGCGAACTTTCTTGGGTGTGGCCACGTGGCTACTGTATATGTTCTTGATACATTGTGTATTGTATATATGTCTACCGGACCTAGAGAAGAGATAGAAAAACAGGATGTAAGATATCACAAGAAATATACACACTGCCCTACTATGTAACTGTACCCTTTTTGCACAACACCTTTTCAAAAAATTTGTGTTCAATTAATAAACAAATAAAATTAAAAAAAAGAAATGCAAATTAAAAAAAAGAAAATTAGATTGGAGACGAAATAGAACTTAGTGAAAATTCTATAGGAAAGGCCTATTAGAATTAAGGAAACAAGATAGTATACATATTTTTAGATTATATTCAGGCTTGCTACTTACATATCTTTGTGTTACTCAATATTATTTTAAGGTGAAGAGCTACATTAGATATGTAATGAACTCAGTGCTGTAGACTTGCATGCAAGGCACCGATTCATCTGCCTGTTGCCATTTCAAGCTAAACAGAATCCCTCAGGAGCTCATTTGCCTCTTCAACCACTTTTTGTCATCAGGGACCAACTGTCAAAGATGGCCATATGCCCAGTTGAAGCCCTTGAGTCATACATGTTCTTGAAGTCTTCCTTCCTCCAAGGCGGACTTGCTGTTTAGTATGTCTTACCTGTGTAATCCTGAATTGGAGGCTGTCTCAGATGCAGGTACACGATGGGATATAGGTTACCCAGATGCCTTGAGTGTGAAAATGTTTACGTCCTCGTCTCAGGGAAGTGTTGCATTGAAGAGGAGGCCAAAGGGAAGACAGGGCAGTGCCTCTGCTCTTTGCAACAGAGCGTTCAACACATTCGATGTGCCAGTACTGTTAGGAATGTCCAGAGCAGGTACTATTCTCCCATGATAAAGTTTGGCTGTGAAAATTATCTTTTTAAATCATTGAATTGAATATTTGGAGCCTCCTTTTTGAAGTGGGGGTGGGGGGCGTAGTTTTGTCTTTGCTTTAAGTTTGGCACCGAGCTTGTAGCATCAGTGATGGAACTGGGAGGCCCAGTGAACAGCTGGTCCATTACTAGGTCTCTGCCACACAGCCCAGCAGACACGAGCTTCTGCCTCCATCCCTTCATCCTAGTGTGTAACTCCTATGAGCCACCAGCCCTGCCCTATCAGCAAAACACCATCTCCACCCCTAGATACGTACTCATATCTGCCAATCCTTCCACCATATAAAGTAATATATATAGGTGTTCGAGAGGTTAGGAGAACACCTTCAGGGGACATTCTTCAGCATAATCACTCTGATATTTACCAGCTAAGACCATGAGTTAATACCATTCTGTTGAGGGTCTTTTGTAAAGGGAGCATCTAATGTGAATTCAATTAAAAACATACTGATGTTTCTCAAATGGTCTTCATGAATGTGGACTCATGTCTTAAAAGATAACAGCTGGGCATCAGTGGCTCATGACTCTCTAATCCTAGTCAGGAGGCTGAGATCTGAGGATCATGATTTGAAGCCAGCCCTTATTTCCAATTGACCACCAAAGAGTCAAGTGTGGAGCTGTGGCTCAAGTGGGAGAGTACCAGCATTGGGCAAAAAAAGACGAGGGACAGTGCACAGGTCTTGAGTTCAAATCCCAGGGCTGGCACACACAGACACAGACACAGACACAGACACACACACACACACACACACACACACACACACGTCTGTGTAGGAAACTATTAAAACTGTCTTTCCATAGTTTTGTTGTCGGGTTCTTTCCCCTCCCCAGAAATGCTACATTTGTTCCCCTAATCCTTGAGGGCTTTAGGTAAGTTTGTAAGCCATCATGGCTGGCACTTCGAGGGAGTGCAGGATGGTATGAAGATAAAAGTCTGACTTCTCTGTGTGAGCTTTCCCAGCTTCTGGACACTAGGTGGCAGTGTGAGCACAGATAGAAGAAGACCACAGCTGGTCCCCTGGCCATTGTCCCTTCCTGTGGTAGAACTTCTTGATCTGGTTTCGCACCCTAGCACAGAGTCCTGGCAGAAGCAATACAGGACATTAAAATGATTGTTGCTGGAGTGGAGCAAACCAGGCTTGCTATGCTATGGGAACCATGGGAGTCTCTCCTTGCGGCGCACAGAGCTCCAGGGAGCAGTACAGACTCCCCAGGCAGCTGGGGCTGGAGCCTCTGTGCTTTCTTTCCCTAGAACCTCTGCAGGCTTCTATTCAGGTCCTTGTATAAGAAGGTTCAGGGGACCCCCAGATGGCAAGCCTACCACCCTTTGTGACTGGCTCAGGGGGAAGGCAAGATTAGACAGGCCATCTGTCTTCTTAGACCACTGGATGCTTTGAAATTTAAATAATAATCATATTAACATGGAGATTTTCTGAGAAAGATTAGAGTGGGGGGAACAGTGACTCATTGGGCAAAGGCATAGGAAGATGACTGCTCCACTATTTTTTTTTTGTTTTTTTGTTTATCATGGGGCTTGAACTCAGGGCCTGGATACCTTGAGCTGTTTCCCTCAAGGCTAGCTCTCTACCACTTTCACAGCACCACTTCTAGTTTTCTGATAGTTAATTGGAGATAAGAGTCTCATGGACTTTACTGCCTAGTCTGGCTTTGAGCCTTGATCCTCAGATCTCAGCCTCCTCAGTAGCTGGGATTACAGTTGTGAACTACCTGTGACCAGTGTCCATTCATCCTTTGACTTGGGTTCTTTGGGGCCATTGGGGTTCAGAAAGTTTCTTAGGTAGGCCAACCCTCAAGGGATTTGGGCATATAGGACCAACTACATGTGTATACATTTATGTATATGTGTATATATGGATATTTATATGGATATCTAAATATCCATGTCACTTACATCCACTATGTATATGTATATGTACATATATACACACATATGTATGTGAGTGTATATACAATATATGTGTGTATACATATATATGAGTGTATATACATATATATGTATGTGTGTATATGTGTGCATACATGCATTATTCTCTCCTTATCAATACCCCAAGTAGAGATCTGAAGTAGTGGTAATACTTAACCCTGTGTAGAAGCCCTATGGCACTCAGCCAGCCAATCTGATTAGGAAGACCCTGCCAAGTGACTAATAGGCAGGTAGCATACACCATATGGATGTACACATTGTAGAATAAAAGAATGATCTATGTGTATTGGGGTGAGGTGGAGAGGAACAGTGTGAAACTACCATGCTTCTCAGAACTATCTAAAAATGATCTCTTGTTGATTTCTCCAAATTTCCACTTAATATATCTGGATCACCCATGCTTGTAGGTAATGGAAACTGTGGAAAGCAAAATTTTGGATGAGGAAAGACTATGGAATAACCAAGCACAAGAGGCTAAGTGTCCAGTATGTGCCAGGCCTCAATCTCAGCAGTGCAGATGAACACATGAAGCATATACTGTAAGGGAGGTGCAGGGAGGGATCCACACGTAGATTAGGTGGTAAGGGCTGTGAAATGTAAATAAAAGCACAAAGGAGGTGCTGTAGCACATGGCTATAATCCCAGCTACTCCAGAGATAGAGGCAGGAAGATAAACAAGTTCAAGGCCAGCATGGTTAAAATTAGTAAGACCCTATCCCAGAAACAAAATGCAAATGAAAGGACGGGAGCCTGGGCTTACTTAAGTGGCAGAGTGTTTGCATACTGTGTGCAAGGCCCATACCACACACAAAGAAAAATCACACACACACACACACACACACACACACACACACACACACACACACACACACACACACTCCAAAAGCAAAAGGCACAGCACGCTGTGGAATGGATAGGATTCTATTCTAGATGTGAATATTCTTAGGAAGATGTTGGAGCAAATACCTGAATGAAGTGCGGGAGTGCAGTGTGTGTGTGTGTGTGTGTGTGTGTGTGTGTGTGTGTGTGTGTGTGTGTGTCTAGGGAAGAAAGTTGCAGATGGGGGCAGGGCATGTACCTGCTCTGAGGTCACGTAGCAGTAAAGCATGGACAGCTACAGATGCAACTTGGAGCTAATGAGAATTACACTCTCTAAGAACAAGTGTAAGCAGATAAAGAAATGAATCTTGAAGGTAGGAAAATCCCAAGAAATTACAAATTTAAAATGCTGATGAGTTGTGAAAGTATTAAAGCCCAGTAATGACATTTTTATTTATTAATGAACACAGCTAGAGAATAATTTCTCCCTACATTTTTGGCCCCTGTACTCTTTGATTGTTTCTTCATGCAGTTCTGATGGTGTAATACATTCTTTTAAAGAAGATAATAGGGAACGTCAGTTTTCCTTATCATAGCTGAACAAAGCGTCAGAAGTTTATACATTTTGTTCACTTTCACATATTTGTTTGGTTATCCTATTAAGTTTCTAAGACTCTCAATACTAGAAAACCATCCTTGAAATGCCCTTCCCTTACAAGCTGAAATTTCTATAAGACTTTTTTTTTTATTGATTAGCTTCTTTCTGAGTTTGTTAACTTCAAGCCTTAGTTTTCCAAAACACTTCTAAAGCTGGATGTTACATTATCTCCTATGACTTCTGCCTTCAAGAATTCTCATGATGACACAGGGCTAGGCAGCTGGGAGGAGGGGCAGGCATTTCCTGAAAGCCATTCCTCAATCAACACAAGGCTGTCAATGACACACACACACACACACACACACACACACACACACACACACATCTCCACAAAGCTTCATATCTTTCTCACACAATTATCATTTCCTTAGATCAGTTTTCTCCTCATGTCTCTCAAATACCCAGAATCTTCTGATTGTTCTGTGACAAGAAGGGGTCTGAACTTTAAGCTTCATAAACTCCATAGTAATTCACCTGTGCCAGAATGGAAAGCTAACTCTGTCCTGCTGTGGGGTCTATTAAGGAAAAGGGCTCAAGACTATATCATTTGTTTGGGACAAAGCTATAACCCAGGGTCTGAGCATACTTAAAAGGCCATAGTAGACAGGTCTCCATCTTCTCCAGCTGTGCTTCCTCACGGGGCAAGGGAACCAAGACACCACAATCATAATTGCAGGGAGAAGGCAATTTTATTGGAAGTTCAGTGGTGATGGATGATGGGAATGTATTAGCTAGGTCGCTTCATGGGTGAGTAGTTATTTTGTGTTGTAGTTGCTTTATGTTAAATCTTTTAAAAGTACACAAATGCCATTTGTAAAGTTTGCAGGCAGCAGGGTGCTGGTGGCTCATGTTTAATTCTAGCTACTCAGGAGGCTGAGATCTGAGGATCAAGTTTCAAAGCCAGACCAGCCAGGAAAATCTGTGGATCTCTCATCTCCAGTAAACTACTCAAAAAGCTGGAAGTGGCACTGTGGCTCAAATGCTAGAGCACTAGCCATGAGCAGAAACAGCTCAGGGACAGCACCCACACCCAGGGCTGGCTAAAAAAAAGCGTGTAGGCTCCAGAAAAAGTATTTTCTAATTATTCCTTCCATAGGTAGGGACCCATGCTGAGGCGTGCTTTTTACCAAAGTTTCCATCCTCTGGTAGTCTGTGGGTTCCTTGTTTAGCACCATTATTCTCCTGACATCACTGAAGCGGAGTGCTGTTCTTGGTTATTATGGTTGTATGATCTCTGATGAGAAATACTCTATCAGAGAGGTTACAGCTACAGCGTGGTGTCAATTATTGCTTGTACTGAGCTCTACTCATTTCTAGGCACATTGATCTCTCTCTGTTTCAGTTTCCCACATTGAAAACAAATCAGCTCACATGATTGATTGGCTGATGGGTTGGTTGCTGCCCTGGGGATTGAACCTAGAATCTACACGTGCTCTGGAGTGTTGACTACCACTGAGCAGCTTCCTCAGCCCGTGGTTCTTTGAACTAGGGTCTTGTTGTGTAGCTCAGTTTGGCCTCAGACTCATGATGCTCCTCCTTACACCTCCCAAGTCCTGAAATTACGAGTATGTACTGCTACACCCAGAAAAATTATTTTAAATTGACAAATAATTGTAAATGTTTGTGTAGTACAGTGAAATATTTTGATGTACATTTGCAATGTGGAACGATTAAATCGGGCTGATTAACAACTCTGTCACCACATAGACATCACTTTGGGGTGTGTGCTGAAAACATTTGCAATCTCGTTTGGCAATTTTGAAATTGCTAATACAGGATCCTTTATTATAGTTACTATTCTGTACAACATATGTCTGCAGCTTATTCCTTGTATCTAACTGGAAGTTTACATTTTTTGGTCAGCACCACCCTCCTTGTTTCCCCATCTCCTCACCATTGGAAATCAGCAATCCACTACTTTCTTGCTTTCTCCACATTCCTGCTTCACGGTCCTCTGAGATGGCTCTTCACTGGTAAGAGAATTGTTTGATTCGCAGTACCAATCCTGGAACGCAGGGGAACTAATCAGGATAACTTGTTACCAGACATCATGAGGGTTGTGGTCTTCTTCAGTCATACTTGTAAGAATGATCACCACAGAACTCCCTTTACCATATAGAAAATCATAGAAAATGTGGCTGCCTAGGCGGAATTATAAAGCAGGACGCAGAAACCCACACCTATAGTTCCCTCCCAATAGTTCTATTTCTCTTTTCAGGTCCAGAGAGCCCTTTTAAAACTTTACTTTTTCATAAGAAAGCAGCTTGAAAACCTTTAAAAAGATCAGCATACTGACTTTCCTACATTTCAAAAAGAAAGTTAGCTATCACATTGAGGTGGCCACTGATACTAAGGGTGATTTATCTACCCCTCATCTGTAGTGTTGTATCTGGTAGCTTCAGTTTTGTCTGCTAACCAAATCTCTAACCAAATTTCAAGTAAAAATTTGGAGTTTTAAGGTAGACAGTGACAAGAAACTTGTGAGTGGGTTGTTTTTATTTTAGATTTAATTAATGCCTGTTGAACATAGAGACAGTGAGCTCTCTCTCACTCATCATTAACCTGTAAAAGCAAGCAAATCCCCTCTTCTCAGATGAAGAAACAAAGCACAGACAGGTTAGAAATCGTGTTCACAATAGAACCATGAATTTTAAACATCTATTTCCAAAAGTTGTAGATTTTGTTCTGCCCAAGCATAATTTGCACTTACATGAAACTTTATTTATATGTGTTTTCCATTACTATAAAAATACCTGAGATAATTAACTTAGAAAAGGTTACTTTTGTCTCATAGTTATAATGGTTCTAACTCATGATTAGATGGATCAATTACTTTTGGGTCTGTAGTTGGGGTGCTGGAGGAAAATGGTGGGGAGCTCAAAGCAAAGAAAATTGCTTCCTTCAGGAGCATGAAAAAAAAAGAGAACAGGGAGGAGGCTCAGTTCCCATAACCCTTTTCATGGACACTCCCGCGGTTAAAGACAGCAGCAGGACTATCACCCTGTACCGCCATCCTGGGGACCAAACCTGTCATTCCATTGGCCTTTGGGGGGATGGGGTGGGGAGACATTCAGCAGTCAAAGTGGAGCAACATGCAGAACATTTCTGTATCTTATATTTTTGCCATTTACTACCCAGTATAGTTTATATTTTACCAGTTGTAGTTTTCCAAGCACGATTCCACAGAGGATCAAATATATTCTAAAGACAATTGACTAATAACTGTAAATGTTTGTGCAGTACAATGAAATAGGCAATGATCACTGAGCAATGATGACTGAGACACAGCTGTTTCACATAGCTAATCTCCTCAGCCTTGAGGAGAAGGCATTTCTCCTATCCCACCCAAACTGGGTTCTGGGAAGAAAATATTCTCAATGATCCCTCAGTCAGAATTTTCTTAATATGCATTCACATGGCTCCCTTTGCCTCATGGACCCAGCAATTTCTGATCACAAGCTTTTCGGGTTCTCTTTGATTTTCAACAACAGTGATTGTGTGGATGAGCTAAGTGGAAGGGGAGGTCTGCTGTTCACAGCTTCTGTCTACGTCTCCCTCTTGTCCTGTGGTGGTTAGGGAAAAAATATGACAAGGACAGTCCAAACCTGCATCCCATCACTGCCTTTTAAACGCAGTGACCTTGTCAATCAAATATCTCAGTGGCTTTGTCCCATCCTCATGGCTGAAGTTTGTGTGTCTCACCACTAGGGGTCAGGCGAATACTGCTGCCTATCATGCACGAGTTAGAGTTTTAATTAACTACATTAAAAAATTAAAAATCAAAGTAAGATAAAATGTAAGATTTCTGAGTGCTCTCAAAGTTGTGTTCTTTATATTCTTTGGGTTCCATTGCCTTTGCTCCATGTTATAACTATCTAGGGTTTATCAAGTGCTTACTACTTAAGGCTTAAGGCTTAAGGCATTGTGAGTACCTTTGATTTCTGCAACAAACTAGCCAGTTTTACTCTTATTCTCTGGGATCACAAAGATCAGTGTTACCTAGCTGGCAACTGGCAAAGCTAGAGTTGCATTAAAGATTTGATCATCTTTAAGCAGGCCATGCTGTTTATGGTTGCTGGTTTCCCCAGCATGAGCCTCCTTCTCCCTCACCATGCCCCCAGTGGGCATGGCCTCATTCACCACTACAGTCCCAGAGGGAACATAATGTCATGGAACTACATCTGTGTGTATGAGTGATCCCTATTTTGTGAAGTGTCACAAAGTGAGACTATGTTAAATAGTAAGTCATGGAATTATTGGGGGAATATTATTTGAATTATCTGCTCTGTCTTCATTCATCCTTCAGATCTCAGAGGTCCACACTCTGCATAGCCCGAGTGCCCAACCTGCTTCTCTGTTGGAGACTTTCTCCTTCTGTTTCTCTCCAGTTGGCTGTCTGTTTGGGAGATGACAATTGCAAATACCCCTAGGACTCATCACACTCCTATCTCCTACCTGGCCTTCACTGCTGCTCATTTACTTCCCCCATATTACCACAGCTAGAGTTTCACATGAACCTCTTAGAGCTGACCAGATCAATCTATGTTTCCTAAGAATATCCCTTATTTGAAATATTCTTCTTCCTTATTCACTACATATCAGTAATTTCTCATATTTAACACCAAACTGGAAATATCTTTCCCAAAACGCTTCCCTTGAATATCTAATCTAAACATGATCATGATTAATTTCTGTTTTCTGTTCTACTAATTTGGTTATATTTTATATTGAGACTCAGATTTTCTGTTGTATGTGTCATTTGCAGTGGACTGCAAATTCCTACAGGAAACAGGTATTTGATTTTTTCCTGATATTTGAGTATTAATAGTTATAATAATAATAAATGTTCAATGAGACAGGTCACATTTCTGTTCCTCTTTTCTGAGACAAGGATAAGATCAGATGCATCATTTCATGACTCAGTAGATTATCAGACATTAAGGGTTACCTGGATAATGCTTATATTCCAAAAAGTGTTGGAAATTCTGTGCCTTCATGTATGGTCTCATATTCTTCTTCTAAGAACCCACTGGAGAAGATACAATCTTCAGCAATCTCAGTTAACAAATGATGTATCTAATGACCTTTAGATGTCTTGTCGAAAGGTGTGGTACTGACTAGGATGGGACTTGAATCCAGGTAGTCTGACTCTAGAGCCTATGCCTTGAGCCACTAGCTATTCCATTTTCGATCTAGAATTTGGTACCATTTGACTGGCCTGCAGGTAAAGGGACAGGAATGGCAAGAGTGAGAGTAATTAGAGTAAACTGGGTAGCTGGTAGAAGGCCTCCCATTTCACAGCATGACTCTCCTTTTAATCTTGAATATCCTGAATGAATTCTTCTAAATTTTATGCAATGCTTGAGAGACTCCTGTTTTTACAGCAACTTTGGGAAGAGGCAAGGTAGCTTAGGAAGATGGAAAAATCATTGTGAGGATGCTGGATTTTATCTAGGTCTCTAAAAGGACTAGTACTTATGGTTATTTCTGAATAAAAGTAAGCATTTTGGTCACCAGTCAAAAAGAGTAAAATATATCATGTTAGGTTAGAATTACCCAATTAGAAAGAAGGCCTGCCCTAGTGGCTTATGCCCACAATGGCAGCTACTTGGGAGATGCAGATAAAAGGATCACTCTTGGAGGCCAGCTTGGGCAAAAGCACAAGACCCTATCTAAAGCAAAAAGTGCTGAAGGTGTGACTCAATAGTAGATGTGTTGCTTAGCAAATGCACAGCCTTGAGTTCAGTCCCTAGTAATGCTTAGCAAATGCACAGCCTTGAATTCAATCCCTAGTAATGCTGAAAAACAAAACGTGATGAAGCAAAATAAACCAGAGGCCACATCTTTGTCTAGCAGAGAAAGTTTCCAGCTTCTAATCACTAGGTTTCTGATAATCCAGTCATCTGATAATCCTGTTAATTCTACAAGGTCATCTGATCAACTGACAAGTTCTACATGTCACTTTGGGACAGCTCTTGGCCTTAGGTAATCCCAAAGGCTGCTACCCTCTCCTGCCACTTGTTTCTTTGAATCTGTTGTGGGTGTTATGGATATGCTCAAAATGGCCCCATTGATTAATACCAGTGTTAATATTGAAAATACTGAACAATTAGCCTGGCCCAGATGGTGACCAGCAGAATAAATGATCATTAAAAACAACCCATGCTACAGTGAGTACGAATTAACTCTTACATATGGTTAGACCAAGCAGCAATGCATTGCCTGTTGAAAATGAGAGAGAGAGAGAGAGAGAGAGAGAGAGAGAGAGAGAGAGAGAGAGAGAAAGAGAGAGAGTGTAAAGTTGGTTCTTGTTTGAGCTTCAGGAAGCAGGAAAATCTGGAGATGGTTGCTGTCACTGATAATGCTGGTGTGAGTTTAGAAAAATCTTGATGGTGGTGAGCTTATTTGGAGCATCCTAGAACAGGAGGTCAGGTTAGTGGTATGCAGTTTTGGATGAGCATAAATTAAGAAAATACAGATCTTAGGCCCTACCTGAGAGGAACTGAAGCTTTCTTTACCTGGGGATACGAGTTTGCATTTAAAAAGATGATTTCCTCAGCTGATCTTTGCTAATCATTTCGAGCAACTGTTTCATGATTGTTTATTATTTTTTCTTATATATGATATTTATTTATTTATGTATTTATTGCCAAAGTGATGTATACAGGGATTACAGTTTCATATGTAAGGCAGTGAGGTATCTATCTCCCTTTTATGTGTTGTTTGAAATTTAGGACTATTCCTTGATTGCAAACATTAATTATCTATAAAGTAGATAAGGCATTCAGAAGGCCTGAGTGTGTGTGTGTGTGTGTGTGTGTGTGTGTCTCTGTGTGTGTGTGTCTGTGTGGTGCGTGTATTTGTAATGCATTTGAACTATAACTTTAAGTCTATAATTGAAAATATGCTATTTTAAGATTTGGTTTCATTACACATTTCCTGCATATAATAATGATTACAGTTGAAATGACCACCTACAGAATCCATCTCAAAGGTGTCAATTGTGCATCATTGCTATGTTCAGGACACTTGTAGTAGATAGTCTCTGGCCTAATCTCACAATCAGCCTAAGTCTCACAATCAGCCTAAGTTCTTTTTCTTTTTGTCTAGGTTGAGAAAATTGCAATTCAGTGTCTTCTAAACTTTTCATCTCTTAGACTTCCCAACAATAGAAAGAGATCAATACAATCCTATAATGACAAGTGCCCTTTCCCTCTATTTTCTGGTATTAGACTGGTGAGAATTGAGGCCATAAATTGGCCAGTAGGAAGTCTATACTGAACTCGGCATTGTGCTGTAAGTGTGCTTGGGGATTGCCTCAATGACCTCTGGGTTATAAAGCTCTTTCCAGAAAAAAAAAAAGTCACTCATATTTATCTGGCTTGGAACCATTTTTGAAACAAAGGAACATACCCCTGGTTATAATATTATTCTTAAACAGGTAATGAAGGATGTTCTTAATGTTTAATGTTCTTGTTTAAAATTATTTTTCAAAAAGTTAGCTAGGGTACCCTCTATTATGCACAGAGATCAGTGATGGAGATTCTAATCACTTTAGAAAAAATAGAAAAAACAAACCCAGGGCTGGGAATATGGCCTAGTGGCAAGAGCGCTTGCCTTGTATACATGAAGCCCTGGGTTCAATTCCCCAGCACCACATATACAGAAAATGGCCAGAAGTGGCGCCATGGCTCAAGTGGCAGAGTGCTAGCCTTGAGCAAAAAGAAGCCAGGGACAGTGCTCAGGCCCTGAGTCCAAGGTCCAGGACTGGCCAAAAAACAACAACAACAACAACAAAAAAAAACCCAAAACGTTTTAAACCCACAATTGTCAAACAGGTATCTCTAAGTAATGGTAAAGAAAGGAAAGTTGTATTTTTTAAAGAACACTTAAAAATCCCAATATAAAGGATGTGTTTATTATAAAAAATCTGGATAAGAAAGCATCTAGCCAGGTGCTAGTTACTCAGGAGGCTGAGATCTGAGGATTGAAATTCAAAGCCAACCCAGTCAGCAAAGTCTGTGAGGCTCTAATCTCCAGTTAAGCACAAAAAAAGCAGGAAATGGAGGCTGTGGCTCAAAGTGGGACAGGGGGGGCTGGGAATGTGGCTTAGTGGTAGATAGCTTGCCTAGCATGCATGAAGCCCTGGGTTCGATTCCTCAGTACCATACACATAGAAAAAGCCAGAAGTGGTGCTGTGGCTCAAGGGGTAGAGCACTAATTTTGAGCAAAAGAAGCTCAGGGACAGTGCCCAAGTCCTAAGTTCAAACCCTAGGACTGGCAAAAACAAAACAAAGTGGGACAGTGCTAGCCTTGAGCTCAGAAGCTCAAGGACAGCGCCCAGGCCCTGAGTTCGGAAACAAAAATAACAAAGTGGACACACGAAGCTAGGAACGAAAATAATGAAATGCTGAGCAAGTAAGTGTTCAGAAGTTTGCTGTCAGGTATTCATAGTCAGAAAGAAACTGCTCTCTATGTTGTCACTGTGTGTCCTAACGTAGATTTGAACATATCATTTAACTTTTTAAATGTATAAAGCCTCCTTAATTTTTCAAAGCCCTTCCCTTCACATAACAGTTCTTGTACTTTTTTTTTTCTTCTGGTTCTGGGGCTTCAACTCAGGCCTGTGTACTTTTTTGCTCACGATGAGCACTTGAGCCACAGTGCTACTTCTGACTTTTTTGGTGGTTTTTTGGTGCCCAGGCTGGCTTTGAACCTCAATCTTCAGATCTCAATCTCCCGAGTATCTAGGTTTGCAGCTACCCAGAACCTGGCCTTCAAACCTTTTTTAATAAAATGATAGTAGTATAATTAGAAGAAGTTGATGAATTTAATAGCACTTCATAAAGTTGATATTTAATAAGTCAGAATAGCATATATAAATTATAAAGATAAAAAACATAGTAACAGTTATATGTATAAGACACAGATACATTCTACAGTGTTTGGATGTATTAAATTTTTTTTTTTTTTGCCAGTCCTGGGCCTTGGACTCAGGGCCTGAGCACTGTCCCTGGCTTCTTCCCGCTCAAGGCTAGCACTCTGCCGCTTGAGCCACAGCACCGCTTCTGGCGGTTTTCTGTATATGTGGTGCTGGGGAATCGAACCTAGGGCCTCGTGTATCCGAGGCAGGCACTCTTGCCACTAGGCCATATCCCCAGCCCTGGATGTATTAAATTTTAAATGTTGACTTTTTTATTCCACCTGTGTTAACTCCAAATCACCAGAGCACCCATGGCCCATAGACTGGAGATCATACTTCAAAGGATGAAAACAAGAATAGAAGATAATTTATTCATTGTTTCCAGTGATGAGCCTTCTTGATTCTCTTGGCTGAAACGTGTCCTCTCTTACTTATGAGCCTACTGAACTCAGTTCCTGTTGGTGGGACTCCTGTTGCTGACCTACATGTGGTCACGTGGGTCTTCCCAGCAGGATGCGAGAAGAAGAGACCAAGGGAGGTAGCTGGTTTCTACAGCTAGGTTAGGATTTGGAGTCACTTTTGTGCTATCATACCTAGCTAGCAGGTAGTGAGAGAACAAAGTTTATAGGAAGGAGCAGCCTGAAGGTTCTGGCTAAAAGATTTTATTTAAATCTCCAGAGAATTGTGGATAAAGAAGTGGAACTGATGATAACTGTTTTTTTTCCCATGTCTATAAATTAATGACAAAATGTCAACAACATGCACTTTTCTTACATATATTTTTATTCTTTTACTAGTCAATAGAAATAAAGGCACCCAGCCTGCAAGCGAGAGTTTAGAATGGTGAGACTGAAATAGCTATTCCTGTTTTTCCTCTCCTGTGGTTAAGCTGACCTGTAATTCATGCTTTGAATTCTAGCCCCGCACCCCCAGGGCCATGCAATACCCAATATTCACTGATGTGTAGGGATTCTTTGGGAGTTGCTTAGATGAATATATAACTTTTTAGATATTCAGAATACTGTTGATTCCTTGAAATCGCAAGAGAGGAACTCTAATCATGGCAATATTAAGTACTATAATGAACCACAGGGTAGCAGATGGGCCCTGGGGTAAATACTTTCTGTACTATTGATTTACTTATTTGATTTCCTTGTAAAATGCCATGACCTGAACCTTGCTGTAGAATACAAATGCAGGTTTTTAATTCAAGTCAAGCGCTAAGATTTTTTTTTTCTTTAAAGAAGATCATTCTGTGGAAACTCAAAGACTTGTTATTTTATTGGGCCCTAGAAATCAGTGCTCTGCAATGTAATCCAATTTCTTAGGAAAATATCCACAACGTCTTTCAAAATGCCATCAATGATCTTTCACTTCTAGAATTCTACCTAGAGCTCAATAACAGTGTGGCTTTCTGTCATATACTATTGTGACATAATGATATTAAGTTATATTCTTGACCTTAAATATTTACAACATATACAATATTTACAATATCCACATGGTTCCCTAGGGTTCACAGGAGGTAATCAAATGTATAAGATGCAAGCTTGAATGTCTCAGGGCTCAGACAAATAACATCAATGTGTTAGCTGCCTGTTAAAAGAGCGTAGTTAGGAGAAGTAGGAGAAGCAGAAACTCTTCCCAACTGGACTGAGTTATCTTTTTAAATCCAAATTCACATTTGAGGAGATGAACGGTAAAGTGTGTCTGAGGGTTCTGTTTCTTTTATTGGCCTCATTCTGGGAGCGTACATGAGTTGAAACTCTAGCACTATGTGAAGTTAACTTATTGACAGAATTTTGCAAATGAGGAGATGGGGCCTGGTCCCTACTGAGATAAATGTCTTAGCCAAGGTGACTTAGGTAGTAATTGGGAGGGCAAAGATATGCTCCTTCTATGGTTCAACCTGAATTTTTCTTTAATTAAAAAAAATGGTGAGGCAGGAGGGATTGAAATAATCAATAGTTATTGCGGTATTTTATTTGCTCTCAAAGGCTCCTCCGCTCACTTTCCTTCCACATTAAAAAACACAGTAAATGTGTTGAGTTTCTTACAGTCGACAAGAATCTCCAGGTTGACTTCAATACATTGATTTGCTTCCTTTAGACAGGAAGAAGTTGCTGAGATAGCTCGATGCATAAAATGAAGCTTGCTACCCTGTGGGCAGGCTGGCTTACCCAGAGCAGTCTCGACACTGAGCCATTTGACCTCATTAAAGATTTTTGTGCAGGATGGGACAGAGGATGGGAAGCCATTAGAAACTTGAAGTCCTATCCTTAGCCAAACACTTATAGCAAAAGTGTGGATTTGGGTGCCAGAAAAAGATAGATATGCAAAAATCTGATTTTGAGTGGCTTTGAGCATCTTTGTCAAACCCTTGAACATCAATTGAGAAAAATGAGAGTTTAAAGAAGTGATATATTTAAGGCAGATGTTGGTGATGCAGCTATTGGGGAATTGTAGATGTTCAATTTTTGCTTCTTTTCTCCACCTTTCTTTCTCTGGCTGTATATCCAGTGGAGAGCTGGTGCTTGTGCTGAAATAGTAGGAAACTGGTAGTGAAGGGTTTTGTTTTTTTGTTTTTTTTTTTCCCCCAGTCCTGGGGCTTGAACTCAGAGCTTTAGCGCTGTCCTGCCTTCTTTTTGCTCAAAGCTAGCACTCTTCCTCTTGAGCCACAGCACCACATCGGGCTTTTTCTGTTTATGTGGCACTGAGTAATCGAACCCAGGGCTTCATGCATACTAGACAAGCACTCTCCCATTAGGCCACGTTCCCAGCCTGTCAAAGAGCTTTGAGTGGTGGAAGACCACACTCTTTGTTGCCTCAACTGGTACCCTGTTGACAGGGACACTGGAGATGCTTCTGATCCTTTCACACTATTAAGAGAGAGTGAATAAGAGCTAAGTTTTGAAAAGCAAAGTGGAATTTCTGGACAATTGCTAGAATAAAAGCTTTGACAGGGTCACACGCAGATTAGCATAATTTTTATTACATGTTCTATTTTGGTCCTGTGGGATCCTTATTTGGATCTCATTGTGCCCATTGAGCGGCTTTTGTTCTTTGGCTGTGAGTTTAATTATTTAGTTATTTATGAGTGCATCTGGGCGTAAGTGCCACAGTTTTATTTCAGTGACAAATTTATGGTCAGTGAATTTTAGTAATTAATGAATAAATTATTTCTACCTCATAAATGCCTCTGTGACTTGTGATTTCCATAACAATTCATAATACTTAAGAAAGGTACTTTATTAGTTGAAAAAAAAGTGGGGTAATGAAATCAGGAGAGAGAGATTTTTGAATTGCATTGACTTCATTAATTAGCATCCAACGTTAAGGTATTTAATTGACTTTGGTTGGTTTGATTAGGACTTGGTTGCCTAAAATCTGTCTGATATATGACTATACTTTATTGAAAGAAATTCTAGTTCTTCTGTAAAGTAAATGGCAGGAATGAAAGGACTTACTCTTTTGTGGTATATCCTCAAATCTTTGAAATTTGTGAAAAAAATTGCACTTGTAAATAATTTCACTTATTAATGTTCCAAAAAAGGAAACCCCAAAGCTACATTTTGTGATATGATTTGAAGGAATTAGGGAAGCTTATGACTGTGTGCTTCCAATCTCTTCTCAAACAAAATCAGTACAAAGAACCAAATTTACTAAACCCTGTTCTCCCCAAGTCACTGCTTTAGGTGGGCCTTGGCAAAGAAAGCAGAATAAGAATAATCTGTGCCCTTGTGGAGCTCCTATTTGAATGAAGATGAAAACCAATTATTCAAATGAGCTAAGGATGGGCTCTACACATGGGTTGTACACAGAACTAATCCGGCTCAGTGTTGTAAAGCAAAGAGCCACACTCTTCTGGTTGGTAGAACCTCTTTCAAGTTTTACCCTAAAAGTACACAACAATAATCAATTTCCTTGAAGAAACAGCTTCTCATAGTCTTATTCTTGATTTCTCTTTTTCCTCATACCTACATCTGTTCCATCAGCCATTTCTATCAGCCCTGTTTTCCATGAATGGAATCTAGACACTTCTTACCCCATCAGCCAGTACTACATAGTTCAAACTCTGCCAGGAAACTCTCTAATCAGGAGCTATTACTTCCTTCTCCCATCTAGTCATTTGAGTCTTTTTGTCTCTGCAACCTGCCAGGATTTTTGTACTTGCTACTTACTTCTTTTTCCATTATAATCTCCCTCCAGATAGCCTTGTGCTTTATTTACTGAGCCATTCAATAGGCCATCTGTTCAGTGTGTTTCATGATACTTAAATCCTCTGGAACTTAAACAAAAATATTCTATCTTTCTGTCTGTCTATTGGTCTATCCTGGGGCCTCTGGTATGGCTGACAAGATTACCTCGAAAGATGTTCAAGTCCCTCATTAAAGAAATATACACAGCTGGCCAAGGACTCAACCTCTCCACATACAAAAACACTGAAGGATGACTAGGAAAGGACGCTCCACATGCTGCTTCATGCCAAGGGGGTAGCTCAGCAGACTGGCACCTGTGTGAACTATGGAATGGCAACCATGGCCCTCTTCCCAGTACTTCTCCCCCAAATCTTCCTCATGATTGACCCAGAAACACATACATGACATAGAAATCTGGAAAATGAAATTCAGCCCAGCCAAAGTAACATATTATAAAACCATCATAGTATTTATAGTACCTAAGATCATACTTATATTTGTTTCAATGAAAGGAAGTATTCTTTCTTTGTGAAACAGAATAGTACTTGGTGTAGAACAGGCTCTCAACAAATATTTATTGAATGAGTATGATACCTAAAAGTGTTCTTAGACCTTACAGGTAAATGTGGAGTCAGCCTCCTCCTTGGTCTGAGCACAGTCTCAGCAATCAGGTTAGGAGATGAGGAGAGAGGGCTGAATTCACTGGTGGTACTGCCTTAGTGGATGAGCCTTGAGTCCTACTGAGAGTCTGAGCAGAAAGCCATTCCAATATTCTTCCTTCAAACAGTGTGTGGGCCCAGACTTTGTCAACCCAGGATGAAACCTTTAAGGCACATCTCATAACATCCCTTTCTCAGGATGGTCTTGATTCAGGCTTGGAAGCTTCAGTGAGGGAGGAAAGTATGGTCAGTGTCTCTCTTCTGCAATTCACCTCCTATCTCCTCTTCCTGGAGGCTGGTTGTGTCTCTCTATTGGGGTTTTTAGCCTCTGCGCTCTCCTGTCCTGCGGGAGAGACGGGAAAACACACCCTACCTGGACAGGACAAGCCAAGAAGAGAAAAACAGGGTAGACAGAATGCCACCCCAGCCCCCCTTTCGACAGAGGACAGACAGACAGCCCAGGAGCCGAGTCAATGCTAAGACTCACTTTAATGGCAGACATTATTGGGAATAATTAGTACAGGTTTAGGCAATTCATAACAGAGCATCAAAAGGCCCAATAGCTATACCCTTATGAACACATAAGATGATGCTAAGAGAAATGAACTCCATGTTGTGGAAACAATTGTTATATCACAGTTGTAACTACTTTCAACGTCCTATGTTTATCTGTAGCTTTTATTATTGATGATGTTCTTGTATCACCTTCCTGTGGTTGTACTTACACTATCGCTGTAATCTTATCTGAGTATATTGGAAACAGTGTTTATGGGTATTGGAAGTAGGAAATTAAAAGGGAATACCAAATTTGAGAGACACAGGGTAAAAAAAAAAAGAGAGAAACAACTACAAAAGCAATACATGCAAAACTGTTTGGTGTAAGTGAACTGAACACCTGGGGGGGGGAAGAGAAAGGGGAGGAGGGAGGGGGGTATGAGGGACAAGGTAACAAAGAGTACAAGAAATGTATCCAATGCCTAACGTATGAAACTGTAACCTCTATGTACATCAGTTTTATAATAAAAACTTAAAAAAAAAAAAAAACGGGTCAGAGAGAGGCGGAAGGGGAGGGGTACGTGCACCTACGTAGGGGCTGTGATTGGCGGCCTGGGATGTCCGTCAAGGGTGGAGGGCAAGGGCCCTCCCTAAGGGCGGCCTAAATCTACATTACAGCCCACAGGATCGCCTCCGGGTTCACCACCAGCCGCCGTCTTGGCTACATGTGGTCCCAAGGCTGGGAGGTGGGGCCAGCTAGAGCCGCCTTTCTGATTCCGGGATACTGGAAGGCAGGTGGGGCCAACAGCCATGCGGCCCCAGGGCTGGGAAAACAGGCGGGGCTAGCTGCTAGCTGATTATCTCAAGGCTGCAAGGTGTGCCCCACATCTCTCCAGTGCTGGACCATCACTGCTGGCCTCTGAAGGCCTTAGAATGTTTCTCTTCCTTCCTTAATTGAGGATTAGCTAGCTGTTTCCTAGGCTTGGGCCTCCTGCCTGGGATTCCATTGGAGGGATGCCTTCTCTAGCTGGTGGCATTGGAGATGAGAACTACTTCTTATTAATCTCTCATTGACTTACTGAGTCAGACCTGTGCCTCAAAGTCCTCAGGTCCTAAAAAACCGGCTCCCTAGAACGAACTTTTTATGTTGGAAGTTGGGGGAAGCTCATTCCCCTCCACTAGGATGGGATCTTACAAACACCTGGTGTTTAAAAGTTTTTCTTTCCCTTGGCCCATACCAAATTGTCTTTTCTGGTGTCTATTCTCCTCTCTCAATGAGTTTTTGTCTGGTGTTTTTACCTTATGACCTAGTGGTGACTGACAAGGTAATGTTAGTCTAATTGGTTTCAGATGCCCTTCACACATCCTTCTCCCTTAACCTCTTCATCCTTATCCTATTATTGTGCTCTAGCCTAACACCTTGCTTCAGAATGAGAGGTAATTGTCACTTACTGTACCATTCATGGGACCTCTACAAAAACACAGAAGTAGGAGAATTCCATTTTAACACATTGTTTTAAAGGGGAAAGCATTAGACAGAGGAGTTGTATCAGTGTCTTCTTAGGTCATTGTCTAATTTCCAAACTTCTTCTCTATCAACCTGTTGCCATCTGCAAATAATAATGTTCCTTGATTCTTCCCTTGGTGCTATTTAGCATTGGCCATTAGCTTTACAATACCCAGGTCATTTCATATTCAACTGAAGAATGACCAACCACATGCCTTTGATGGGGGAGAGAACTGGGAGAAAGGAAATGACATGCATACAATAAAGCTTCACAACTATGGCAGGCAAAGAGCTGAGAGACAAGGAACAACAGACATTTTGTAGCTTTGGAAAAGAATTGCAAAATAAAAGTAGTGTCTAAAAGGAGAAGCAATCAGCTGTGGTTGAAGTGTTGAATTGTCAGATGAGAGACTGAAAGGAAGTAATGGACACAGATACAGGAACAGATCAAGAGATGCTCTGAGGGAGAAAAAAAACCCCAAACCCTAAATTAGTAATGATAAACAGTAAGGTTGGGTGAAAGGCAGGCAAAGATAACCCTCAAGTTTCAAGGCCTAACGATCTGGGGAGATGGTAGCAACATTGGGAGTGAAAGCAAATATTTTGGGCAAGATCTTATTTTTGATGAAATGATGATGAGTTCTGTCTGCATGGATTAAATTTGTAGAGATTTTGAGGCATCTAGCAGTACCAGTACGCGTTTGGTAAAAATGCTTTCTAATCAGCCAATTTTCTTTTTTATTTCAAGTAGAGTAAGAATTCATTATTTAATTATTGACCTATTTTCATTTTATTTTTGTCAAAAAAATACAAGGCCAGCACTTTGTATGTGTATGATATGTTGTACCTTCATGATTCTGCTGTTTCCTCCTGTCCTATTTCTCTTCTACCACAACAATGAAGGGATATAGACTTTGTTCTCGCTGCTAATGTATTTATGAAGCATGGCCTTGCTGTGCCTCCATGCCCTTACTGGTTGCAATTTATTTTCTGCTTTGGCCTTTCTGACTTGGCCTCAGCATGTGTCAAATTGTCTTATATATGTCCTTGATCTTTTGCCCTCCTAACATTTTGCATACGATTACACTTCTGAGTTGAGAATCTTCAATCATGCCGTGGAGAGTGATGCTGCATTAATTTAAATTCAGGAGATGGAAAAAGAGGTCAATTTGAAGGCAGAGATTGACTGAATTTCTGTAGGAGGCAGAGCAACTTTAAAAACTTGTATTACAGCCAAATAATTTTCTGGTCCAAAACACCCTGCTCTCCTCCAACTTTAGGTCTTGAAGGGTGATAAGAACTTGTCCAACAGTGACAAGTTAACTTGTTATATGTGTTAACACCCATGTGTCTGGAACTCAGGAGAAATGAATAATTTGGAGGTGACAGCTAAGTTAGTACCTAACTACTGCTAGTTCGTCATCCTGCTCAGCAATCTGAAATTAGAGATTATCAAGGGTTTTGGGGGATCAGAAAATCTTGAGGATTTGGGTTCTCATTTGATCCCCAGCTTGTACTAGGAGTATATCTGTCTCAAGGAGATATTTTTCACTTTTCCATGATTTGATGAGTAGCAGAAATATTGGGGGCAGGGAACTCCTTGCTCTCACTGAGCCCATCTTATATTAACTTCATTGACCTTAGTGTTCAATGCTTTCTTTTCATCTATGTCTTGCACATGTGCAACACAGTTCCATCTGGTCCACAGTTAAAACTAGATAAGGTGATGGTCAGTGAGGTGGGGAAATGTCTCTTTGATGATGTTATGGCTGCACTTCATATTTCATTAGTCCCTCTGCCTATGTGCTCATGAGATGACCTCTCTCTCTCTCTTAGAGGCTGGCCTCGCTGCTGCTGCTGCCCAGGAGGTAGAATGGAAGTGTGCTCTTCTCACTGTGTCCTCATTTCCAGTCTCATCAGTGAGGACACAAGATGAAAGTGTTTCTTGTTCTCACTTTCAGGAAACCTCCACAGCTACAAGGGCAAAGTGCTGATGTTACTGCCCTGGATTGCATAGATTTAAAAATAAAGTGCCAATAAGCATAGGGTAAAATAATGGATGTTTGCAATCTGAGCTAAATGAGTTAAAACACATGAGCAGTTAGATTGCTCAAGTCATCTCAGTGGACAGAGGAAGTATCAGAATGAGCAGGGGGACTCTGAAAATTGGATTAGGGTTAGGACTAGGGTTAGGATGTAGTTTACACTTCCTCAACCTCCAACAAGCAACAGCGGAAGATGCATTTAGAATTGCACTGAGTATATGACCAGTGTAGAAGAGAAAATGAGTATCTAGGCCTGTGGGATGATTTTGTTTTTGTTTTTCTTTTTTTGGCCAGTCCTGGGCCTTGGACTCAGGGCCTGAGCACTGTCCCTGGCTTCTTCCCGCTAAAGGCTAGCACTCTGCCACTTGAGCCACAGCGCCGCTTCTGGCCGTTTTCTGTATATGTGGTGCTGGGGAATTGAACCTAGGGCCTCGTGTATCCGAGGCAGGCACTCTTGCCACTAGGCTATATCCCCAGCCCCCGTGTGGGATGATTTTAAATAAAATAAGAAAGTCATTGTTCAGGTTGAAATCCTTACTGATAGCAGATCATAAGCTGACTATAGAAAGTGGGCCAAGTACTTCCAGAAGCCAACATTTCCGTGTTATATAGACTTGGAATTAAACATTTAGCCTAAACATTTTTTTTTTTTTTTTTTTTTTTTTTTTGGCCAGTCCCGGGCCTTGGACTCAGGGCCTGAACACTGTCCCTGGCTTCTTCCCGCTCAAGGCTAGCACTCTGCCACTTGAGCCACAGCGCCACTTCTGGCCGTTTTCTGTATATGTGGTGCTGGGGAATCGAACCTAGGGCCTCGTGTATCCGAGGCAGGCACTCTTGCCACTAGGCCATATCCCCAGCCCCATAGCCTAAACATTTTTTAACCCTAAACTTTTTTTTTTTTTTTTTTGGCCAGTCCTGGGCCTTGGACTCAGGGCCTGAGCACTGTCCCTGGCTTCTTCCCGCTCAAGGCTAGCACTCTGCCACTTGAGCCACAGCGCCACTTCTGGCTGTTTTCTGTATATGTGGTGTTGGGGAATCGAACCTAGGGCCTCGTGTATCCGAGGCAGGCACTCTTGCCACTAGGCTATATCCCCAGCCCATTAACCCTAAACTTTTTAACCCCCAAATTTTTGAGGGGCGAGGGAGGAAGGTAGATTGATGCTGGGGCTCAAATCAGGGCCTGAGAGCTATCGTTGAACTTTTTTTGCTCAAGGCTAGTGCTCTACTATTTGGGCTACGGTTCCATGTCTAACAGTTTTGGTAGTTAATTGGAAATAAGAGTTTTATGGACTTTCTTGTCTGGGCTGGCTTTAAACTGTGATTCTCAGATCTCATCCTCCTGAAAAACTAGGATTATAAGTGAGCCACCAGCCGCTGGAGCAAACCTAAAGTTTAGAAAGATGAAGAGATATATTGCGATGTACCTATATTGCTGAGGAGAAATACTGATAATTTCTATGTGGTTCAAAACCCTAATTCACAGAAGAGAATAATGAAAGCTACAAGGATTGATGAGTGCCCACAGATAGTGTAGTTTAGTGGGGTAAAAGCTAGGCTTTGTAGACACAAGAGTCTGAGTTTGATTTCTTGATTTGTCACTTGACTGTGAGTAAGTTTCTTAATTCTGTTTAGTCTTGGTTTTCTGATTTGCAAAATTGGGGGCTTAATAGCAGTCACTCAGCTTTTCTATAGAGATTAAATTAACTAAAATCTTCAAATCAGTGCCAGGCATATAACAGACACCAAAAATATGAAAATTGTACATTTTATTTTATATACTTAAAGAATACAGAGTCTATATTCATGCTTCAGAATACAGTTTTTATTCATCTACATTATAAAGCTCCTAAATCCAGTTAACTTTTATAGAGAATTCAAAAACATTTTTGTGTGTTATCCATGAAAAAAAAAAACGAAGGCAGAGGCAGCTTGTAATCCAGCTGTATTAATAGGGGGCAGTGACTTTGAGAGGTTAAATAACTTGCTCAATAATGCTAATACGAAATAGAACTGGGGCTGAGAACAAATCCACCCTATACCAAATCACTATGACTTTATTCCTTTACAGTAAAGATGTTATGAGTCATCCTTTCTTCCATTCTTGAATGAAAGGGTCGTTTCAGTTCCCCAAACTGTCTTTTTTATGCCATCCTCTGAAAGTGTTTTCCCTGAAGCAGTAATGCAGCAGCATATTGAATGATTTAAATATGTAATGTAAAAAGAAAGCAGAGTTATTGTTTATTACCTTTCAAGCACTGTGGATATTTGATTTTTAACTAGGTTGAAGTTATAGGCAGCTTCTTTGATAAGGAAATGTCCAGTGACCTTTCAGCCAATCTAGTAACTGATACTTGACCACTTCTCCCAGCATGAACAACTGTAAAACTAGAACAAATACATATGGGAGCAACTGCTTCCAGACGATTTCTGTAGATTCACTGATGCCAGAGCAAGCTCATTCCCTCTCCTCTTTCCCAAACGAATCGCAAGCTCCACCAATCCATTTTTGCATATATAAAGTTTTTTGTTTTTTACCATTTTCATACATATTCATCCTCCTATTGGCTCTCACACTCTCCCACTACTCACTTGATGGATCCTGAAAAAACGGATTTCTTCTCACTTGCTTTCCAAGTTTGGCAGTGGTGGTCCTGTCCTTCTTTTGAAGTGTCGAGGTGCTTAGTACTATTATTTTCTTTCCTCCATTTTAGACCAAGGAAAGAATAGTCTGATTTTAACATCCTGTTACACAAAGGGGCGTTTTAATGCCTTGGGAGCTGACCTTTAGTTGACATTCTTGGCTTTTCAAAGGAGAGCATTTTTGCTAAATTATTGGCTTCAAAAAAATCTGTCAGACAATTCAGTTCATCCACAATTAACTTTAATGTCAAATATGACAGGTGATTTTTTTTGTGATGTTTTCAGCAGTGAAAATGCTCTCTCACCACAAACAACAATAGCAGAAATCTGAATTTCACAGGCTGTTCTCACTTTATAATTATTTCTAAATGAAAATAAATACATTTAATACTGTGATGAGATAAACTAACATCTCATATTTATTACCAGAGAGTTTAAAGATATTTCAGTATTTCTTGGTCTGTAACATCTGGGACCGAAGTAAAATGGACACCTTGTTAGCAAATTTGGCCCGATCAAAGTAGTAGCAGGTGTGAAAAGAGAACTAGAACCCAAGGAGTTCTTAATAACTCATGTAGGAATTATGACGAATTTGTTTTTAAGAATGAAGAATAGATATTCTACTCAGAAACTGAATTTTTTTCTCTCCTCCTCTTTTTATTACTGTCCTTATTTGGGTATTTTTAAAGAAGATTCCATTTTGAAGATGGTAGTATAACAGTGTCATCAGCCCTTCTGACTTAGCAAAAAGCAACATTAACAACAACAATAAAGAATGAGATGAAGCCAGGCACATGTGACTCACCCCTGTAACCCTTGCTGGGGGCAGAGAGGGTAATGTCTGAGGAATGATGTTTGAAACCAGCTTCAGCTGACAAATCTGAGATACATCTGTCTTTAATTAACCAGTATAAAGCTGGACGTGGAGGTGTGGCTCAAGTGGGAAGGCACTAGCCTTAAGAAAATAAACAAATTAAAAACAAATGAGGGCTGGAAATGCTGCTTAGTGATAGAGTGCTTGCCTAGCATGCATGAAGCCCTGGGTTTGATTCCTCAGTACCACATTAATAGAACAAGTCTGAAGTGGAACTGTGGCTTAAGACCCTGAGGTCAAGCCCCAGGACTAGCAAAAAAAATGAGAGTGTGAAACCCTGAGTTCAAACCTATTACCAACACACGCGCGCACGCACACACACACACACACACACACACACACACCCCACACACACAGAAAGAGAGAATGAGAAATAAAATTGTCATACATGTTTTCAGTAAAAAGGGACAATATTAGCACAAATTCTGAATAAAAGAGTAGGTAAAGTAGTATTAAGATAGTGGTGATCAAGCATAGGTATGGGTAACTCTAGAGAAGGGAGGCTCACATAGGCAAATCCCAGAAATCCTAATATGGAGAAGCAAAGCTAAGTCCTGTTTAGAAACTAAGAACAAGGTGAATTGACTGTTAAGTCAATTGTTCTGAGAAATGAGGATAGGGTCAAGTGAAGAATTCTCTGGGTTATATAATTTGCACAAGGCACATAGTTCTTATGGAGGTGATGGAAAGATTGCAGGAGTCTTTACTTCATAAATATCCCTACAACTGACTCACTTTATTTCTGGAGTAATTTTTCAGAAAGCATGTGGACACAGATATAATACATCAGGAAAATTCCTGAAATTCAGAAACTCTCTTCTGACTTTTTCTCTCATGACCCTTATATCTGTAACTGATTCATGAAAACATTGTCATGTTTGCTGATGAAATTTTAAAAAATAACAAAGAGGGCTGGGGATATGGCCTAGTGGCAAGAGAGCTTGCCTCGTATACACGAGGCCTTGGGTTTGATTCCCCAGCACCACATATACAGAAAACGGCCAGAAGTGGCGCTGTGGCTCAAGTGGCAGAGTGCTAGCCTTGAACAAAAGGAATCCAGGGACAGTGCTCAGGCCCTGAGTCCAAGGCCCAGGACTGGCCAAAAAAACCCCCAAAAAACAAAGAAGATCAGATGCTGGTGGCTCATGCTTATAATCCTAGCTACTCAAGAGGTTGAGATTTGAGGATCTTGATTCAAAGCTAGCCAGGCAGGAAAGTCTTGGAGACACTTATTTCCAATTCACCACCAAAAAGCTGGAAGTAAGGATATGGTCTTGAGCAAAATCTCAGAGATAATACCTAGGCTCTGGGTTCAAGGCCCAGAACTAGAACACCCCACACAAATTTCAACAAAGAAAAAGTCATCATTAGAAAAAAAATAAAAAGGAGATAAGAAATGTGAAGGTAAAGAATCCACACTAAAAGCATTTCTACTTATAGTGGTAAAAGAATATTTTGCAGTTACTTAAAATATAATGAGTCAACTGTCCTAGTATAATAAAAACACAAAGCTAAAATAGAAGAGTCAAGATAGATGTGATTAGAGAGCATGAGGAGATGACACCTATGTTATATTACTGAGTATGGTAACCCTTTTATTATATGTGTATCAAACTTCCTATTGAATAAATTAAATATTTCAATAAACATTTTTTTCTGCCAGTACTGTAACATGAACTCATGGCCTGAGTGCTGTCTCTTAGCTTTTCTGCTCAAGGCTGGCATTTTACCACTTGAGCCACAGTTCTACCTCTGACTTTTAGTTAATTGCAAATGGGTCTCACGGCCTTTCCTGCCTGGACAGGCTTTGAACTGTCATCTTCAGATCTCAGCTTTCTTTAGTAGGTAGGAATACAAATGCGAACCACTGCCGCCCAATTGCAATAAAGATTTTTAAAGATGGGAAAACCAGTAAAGATTAAACTTTAGTGACTCAAAAAGTTAGTGCAAAAATTAGTGTGGAGGGTGAGGGGTCTACATAATTGTACAAAAACAAAGTGGAAAGCCTGGGTATAGAACAGAACAGTTCAGACTGAGAGACACGGGAAGGGGTTAAGGGGGAGGAATGACTCATTTTTACTTTGCTGTTTTCCCCATCTTTCACTATGGAACAGGAAAGATAGTTGGCAAAGCTAATAAAACAACTCAATATGCAGCTACAGTGCCAGTGGACATGGCTTACCTTATAAGGAAGTATATTTTAATCCTTGATGCATTACAGGTGTGAGGAGACAATAACCTGACTGACAGTTGGCGTTATTGTGGCTGTAAACTTTTCTAAAGCACAATGGATTTCCTTGTCATTGGTGTCTGGCATGGACATTTCCCACAGCCTCTCCCTTGGTAATGCTTGCACAAAGAAGATACAAGTGTTCCTACCATTACAATACTCCACTCATGTGGGAAGCTGAGCTGAAGAGGATTCTGGTACCAGGCCAGCTCAGCTAGAAAAGTCTGAAAGACTGTCTCCACGATAGCAAGCTGGACAGAGCGCCACACACTGGTAACCTAGCTATGTCAGGAATCCTCAAAGTAGGTGGCTTTTGGCTCAGGCACTTGCAGGACAAGATGTGAGACTATCCTAAAAATAGCCAGGGAAAAACATCACTAGAGGCATGGATCAGTAATAGCTTAGCCTAGCAAGTGTGAGGTCCTGAATTCAAAGCCACAGTACAGAAAAAAAGGACAAAGGCAATACATTCAACTTACTGGGGTAATAGAGTAGAAGGAAGCAAAGAAAAAAAAAGAGTGACCATGTTCTGTTGGCACTATATGGAGCTAATGAATACTTTTTGTAAAAGGTAGTAGAAACCAGGCATGGTGGTACACAACTGTAATCTCAGCACTTGGGAGACTAAGACAGAAAGATGGTTATGTTCAAGGCAGTCCATGCCTTTTTATAGTGAGGCCATACCAAGAAAAAAAGAAAAATAGAGAAGATATCTCATTGTAACTTTGATCAGGCAAGGATTGATTATATAAGAATTCCTGAAGCACAAACCATAAAAGAATGATTTATTGCCTACAATAATTTTTTTTTTTTTTTTTTTTTTTTGCCAATCCTGGGGCTTGAACATACTCAGGGCCAGGGTGCTGTCCTTGAGCTTCTCTGTGCTCAAGGCTAGCACTACCACTTGAGCCATACTGCCACTTCAGGCTTTTTCTGTGTATGTGGTACTGAGGAATTGAATCCAGGGCTTCATGTATGCTAAGCAAGCACTCTACCACTAGGCCACATTCCCAGCCTTGCCTACAATAATTTTTAAAAACCTGTTTCCAATAGAGGCATTGGAAATGGAAGGACTTGGCAAAAATGATACTAAGTGAAGTGAGCCAAATTCAAAGAAACATGGACTCTATGGTCTCCCTCATAGGGAATAATGAGCATAGGTTTAGGCTAGTCACAGTAGAGGATCACAAGAGCCTAATAGCTATGCCCTTATGAATACATAAGATGACACTAAGTGAAGTGAACTCCATGTTATGGAAACGAGTGTTATATCACTGTTGTAATCACTTTCAACATGCCATGTGAAACCGTAGCTTCTATTGTTGATGATCCTCTTGTATCCCCTTCCTGTGGTTGTACCTGCACTATCACTGTATCTCATCTGAGTACACTGGATACTGTTTATACTGGTATTAGAACTAGGGAAGTGAAAGGGAATAACAAAATCGAGAGACAAAGGATAAAAAGACAAACTACTCCAAAAGCAATACTTGCAAAACCTTTGGTATAAAGCAACTGAACAACTCATGGAGGGAGAGGGAAAGTGGGAGGGGGGAGGAGGGAATGAGGGAGGAGGTAACAAACAGTACAAGAAATATACCCAAGGCCTAACGCATGAAACTGTAACCTCACTGTACATCACTTTGACAATAAGTAAGGGAAAAAAACCTGTTTCCAAGAGAGGATTAAGAGTAGTATGCCAAATTATAGATGAATGAATGATATCCATAGAAAAGTATTGTCCCCCCAAACCCTTTTCAGACATAAAACAAAATGAAGACAACAAACTTTATGGCAATTACAGTAGGAAAGAATAGATTATAAGACACTTCCTGTTGCGATGAGAGTCCCTTCTCCACAAATGGTCAGTCTCTCCGTTCCTACTTTTCTTTTCTTTCTTCCTTTTCCTTCCTGTCTTATGAGCAGAAGTCATGGACAAAGGCTCAGTTCTCTTCTGGAAAGGCTTGAGGTAGAGCAGGGTACAGACACTAGAGCAGAGAGCCCACCTTGTTAGCCCTGATTGCCACTATCTCTTTCTCTGTCACTTTTATGCCCGGGAGTTGACCAAGGCTCAGAAGAAACATTTGGTTGTGCCATTGAACAGTGTCAGTGGGTGTCTGGTGTGAAAGATGGTGTTCCTGAAGTTAAAATGGAGCCTGTGTGGCGCTCTGTGGTCTGTGGGTGAGATGTCTTCATTTGAATTATGGGAGTAACACACACCTTGTAAAATTGTTGTCTGGAAAATAGAAGGTAACACTCACAGAACTCTTCTATGATCCTTGGCTTTCCCATTTGACACTGTATTAGGTTAACTCATTAAAATTTTCCCCAAAGTTACTAAGCTATGTCATCCTATCTATTGCCATTTTACAGGTAAAGAAACTGAGACATGGAGTATGAACTTATGTAAAGCCACACAACTAGCTAAAGGAAAATGGAGACTTTGTAAAGTTCCTTCCTTCCTTCTTTACTTCCATCCTTCCTTCCCCTTTTCCTCCCTTCCTTTCTCCCTCCTTCCTCCAGTTCCTTTCTCTCTCCTTCCTCCCTATCTTTCTCCCTCCTTCCTTCTCTTCTTTTCTCCTCCCCTCTCTTTCTCTCTCTTCCTCCTTCTCCCTCCCTCTCTTCCTCTTCCCTTCCTCCTTCTCTCCTTCCCTCTTACTCTTCTCCCTCTATCTCCCTCTGCACTCTTTCCTCTTTTTCTTTCATTCCTAAGTTTTGAACTCACAACCTTACACTTGCTAGGTAGATGTTTTACCACTCGAGTCAGGCTCTTAGTCTTAAGTCCTGTTTCCTTAACCTTTTTGTCATATTGTTTGATTACTAAGATTCAAGGTAGCACAGATCACAGAGCTCAAGTGAACTAATAGGTGTCACAGAATAAAGTGATTCCTGAGAGGAACTGACCTCCTTACTGTTTTTGGTCACACATAGACAAGTCAGGTTATCTACTGACCCTCCGTTTGTTCTCAGAGGAGGTGAGGGATCCAAAGGGAATGGAGCAAAATGGACAATGGAGACTGTAGAAAGCACTGCAACCTTGGGAGAAATAATGAGCAGAATGTGTGAAGTAGACATTCTTGGTAAACAGAATCAGTTCCAAGAAAGGGAAATGATCTTGAAAAAGAGACTTCTATAGAGGGAGCTAGAATGTACTGGATGGCTCTGAAGTTGTTTTGTGGGCAATGAGCAGATTGCAAGGCTTCCGAAATTGCCCGTTCTGAAACCTAAAGGACTCACAGTTAGTTCCTTCTGTCACCAATGGAGTTAATTGTCATCGTGTTTAATAAAAAAAGCTTTAATACTTTATCAGTGATATATCTCCATTGCTACAGTCAAAAAGATTAGGAGTATAAACTTTATATTCATTTCCATTTGATACACACACACACACACACACACACACACACACACACTATAGATTCCAATCAACAGCAGCTATTGATTTGGCTCTGTCCATCAAGATGCCTTTGTTGGAGCTCCCTTCACTCTAGGTGTGAGTTCTGCCTTTCAAAGAGAGCTTGCAGAGTTCTGCCTCAATCACGGGAGCTGCCATAAAACGGACAGCACGTCTTCAGAAGAAAATAAGTTGCTTCGTGCATTGCACCTTGCATACAAAAAGATTATTTTTGGATTAAAGAGAGAGGCCATTCATCTCTTCCAGCACCTTAGCCAGAGTCCAAGGGCCTGTTTCTATACTTCCCACCTCGCTGTGGGCAGAGAACAAAGCCCTCAGCCTTCCTGTTGTCCTACTCTCTCAAGCTTCTCAGGAAATAAAATCCCCTTATCCTGTGCTATAAAAGATGAGCTGTTCAGTTCCTCTCCTTCACCACCCCCGTCCATTGTCAGACAACCAGGCTCTTTGCAGTTATGACTCTTGATTTTCTTAGTCCAAGTAATCTATTTGTGGTGCTCAAGCACCACAGTGTGCATACATGGTAAGGGCAGTTGTTATACTGGCTGCCAGATATATTTATCTCCAGTCACGCTGCTGTGCTGAGCTGGCAAAATGGATGCATTCATAAAGCCTGCTGTTTGCGAGGCGGGCTTTCTGCTGCTGTGTGGCTCCTACAGAGAATAACCTGGCAGGTGAGTGGTGGCTGGCACACCACCAGGAAGGCCTCAGGGTCCCTCCCTCAGCTGGCCTCCCTAATGATGGAGCCAGGCATTGTAGAGAGCCACTTGTCGCCCTCACCACCTTTACTGGCCTCTGTCCTGTCCTTTCCTGGACAATGGGGGTGTGCCTCAGGAGGTGAGGGGAACTGTCATCAGCTGTGCCCATGGTGAGCTGTGCCTTTCACTCTAAATATCCTTCCCACCATTGCACCATTCAGCAGGGGCTGTTTGAATAAAATTAGAGTCTGAATGTAAAGCCACAAGGATATGAAATGATATGCTAAGTGGGTCATGGGATTGCTGAAAGCCCCTGCCACTTTTGAACCTCTGCCCCTCCCACCCCCAAGGAAGATGGTGTCAATCTCTCATTATAATTTCTGGAGTTTGAGATAGAATAATCTCTGAGCAGTAGCACACTGTGGGTGACAGGGAAAGCCTTGATAAGAGGAGCCAGCAGATACCTGCAGGGCCTAGAAGCTTCCAAATATTTTTCTTAGCCACATTTCTTTTTCAAATGACATGGTATGGACTGCGAACTTGGGCTTCGTAGGTGTTTCCTACTTTTGATAGCCATAACTGCTTTAAAATGAGATTTTTCTTTTTTAAAAAAGAATTTAAACAAACAAAATCAAGATATAAGAACAAAGGTGACTTTTTTTTTTCTGGAAGTACTGGCTGAGCCACTCTTTGGTGACTAAAGCCTAGATGCCATGGCTCCATGCCTGACCTTATCCTTGGTGTCAGCCTGACAAGGAGAGCAAAAAAAGACAAAAAACCAAAACAACCACAACAAATAAAACCACCGCTGGATCTCTGAGTATTTTTTGTTATCTTTAAGTAGTTGTAAAAAGGAGTTGCCATTCAACAAAGCAGTTTATGAACACACTGTAACCCCTTTCAACATTCTCACCCACCCCTCCCAACCCACTCCTTCTCTCGCTTTTATTAATTTTTAGGTTATGTATTGAATGTTTTTTGCCATTTAACAAAGCAGTTTATGTACACAATGCATCTTGATCTGTGTTATCCCTTCAACATCTTCACCCTCTTCCACCCACACCTTCCCTTATTTTCCTCCCTTCTGCATTAAACACAATGAATTCTTTCCTGCATTCCTTCCCCCTTCTCCCTCTCATTTGTCTCCCCCTTCTGCCCTTGCCCTCCCCTCCCCTTTTACAAGTACCCATTTCCTGATATTTATTTTGTTGGGCTTTAACTTAGTCCTTCTAAAGAATTATACGATTTCAGTTCTCCATCGAGTCTATCATACTTCAGTGAATTAATTTATAACCACTTGCATGCCACCCAGTTTATTTCCTTATAGATTTATGGGTACATTCTAGCTAGTGCAAATGAGGGAAACGATGCGATCTGTGTTTCTCTGAGTCTGGCTCATTCCACTTATATAATTTTTTTTAAAGTCTTTCCATTTCAGCGTTTGTTTGTTGAAAGAATAAACTCGGTGAGACTGCGCTCTGTAGTTAGTGGCTCATCCTCACTCAAGGAGAAGGGAAGGCCACAGCCCACTTCTGAGCCTCCACAGTTGAGTGGAGAAGTCCAACTAATCTCTAGACTTCCCAGAGATTTTTGTTTATGCAAAAGGAGGGAGAATCCCAAGGACATCCCACGAGACTCCTTGCTCCCATGATAAGAAAAGGCTCCAGCAGGCTTTCAAGTGAATAGTAAACAGAGAGGAGCCCCTGGCTACACCCAAGTCACCAACAGTGTATTATTTATCTGTGAATTCAATTGTGAACTCAGTATTTTGAGTCAAGGCTTACAGAAAGATTCGTAGTTCTGAGAGCCTGGAATGACAAGTAGAATGCCCAACTTGGGTAGTGTGGGATGAGATTACAATTCCTTTTTTCATTTTTTATTATTATAAAGGTGATATACAGATGGGTTACATTTTCAGAAGGCAGGTAATGAGTAGATTTCTTTAGACAATGTCACCCCTTCCCTCACTCTCTCCTAGTTTTCCCCTCCTGTCCCCACCCACAAATTGTTTAGTTCATTTTCCACATAGTGTCTAGTGAGTTCCACTGCTACATTTGTTAACCCTTTGTCCCTCCATTTCTGTGTTCTCCCTTTACCCTCCCAGAGACAGAGAAATGCACAAGCAAGACAAAGAAGGGAAAACAAAAACAACAACAAAGAAAAACACCTCCTAAAAATTCTTTTTAATTTCACAGTAAGGACAAATTATGAACTAAAAATAATTCAACTTTTCTCCATGATTTCTGAAGTTCATGTTTTATCACTACGAATAGGCAAATATACACATCAGACATCTGAATTTGATTCTCATGCCAAATTTCAGGCCATTTAAGTTACAAGAATTTGTCTTTGTTTCATTACATACAGACACTTGGGTCCCAAGGACTCTGCGAAGTGGACTAATCTAGCAAAGCAGGTCCCAGTCTAGGATTTTTTTCTGGAAGTATCTTCTTTTTCATTCAGTGTGTTCCCTACTTGCTTGGAATAGCATCAGAAGACACTGTTGTAAGGCTCATAGGTTATTTTTCTGCTTTGCCACTGATAGCAGAGGCCACATCTCTTCAGAATAAGGCCTTCCTCATCATTGTCTGGGCAAAGGCAGAGGGAGCTAGGCTGGGTATGTGTCCAGTACTCTCTTCCTCAGGATGTGGATGGGAAGAGCGGGTAGGACAGAATCTGTCGTGGTTTCTTCCACACCGTAAATTGCTTTATGAGGGACTCCATTGACATCAACCACAGCAGCAACATTTTGTATTGTTTATCTAGTGCTTTTGGAATAGATGGGTCTATGTTAAGTACTTTTACATATGTTCAGTCATTTGAATGCAACATGATGAATGTAATAAGACTAGACTAATTAAGTGGATGTGAGAATTAAAGAGTGGAGAGATAGAAATGTGTTAATGGACAAATTCTGTAGGTCTTACTGGCTCTGAGCCTGCCACTACTGTGTGTCACATATGCTTTTTCCTAGTCTCTCTCTCTCTCTCTCTCGCTCTCTCTCTCTGTGTGTGTGTGTGTGTGTGTGTGTGTGTGTGTGTGTGTGTGTGTGTGTGTAAGATACTTGGGCCAATTGAGGATTCACTGTAGAGGCTATGTGAAGCAATGACAAGTGGAAATAAAGAGCTTGTGGGTAATTTCCCATCTCGTTTGATAACTATCAAATAAAAGTGATTCATGCTGTCCACCAGAATGCTTGAATGACAATTTGATAATAATACCCAGCACTTGCTTCACAGAGTAGCAGTCTTCCAAAATGACTCCCTGAAACCAACATTACAGCAATCTCCTTGTAGGTCACAGAGGGAAAGCATGTCCTTAAAATAAGGCTGTTTAGAAGTCAAGGACTAATATGAAGTGCTCCCAGCTTCACTTGCTCTTTAGCTAAGCTGCCTGGATTTTAGGCCCTTGTGATGATTTTTCCCTCCTACTAGGAAATGTCCTTGGGAAGTGGGAAGAGTATGAATAGTGAAGGTCTTTGAATCATAAATACAGTTTCTGTTAGTAACTATACTATAGGGGTGCAATTTCTCTCTAGCCTGTCTTAAACATATCAACCTATCCCAATGATAGTCTATATTAATTAAAAATAAAAGTTGAGTAAGATGAAGAAAGGTTTATTCTAGAATTTTTCTCAGAAAGAACATTTTGTTTTGACAAAGTAAAACCAGTTAATTACTTGGGATGAAACAATTTTTTCCTTGGCCGTCATGGGGCTTTACTACTTGGAGCCACAGAACCTGTTGTGGTTTGCATGGCCTTTCCTGCCTGGGCTGGCTTTGAAATGTGATCCTCAGATCTCAGCCTCCTAAGTAGCTAGGATTATAGGAGTGCCACCAGCACCTGCCAAAGGAACATTCTTAAGTAGTGAAAGTTCTTTCATGTCAGCATATGCCAGGAAGGGAGATCATGTGGCTTTTGATAAAGATGGGGAAAGGGAAGTTGTGGAAGACTGAGAGTCAGGCAAGGAGGCCACAGGCAGCTGTAAAAGGAGGGGGATGCAGAGAGGAAGTGTCAGGTTGGCACAGTCCTAGGGGGATGAAGATGAGTTCCGAGAGATTTTAGTTGTTGCTCTGCTCTGCCAACTTAATTTTTTCGGTTTTTGCCCTTGTGCTTCCCAGCAGAATAATTTTCAGTGAATTTACACGCCTTACTCATTTTTTTTAGGGCAGTAGAGTGTATTCTTCTGAGGGAAATTTGACAAGGCATCTTTCTGTATTGGGTCCATGTTAGGCGGAATGGAGGTAGCAGCGGGCGTACACAGTGGCAGAAAACACCTGCCACAGAGCCACGGGACTGACGATAACTTCCCTCCCACAGCAGCATTTGGAGTTTTGTAATTTAGAGGATCAAATTTGTATTCCGAGTTGGTAACTACTTTTGCCTTGTTTACTTTACCTTTTCCTTCTTTTATGTGGTATCTGCTATGGTTTCCTCCGTGAGAGGAAGGTTGTGGACTACTTGTAACAGATAATGACATTTGTGGGTACTCTCTGGCTTTCTCTGATGAATCATGTTTCAATGTGTTTTCTAAGCACAATTCATGGCTTGGCAAGCTGTCAAAACAGTCCCCTAGAGTGCAGGGTGCAGAGAGCATGCGGTGAGCTTGTACTCCTCGTGCCCTAAGTGGACTTGGCTCCAAGTTGAAAGAAAATCCGAAGATTATAAGACAGAATGAATTGTTCATGGCAACAGAAAATAAACACAAAGGCAGATGGCAACAAAGATTTGTTTGCATTGCCCATAAGAAAGCACTAGAGACTCTGGAGATAGTACACTTAACATTTGTACAGCTCTTCATATTTTAAAATTGCTTCCTGGTAATTAAGAGGCATTAATCAGATGTTAGCTGCAGATTATTCAATGAGTTGGCTCTTGATTTAGATGGAGAGCTATGTGTAATCCTGAAGATTAGGAACAAATATGATTCATTTAAACATTTAATTCATTAATTCATTTAAATATCTCCCACAACTATTTCCTTTCTGGTGTTCATTGAGAATTGATATGTGTATGAGCTCTCATTGTGAATAACAGTGCATTTACTATTGTAGAAATTTAAAATTATATGGAATACTTCCATTTATGGAATATATGGGATACTCCCTTCCTCCCTCCCTCCCTCCCTCCCTCCCTCCCTCCCTCCCTCCCTCCCTCCCTCCCTCCCTCCCTCCCTCCCTCCCTTTCTCTCTCTCTCTTTCTTTCTTTCTTTCTTTCCTAGCCCTGGGGCTTGAACTCAGTGCCTGGGCACTGTCCCTGGCTTCTTTTTTCTCAAGGCTAGCAACCTACCATTTGGGCCACAGCTCCACTTCTGGCTTTTTTTGGGTAGATTACTGGAGAGCAAAGACTCACAGACTTTCCTGTGCGGTTTGTCTTTGAACTGCGATCCTCAGATCTTAGTTTCTTGAGTAGCTAGGATTACAGTCCTGAGTCACCAGCTCCTGGCTTATGGTAACATTCTTGAAGACATGCCTGTGAAGGGAATTCCACATCTTAGACCTGTCACAGAAAAACAAACAAACATGGAATGTCTTCACCCATCATGCTGACACTTTAGTCACTAAGAAAACATGATGGTGTATTCCAAATGTAACAGATGATAATAAGGGAATCTGGATTAATAACATCTCACTGCAAGTGAATGCCTTGTCTATTTGGCTATTTTTAAAACTAATAACTCAGTTTACCTTTGACCAGAAAAGAAATTATACACATAAGAATTCAATTTATTTAAAATGTTTATGTCTGACTATTAAGAAGTACTTATTTTCCACTAGTGTTTCAGTACACTGCCCTTTGACAAGTATTAGAGGTCTGAGAGACACCACGAAGATTTGGATTGAGGGGTTTCCAAAACTGATGGAGGCTTATATAGCTTTGATGCTTGACTATATTAAGAGCATTATGATTCTTATCGATTTCCTTATGAGAGCTTTGAATCCAGCTATTTCTCCCAGAAGATTCTCCTGCTTGCCTTCTTTAATATAATTACACACATTTTTCTGCGGTTGTCTCCTCCTTTATTCCTACAAAGCAGTAGATTTTTGCCTGGAAACAGATGGTAGCATGTTTTCTCTTCCTTCCCGTGACACTTGAAACTTTTGATTCTGTGAGGAAAGCCCGGTGCAGTAGTGTCGGGGGCTATACAAGAGAATCAGTTATTTGCAGATCTCCTGCTGGCTTCCAGTGTTTGTTGTTAGTGTTCTGTGGAGAAAAGAGCTTGCCAGTGCCATTCCCCTGAGCCTGGGGCTCTCAGGGATTCTAAACTTGTCCCTACTACATTTGATATTTCAGAACTCATTAAAAATTTGGCTGTTTTATGTTTCTTGTTTTGTGTGTGTGTGTGTGTGTGTGTGTGTGTGTGTGTGTGTGTGTGTGAGTGGGTGGTGGGTATATACCAGTGCTGGGGCTTGAACTCAGGATGACATATTCTTGCTTAACATTTTTCCTCAACTGCTAGTGCTCTATCCCTTGTGCTACACCCAGGGCTTCAGTTTTTGTTTTTGTTTTTTTTTTTAATTGTGCTGATTGTGGAGCTTGAACTCTGGGCCTAGTCACTATCCTCTCCTCAGCTCCTCAGCTCAAGGCTAGTACTCTATCACTTTGAGCCACGGCACCACTCTGGTTTGCTGGTGGTTACTGGAGATAAGAGTCTCACAGACTTTCCTGCCTCAGGTGGCTTTGAACCATGATCTTCAGATCTTAGCTTCCTGAGTAGCTAGGATTACAGGTGTGAGCCACTGGCACCCAGCTTCATGGCTTCAGTTTTTTTTTTTTTCTGATTAATTGGCAATAAAAGCCTCTCTTATTTGTCTTCCCAGGCTTGCTTCAAACCTTGATCCTGAGATCTTACACTCCCAAGTAGCTAGGATTACAGGCTAGAGCCACCAGCATCCAACATGTTTGTTCCTTTGTCTGCTTATATGGTTGCTAATTTCTTCCCAATGAATCTTGCTTGTCTTGGAGGAACTTGTCACCTTTTGTCTTTTTTGATGGCTAGTAGTCTCAGTTTCCTAATGAATTCAAGAAAATGTTTGACTTTGTATGCTAGGACTTTTTTTTCTAGTTCTTAGAGTAGACACAATGAAGCCAGGCTCAGTTTTCCAGTTCCCAATACACTGTAATCTTCAATGCTTCCAGGATCCAAGGAGGAAATTGATAAAAACACAGGATTCCTGAAATTCAGGGGAACAAACTGTATTTTACCAAACCACAGGAGCTTGCTCTTGTTCACCTTATTAATGATGCATTGAGCTGGTGACTCAGTGCATCCTGTGGTTTGCCTTATGTTCAAAACTTTCTCCCTAGCTAGCTCTTTGATGTAGAGTGAATCATAAAGCTAAAGTCAAAGCTACTTTCACTTTATCCTAAACACTTCCTTATTGTATGAAGTCAGACTTTTTCTTGAGTTCATTGGTGCCACTAGGCACACAGTGAAAAAGACAAAGGATGATAACATATCCCATCATGCTTTGTGGCACCTTGAAAGTCAGCCATGTGGGCTAACAAGGCCTTGGGATAGATAGAGCAATAGAGCAGGACTTTCTGGAATGGAACTAATTCAGTTTGTGCCTCTTACTAGCTCTGTGACCTGGAGCTACAGTACTTCATCTCTGTGCCTCAGCTTCCTCAGCATAGAAAGTGATTATACATTTTTGCTTCCCTCCTTCCTTTTTAAATTCCTTTCATCTTTCTTTCTTTCTGGTTCTGAGATTTGAAATTAGGGCTTTGTCCTTGAGCCACACTTCTAGCTCATCATGTTTTTGTTTTATTTTGTTTTTTGCCAGTCCTGGGGCTTGAACTCAGGGCCTGAGCTTCTTTTTGCTCAAGGCTAGCACTAGGCCTCTTGAGCCACAGCGCCACTTCTGGCCGTTTTCTGTATTTGTGGTGTTGTGGAATTGAACCCAGGGCTTCATGTATACAAGGCAAGCACTCTTGCCGTTAGGCCATATTCCTAGATCCTTTTTTGTTTTGTTTTGTTTCAACGAGGCTCCCAGATTCATTATTTCTGTCCTTCTGAGAATCTTCTCTACTAAAACATACCATATCAAACACTAAGGTTTTTAGTTTAGTGATTACTTTCCCTGTCTCTGTATCTGAGCTCTCTCTTTCTCTCTTTTACTCTCTATTACTAGTACTGGGGATAAGCCCAGAGCCTGGTACATATTCAGCAAGTGTTCTACCATTAAGCACAGAGTCACACTCTAAGATATCTTTTTTTTCTTATTTATTGTCAAAGTGATGTACAGAGAGGTTACAGTTTCATACGTTAGGAGCTAAGATATCTTTTGCTATTGCTTTCGCAAGTATGTAAAGAAGCTGTGTCATTTTCCCTAATCATATTAGGGAAGAAGGTGTAGATACTCATTTTAAGACTCACCATATTATTCCAAGTCCTTTCCTCTACTATTATTAGCTTACTAATTCTACTACTACCAATACTATTATTGTGTGTATGTATATGCACACACGTGTGTTTGTGTGTGTGTGTGTGTATGAGAGAGAGAGAAAGAGAGTGTTAATCTTGGGGCTCAAACTCAGGGCATGAGAAGGGTCCCTGAGCCTTTTTGCTCAAGGCTAGCACTCTACCACTTGAGCTATAACTTCATTTCTGGCTTTTGGTAGTTAATTGGGCATAAGCATCTCTTGGACTTTCCTGAATTGATTTGATTGTCGTTGAACCACGATCCTCAGATCTCAGCCTTCTGAGTCGGTAGGACTACAGGCGTGAGCCACCAGCACCTAGCTTCCCATTATTCTTATTAGTGTATTTAGATCAATTAGATTGCTTAGACTAGACTTTCACTAAACATGTCTGTTGAAATTAAACAAGAGTTGTGAGGTTTGAGATATCTACTGAGTTTGAAAAGTATCTGTTAGTGCTTGGGGTAGTTATGCTCTGAAATCCATAATTCATTATGAAAGTATTTAGTGAGCAATGAGTATGTGTCAGGAATGTTCTAGTCAGATATTACTATGATGGTCTAAAGTCTTTCCTTTATGAATCATTTAAAAAGGAGAAAAGATTCAATGAATAACTGTATTCATTGACAATAGAGAAAGGACTCAGCAGGGAGTCACATTGTTCTTTCACGCTATGATATTGCTAAATGCAACAGGATCATTGTTACATTGAAAGTTTCCCTGTTTTTCAGGTTAGCAATGGATTTGAAGTAAAAAAAATAACCTACTGAAATTTTTAAGAAACCTCAAATGACTTGTTTATACATATGTCTTAGCCATTTGGTCCTATTTATTTTTCTAATGTAGAGAAAAAGTTGAAATAATTGTTTGGGGTCATTTTATTTCATATTACTTTACTATTATTTTTATTGTTGTGGTTGACACAGTATTTCATGGTCAGTGTTCGATAATTCTGTTGTCATCTCTGAAAATTAATACAAAATCCATCTCAGTTTTATAATGACCTCTGAATGTGGACAATTACTACTTCCTTCCTTGTCCCAAATTCAAATGATCAACAGTGAGGCTGTCATGTATGTTGGTCTGAGGTGCACTGTTAATGGCCAGATGCAATCCTTCTATAATTTTTATCTTCCATACTTTTGACAACTTTCATCAAATGGCTATAAAATGGTACCTCCTCCTCCTCTTCTTCTTTTTCTTCTTCCAAATTTACTGAATCAGGTTATTACAATTCCTTTACACACGCACACAGACACACACACACTTATGCAAAGTATCTTAAAGGCTATGACCCTTTTCCTCAATCACAAACATGTACTTCATGGGATGGTGACTTTTATCAGCCATCAGTTATACCTACTGGCCATACCACGTTACACACACAGAAGGCTATAGATAAATAAATGGTTGGCCCAAGGGATAGGAAGAAATAAAACATTTCAGTAGGAGAAAACTATTATAAAAGTGGCAACCCATCCTAAAATGAGGCCCTATTTAGATGCATAGAGCTTCCCTCAGTTATGTTCGTTGGGAGAATGCTTCAGGTACAAATGATAGGCCTAAGAACACAAACAGAGAAAAGAAAATATGGATAAATCGGGGATAAAAAAGGATTAGAAGGAAACAGGAATAACTCAACCCATCCTGCAAAATGTATGTATGAGAATATAACTAAAGTATGAAATGATTCATACACTGAAGAAAAGATATGGAGAATTTAAAATGGAATTTTATAAAGGATAAAAGATAGTTCAAAGTTATCTTCTTTCACAGAGCACCAAGGAAGAAAGGAAAGATAAAATATCTATGAGAATAAATTACAAAGGCATAATACACTAGGCAAAAAACTCCAGAAAGTAGAGAAAATAAAAAGAATGGTATCAGAGTGATAACAATTTGAGTACTGAGATGACCCAAATGGCTACACATAAATATTCGTGCTGATTACTTAACATAAAAGCACATCAAGGAGCTCAATTTGAGTCATAAAGGAACAGTGATGAGATACTACAAGTCCAGTGGAAGTAAAAGAATATAAAAGATTAAAATTTTGAATGTACCAGATAATTCAACAGTTACAAAGCATTCAAAATTGCAAAGCAAATGATATTCCACTTAAAATGGTGTTCATATGAAAATACGAAGGTAAACTACAGAAAAATGCCTTTTGCCACCTCACCTATGGGTTAGGGATGAATAGGACAGGAAATACGTTTTTTTCACTTTAAATTTCTACTGCTTATTCAGGATATCCATGAATTTTCTTAATTTGATATAATTAAGAGAATATCAGAAAGTAGTATTGTTTTCATGTAGGAAGTTTTAATCAATGTATGAAATTATATGATTTAATTCAGGGCATATGTGTTCATACATGTACATATGAGTTCAATTTTTTAAATTCTTTTATGGTCTTTGACAAAAACCTAAAGATCTAAACCAAGTTTTCAACATGAATTGCATACGGACAAATGAATAAAAAGAAAAGTTTGTTAAACTTTATCCATTTGAATGGCAGAATTTCAAAAATGGTAAAGCACTGTAGCTATTAGAAAGATTTGGACAATGTATCAATCTTTTCTGTTATGCTTTGCTGAAATATATTTAGCTTCCTCTCATTGGTATTATGCACAAATCGCTCTTTGCACCATTTCAGAAGTCAGCAGACTTCTGTTATTCTACACAGAACATAGGATAACTGCATTGTGCTATTTCTAGTTTCATTCAAACTGATCATAGTTATTTTATGCAACCAAATTCATGATATTGTTTGTCAAAGATTTGAGAAAAAAATGTAGAGCTTCTTTGAATGTCCTCTTAAAAGGAATTTTGCTTATTGAGAAATTTTAAGTCAGAGATATGATTTTGATTTTATTCACATTTTCTCTTTATAAAATAGAAAGTAGATTTAGAAAGTGATTCTCATACCCAAGAAAATATCTTAGCACCAATTTCTCAACTTTTTGTTTTTGTTATTTGGGGTTTTTGTTTTGTTTTGTTTTGTTTTGGTGCCAGTCCTGGGGCTTGAACTCAGGGTCTGTGTTCTATCCCTGAACTATTTTCTCAAGGCTGGCACTTTACCACTTGAGCCACAATTCCATTTCTAGCTTTTTGGTGGTTAATTGGAGATATGAATCTCTCAGCTTTTCCCGTTCTGGCTGGCTTCCAACTGCTGTCCTCAGAACTCAGCCTTCTGAGTGGCTAGGATGACAGGCGTGAGTCCCCATTGCCTGACAACTTCTCTACTTTTTAACTTTTTTTCTTGATTAGAATTACTTTAAAACAATCCCCTCCTCTATCATTTTTGATATTTCCATTTAAAAGACTATGAAATATGTTATCTCCATTTATTTGAAGACATTTTGGCTGTGAAAGTATGCAAAGTTACAGAACAGTAATACTTGGAAATTAAAAATCAAATTTAGAACATATGCTGCCTTGCACTGCCATGAAAGTCTGAATGTAAAGATGAGTACACCCCATTTAATTAGTAGAGGAAGAATGTGCTACCTTCCAAAGTTTCCTAAGTAAGTACTGTCAAGTAGCAGAGAATCTTTCAGGTGTACTGTTTGTTGAGAAATAATTATATGGAAGGTGCTTTCTCTCTCTATTATGATAGCTTCATACCAGTTGTTGCAGTTTCTCTTATGCTAATGCATTTGGACATGAATTTTGTATCAAGGAGGTAATCCATTTGCAATGACAGGTTGTAATGTACCATGAGAGTTACTTTATCAGATGCAAGAGTATTCAGAGTCCTACATATACATCAGTCAAATAGCCAAAATAAAGCCTTTTGGATGCTGGCTGGGGACATCAATAATGTGACCCCATGCAGAACAGATGGTATAAGGCATGTTGGAAAGAAACCTTCCCCCCCACCCCCAACACCTGAGGTTAAGCCTGCAGAGTTTTCTTCAGCAAAAATCAAGTAATTGCGCTCCATCTCCATCAATATTGTAGGGAGGTAATTAGTAAATTACACACATGAGGATAGAACTGTTTGTCTTGAAATGCAGAAGAAAGCATGGAAACCACCCGACTAATAACTGGCAGCAAAATCCTTTCCTTTAAAAATATTTTTCCCTAATCCTGTCACTTCGATTCTCTTCCTCATGTTTCCTACTCTCTTTACCAACCATTCCTGTTCCTTTCTTCCTGCCTTGTGCTTTTCTATCCCTCCCTCCCTCCCTCCCTCCCTCCCTCCCTCTCTCTCTCCCTCCTTCCTTCCCTCCCTCCCTCTCTCTTCTTCCTTCCCCCTTTCATTCCTTCCCTCCTTCCTTCTTATCATCTGATAATATTTTTTTTCCTGAGTACTGTCCTTTAGTTCTTTCAACCTTGATTCTATATCCTCCTAACTTCATTCTTTTTTTTTTTTTTTTTGGCCAGTCCTGGGGCTTGGACTCAGGGCCTGAGCACTGTCCCTGGCTTCTTTTTGCTCAAGGATAGCACTCTGCCACTTGAGCCACAGTGCCCCCTCTGGCCATTTTCTGTATATGTGGTGCTGGGGAATTGAACCCAGGGCCTCATGTATACAAGGCAAGCACTCTTGCCACTAGGCCATATCCCCAGCCCTAACTTCATTCTTTATTGTTTTAGAAAGGTCTAGGAAGGTGAGTTCTTTCTGTTTAGACAAACAAAGGCTTGCTATAATTACATCCCAAACCTATGGAATATATAACTAGGGTGTGTATTAGCTTGTAACGAATAAAATTAAAAGAAGTTCTTCTCAGGTTCTAAAATATCAACAGTAATATTGCCCCCTACGAAACTTAAAAATGATAAGTACTTCAGACAAAGAAAAATGGGCAATTGATTGTTAAGGATTGGTATGCTGCCATTTTTCAAGAATCTTTCAAATTATAAATATCAATGAAATATAGCATTTCCCATGTAAAATGCAAAGAAGGGTATTAAACTTCATGTGTATTTCCTTTAGCTTCTCAGTGAGTCTCTGCTAAAGCCATCTTTAATGAACAGTTTGACAGATTTAAGATTAGAAGGATCCTGAGAACTTCCCTCTTTTTGGCCCCCAAATACAAATACTGGAACACTTACTGCACACACACACACACCACACAGTGTAATTTTTGTTCTACACCTTTTTTTCTTTTTACTAAAAAGCAATGAAATTATGCAGTTAGTTAGAGTAACTGCTATGTTCCCAGATTAAACTCAAGTATTTGGCCATATGCTTATGTCAGATCTCACACTTTTTTCTTTTTTTTTTGCTTAGATATGGAGCATGAACTCAGGGCCTGGCCACTGTCCCTGAGCTCATTTGCTCAAGGCTAGCACTCTACCACTTTGAGCTAAAGTTCCACTTCCAGTTTTCAAGTGGTTAGTTGGAGGTAAGAGTGTCATGGTCTTTCCTGCCCTGGCAGCTCTCTTTCAACTACAGTCCTCAGATCTCAGTCTCCAGAGTAGCTAGGATTACAGGCATGGGCCACCAGCACCCAATTCCACACTCTGCTTTTTAAATGATCTTTTAAATATAATCTAAAAAGTAACTTAATACATTTTTATTTTAGTGATTTTCATGATCTAGCTAATGTCAGTGACACTGTTGAGTAGTCTTATTTTTTTCCTTTCATTATGAATTCAACTGCAAATTTTCTATAGCCATTGACATTGCATTTGAAACAATAATACTCAACAACTGGAGTAAATTTCAGCATCAGCCCTAGTTCTCACTTTGAAGCTTTTCTTGGGTTGATTCATAAACTCTTAGCTTCATAAATCCTTATTCCAAAACCCTGGCTCACACAGTTCTATCTTTTTCTCCTGTTTTTCTAGTTTATATTTTCTATTCTTCCAGATAATCGTGATCAACAAATCAGTGAAGCTTACACATATAACCCCAAAGGTTACAAAGGTAACCCCAAGGGTATTTTATTCTTCTATCTTCCATGAGCAAAAAACAAAAAACACATCCTTACTTTCTTTTAGATTATTATATTTTGTCTGCAAAGTTTCATCTTTCACATCCATGATTGCCAAATCTGAACAGGAGTGGGTGGACTCCCCCTGGTTTCTGCTATGTTGAATGTTTTTCTTCAGGAGTAATGAGGAGAATGGCGCGCAGGAGGTCAAGAAACCAGAAGGCAAAGATATAAGCAGAAGTCATTAACAGCAAAATTGGAGAAAGAAATTGAAGTTCCAGTTTACCTAAAGTCTGTCTTGGTGGATGAATAAGCAAGCAAACCAGCGAAGTTAAGGAAGTTCATAGTGTGTCTTGGGAAATCACTTTGATTTCCAGATCAAGTTCTTGACTTTCTATTATGGGTTGGCAGGAGTAGCAGAAAATTGGATAATGGAATTGATGGAATTGACTGAGTGAGGAGAAATAGGACTGCAACAGGACAGTCTTCATGTGCAGTTTTAAATAGCTTAAGTCATTTTTCCATTAAATAAAACTCCAGGCGGGTGGAATGACATGATTAGAAATAGATGTGTCACTAATTTGTTTCCCAGGTAATGGCTGTTGGTACAGCTCCTTGTATTCCAGATCACATTCTCTGAACTCCATGTGCCCAGCAACCCCTTTAGGGAATGATCAGAGTGAAGTCAAGTTTAGTAGTTTGTTAGTAATGGAAGTCTTTGTTGCCATGGAATGGTGGAAATATGCATCATAGCATCCCAGAAGTAGCATTTGAGACAAGCTCATTATTGCTATTTCTGCACATGCAAGTCCTGGATGTCTCTGCAGAGATATATTTGATTACCTTAGGGGAATTTTCATGGGCCAGTTGTGGTTTCTTCTGCAAGTATGGCTGAAGGCCTTGTGGTAGATTTTAAGATGGAAACTTTAGCTGCTGGGAGGTCATGATTTCCTCCATCAGGACTGTAGCCTCTTGTTGCTTCTATTTTATGTTGCTGCTGGTGTGTATTTGTATATATGCATGTGTAGCTCTTTATACAAAGGATTCAAAGCAAATTTAGAATTCAATAGCTAGCAACACACACACACACACACACACACACACACACACACACACACACACACTTAGATACCCTCTCCAAAAGTCCTTCTCATCTCTCACCAAGGATCTTGGAATTGTGTCCCAATTAATATTCTCTCAGCTGTAGCCCTTACAGTCTTGCCATTCCCTTTGGCCTCAACAACTCCTTTTATGACATTCTGAGGAATCTCCCACTGGCAATACATTTTCATAGTTTTTATTTGTCTGCAAACTTTAAACATTCTTCATTTCCATTATTATTTTCTATCTGTAGAATTCCATAGTGGAAGTTTTATTTATTTACTTATTTACATTTGTTATTATCTTTTAAATACTTGTTCCATGCAGGTGCCATTCTTTTAGCACTTTTGTGGTTTCTATTGTTTCATTTAACAATCAACCTTCCAGAGTGAATTCATGTTGGTGTTTCTCCCTCTGGTTACTATTTAGAGTTCCTCTTTCTCTTTGACTTAGAGAAGTTTTACATGTATGTTCAGAAGTGTGCTTCTCTTGTAATTGATAGAGTTTATGTTCTGATTTTTTTTTTTTTTTTTTTTTTTTTTTTTGCCAGTCCTGGGACTTGGACTCAGGGCCTGAGCACTGTCGCTGGCTTCCTTTTTGCTCAAGGCTAGCACTCTGCCACTTGAGCCACAGCGCCACTTCTGGCCGTTTTCTGTATATGTGGTGCTGGGGAATCGAACCCAGGGCCTCATGTATATGAGGCAAGCTGTCTCGCCACTAGGCCATATCCCCAGCCCCAGAGTTTATGTTTTGAAAGGGCTCTTGAAATATGGCTTAATTCTTAATCATTTATATCCAGTTTTTCCCTACAATTCTCCTTTCTTCCCCCTTTCCTGAGGACTTCAATAACTTTTGTCCTGTAACTTTTGCATCTCTTATATTATGCTCTATACTTTTTCCCTTTTCTCTTAGTGCTTCAAAGGATGTATATTTGCCCTGTTTTTCAACTCTGCATAATGTACAGTAAAGCCATTAACTGTACTACTGTTTAAACTTTCATTTGGCATATATTTACTTTTCCCTAGTGTAGTCTTGATTTTATCTTTTAGACTGCTTGGACTGTGTTTTCAGTCTGTATCTGATAGCTTGGTTATTTGTCTTTCTTAAATGTACTTGAGTCTGTTCTTGTTCTCTGAGCTTTTCTTAGTTTGTGGTCATTTTGCTTTATTCACTTAGGAACCTGGCTATTTTCAGCTGAACACTCAATATCACACCTACAATTTGTATTTAATTTTGAAGCCTAGGATAATGCTATTGTCCTCTAGAAATAATTCTGTTTGTATATGTGGAAGGAAAATGCAATGACAGATGCTCCTGCAGATATTTGGCTTCGAATATGAGACTTATCAACCTAGGGGTGTTTCGTCACTTGTTAATCCTTGCCAACTTCATTAGTCTGCCACCTTCAAGCATATTTTTGCCTAACATTTCTGATTACAGTGAACAAGATCATTGGGCTACAATGTTCAATCGATCTACTATTACCAGGAGTGAAAATTACTCTCATTATACCAAAAGAATTACGTTAAATCTGCAAAACTGAAGACATCAAACTCTTCTCCTTATTGGTAAAGAATCAACATGAGAAAACCTTTGTGAATTACTTACAGCTCTGCTCCTAAAAGTTTACAGAGATATACTAATGATCATGGTTCTTCTTTTTGACAAGATACATACTGCAATATGTTATCATATCTGTATTCTCAAATATGATCTTGCTTAAAAGAATAGAGATAGGACAACCTATTCTTTTAAGTACTATCTTGGTATATATGATTTCCATGAGCAAAGTGTCTTTACGGTCACAGAGATGTGTGTCACTGTCTTTGACCTAGAGAGGGGCATTAAGCAGTAACAGATGAGTAGAGTGATGGTTGAATAACAAAGCCGAAGTCATGGACTTCCATTCCATGCAAGATGCCTTCTTTTTCTCTAATGAGGACTTCTGGAAAGGTGAATACTTGAAAGGGGAAGACTCTTAGCCTATCTTTGTAAACTATTTATTCAGGGTCTTAATTAGGACTTTTGATTGGGAAGAGCCTGTGAGGTACTAGTATTACATAAGCAAGTATTCACAATTACATGTTAATACAGAGAAGTGTAATCTATACTTCTTGCAAACCAAACCAAAATGCTTCAAAAATATCAATGAATACTGATCAGAAAAGCACAAAGCCTCTGTAGCATAGGAGAATATTAAAAACATAATTATCTGTCTTGGAAAATATTTCAACCACCTTTATTTCCAGCAAGAATATTGAATACAGACAATTCATATTGAATTTGTCTTCTAAAAGTGAGTGCCTTCTCTTTCCATAGCTGTTGTTTATTAAAGGAGGTGATTGACATTTAGGTTTTACTTGAGGAGGCTACTAAAATTGATTTCTTTTGAGGAAAACATAGACTGAGAAAACTAATCTTATGAGTTTATAGTCCTTTGAATAAGATGTTGCATAGGTGTTTCTATGTTCATTTTGTTTTCTTCTGTGGGCATGAGGTCACAGTGACTAAAAGCTATACAAGTGGCTCATCTGGGGGTCAAAGAATTACGATCTGTTAGGATATGTTCGTTCTGAAATATGGAAACTATTGATTTTCTGATGTTGTATGCCTGAGCTCAATTCTGCTTTTATTACCAACGATGCAAGGAAATTGTCAAATAGAATATCACTCAATTATTGTTAACTTGCAGGTAAAAATGGGGATACCTTCAGGGTTCTGAATATGATTTTTTACTGATAAATTGATAGAAAAAATATGCATAAACCTGCCACATTCCAGCCCTAGAGACCAAGAAGTGAGTTAGTGATGCAATCATGGCAGAATTAGGAGGCTGAGCTGAGGACAGAAACCACAAGATAACAACCAGCTGCTTCCTCAGGTGTGATACTTAGGCTATCAGGAACAATGGGATGAGAAACTGATGGGGAGAAGGCTAAAGAAGGGCAGTGGAGTCTCCCACAAGGCTCATGGAAGATGTCATTGAGCTGTAGCTGTTAATGCTAACAAACTCTATTATCTTTACAGACCATTGCAATTCTGCAAGCCTGAGGTCCCTGATTTACAAAACTGGAATAATATTAGGAATTTTGTATAATTGTCTTAGTATTCTATGGCACTTATTAGTCATTAAAACAAGTAATAACAATAATAATAACACAATTAATGATAGCAAATTACTATTGTAGACATGGTGATTTCTCCAAAACTCCATCATATGAAAGGGAAAGGAATGTTATCTTTCCTTGACTATTGCATGGAACAAAAAAAAGTAGAGTCATTTTGGATCATGAGGAAAACAATTTAATAATTATTAGATAAGCTATAAAGAGAATAGCAGAATATTTTGGCAGAATTTTGAGACAGAGGATCTTAGAATTTTTACTTTCTGCAGATGATTAGTGTCTTGAGAGGAACATTATATGCTGCAGATAAAGAAGTGGAAGGCTGTGATCAAGGAGCATCTAAGATGCACAAAATTATTCTGCTTCCTCCTAGAATAGCAGATGTAGGAAGCAACTCCTAGTAAAGACAATTTGTCTTAAAAATGTGTTATGAAAGAGAAAAAAATGTTCTCTCAAAAGGCATACATCAATATTCTTGGAGATTTTTTTTCCCCTAAAGGGGACTATACTTGTAAGATTAGTAGTTTCTTATTTTGCACAAGCTATGCAAAAAATGTGCTCACCAATGAAACATTTGCACAAGGTCAGTTAGGGCTGTCAGTACAGAACAAACATGATATCTTTTCTGAAGGAACACTTGAGGTGTATGTTATTTCACACCCCATCTTAGTGCATTGATATGGAACAGGGTTTGTCTGACAAAACTATTAACCTATTCAGTCTAGAAATGGCCTTTGAGGCTTGGAAATGCAATTCAACTGCATACCCATTTGAAAGTTTCTATGTTATCTTGATTTGGAAGTTCATTCAAAAGCAATTCAATTCTGACCTATCCATATATTAAATGTATAAGAACATCCATTTGGATCGTTTTAAAACAACTTTCGTCCTATAACATGGAATGGAATGTCTGATAACAGAAGATACCATTCAGATATGTGGTTATTTTGCTGTAAAAGACCATCTGCCTACCTCTGTATAACATGGTTGAAGAAGCATAAAATGGAGACCCAAACCCCTTTATACCTTTGATGACCAAATGTCTTATGACATGACTGATGGGAGTAGGATGGAATTCACTCCAGTGCCCATCCAGTGCCTAGATATTAGGCAACAGGCAAAAGAGCAAACTGTCTGGGATCTGCAACACTATAACAATTCAGAATTTCATCACCAAAATCCTTCAGGAAGCTGAAAACATTTTAGATTAGTAATTTCATAAGAGAACTTAAATATAATTGTAGATCTTGCAAAGTATAGCGTTTTGTTTTTAATAGGCTACCTATGCCTCGTCTGATGCTTCTTTTCTTGGGATATTATGAAACCAGTTTAAACATATTTGGAATGACTCAGGAACTCAAGACTGAACCAATTTAACCTAGCTTTTGGGCATGGTATACTCTGTAACCGTGGCAAAGAATTTAACCAGCATGAGGAAAAGAAAACACATACTAAAGTGCTACCTTTTAGAATAGAATTTTATAATGCTTGACAAGGCATTGGATGAAATGAAAATTAATATCAATGATTTTTCAGAAACCTCTCACGTTTGCTGATGTGCTTTAAATATGTTGTCCAATTTGAAAGAATAGAGAAATGAACCTCTCTGATTCTCATTTTTGGCTGGGAAATCTTGGCTAGCTATTGGGACAATCTGTTACTATTGGCTATGGCGTTGGAGGGGGGGTGAAATTAGTGCAGCCATTCGGGTGCCCACTGAAATCTACATTCTTGTGGAGTGGTAGTTGCTTCTGGTGATGATCTTATCGTTCTTTGCAACAGAAGCAAGAAAGATCCTTTTTCTGCCCTTTGTTCTCGCTGGCGTTTTGGTCCCACAGCTCACATTCGGCATTCTTTCTCAGGCTCATTAGTCAGTTTACAACCATCTGTCTTTGTATCATTAACCCACTCCATTGGACACCATGCAGTTGTTGTTTTCTGTGTCTTTTCTGGTAAATGATGTGCCACTGCTGTTAGGCACCCAGAGGTACACGCTGTTCCATTGACAGCTCCCTGGGAAGAGATCTGGGTGGGGAGCACCTGTGTGAGAATCAGAAGCTGCACTGGGGTTTGATCCAAGGGAAATGAAGGTGTGGGTCAGAGCATTCCTTGAGCATGCTATAGAAAGAACAAGTCAATGGAAAAGCAGCTTTCTTTTCTGGCTAGTGGATAGAGTGAGAATACAGAAACTGCAAAAGGGAAACATCCATTTGTTGAGCTTGAAAGATAAACAGTAGCCCAAAGGAGAAGCAAACAATTAATAATAGGTGTGTGCATTCCCTCCCTTCCTTTTCTCTTACTTGTCCTAGCTATTCTATATCACGGTGATGGTGGGGAGCACTTCCTAAATACCACTTGTATTGCTTAGAGAAAACAGAAAAGAAAACAAACAAACAAACACCACAAACCGCATGATATTCCCTGATACAGCTGGGTAAGCTGACCAGCAGTCATCCTAAGGAGAGAAGAAAGTGTACTGAGGGCAGACATAGAGCCATATTGGACTTGTCTGCTGGCTCTCTGGAATTCTATGGGTGAATTGTAGGAAATGCTGAAAGGTGCATGCGGCACTGAGAGTACTTGAAGAAAGAGAGCCAGGTTGTATTGTATGTGAAGTAACAAAGGAATGTATCATCTCTTTCATTTATTTATTTATTCAATTATATATGTGTGTGTATGTGTGTGTTCATGAGTACTATTGTTTTATATTTCGGCTTTGTGTGTGTGTGCACACGCGTGTGCCCACATGCACACTGGTCTTGGGACTTGAACTCAGGGTCTTTCCTCTCTGGGCTGGCTTTGAATCTTGATCCTCAGATCTCAGCCTCCTGAGTAGCAAGTACATTCTTCCTTTTCTTTTTGCCCCTTCTTTCCCAGACAGTAAAGAAACTTGCCTGTCTCTTGTTTAGTTGCTGCTGCAATCCTAGTTTACACGTGAGGTGATTTCAGCACAGCTAGTTCATTACTTAGTGGGAAACATTTGCTAACTAGGTTATAGAACTTGTGTATAGATCTTGTTGTTCTTTGTGACTATGCTTTTAATTTGATAATATATTTATTTTCTCTCAAATTTATTTTTCAAGGTGACCTTCTCCTATGCGGTCTGCAGGAAGATAATTATCACTTGAGTAGATTTTTGGAGGCACAGGTTATTATTGTAGTGCAGCAATGTGCAAACAGTCTATGGATAATAATATACTTGCACTATGAAGAGAAAAGTTCACTTAAGTTTTCATAACTGAAAGTATATATTTTGATATAATTTCTTGACTTTTTCTCCCAGTATCAGCTCAAAAAAATCAATGTTTCTGTGAAGTCGTACAGCAATATACTAAATTTGGATGGGAAAACAATACTGTTCATAAACATTTTAGATTTCAGTTACAGAACACATGAATCAAATTTACCCAAATGTTTTCTGCACCTAGATTTCTGAGTAAAACTCATTCTCTTTTGAAGGCTTCAAAATAGTGGATATTAATCTATATTATATGTCTAAATGTCTATATTGTATATCTCTAAATGTCTATATTTATCTTACATAGTATCTTCTTAAAAGTTATTTGTATAGCTTATAATTTTTTGGACTTTCTCTCTCTGTATTTCTACTTCTTTCTCTGTTTTTTATCTTTAAAAATGAGATGTCATGATCTTGCCCAGCTAGTCTTAAACTCTTGGATTCAAGTGATCCCACAAGTTCTGGGACTATAGATATGCACCATGGTGATTGACCATGATCTTCTTTCAATATGACAGTGTTTACAGTCCCAAGGGATATATACAAAAATCTTGAAAGTTTTTCAACAAAAATTAAAGTAAGACTATAATGATATTTGTATTTATCAAGAGATCAAAGATCAAGGATTCAATGATGGAAATTAATAAAAGTAATTCATTCATAATATATTTTTTATTATATCATTGCTATACACTAAATGTTGAGAAACAAATTTTATTGAGACAAATAGTTTTGTTTCCATAGAATTCATATTTCAGTGAGACAAAGTTGGGCAATAGGGAAACATAACTATAGTGTTTATTGGAAGGGAATACGTGACAAAAAGCAAGCAATGGTGCTGGATTGGGATTGGGAGAGCTGAGGACTGGTATGAATCATAAACTTAACTAGGGTGATCAAGACAGGTTTCATTAGAAAGGTGACAGTTAAGTAAAGCTTTAAAGGAGGAGAGGAAAGAAGCCATGGGAAATCAGAATCCAAGACTTCAGGTTAGAATTGTGTCTTACAGAGCAGCCCTGAGGTTAGGGTGACTGGACTGGAATTAATTAGAGACTTTAAGAGATGATGTTGGAAAGTAAGTGGTAAGATGAGATACAGAGGCAAATAGAAACGGAATGAGATTCAATGTCTTTAGGCCGATGCAGGGTTATAGCTTTTAGTTTATTTTTAAAGCTATTAAGTTAGAAGATGCTACATCCAATCAACGTCTTGCCAAATAACTATAGCCCTTCTACAAACCCAATTCCATTCAATTATTCTTTGATCCAGCTGAGATATCTAATCCATAGATGTCACTTCCTTCCTTTTTTTTGTTCATCCTTTTGCTGTTGGTCCTGTCTTGTCCTCTTCCTATTTTGAAGCCTGGTAAAAGCCAACAGGAAATTATTCTGCTCACTGTACTGAACATACCTCAAATTGAATGCCCTTCTTTGTCTTTTCTTTTTGGCAAAAATCTTGGTTCAAGTCAACTCTCCACATTCCGCATCTGAAGTCACATGATTAACTATGTCTGGAGGGAAAAATATATCCTCATGGACCAGTCTCCCTTTAAATGAGTGACAATAAAACTCAATGTATTCTTCATGCTTCCAGGCACTCATGTGAGCATGTAAAATCATTAGTCTTTCCATTTTCTTAGACATTTTATCAACTTCTTATCTGGCTGTTAAACTTGCAACACATTTTCTTCAGTTTTATATCTTTGCTTTCCAATCTTTCTAAGATAATTGGAAAATCAAAAGACACAAATCACAGACTTTCATACCCACTTATCCACCAACCATCAGTATTTTCCAGAGTAACTTGTGCTTTCTTGCCTGCAACCAGTGATAAGGTTTAACACTCCAAACTGAAGTCAGTTTCCTACATTGTTGCTAGGTCCATTTTTCATCATCCAGTCAAAATCATTTCCTTTATATGCATTACTGTTATACTTGTTAATATGTTACTGTTTGTTTCATTAAACAAAGAGAAGAAAATGAATTTAAAAACTCCCTTAAAAACTCTTCCTCTTACCTCTCCTACCCATTTCTATCTGTGCTTTGTAGAAAAATTCTATAAAAGCACTGTCACTATTTATCAATTCAATATTCTGTCTTCTGTTCTCTCAAATTTATCTCAATTAGGGGTTTATCTGACCACAGCATTCAAAATTTGTCTGTCAAGGTCTTAAGGTCATATCCTTAAATCAGTTGCTCAATTTTCAGCCCTCTTGTCCTTTGACTTGCTGGCAGTATTGGTTGAAAGTGGATTTTTCATTCCCATCTCCATTTGGCTTTAAGGATGTCACTCTCTCTTGGTGTTCTTTTTATCTTATTGATGGCTCCTTCTCAGGTTTATTTCCTGCTTCCTTCACTTTTCACTGAAGCTTGGTTCATGATTCTTTTCTTTGTTAATACTCATTTTCTTGAACCTTATCTAATCTCTTGGGTCTAAATACTCTTTGTATTTTATCATCTCTTCCTAACAGCAGGTGATGTTTAGAGAGAATTTTCTCTCTGAACATAGACCTTCATGTCATATCTTGTTTCGAACCATTAGAGTAGTTTCGGACTACAATTTCAGAGTGTGTTCAGTGCTTACCATCTGACAATTCTTCACCACCTCTAGTAGCCATATCACCATGAATTGTAGGCACCATAATCCCTAATCTACCATAGTAGCCATCTAGTTTTTCATGACTCAGTGCCCTTTATACATTTCTCAGCAAGGTGGACAGCATAGAATAGACTCTGAGAGGTACAGGGATATCTGGAAAGTGTTGAGTAGGGGCCAGGTTCAGAATACGTTTTGAAGATAGGGCCAATAGAATTTGCTGATGAGAGAAGAGAGAAGAGTCAAGAAGGCTGGTGAAGTGTTGGCCTAGTCAATTAAAAGCATGAATTGTGCCAAAAGAGATGGGATGCCATATTGCTACAGGGCCTTTAAATTGTACAGGCTTCTTAAATAAGCCACATAGAAATCTCTGTCAGCCTTTCAATATTTATCTTTTCCAAACCACTAATCTTATTTTGATTTTCTCCAAAAATTTGAAAAAGAACTGTTTACATATATGGTCATTATTATATTGTTTACAATAGTAACAGAGAACTTTATAATACAACCTTTAGTGAAAACAGGTAATAATCTATTCACTAGGATTAAGAATACATAAATTATTTACAACAGTCTTCAAAATCCTAACTTGTAAAAGTAAAATGTATTATTCTAAGCCAGTGAAAAAAGCAGGTTAGTTCTTTCTTAAATTTAAATGTTACTAAGTATTTTGCCATATCTTCATTTTTGTAATAGAGAATTATGTCAGAAATTGAATTAGATGTCACCTGTCGTCTACAAAATAGGCATTTGCTTTTGTCAAATGATGGAATTAACGATTTTTAAGCTTGGATTTGCGTGTGTGTGTGTGTGTGTGTGTGTGTGTGTGTGTGTGTGTGTGCTGCTCCTAGGACTTGAACTCAAGGCCTCATGCTCTTACCCCTCAGTTTCTTACAAAATTTTTGAATGGATTTTTATAAGTAGGCTCCTATAAACTTCTGCTTTAAGGGTTTTATTTTTTAGCTCAATGTTAAGGTTTGGCTCATGTGATGAAGGCTTTTTTTTTTTTTCAAATTTTCATTATCAAACTGATTTACAGAGAGGTTACAGTTTCATACGTTAGGCATTGGATACATTTCTTGTACTGTTTGTTACCTTGTCCCTCATACCCCCCTTTCCCTTTCCCCCCATGAGGTGTTCAGTTCACTTACACCAAACAGTTTTTGCAAGTATTGCTTTTGTAGTTGTTTGTCTTTTTTTACCCTGTGTCTCTCAAATTTTGGTATTCCCTTTCAATTTCCTAGTTCTAATACCAGTATACATGGTTTCCAATGGACTCAGATAAGATTACAGAGATAGTTAGGTACAACCACAGGAAGGTGATACATGAATATCATCAATAATAGAAGCTACAGATACACATGGGATGTTGAAAGTAGTTACAACTGTGATATAACAATCGTTTCCATAACATGGAGTTCATTTCACTTAGCATCATCTTATGTGTTCATAAGGGTATAGCTATTGGGCTCTTGTGATGCTTTGCTATGACTTACCTAAACCTGTACTAATTATTCCCAATAGGGGAGACCATAGAGTCCATGTTTCTTTGGGTCTGGCTCACTTCACTTAGTATAATTTTTTCCAAGTCTGATGAAGGCTTTTTTCCCAGCTGGTGGTGCTGTTAGGAGGTGATGGAAACTTGGGAAGGTCAGGCCTCCTTGGAGGAAGTAACTCATGGGAGACACGCCTTTCAAGGACTTGTTGGGAAGCTGGGTGCTGGTGGCTCACACCTGTAATCCTAGCTATTCAAGAGGCTGAGACCAGAGGATCGTGGTTCAATGCCAGCCCAGGCAGAAAGTCCGTGAGACCCTTATCTCCAATTACCCACCAGAACACCAGAAGTGGTGCTGTGGCTCCAGTGATAGAGCACTAGCCTAGAACTGAAGACCTCAGGATAGTGCGCAGGCCCAAAGTTCAAATCCCATGACCGACAAAAGAAAAGAAAAGAAAAAAAAAAAAAAGGACTTGTCGGGGACCCCAGTCCCTTTCTCTTCCTCTTGGCTCTGTGTTTCCCATGGGATGAGAAATGCCTCCTCTATGTCTCTATGCCAGGATGTTATGCCTTATCACAGCCACAAGCTGTCAAACCATGAGCCGTAACAAAACTTTTCTCCTTTAAGTTCTCTGAGGCATTTGCCCCCCTGATGAAAAAACGAACACACTCACAGCCTAATACATGAATGTAGAATCAAGAGATTTGACTTCAGGAGTCCATAGTCTGTGATTTGTTCACAGTGGGATTGTGATTAAGGTAGGTGACTTGAAACTCAAGTTTTGCCTTTTGTAAGTGGAAATGTCAGTCTCCAATTCACTTGACAGTGGCTGTGGAGCCAAATGGGTTAATATATAGGAAAATGTCTTGAAATAACTAAAGAAAATTGAAGGATTTTGATAAATTAGGTTGATTTTTTTTTGCTTCATCTTAAAGATTATATCTTTAGATCTTTATCCTCTTCTGAGCCCACAGGAGACTCCCACTGAAAGTCACCATTATCATTAAAAATAATTAGCACTAACACAATAGTATAGAATGCTAATGAGCCATGTTTGTCTTACAAAGATTAATAGATTGGCAATAGTAGGCATGAGCCTGGGATAATATTTTTTTATGCATTCTATGCACACTCTTAACTTAAAAAAGGAAACTTAAAAAAAGAAATAGAGGCTTTTTAGTTACCTTGCTTATTCTTTGAGTACGTTTTTCTAAGCAGAGGCCATCGGAAATGAATTTGTTAATAAATTGTTATGTAACTCACCTGTCTAGAAGTGCACGGGAAGATGTTCCATAAACAGACTCAGCAGCACTTTCTTGAAGTAGATTCACAAAGACAGTACTCCAAGTAAAACCTAAGAACAAAGAAGATATCCATTTTAAAATTAAAATTGTTGCAATTACGGCTTTCCTAACAGAAGCAGACTTAGGCTGTATGTGTTTAACAATCACAAACAAAAGGCAAATGAAAGGGTTTCTTGGTCTGCAACCAATCTTGGTATTCTTTCCAAAGCCGCATATATGTTATGGGTGATAAAATTCATCAGGATAAAAATAGAATGCATTGTGAATGGAGAGAAGCCAATTATTATTTTTGAGAGAACAACAAAAAACGTGCCCAAAGTTTATAGCTACTGCTGCAAAAGCTATACAATAAGAGCAATGTAATTCTACAGTAGTTTAGCTAAACACAAATCATCTGATGCCTGAGTAAATGGACAGAAATAAACTGCAAAATATATCTTTGCTCATGAAAATGGGAATTCGTTTGGGCTTAGAGCCAAACTGAACTCAATGCAAAAAGGAGGGAAAGGCATGTTTCAAGTTTTTCTGTACTCCAGACTGAAGCCCCATTACTTCCTAATTATGTGCACCTAGTTTTCCCTAAGTATCAAACAGATTTTTTTTTTTTGCCAAGAAGTAAGTGACTTTACCTCTTTGAATTTCAGTTTTCCCATCTATAAGGTATGAATAAGGGAATTATCTAAAGTCCTTTCCAATGCTCAGAAAAATGCCTTCTTACTTCCAACACTCTTATAACCCAACAGTCTACAATTTCCAGTGCTTTTTTATCCCAGGCTGCAAACTTGTTTGTTCTTTAGGACTCTTCATTAATTTATTAGCTTTTCATCTATTAGCTTTTATTTCCCTTGTTTTGGATTCTCTGTCTTTTAGCTTATGCCTTCTTTTCCTTGGCCCGATTCCTTGTTTTGTTAGGATATATTTTTCACTTAGGTCTGTGATTAACAAACCAAACTGTATGAAGGAAAACACTGAATTCAGGTATATTTTCTAATAACTTTATTGTAGAATAACTTACTTATTGATTTCAGAACTGTAAGTTGAAGTGCATTTATCTCTTGAATTTTAAAAGCAGTCTGTGTGGTCTTTGTAGCTTACATGTTGCTATCCTGCTTCTTGTATCTTTATATGTGAGCTCTTCCTTTGTCTCTGAAATCTTTTTTTAAATATAATGCTGATCTCATTCAGTCATTCATTGGACAAATGTAAATTGTTTTTTTGAATTTATTATTATCTTCAAGTAGTTGTACAAAGCAGTTGCCATTTAATGAAGTAGTGTATGTATGTCATGTATCTTGATCAATGTCATCCCTTTCCCTCTTCTCACCCATCCCTCCCTTACCATGTCTTTCCTCATTCTCCTTGAATTTGTAGGATAAACATTGGATTTGTGTCTGCATTTTCCCCTTCTCCTCTTCATTTTTCCTTTGACTCCAGCCAATCCCTTTTGAGCACCTGCTTCCTGGTGATCTTCTCTTTATTCCCAGAACAAACATGTCCCAGGCTATTTCTTTTTCATGAATTTTTTATTGTTATTATAAAGGTGATACACAGAGGGATTATGGTTACATAAGCCAGATAATGAGTACATTTCTTTTTGAACAATGTCATTCCTTCCCTCTCTTTCTCCCAATTATTCCCTCCAGTCCTGCTCACAAGGTGTACAGTTGATATTTAAAAAAAAAACACCACTTTTTTCCTTTATTTTCAAAGTGTGGTACAGAGGGGTTACAGATTCATATGTAAGGCAGTGAGTACATTTCTTGTTCAACTTGTTACCTCCTCCCTTATTTCCCCCCTCTCCCCTGCCTCCCTTCTTTCTCCCCCAAGAGTTGTGAAGTTGATTTACACCAAATGGTTTTGTAAATATTGCTTTTGGAATGGTTTGTCTTTTTGTCCTTTGTCTCTCAATTTTGATATTCCCTTTCCCTTCCCCAGTTCTAATAAACAGTATAAACATTATCCAGGGTATTTGGATGAGATATAGTGATAGCGAGGGTACAACCACAGGATGGGAATATAAGAGAAACACAACTAAATAAAACAAACAAAAAGAAAAAAATATAAAAGGCACGGATTCACATGGCATGTTGATAATAATTACAACAGTGGTATAACTCTTGTTTCCATAACGTAGAGTTCATTTCAGTTGGCATGATCTTATCTGATCATATGGATGTAGCTATTGGGGTATTTTGATCTTCTACCATGACTTGCCTAATCATGTACTAGCTATTCCCTATGAGGAACACCATAGAGTTTATGTTTCTTTGGGTCTGGGTCACCTCAATATGATTTTTTTCCCAAGTCCTTCTATTTCCTTACGATACAGTTGATTTTTAACATAGTATCTAGTGAGTACCACTGCTGTATATGTTCACCTTCTGCCCCATCATTCCCATGCCCCCTGACAGATAAGCAAACCAAGGCAAAAAGAAAACAAAACAAAAACAGCAAAAAGAAACAAGTCTTTTTGTTTACATTTCCTGAATTTCTTTCAATAAATATTATTTTATGTGATCAGATGCACATAGCTATTGCACCTTTGTGTTCCTCTCTGAAGAATATCCTCCTTTGGTCTCACTGTGTGTGAATGCCTAGAGTCCTGTACACTTTATCATGTCCCAGTGAATTTTTTCTCATCCATCAGAAAGAATGATACTGTATGATTCATAAGGAAATGGAAAGACTTAGAAAAAAATATATTAGGTGAAGTAAGCCAGACCCCAAGAAACATAGGTTGCATGATTTCTTTCATTGGCCACAGCTACAATGTGCCTTTAAATTTACAGGTAAACAAACTGGATGATTAAAAAAAAAATACACTGGGCTGTTTCTTTTTAAATGTATTTACTTAGGCTTTTAAAAATGGTGCCTATTCAATCTGGATGCATGTTATTTTCAGAAACTTTTATTATGTATTTTACCACTTTCTTCCTATTGTTCTCTCTGTTCGCTCTTCCTGGAAAAGCTATCAAATAGCTAGCAGACCTCCTAGACTGCTTCTTTACTCTCCTCTTATTTGTCTCTCACTTTCCACTTATGTTTTCTCTGTTTTCCTTTCTGGCATTTCTCCCTAACTATATTTTCTGACTTTGTGTTTGCACTTGTTGTTTCTTGTCATCACATTCTTCTTCCCTTCTTCTTGAGAGTTTGAGTCCATTTTCTGAAAGTTTTCTTTAAAGCTATCCCAAAGTTTTTAAAAATCAATTTACTCTTTTGTAAAATCTCTTTTGAAGACTGACTTTATTTGTTTCCTGGCACTTTTTTTCTTTGAAATTTCCTTTTCTTTTGAATCTCTTGTAGATATTTGTCTGTCATGATCCTTCTTGTTTATCTTGCAGGCTTTTCTAAAATATCCAGTGAACTTTGGACATATGTTTAGATTGAAGTGCTCTTTGTATATTAGTGGAATTTATCAAAGGCTGGGGTTATGGCTGCTGGGAACTTAGATGCTCTTCTCAGGGACTCTTAACTATCAGCACAGGCAGGGACTCTAGTGACTTGCTATGAATTTCCTCAGCAGGAAGCTGTCAATCCTGACTGGCCTGGGGTCAGAGCATCCTGAGGAGTGTGCTGGATGCCCAGAGGCCCTCAAATAGAGGAGGCTGGGGTGGTAGGAAGAACTCTCACTGGTTAATTTGTTTGGAGAATGACTTCCCACTCTCAGCATCCCCTCCTGTGCCAGCATCCTGGGGCTTTAGAGTTTAATCTTTGCCTAAATTAGAGAGGTAGATTGACTGTATGGTTCTATACTAGCCATTGTTCTTTCTATAAGGTGCCATTAAGTTCTCTGTCTTCAGTATATGTCTTCAGAGGCATTTCTAAGGGTTTTATGACATGAGTTTTCTTGCTAATTCATCTACTTTCCAAAATTTCACTTCACTTCTCCCAATATTGTAATTCTCACTTCATTTATACAGCTTCCCTCTTATTCTCCTTTATGTTTATGTTTATCTCTCATCTTTATGTTATTTTAGTAGTGCTTTTCTTGGAGAGGGCAGGTAGTAGTATACATCTGGGTGTTTTACCTTTCATATTGAAGCACAAAATTATCATAAACAAATTCTAGATGAGAAAACCAAATAAATCACCTCTCTTTCTTCCAGGTAAACATCAATACAATGGAAGCTGACTTAGCTCTCAAATATTTTCCCTAGTAAGTGTCCCTGGTTGCTGTGCATCTTTGTTTTGTGTGGTAATCTGGTGACATAATGCTTTCCATTTTATGGTTCATCTATTCTCTGAGGATTCGTTGCCTTTTGTACTATGCTAACTGAAGCAAAACAGAGCTTTGAGAACTCGCCCTGTAAGGCACAGTCATTATTTTTAATTCTATTCTATTGACAAAAACTGTATAAAAGGGAATTATTGAATGTTGAGGAAGCATCTATATTTTTCTTGATAGTTAACCATGTCTTCCAGGGTCCTCTCTAGCTATCAAAGTCTAATTTGTTCTCTTCTTCCTTTCTATCGAACTGTTTACCTCTCTTCACAAGGGAGATGACCTACATCATTCCTTTATCTATGTCAAAATTCAATGTCTATAGGCAGCGTTAATCATCTCCATCAGATGTAGACATATTTTCTCCAGAAGTGGAGAATCCTAGGCTAAAGATAAAGTGTCTTATCTCTGGACACCCCTCTAACACACATACAATACAATCTTCAGCAGTAGAGTAGAAGTTGCCAGTTTGGAAAAAAGTGAACTGATAAATATAGTAAGTATCCATCTACAGTAGTCATGAAACTTTGATGGGTAGGAGGCAACCAAAAGAGATAGTTCTTCATTTGGAGTCCAGATCTTTACTCTGGGAAGAGCTTTTCTGTTTATTACTCTCTGTGGCCACCATTGCCATCCTCTGGCCTGTTACTCTCCACTGGCTCTGATGAGAGTATAGGAGACCCGATCACACTTCGTATTTGTTCGAGTTTCCTGTTGACTTCCTGATCACTCAAGTCTCTGCCAGGGGAAAACCTCAGGAGGCATTTGAAAGTCCTAATGGTCAAAGGCTTTTTGAAGATTTGCTTGTGATTTCTTAAACAAACATCTGTTTTATTTGCTTTCAACCTTTTCATTGCCAGAATTTCTCTCCCTCCCATCAGCTATGATGTACTTTCCTGATCATAGGTCTCCAACATAAATCATGTATTTGATTTCTAAGGTTTGAGCCTCTTTCTTATTAGAACATGAAGTTGTCAAAAATAGTAATTTTGTCCAAGAAGGCAACACTCCTAAACGTATCTCTTCCATAAGACTAAATTCAGTTTAGTTGAAAAGCTTAAGCAGGCTTTCTGTTACTGGAGGTCCTTTTACGTTTTATCTCCTGTCTATATGAGATCTAGTGGGAATTGGATTTTTTGTCAACTTATTTCTTGCCTCTCAAACCAGCCAGCTTTTGCCTAAGCTCATTTCTTTCTTATGGTCCTTAGTAAATCCAGAAATTGTCTTCCAGCACAGTATCTAGCTTTTTTTTGGCCTCTTCTGGAATCAATTTCTGGGTTAGTATCTGCTGTGAAAAATAGGCCTCCAATTTTAGTGGTTTAATATAGGTAGAAATTTATTTCTTTTTCATGAAATTGTTCTTGGTTGGTGGGTGCCATGCCTCCCTGAGGCATTTCCATATTGCTAGCTCCTTCGTTCCCTCTGCTCATTCGCAGCAGAAATGAGCCAGCAGAAAGGGAAGAGCTCATGGAAAAGGCTAGTCTGTGTATTAAAAATCTGTGCAGACAGTAACAAACAGACATACACACACAGACACACGCACATACACACACTATTATGTTTATGCTCTCTTGAAAGAACTAGAGACCGGGTCCCATCTACATGCAAGTGCACATTGGAAATGAAGTCTCTGATTTTGTAGTGTTGAGGTCAGATCTGGCCAGCACCATCATTGGCCACATGGGGAGTTGCACTATCTGGCATCTTGTCTCAATGGCTGTGACAGATTCCTAGAGGAAGGGAAGTCCCATCCCCAGGTGATGGGTGTGGGCACTTGGCCTATAGGTTACTGAACCTGTCAGTCAAGTGCCTGGGACTGGGAGCTTCCTGTGGCCCAGCCCCCTGACCTGGTCAGGTCAGCTCAGACACCATTAGGCCTTGCCACATGTCTCCATGTTCCTGTCCTGTGTCCTGTCTCCTGGCTTGTCCCTGGTCACCATTCCCAAGTCAGCTCTCCATTGGAGCTTCATTGGTATGCTGGTATTGTTTTTGTTCTTTATTCCCTCTCTGGCCTGTTTCCTGATAGTGTGAAGTGTATTTGTGGGCTGCAGGCCTTTGTAACAACTGGCTGCCTGCAGACTGCTAACGCTCTAATAAAAACTCCAAAATTCACTCTTTCAAAATGTGACTTCTTGGATAATCTACTATATAAAAATATCATTTGTCTACAACAACTCCATAATGTGGAAAGGGAAGAAATTGTTTTGTGCATATTTGTCTATTTGTAGCCCACTGATGGAGAAGCAGGGATAGATTATCCACCACACTGAGCTTTATTTTCTATTTTGCGTTGGTGTTGATAAACCTTTTTAAAATAAGCATTCTTTCAAACTTTGAAAGATTTCACACTTTTAGCACCAAAGAAGATTTTTGCTTTTTTTTTTTTTTTGGCCAGTCCTGGGCCTTGGACTCGGGGCCTGAGCACTGTCCCTGGCTTCTTCCCGCTCAAGGCTAGCACTCTGCCACTTGAGCCACAGCGCCGCTTCTGGCCGTTTTCTGTATATGTGGTGCTGGGGAATCGAACCTAGGACCTCGTGTATCCGAGGCAGGCACTCTTGCCACTAGGCTATATCCCCAGCCCAGATTTTTGCTTTTTAGTAATTTTTGTTGACTCTAATTCAGCCAGTAGATTTTTTTTCTTTTGTATGAGTAATTTACTTACACATTTTCTTTCAGCTTGTGCCACTTTTTTCTTTCACTGGCAATGATTTCTCTGATCACAGTTAATTGATCTAGAACTAGGTAGTTGGCACAAATCAAACCAGGGCTATACATATGCTCTGAAAACAATTGAAATGATGAGACTACAGTCAGTTAGAGATAGGCTACTTTAGTGGCAATGCATTAGCCATAAACATATCCCAGAGTCACCTTAACTTTCTTAAACACTCTTTCACTCAGTATCTTCTTACAGCATGTTCAGGAACAGCAATGTTCTTCAAAAAGATTCCGTTACACAAAATGCATCAAGAATCAGTATCTGTTGTCTTTTGCTGACTGTAACAAAAAGACCCTTAATTAGTACTCTAGGGAAAGCATATTTACTGTGGAATCTTCAATTTCTCTCCAATTGTCCTTTTCTTCTTGTTAATTCTTATGTTCATGGCTTTGGTTGAATTCCTTATTTTGCAGCCTAGATGTCTTTCAAATCCAAGAAGTGATTTTGTAGAACTAGTTAAATGTCACTGGCCAAACAATTCAGTTAGTGTTATTCCAGATTTCCTACAAACCCCACTGCTGCAAGGAGTCATGGGTACTTTAAGAGGATAAAGTGGATAATTCAGGCAAATGGGCCTGTGTTTCACAAGCAAAATGGTGTCCTTTGACACAGAAAACCCTGCATTGCCTACTTGACTTGTGTGTATGTTTGTTTGTACTCTACGAGTCTGATTTAACTTGTCCTGTGGAGAACAGGCTCGGCAGAATGGAGTGCACAGCTTTGGCAGGATTCTACATCTCTGCCTTGAAGTTCACACCTCAGTGATGTCTTTGTTTCCTTTGGGCTGTTTATTGTTGAATAAGGTAAAGCTTACTCATAGCTGCTTGTTTTATTATTTTTCCTTTTTCTTTTTATATCACAGCTGTCATAGGCGAGTATATGGCAACAGCTTTTAGGGTGAGTGGCATTGTGGAGAGTAAGCCATCTAGGTCATATGCTAATTAAGTAATAGGGAATCTTAATCTTTATCTAAAAAGCCTTGGAGTAAAGTTCTCCCTATATACAGTCAGTCCCTGTAACCCTGGATTCTCCTGTAGATTCAACCAACTATGGATTGAAAAATACTAGAAAACAATTGTGTAAACACTGAACATGCACACATTTTTCCTTGTCATTGCCTCCTGAACAATAAAACAACCATGCACACAGCATTTGCATTGTACTAGATATGATATATAATCTAGACATGGTTAGGTTATATAACTACCTGGGTGGAGGAATGAATGTTATGTGCCATTATCATATTATTTTATGAAAAAGACTACTATCTCCAAATTTTGGAATTTGTCAAGAGATGTGGAAGTAATACTGCAAAGATATGGAGAGATGATTACAAGATATTAGGTGCTAGATATTCTGATAGATACCAAGGAATTCAAAACAAAGCAATTTAAAATACTGCTCTTTGTCTTTCAAATTCTTATTATTATCTGTCAGTTAATAGATGATATAAATATGCTGTGATGTGTAAAAATAGACAACACATATAACCGAATAAGACAATGTGGAGCAGAAACCTGTATGTCAACATAGAACTTAACAGAATGCTTTTGGTTGAGAGGACATCTGAATAAAGACTTAATGAATAATTACACATCAGCAATGTTAAGGGACATAGAGATGAGAAAGATGACAAGAACCCTCTGTCTCACGGAAGCAGCAGCAGGAGAGATACTGAGGCAAAACATGTGTAGTGGCACCGAGCTATGCAGATGTCGTATCCACAAGCAGAGCACACAGGCCAGGAGACACTGAAAGGTCATATTTGACATATTGCTAGTGATCAGTTCTGGGAGAATTGAATACTCCCAACTTTCCTGTTTAAACTGTTGGGGAAACAGTATAGGAATAATGAGCAGGAGTTGTGGAGACTCAGGCAGACTGCATTTAAATCTGGGTTCTCTATGACTTTGGGCAAGTTTCTTTTAGCATCTGAATGTAATACAAGGGTAGGAATACCTGTAGAAGCTTTAAGTAGGGGTCTTTCCTGGAAGTTCACTTAAGGACAGCTAAGGGCCCTACTGCATGTGTACCAATGAGGGAAATTTTATTTTGCTGAACATGTAATCAGGGTGTGACACTCATTTGTCTGGCTTATGAGACATTTCTCAGTATTCTTTGGTGGTGTGAGTCAAGGAATTAGGAGGGGGGTGGTCTTAGAACATTGCTCAGGCAGAGGTGGTGAATCTATGGGCAATGGCAACAAAGTGGCTCTGGCAAGCAAGGGCCCCCTTTTATCTGTCTACCTCAGCGTCCTTTAGTACAAATGTACTAAAAGGCATTGGCCTTAGCATAAACATGGTCATTTCACAGGACTTTCACACCTACAAATGATAGTAAGAAAATTATTAGAGAGCTTTACAAAGATTTATGTGTAACCCAGTGTACATGATAGATATATTTCTCAATACAAATTATATACATGTAAACATTTTTTCAAACATACTTTTCAAAGGAGAATTTATAGGAACACATTAAATTTGGATGAAAACTCAAGAGTCCTCTTATACTCCATGACTTATACATGTATAGAGCCTTCCTCTTTGTCAATATTCCACACCATAGTGGGACATTTGTTAAAATTAACTGATCTACATTGATATATTATTGCCGCCCAAAGTCCAGAGTTTACATTAGGATTCACTGCTGGTGGTGACTATTTTATGGGCTTTGAAAAATACATAATGATATCTACCCACCATGATAATAGTATACAAAATAGTTTCACTGTCTTCATCATAGTTTAGTTATTTATAGTAAATAAATTTGAAAATTAAAAGGACAAGAAGAGAGTTTATGTAAGCTAGTATCCAAAGTTCTACAATTATATATAAACATACCTCTCTATATAAATTTATTTTCTTTCTATAGACTGTGTACTTTTTGATGATAAATCCCAATCCTGCTCATGGATGAGTTCTCTTCATCATCATTATTATTATTATTATTATTATTATTATTATTTTATCAGTTCTGGGGCTTGAACTTAGGACCTATGCATTGTCCTTGAGCTTTATTGCTCAAGGCTAGCACTCTACCTCTTGAACCACAGCTTCACTTCGAGCTTTCTTGGTAATTAATTGGAGATAAGAGTCTCATGGGCTTTTCTGTCAGGTCTGGCTTTGAACCACAGTCTTGAGATCTCAGCCTTCTGAATAGCTAGGATAACTGACTTGAGCCAAGGGTGCCCAGACAAGTTCTCATCATCATCAAAGGAGTGATTTGCATATCATAGGTATGGGCACCATGGCTTTTTTGCACATCAGCTCTATTTCTCTGTAGAAGGAATTGACAACTAATATATCTGATACCAGTATCTGGTGGTATGGCTGATGCTCAAAATCCTGAATGAATAAATGATCTTGCCTTAAGATTTTAAGGAGGCTAGGTTTACTGATGGGTGGACTCCGTTACACTGTTCTTCAGTTTTGTTGTGTCTAGTAATTAGGTGGCTATATTAAGATAGGGAAAACACTGAAGAATGGGCTAGTAGTTTAAATTCCCTTTCTTGATGCTCGTGCAAGTTAGCTGCTGGTCATTGTTAATTCACTTATCACTGGACTGGCCAATGGAGTGGGGATTCAGACAAAAAACAAGATTCTGTTGTAGAGGCTTATCTAAACTGGCTACCTAGACATCTTTTACCAAGGAGTTCTATGTTAACAAGTTAGACCCTGAGGCAGATTATGATACAATGACATAATTATATATAGATAAATGCATAGAGAGATATGGATAAATAGATAGATATACATAGATATATCTTTTACAGTAGTTATTCTCTGTGTTTACATCTCTTTTTTTTTCCAAATTTTTATTATCAAACTGATGTACAGAGAGGTTACAGTTTCATATGTTAGGCATTGGATACATTTCTTGTACTGTTTGTTACCTTGTCCCTCATGCCCCCCTCCCTCCCCCCCTTTCCCTCCCCCCCCCCCGAGGTGTTCAGTTCACTTACACCAAACAGTTTTGCAAGTATTGCTTTTGTAGTTATTTCTCCTTTTTTACCCTGTGTCTCTCAAATTTGGTATTCCCTTTGAATTTCCTACTTCCAATACCAGTAAACACGGTTTCCAATATACTCAGATAAGATTACAGAGATAGTGTAGGTACAACCATAGGAAGGTGATACAAGAACATCATCAATAATAGAAACTACACATACACATAGGACGTTGAAAGTAGTTACAACTGTGATATAACAATTGTTTCCATACATGGAGTTCATTTCACTTAGCATCATCTTATGTGTTCATAAGGGTATAGCTATTGGGCCTTGTGATGCTCTGCTATGACTTGCCTAAACCTGTACTAATTATTCCCAATAAGGGAGACCATAGAGTCCATGTTTCTTTGGGTCTGGCTCACTTCACTTAGTATAACTTTTTCCAAGCCCTTCCATTTCCTTACAAATGGAACAATGTCATTCTTTCTGATAGAGGCTTAAAATTCCATTGTGTATATGTACCACATTTTCCTGATCCATTCATCTATGGAGGGGCATCTGGGTTGGTTCCAGATTCTCGCTATGACAAATTGTGCTGCGATGAACATTGTTGTGCTGGTGGCATTACTGTGATTTTGTTTGTGGGCTTTTGGATAGATACCCAACAGTGGGGCTGCTGGGTCATAGGGGAGTTCTATATTGAGCCTTCTGAGGAATCTCCATACTGCTTGCCAGAGTGGCTGAACCAGTTTACATTCCCACCAACAATGAAGTAGGGTTCCCTTTTGGCCACATCCCCTCCAACAATTGTTATTATTAGTTTTCTTGATATATGACATTCTTGCTGGGGTGAGATGGAATCTCAATGTTGTTTTGATTTGCATTTCCTTTATGGCCAGTGATGTAGAGCATTTTTTCATATGTCTATTGGCCATCTTCATTTCCTCATCAGAGAAGTTTCTTTGTAAGTCTTTAGCCCACTTGATGAGGGGGCTATTGGTTCTTTGCGGTTTTGTTTTGGAAGAAGGTAATTTTTTTAGTTCTGCATATATTTTAGAGATGAGGCCTTTGTCTGTTGAATGTCCGGTAAAGATCTTCTCCCAGTCTGTGTGCTTTCTGTTTATCTTGAGAGCTATGTCCTTTGCCGTGCAGAAGCTCTGCAGTTTGATGCAGTCCCATTTGTCCAATCTTTCTTTGATTTTTAGCCTTTCGGGGTCTTTGTTAAGGAAGTTCTGTCCTGTGCCAAGGAGCCCAAGTGTTTCTCCTACTCCTTCCTTTAGTGTTTTCAGGGTGCCTGTTTTGATTTCAAGGTCTTTAATCCATTTGGAATTGATTTTGGTGCAGGGTGATATATAAGGATCTAGTTTTAGTTTGTTGCATGTGTTGAGCCAGTTTTGCCAGCACCACTTGTTAAAGAGGCTATCTTTCTTCCATACTATTGTTTTAGCTCCTTTATCAAAGATTAAGTAGGTGTAGTTCTGTGGGTTCAATTCTGGGTCTTCAATTCTGTTCCATTGGTCTTCAGGCCTGTTCCGGTGCCAATACCAAGCCGTTTTTATTACTATAGCTTTATAATACAGCTTGAAGTTGGGTATTGTAATTCCTCCAGCACTGTTCTTTCTGCTTAGGAGTGTTTTTGCTATTCTAGGTCTTTTATTGTTCCATATGAATTTCTGGATTGCTTCTTCTATTTCATTAAAGAATGGTGTTGGGATATTAATGGGTATTGCATTGAATTTGTAGATAGCCTTTGGCAATATTGCCATTTTGATTATATTAATCCTCCCAATCCAGGAGCATGGGAGGTTTTTCCATTTTCTTAGTTCTGACTTAATTTCATTTTTCAAGCTTTTAAAGTTCTCATCAAAGAGGTCTTTCACTTCTTTGGTTAAGGTTATTCCTAGGTATTTTATGTTTTTGGGGGCTATTGCAAAAGGAGTTGCTTTCCTGATTTCAGCCTCGGTCTTCGGGTTGTTAGCATAGAGAAAGGCCATTGATTTTTGAAGGTTTATTTTATGTCCTGCAACTTTGCCAAAGTTTTGGATCAGCTCTAGTAGCTTGGGGGTAGAGTCTATGGGATTCTTTAGGTATAGGATCATGTCATCTGCGAAGAGAGAAAGTTTAACTTCATCTTTTCCTATTTAGATCCCCTTTATATTCTCTTCTTGCCTAATTGCTCTGGCTAGGAATTCTAGTACTATGTTGAAGAGCAGGGGAGAGAGTGGACATCCCTGCCTTGTTCCTGATTTTAAAGGGAATGGCTTTAGTTTTTCACCATTTAGAGTTATGCTTGCTGTTGGTTTGTCATAAACTGCCTTGATTATATTCAGGAATGTTCCCTGGAATCCCAGTTTTTCCAGGGCTTTTAGCATAAATGGGTGCTGGATTTTATCGAACGCGTTTTCCGCATCCAGCGATAAAACCATGTGGTTCTTTACCTTGCTCCGGTTGATGTGGTGGATTACATTAATTGACTTGCGTATATTAAACCAGCTTTGCATCCCTGGGATGAATCCAGTTTGATCGTGGTGTATGATTTTTTTGATGACCTGTTGAAGTCGATTGGCCAGAATTTTGTTGAGAATTTTTGCATCTATGTTCATCAGGGAGATCGGTCTGTAGTCCTCTTTCCGTGATGAGTCTCTGCCTGGTTTTGGGATGAGGGTTATACTGGCTTCATAAAATGAGTCTGGTAGTGAACGTTCTCTTTCAATTTCATTGAAGAGTTTGAGAAATATTGGAGTGAGTTCTGTTTTGAAGGCCTTGTAGAATTCTGCGGTGAATCCGTCTGGACCTGGGCTTTTCTTGGATGGGAGATCATTTATTGCTGTTTCTATTTCAATACTGGATATAGGTCTGTTTAGAAGGTTTAAGTCTTCATGGTTGAGTTTGGGGGTATCAATTTTTTCTAGGAAATCATCCATTTCTTCCAAGTTCTCGAATTTGTTGGCATAAAGGTTTGCAAAATAGTCCCTTATTATTTTCTGAATTTCGGTTATTTCTGTGGTGATGCTACCTGTTTCATCTCTTATCTTGTTTATTTGAGTGTGCTGCCTTCGTTTTTTGGTCAGGTTTGCCAGGGGTCTGTCTATCTTGTTTATTTTTTCAAAGAACCAACTCTTTGTTTTGTTGATTCTTTCGTTGTTTTTTTTTTCGTCTCTAATTGATTTAATTCTGATTTGATTTTAATTATTTGCTTCCGTCTATTGACTTGGGGTTTGGCTTGCTGTTCTCTCTTCAGAAAATTAAGGTGCATCCTTAAATTACTGAGTTGCTGTTTCTCCAGTTTGTTGATGTATGTACTCAGAGATATAAATTTTCCTCTGAGTACTGCCTTTGCTGTGTCCCAAAGGAGCTGGTACTTTGTGTCCTCAACTTGGTTGAAGTCCATAAACATTTGAATTTCCGTTTTAATTTCTTCAATGATCCACTGATGGTTCAGCAGTGTGTTCTTTAGTCTCCATGAATTGTGGGATTTTCTGTGGTGGCTGAATGAGTTGAGCTCTAATTTTATTCCATTGTGGTCTGAGAGAATGCAGGGAATGATTTTGATACTTCTGAATTTGTACAGATTTTCTTTGTGCCCTAAGATGTGATCTATTTTGGAGAATGTTCCATGTGCTGCCGAAAAGAATGTGTATTCTGTCCTTGCAGGGTGGAATATTCTGTAGATGTCGATTAAGTCTAGTTGGTCTATGCAATTGTTTAGTTCTGTGGTTTCTTTGTTCAGTTTTTGGCGTGTTGATCTGTCCAGAGGTGATAGTGGCGTGTTAAAGTCCCCCACTATCATTGTGTTTGGGTCTATGAATGTTTTTAGAGCCAGTAGTGCTTGTTTGATGAAGTTGGGTGCTCCTGCATTTGGTGTGTAGATATTTAGGATGGTTATTTCTTCCTGTTGGAGAGATCCTTTTACTAGTATGTAGTAACCTTCTTTGTCTCTTCTTACCTTTTTTAATTTGAAGTCAATGTTGTCTGATACTAGGATTGCAACTCCAGCCTGCTTATGGGGGCCATTTGCTTGATAGATTTGTTTCCAGCCTTTCACTTTTAGAAGATGTTTACTTTTGCTGGATAGATGTGTCTCTTGGAGGCAGCAGAAAGATGGATCTTGATTTTTGATCCAAGTTATGAGCCTATGTCGTTTGATTGGAGAATTAAGTCCATTAATGTTGACAGTTAGGATTGAGAGGTGATTGTTTGTTCCTTTCATTATCACTATCTTGTTTAAAGCTGTGTCTTCCCATTTCTTGATCTAGTGTTTACTAATTAGGGTTCATTTCTCTGTCTGTGTTGGGATCTTGATTATTTTCCCTGTATAGTACATCTTTAAGGATTTTGTGTAAAGCTGGTTTGGTGGAGATATATTGTTTCAGTTTTTCCTTATTGTGGAAGACTTTTATTTGACCTTCGGCTCTGAAGGAGAGTTTGGTTGGGTACAGAATTCTTGGTTGGTAGTTATTTTTATTTAGAGTTTGGTATACTTCATTCCAGGCTCTCCTTGCTCTCATGGTCTCTCCTGAGAAGTCTGGGGTAATTCTGATTGCTTTTCCTTTATATGTGATTGTTTTCTTTGCCCTAACAGCTTTGAGTATTTTTTCCTTGCACTCTGCTGAAGCTGTTTTGATCACAATGTGTCGGTGGGAAGTCCTATTCTGGTCTGGTCGATTTGGGGTTCTAAATGCTTCTTGTATCTGTATAGGCCTTTCCTTCTGGATGTTTGGGAAGTTCTCAGCTACTATTCTGTTAAATAGGTTGCCTATCCCATTAACCTCTTTCTCCAAGTTTTCCTCAATACCTATTATCCTTAAATTGGGCTTCCTGATCGTGTCTTGAATCTCCTGTAGCGATCTGTTTTGTTGCTTGGACTGGATTTGTATTGATTTTTGATCTTTCTCCATAGAATCTAAGGAATCTTCAGCTCCTGAGATTCGATCCTCTGCTTCAGTTAGTAGGGACTGTAGGCTAGCTACTTGATTTCGAATCTCTTTTCCTTCTGACTGGTCTTTCCTGATGATTTCCATGTAATTTCTTAGGTCCTGTATGGACTTCTTTACTTCATTAACTTCATTACTTTGGTTTTGAGTGTTGTCTCTCATATCTTTAAGCTGGGTAGCTATCTTTTCATTTGACTCTTGAAGCTCATTTATCTTTCTATTTGTGGATGCCATGAAATTCTCCATTAATTTTTGCTTTGCCTCCTCACGCTCTAACATAATTGACTGAAGAGTTTCAAACTTTTCATTTATCATGTTTATCAGTAGACTTTGTAGAGCATTTTGGGGGTTTTCTTCTATGTTTTTGATTGACTGCTCTGCTTCCTGCTTGTTTTGAGTGGGGGATAAGACTTCATTGTTTGCAATCTTTCTTGTGTTTCTTCTGCCCATTTGAATTGGGAATGCCAGTCTACCAGCACCTGTGAGCACCGTTTAAGACCCAAAGCAGCCCTTACCAAGCACTGTTGTGTAAATCTTACAATTTCACAATTATATACAGGTAACTTGTATACCTGTCTATAAAGATAGATTTGGTGTTCCTAAAGAAAAATACAATTTCAATATAACAAATGATCCTATGCCCTGTATTCAGTAGTTACTTATTTACTGTTACAACCCTATATCCAATTCTTGTTTTTATATTAAGTTCTTTTAGGACTGGCTTTCTCTATGAACCCCTTTGATTAACTCGTATTAAGCTGGGATACCCTCTATCCAATAACCAGGAGTCAATGGAACTTGGAGGTCCAGGCAGTAAGTCAGGAGGGTAAGTTGGAGGTAGTAAAGAGAATAGAGTAAAATGTATTGGGGGGGGTGGTGATTTTGGTTTAGTTTCAGTGACGTGGAAATGTGGAGAAGAGTAGAATCAGCAGAAAGAACAATGTTAAAATGACAGACACTGGAGAGTTAGCAGAGAAGGGTGGAGGTGTTATTTATAGGAAAGTAATTTTTAAAGGAAGAGGACGCAACGAGAGAAATAAAGTAAAAATACTGGAAGACAGATACACAAAACAGAGAAAAATTATTTAAAAAGGAAGCATACGTAAAGAAAAAGGAAAATAACAGAAAAGGAACAACACAAACAAATAAACAAACATGAAAAAAAACTTGATAAAACAAACCGGTAAAAAATGGAAAACAAACAAACAAAAAACAAACAAACCAAAAAAAAAAAACAACCAATGATGTTTCAGATGTGAAAAAATTAAAAAGAAAATTTAAAAAAAAGTTAAAAAAATGTTTGAAAAGAAAAAGAGAGAGAGAAAAAAAAGGGTCCTCCTTGTTTGGGTGGTTTCTCCCCAATCTCTGGTTTCCCTGCAATGGACTGCAGTCTATTTTCCTGATTGGCTGGTTTGACTTGATTTCAGTTGGCAAGGGGTGGTTCTGTTCTGACCTTCTCCCCTGTTGGTGCAATCGTGGGTCTCTGAGGTTCGCACAGCTTGCAGGCAGGCCTTGGGCGTCCTCTGTCGATGGGGACGTGAGCAGTCTCAGGAACTGTGGCTCCTCTGTCTGCTGTGGGGCCGCTGCCTTTGATGCCTGGTCTTGACTAGGCTGTGAACTCATTAGGGCAGGGCGCCTCTGGCCTGTTTTGCTCCGCTGAGAGTTGCTTGCCTGAGGGAGGCGGCCTCCTTGGCATAGGTGCGTTTGGAATGCAGCTCCGTTTTGGGCTGGGAATTAGTTTCCTCTGTGACAGGACCGTTTAGCTGTCCCAGGAACTGTTTGTTCCTCCGTCTGGTGTTTCCGTGACCCTGGTAGCTGCTCGCAGCTTTTGCTTTAAGTTTAGAAATTCCGGCGGGCAGGGCGGGGCACCTCTGGCTAAGCCCCGGACTCGCCTCCCGCCAGGGCAGGGGGCGTTCTTCTGGGCGGAGCTGGTTCTCACTGATTCCGCCCCTCCTGCCCTTTTCAAAGATGGCTTTTTTGACCTCGCTTTCCCCAGGCCCGCTTCAGTTCCAGTCTGGTCTGACCCTATGCCAGTGGCAAAGATGGCGCTTTGCTCTGGCGGTGGGGACAGGGATGCCTTCCAGAAGCTGGACTGTGGGCACAAGTGAGGATAACTTTTGTGGGGTACTCACGCTGTCTCTGCGATGTCAGGTCCTCCGTGCTCGGCTGCCGTCTGGAGTATTTCTCGCTTTAGCTGCGCGGAGTGCTGGGGGCTGTGCCCGGCACTGTGCTGGAGCCGGCGCTGGCGCGGTGGCAGGACGCCGCCCGGAGCTCAAATCTGTGTTTTCAGACCAGCAAAGTCGATTTTTCCTTCCTGTTCAGAATCCCTGTACTGTTAGAACTTACTTTGGCTGTCTTTCTAGGAGTAACAGTTTCTATGGGGTGAGAAAACTACGCTATTGGAGGGAGCTCTGCAAGGGCTCTGCTTCTCCTCCGCCGTCTTCCTCGGGAACCTCCTGTGTTTACATCTCTTAAGAAGCATAAAAATATTTTTTACTTTAGTAAATAAAAATGTCTTTTATAATTGTTTAAACCTTCTGAAAGGTAATTGATAGTACAAGAAAACTATAAATATAGGGATCTGAAATATTACCCAGCCCCTCTGAATCAAGAAAAGAAAACTAGAGGACTTAATGTAGCCTACTTTAAAATTCTTACTGTTTTAAAGCTACTAGGGTTTGAACTCAGTTTCGTGCCCCTGCTAGGAAGGCTCTACCCCTTGAGCACTACCCTTGTGTAAGGCCTACCTTATGTACTTTTGCACTGAGCAATATGACATAGATCATAGTGAAGACTAGGGATTTTACCAAAGTTAAGATTCTGTCTTGGGTATTGTGCGATACCACGATATTTTGTATCATTGCTTACAGAAATCATGAAGAAAACCCCAACTTTCCCAACTTTAATATATTCAAAATGTACCCTTACAAATTCTAGGGTAGGAAAGGCAGCCAGCATTGCGAATCACTCTCGAGGGTTATCTAGGGTATATGCAGACTTAAGCAAAAAACTATTTTAGAGCCAGTTTTGCCTTGTCTTAACATGTTTTGGAGAATATCCAAGTTTGGCTGAAAAGCAAACTGCTGAACTAAATTAGTGCTGAAATCGGGCAGTTTGTATGTCAATTACCATCAAAATAATGCCTCAGCCTTTTTCCTTTTTACTTCTCCCACTGGTAGCATCAAACTTCACACTGTGGATTGCCTCTAACTCATTGTACTGAGTATGGTTTTACAAACCCTAGGTGGCTTTGTAGTTTTTTGGTTTTTTTTTTACTTTATTTCAAGAAATATAGAGTTTGCCTAGGACATAGTCAATTTTTTTTCTTTTTCTTTTTGTCTTGTATCAACAATTTAAACAAATGAATTCCTTGGGCAAGATACGGTATCATAAATCTGTGATCTTAGCAACTTGAAATGGTAGGGGTAGGAGAATCACAGTCAAAGGCTGGACTGGATAAACATGAAACCATCGCTAAAAATAGACGAAAACAAAAATGAATGAGAGCATGGATGAAATGGTAGTTGCTTATCTAGAATATGTGAGAATAGTCTCCATTGCCACACCAAAAAAAAATGCAAAAAAGAAGATGGAAATATAGCCACTTTTCCCATTGTACTTTGGTTGAGGAGTAGGCTAAGAAAGATAAAGCCAGAAAAAGCAGCAAAGAATTGACCTACTTCAGGTCCACAGCTTTCCCTTTTGTTGTAGCCGTCTTGGCTGGACATAGAACTCTAGCGATGAACCGAGTTGCAGCACAGAAGCAGGGATGGAAGACCTAGAAATGCAGAGCTACAGAAGCTCCAAAAATAAGTTTTGGACAAAGAGACTGAGAAGAAAAGTTCTGGTATCGTGAAAAAAGATTTCAGTTCAGTTTTTCTTCCTGTGAATTACTCCCTTTGCTGGGGGAAGAGAGAGAAAGAGAAAAGAAAATACTAGTGAGAGAATGTTTCATTTTGATAATCAGGTTTTAAAAGTTAGAGCCCCAGGACTGGTGCACAGAGCACACACACACACACACACACACACACACACACACACACACACACCTTCCCCCACCCCCCAGCATGTAGATGAACCAACCACGATGGCATATTCCTATATCGAAGATACTCAGAATGTGGAGCAGAAGGATTGAAGTTTGAAGCAATGAAGGCCAAAGTCAATTTGATCCTATCTCAAAAATAAGTCAGGTATGGTGATAGATACATGCCTGTATTCTCAGCTACTTAGGAGGCAGTTAGAAAGACTAAGGTCAGCCTGCACAAATTTTAGCATAAAGCTCTTATTTGGCATTGGTAGCTCACACCTATAATCCATACTCAGGAGGCTGAGATCTGAGGATTGTGATTCAAAACCACTCTAGGCAGAAAAGTCCCCTTGAGACTCTTACCTCCAATTAACCACTCAAAAATGGGAAGTGGTGCTGTGGTTCAAAGTGGTAGAGTGCTAGCCTTAAGCGGAAGAGCGCAAAGACAGTGCCCCAGGACCTGAGTTCAAGCCCCATGACTGGGAAACAAGAACAAAAATGTATGTGAAAATGCAACAGGACTAGGAGCTTGCCTCAAGTAGTAATAATGCATTTGCCCAAGCCCCAAGTTTAGTCCCTAATACTGTAAAATCCAACCAGCCATATAATACCAATGGTGTTTCAGTCTCAGTGAATTTAAATGACAAAACTCATTTTCTTTTCTCTTATACATTAAGTGACATTTCCAAATCCATTTAATCCACTTTGAAAATGGACACATTTCGTTTTGCTCAATAACATGATGCCAAGGACAAGTATATATGTGCGAGAAAGTGTATTTGTGCATGTGTGTGAGATGTATTTCCCAAATGGAAATTTAATGACTTTCTGTTTATTTTTAATTAAAATGCTAACTAGATAAAATTATAAATGAACTGAGAAAAAAATTACCACAATTAACCAGGCTCGGAGAAAAGTTTTATAGATGTTTTCTTTCCTCACCACCAATATCTTGTCTTAATTAAATTTAATCCAGAATACCTTTGTTAGAATATGTCAGGTACAATATACAGGGGATGGAAGCTAAGATACAAATGTAACTGTTCATGTGTAGCCTCTTTAATTCAGCTTGTTGCCAGATTTGGATAAAATTAACTTTACATTTCATTCATTGCCTCTGGAAAGTTTATATATTGTGTTTCTATTGGATATAATGTAAAAGTTATAATTTAGAATACAGTGCATAAAATACAAAGTGCATACCTTCTTGGCTTAATGATGTGTATTAAACTGATCAGTAATTTCAAGATTCTTCTGGGAAATGAGACATACCCCTCCATGTCCCCCCAAAGGCTTAAACTAGTCAACTGTTGGGTCAACTGTTTTGAATAAATGTAAAAATATAGTTTAATTACCCACTTCAGTGAACTTTAAGGACTCTTCAAGTAAATTATTGTAACTTTGAGCTTACATGTTAAATAGACAATTCAGCAATAGTAGAATTCAGACACACAAACACACACAAAAACACAACCAAATAAGTGGAAGCCTTAAAAAAATATTTAATGTCTCTAGCAAAACACAGATCAAAACTACATTGAGATTCTGTCTGATAATAGCCACCATTGACTATCATAAGGAAATCAAAACCAAAAAACTAACTGTTGCTGGTGAGTATGGTGGAGGGATTGCTGATGGGATTATAAATTACTGCAAACAGTACGGAAATTAGTATGCAGTCCCCTCAAAAAAACTAAAAAGAGAACCAGGTGCCAGTGAGCTCATGCTTGTAATTCTAGCAACACAGGAGGCTGAGGTCTGAGGATCCAGGTTCAAGGCCAGCTCAGGCAGGAAAGTCAGAGAGACTCTTATCTTCAGTTAACTACCAGAAAACTGGAAGTGGAGCTGTGGCTCCACTGTGGTAGAGGGCTAACAAGCTTACAGACAGTGCCCAGGCCCGCCTGAGTGCAAACCCCATTCCTGGAAAAAAAAAAAAAAAAAAGAAACCTAAAAATGGAACCATTACATGATCTACTGAATATGTGCCAAAAGAAATTGAATGAGCACACATGAAAATACTCAGATATCCAGGTGTGTCATAGCCCTCGTCATGATAGTCAAGTCATGGAAGCAGTCTAGGTATCCATCAATAAATGAGTGGATAAAGAAAATAAGGTATTTTTTTTTTTTTTTTTTTTTTGGCCAGTCCTGGGCCTTGGACTCAGGGCCTGAGCACTGTCCCTGGCTTCTTCCCGCTCAAGGCTAGCACTCTGCCACTTGAGCCACAGTGCTGCTTCTGGCCGTTTTCTGTATATGTGGTGCTGGGGAATCGAACCTAGGGCCTCGTGTATCCGAGGCAGGCACTCTTGCCACTAGGCTATATCCCCAGCCCCGAAAATAAGGTATTTTTACCTTAAAATTTAGCATGTTTTTTTGGCCATTAAAAAAAACAAAATCACATCATTTGGGGGTGAAACTGAATATCATTAGGTTACATGAAATAGGCAAGACTAAGAAAGACAAAATCATCCTGTTTTAAAAACAGACATGAAAATAGAAAAAAAAAAGCTATTTGGAAAGAGGAAAAAGACCAACAAAGGGGGGAGGGGTCATGAGAGGGAAAATTGGCATGGGGGTGAAAATGATTAAAGCACATTACATATTACATACACCTAAGCTGGTTGCTGGTGGCTTGTGTTTGTAATCCTAGCTACTCAGGAGGCTGAGATCTGAGGATTGTGGTTGGAAGCCAGACTGGGAGTGAAAATCCACAAGACTTACTTCCAATTAACCACCAAAAAAGCTGAAGTGGAGCTGTGGCTCAAGTGGTAGAGCACTAAACTTGAGCAAAAAGGCTGATAGTGTCTACATCCTAAATTCAAGCCCCTGCACTAGAACATTAAAAAAGGAAAAGAATATATCTTCAATGAAACCCACTATATTTAAAATCATTAACATAAGCTAAAGAAAAAAAGAAAAAAACCAGCCACCTCTGTCATCTTCACATTTAAAAAACAGTATTTGTAATTAAAATCATTTCAACATGAAAAGCTCCAGGCCTATTAGGGTTCCTTTACAGGCAAATTTTACCAATAACTCACAAAATAGATGCTTTCAATTTAATAATCAAACAAACAAAATAATAATTGGTGTGTATGATTTAATACCCTAAAAGCTTTGCCCTTTTCTGTACACATACATCTCTAGCTAGAGCACTTCATTGGGAAAATTGCCAGCCTTCCAGGTTATGCCCTGAGCCTCCTGGTAAACATTAGTACAGTGCATTAAAATAAAATCTTCTGGCTTTGTAACTACAGCCTATCTCATTTTCTGTTTCACATTATTTTCTTTTACAAATAAGTTTAAAGCATTGTTTAATTGCTTGGAATGTTAACTCAGATCTAGTTACTTCAATTCAATTAATCAGATTTGATTCTTTTCAATTCATTTCACGTCAAGGCCTCAACTGACCTATAGCAAGCATCGTTCTGCTTTCAGTTATCTCTCAAACTTTTCTTTTGTGATCATGGTACGAAAGCAGGCAAAACTGGAAGGCAGGCCTAGAAGTGTCCCCGTGATCAGTTTATTTAACTGATCTGAACTGATTTAACTTAGGGAAATTGTCATCCTTGTCTTTCTTTACAAATGTTCAGGGTATATTTCTTACAATTTATTAACATTTTGATGTTTCAATTATGTCCTTAGCATTATTTATAGTACTGAAGTGTTACAAACATGTTTCCCAGCATTAATTTGTTGTAGCCATTCCCAAGGACTTTAACGACTTTGATTGTGCTTCAGGCTTCTATCATGTCACTATTATTACCAGCTTTATCTGAATCTCTTCATAAACACATTTAGGTAAGCAAACCAACTGGCTGGCTACTAATGTTGTTTTCATGGAATTTTTCAAACTAAAACAGTATTGTAGGAGCTCCTTAAAAACCATACCTCTTTCTTAAAATTACACATATATTTGAACATATTCAAATACAGAAATGGAAACATGCATATATAGACATATATGCACATGCTTATATTGATACTTTAATATTTTACTTGCAATACTAATGAATCTATTAAGGCATGAATATGTTTAGGTCATACATATGTATCTGTTTATCAGTTTCTGAGTGAGCACACAATGGTCAACATAGTTCTTGAGTCCTAAAATAATTCATGCTACCTAAATGCTTAAGTTGGTTTTCTATTTGCTCCCTACTTCCATTCCTATTTTCAACTTCTGGTTCTGGAAGCCTCTCATGTATTATTAATGTGGCTGCTGATAATTTCTTGTCAAACTGATGCACCCGAGACAAGTTTTATTTCAAATGTGTTCCATCTGGGAAGTTAAGTTCACCAGAGAACTGACAACAATAAATGATATTCTATTGTCTTTTTGTAAGCAAAGCACCATAAGACTTGGGGTTTGTTAATGTAATTTAGGTCATTGAATCCCTTGTATTTTCATCTGGGAAGATAGGAAGACAAGTGAAATGATCCAGGAAATGTCAATTTCCTCTCTCCATTCCAGAACTTTAAATTCTGTACCTGAACTTTTTTTTTAATTGATAAATGACAGGTTGAAAATTCTAAACCTGGCATGATTCCCAAGAGGCATCATTCATTGGTTTGAAAGTGCCATCAAATTGGAATGGCACGTCAGGCTCCTCTCTTGGTTCCTGAGAATGTGGACAAAGATTGTCAGCACCATCAGCCCCATTCAGAACTTAGGGAGAAGGAGTCCTGAAGGGGAGCAAGAGGGCAGGGTAGGGGTTCCATCCAGTGTTACAACTAGCCCACGCCAGTTTAGTCTGCCTGACGTCTTCCTGCTTTATTTTCCTAAATACCCTGAATTATTGTGAAAGCAATGACTATTTTATCCTGGTAAATCCACAGAAACTTACTCTCTAAAACCTTATTTCTTATTGCATTCTGCAATTTTTAACCTCTATTTTTTTCTTATTTCTTTTACATTCCAATCCAGAGATGACAAGACATCGACAGCTGGCTGCCGTGACACTTTTTAATCTTTTCCTGTCACTCTTTAAACTGTTATTTCAAGATTATTTTACTCACCTGCCATTCACTCTCTGATCTACATTTCAATTTGTTTCTATGTTTTCAGGGCCCCATTTGCGGGGGGGTGGTGGCAAAGAAAATCATTTCTGAGGGATCTTTTAAAAACCTGAGCATATGACATTTCCTTTGAATTGAAAAGCTTTTAGGTGGCTTTGTGTTCTTCTCACCCACAAGAGACCATCCCCTGATGAAGACAAGCTGGAGAGAGCAAGAGAATAAACCGAGGAACAGGAAAACAATTCCAATCCAGGATCAGACTGAAGATTAGATTCTGCATTTAGTTATCAAATTTCATTAGTCTTCTTCTATTGGACTATTCTGTGGTCTTTTTTATGGCTTTAATATTTTTATTAAAGTCAGGTAAATTATTTTGTAGAATACACCTGAAATATAACTGAGTTTTCTGCCATTTCCTCATGCTTGAGTTAAGATGTGCAAATGAAGAGATGGAGATACGGGAGGGATGTTGGCTTTGCATATGTAGCTCTTGTAAACATGGGTGTTACTTTGTCTCATTCGATATGATATTGGCAGTCTCCTTTCAAGATGATGCTTTCTACGTTTCTCCCTTGTAAAGACATATATATATATATAACATATATATATATATACATAGTCTCTATGTAACTTTACAGTATTTTTGGAGAAAATATTGAATCTATTTAAATATCTTATTTGCCACCAGACCTTCACCCACTGATTTTAGTGCCAAACTGGTAAAATTTTCATAATAAGTACATTCAAATTAATGTAATATTCATTTTCTAATTTGGTACATGCCTCTGTTTTGTAGACTGCCTCTGGGTGTTTGGAAATAAACAATGAAATATTTAGAAAGAAATGAAAGATTACAAGTAAATTTATGGGGTTAAAGGAGACAAAATGATTATAGGGCTGGAGGATAATGAAAAAATGTACTTATATATGGTGTTCAGGAAAGTTCTTCAAAGTAAGATGATAGGTAAATCACAACCAATAATGAAACTGAATAATAATTGCAGTAAAATCTTCCCGAATAGAGTACATTTAAGCAATGCATACAGAGATCTTGTGGTAAAAGAGAGCTTGGTGGGTTCAAAAGGCAAAGCTCAAATTGCAGAATGATGGACCGTGGTATACCAGGAAGCCACAGGCAAGGGGCTGATCAGGCAGGACTGGGAATTTGTATTTTATTTTTGGCACAACCAATAGTTGACAATGCAGGGAAATGCTATCGCCTTGCTTAGATTTCAAGATGAATTCCCATTTTGTACACAATAGAGTGGAGAGACATAAAGCTGTCGTTAGGAAGACAGAGTAGCAGAAAGCTATTCTGGCAATAGAAGACATTGATAGGAAGACATGCATAGGAAGATGCATGGAAAAGAGGATGGAGAAGAATGGCCGAGTCAATTATATGAGGGCAGCATATCAGAATTTGTCCAATGAATTTCTGGGTGTAGCAAGGGGTTGGGAGACAAAATGTCATCCCTAGGTTTCTGATTTGTTATGTGCAGAGAATAGAGACGTTTTATAAGATAAGAAAGGCTGAGAGTAGAAAACATTTAAAGTTTATTTGGGGGCATGTGTAAAACCTAAGTGAGAAGCAGGCAAGGGGAAACAGTTGGAGGTTCAGGATAGTGTCCTGTCAATCAATAGCCATCTATATATGGTATCTAAAAACACTGGAATAAAGGAGTGTGGAACAAGACTTAAGAGATCGATGTTTAGGAGTCTGGCAAAGAAAATGAAGGCTCTAGAGATTAAAAAAACAACAACAAGGGCTGGGGATATAGCCTAGTGGCAAGAGTGCCTGCCTCGGATACAGGAGGCCCTAGGTTCGATTCCCCAGCACCACATATACAGAAAACGGCCAGAAGTGGCGCTGTGGCTCAAGTGGCAGAGTGCTAGCCTTGAGCGGGAAGAAGCCAGGGACAGTGCTCAGGCCCTGAGTCCAAGGCCCAGGACTGGCCAAAACAAAAAAACAAAAAAACAAAAAACCACATGTCTGAACAGAGAGGTGATTGTCATAGCAAGGACATGTGGTTAGAAGTCAAGAGTGGTAGCTAGAAGGAGAGAATGTTTAACTGCTTGGATAATTTGAATAAGAGGAGATAAAAAATGTCACCTGCTAGATGGGAACCTCTGGCAATCTTGGCAAGAAGGCAGTGTGGTGTGCAGAAAACTTATTTAGGTGTGAATCATGTAGGGGAGGTGAGGAAGTGGAGGCAGCATGTGTAGATGAATATTTCCAAATAGTTGGCAAGAAAATTGGGGAAGAGGTTAGAATTGAAGTGGTGTGTGTGTGTGTGTGTGTGTGTGTGTGTGTGTGTGTGTGTGTGTATTTGTGTTAAGGATCAGGGATTGTATATCAAGTTTATAAAGTGACATGAATAATCCACTGAGGGAGAAAATGATGGGGTAGGAAAGAGAAGGGCCAAAGCTTTTATGGAGATTAAAAAGATGATAATGTGTACCTGGTATTTCAGGGACTAATTGCAAGAAGTTAGGGTGCAAGTGACACACAGAAAAAGTCTGACAATCTGAATAGAATAAAGGACATGGGGACAAAGCAAAAATTCAGCTCTCAGAAAGCTTTCAGGCAATATCATTGTTCTAAACGAATGGAGTCCTCTTCTCTATAGACCATGTCACAGTCACGTGCTTTCAAATAGCTCTAGTCATTTGAGTGCTCTTGGTTTCAAGGATAATTATGTCTTGTTGGCCTTTCATTAGCTTTTTCAAATGGTGTCCTTGGCCCCTGTGCTCAATTCATTAGCTTGTGTTAATTAGAATTCCAGAAATATTCTTGAGATGCCATAACCTTCATTTTATAAATAAAATTACTGGCTGTATGTTTAAACACTGGATACTACACATAATTTATACATGTCTTCTCTGACGTGGCCTGTAACTAGATGAGTGCATTGGAAATTTTGACATTTTTGGCAAACCATTAATAACAAACAAGCTTTAGTTATAAAATCTTCAAATTAGAAAAACAGTATTTTTCACATGAACTTTAGTAGGGCTGAAATGAGTTGACAACAAAGAAGAATATGGGAAGTAATGATTACTGGGTTCATGACAGGATGAAAAAGTGAACATGGAACATGATGTAAATACCAGCTAATAATTTAGTCACACATACACACACACACACACACACATACACACACACTCACTCAATTACTCAATAGCAGAGCTTAAGTTGTGGTTGGCTCAGTTTACTATTGAGTTAATTGGTTTACTATGATACTCCATTTTCTGTGAACTAATATCTGCACTTGTCTTACTATTCTCTAATACAAATATATTTTGTAAATGTTCAACCTATGTCTAACATATAGTTATCAGTGATTTGTAATCTTTACTTGGAAATATATCTCTGGAACATGCTACTTTCCTGCTATAATCTAGCTTGGCTGACCTTTCTGTCAGATGTTTAGACAGATACCTTGCTTTCCTGTTCATTGTTTCCTTGATTCCAGACTCTTATTTCTTAGCTTTTATTTCCTTGGAAGACATTCTTTTATAGCTTCCTAAAAAAATGTGATCTGGTTATGGTTCTTTATCATTTAGGAAATAGCTTGGCATTGTTTTCTGAGAGAGGCCTCTAAACACTTTGTCTAAAAAGTCTCCTAACCCTAAGAATCCCTACCACAGTGCCTGTTTCTTTTGTTTTGTTTTGTTTTGTTTTGCCAGTTCTGGGGCTTGGACTCAGGGCCTGAGCACTGTCCCTGGCTTCTTTTTGTTCCACTTGAGCCACAGCGCCACTTCTGGCCTTTTCTATATATGTGGTGCTGAGGAATCGAACCCTTCATGTATATGAGGGAAGCACTCTTGCCACTAGGCCATATTCCCTACCAGTTTCTTTTATAACAATAATAAATTCTTTAATAATGAGATTATGACTTGATTACCAGCCCTCTGCCCCATTAGAAAATAAACCTGATGAAGACAGTGGCTTTGACCGATTATCCATTACATTCTTTGCTCTATTCTCCATTATATAACCAGTTCATTAATAAAAATAGTTTATACATATTTTCATCCTTAAATTTTAGCATGGTAAATGACTTTACACATTTAAATTCCATTTACATACAGTCAAAAGATAATGTTACATATACATGACATATTTACTATCTAAATTTTTGAGATGTTCTTAAAAGGGCTTTCTTTTTACCAAAAGTTGAAATGTATTCAGAAACAATTTTCTATGGTTGGGATCTTTTGCCTATAAGATATGAACATGTTACACACATGCTGTGTGTGACATATTTATTTCTCTTGTTTGTTCAGAGCTGTAGTAATCTTTTGCCAATCAAGCTGACAGGAGCAAGTTATATTATATCCACTTCAACTCGATTAATGACCCTCAAAGTTTGGATTTTATCTGCTGCAAAGAAGAGTTAAGAAGGGTGGTTGTGTCTTTCATCTTAATCTTAGCTACCCAAAATGCTGAGGTTTAAGGATCAAGGATTAAGCCAGGTTGGGCGGGTATGGGTGAGAAGATTCTACCCCCTTGGAAGTTAGCATTAAAGGATAGACAACAATAGAAAGGTTCTCTGTCTACAAATGAACTCATTTGTGGCAGAAAATATTTAAGAATGTTCCAATATGCCTTGAGTAAAGGGCCATGCATATATGTATAAATTGCATTATTTATAGGTATTTTAGTGTCCTTGACATTGCTGTATATACTGCTCATTGCAATACCCTGTGCATTATTTTAATGATTCAGGCAACCTGTAACAAAACTTGGAAGAAATGATAAATCATTAAAGCTTCAGTACATATATCACCACGGACAGACACAACTCATAAACAGAAACTTCAATAACCCTACCCTTGTTTGGTGGATGTACGTTCTTGTTTAAAGCAAATTCCATTTTAGTTAAATTTAATATTATGTCCAGGAATCAAATAGGTTAAGTAAAATGATTCTAGATTAAGATATTCATGTATTATCCGTAGCTGACAATAAATTGTTGGATTGAATAGAACATAAGTGATATGTTCAGAATATAATGAAATTGGAAAAATGTAAGAAGTCCTCATGTTTTGATCTATAATATAGCTTCTTTTCATTTTAAAATGGTAAATAGTTTCATTATGTGTTTGAAGAATCATGTCTCTGGCAAGTTAGAATTCTGAGTACAACATGTCAAAATGCTTGTAGCTGTTTGGTCTTCTATTGACTGATGTGAGTGTTATTTAGCAAGAGAGGGTGGGTCCTCACACAACAGCCCCAGTCAAGCCTTCAGGGCCACAAAGTATCTTCAGTTGTGATACTGAAAATTGAATGCCTTCAATTTTGTGGCCTCCCAGTTGTGGTTCTGTCCTAAAGCCTGTCTGGCCATCATACAATGTTTGCAATCAGCCAATGTAAGTAAGCTATTACTCCATAAGTAGTGGGCTTTAACAGGTTTGTTGAATTAGTTTCTAGAGATGAAGCCCTTGGATGGGTATTTGCCCACCTGCATTTTGTGTAGATTGTTCTCTCTCATTAGCACAAGAGGATTGGTTTTTGTTTTGGACAAATGAATGGTCAAATGAAATGTTTGAGTTGGAGGTCTCCTCTCCTCCCCTTCTGATGGCTGTCAGCTACCTGTAAATGCTTTCAAGGTACATTGTGAACTGGGTTTTTGGTTTCCACAGCCCTATTCTATGTCTCTGGGAAACTGACTGCCTTTTGGTGGTTGCCTGGTTTGTAATGTAAACTTATACACTGTGAAGCTCTGTCTGAAGCATGAAGTCCACCCACGTGCTCTGAAGATGATATGTCCTCCTTGCTGTTGGCTATCTGGTCTCTGGCTAGGTGCTTCACAGATCGTGTTCCTCTGCTCCCAAGCACCCAGACACTTGTCTCTCTGAAAACCTGGTGGCCTTGGGTGGATGGTTGTTTGCTAGTGAAATCTGATATTTGGGGCAGCTCTTTCAGAAGCAAGAGGTGAATCTCTGCTTTTCCCCAAGCCGTGGGAAGCTAAAGCCTGTCCTGCTATGGAAGGCACCAAATCCCCATATTGAGCTTTGATGTTGGCAGGAGACATGCATTTATCTCATTTGTCTCATGCTAGGTCTGGAGTTATAATTCAGCTGCTTCCTGGCTTACTTTGCAGAGGCAGATCCAGGCTCTTGGCTTCCTCAGTAGAGAATAGAGCTGGGATGGGAGCTATTTACCAGATTCCTATCTGTCCTGTGGCACATATCACATTATGATATATACATATATATATTCATGCATACATATATATACATATTTATCACAATGATTAGTATTCAATTGATATACACTAGTGAAAAATATAAGTAAAATTAACCATACATTCTCTAATGCTTTCAATCTGCTTTGTGACATCACATTGAAGTAATTCTACTTATCAGTGCTGTCATGTAGGGTTTGAGCTGACATTCATGTAGTATTTAATATGCAAAGTAAAACTCTACATAGATAATAATATTGGTTCTCTGTAAAAGATATTTATGATTGTTGTAATTATTATCTGAGACATTGAGTGATAATAAAATAATGTGTCATATGCATCTTTGTTAATTTTGAAGACCCTTTAACTTACAGAATTGTTCTGCATAAAATAAAATGTCATTATTTTTCTGGTTATTAATGTGGATGCCTACTTCAACCCATGGATGCCATTTTTTTAAAGAAAAAGTAGCAAAAATCATCAAGGAAGTTGTAGTGTGACGAAATGAAGAAAACCTATAAAATACTTTGGTCTACTTTGACACACTGAGCTTAGCTAAATTTATACTAAGAGTAGCTGCCAAATGTTCATTGCTCATAACTAGTAATCATTGCCACTACCATTATTTATTGAATAAAAATAAAAGAGAAATACTTGAATGACAATTCAGTGTAAAGATTTTTTAAAATGTAATACTTAATATTTTTTGTCTTGGAAAAGAATTTATTTTTCCTGATTGACAGTAACAATATGTATAACTACATCTATGTGCACACGCACACACACACTACATAACTCTATATTACTTTAAAAAAGTGATATATGCCTTTCTGTTTTTGTATTTCTGTTTTTGTATAGCCTTATTATATTCAGGTTCTCTTTACAAGAGATATTTACTATCTAGTGGAGATAGTAGGGTCTATGCAGAAAGGATTACGTTTTGCTCTTGCATGCACTTGACCTTTTGAGAACCTGTCATTTGGAAAGACTCTTAGCAATACTGACAGCCTGTTTTGTAAAACTTCTAGAAGATGTAGCAAATCATTGGCTCTAGTTAACCTCTGGTATTTCCTTTAATCATGCAGTGTTATTGCCTGCTGGTTGGAGGAAATTTATTTCTGCTTTGAACTCCTGATCTACCAGTCATACTTATATAGCAGTATTTAAAATGAGAAGAAAAATATCTATGATGTGTTCTGCTACATTTTAGATTTACTTTAACACTTTCTACACATATTTTGTGTAAACTGTGCTACTGAGATCAGGCTGAGACCAGGAGAATTGTAGTTGAGACCGGACTAGACAAAGAATAAATTCACTAGCACTACTTTTTGATCAAGGTTCTTGGGATGCTATGATCTGCAGGATTATGGTTCTAAGCTAGCATAGGAAGACATCTGTTAGAATGTGTCACAGTGGGAAAAACTCATCATGATAGAGCGTTCTCTGCATTCCAGATATGGTGGAAAAAGGTACACAGGAGGATCACGACCAGACACACACCAGAAAGGAAGAAGACCCTATCTCGAAAATAATCAGTGCAGAAAAGGGCTGGTATCGTGGACTAGTGGTTCAGCACTTGTCTAGTGAGTATGAAGCCTTGAGTTCAAAACCTCAGTACTGCCAAAAGAAAAAGAGGTTTGGAGAATTTCATCTATCTTTGTAAGCAATCTTCTTTTATGTCTTTATGGAGTTCTTTATTTTCTAATATTGACAATCATTTATGTGGCAAATTTATTATTTGTGAATGGCTCTCACCAACAAAAAGATTATGAAATATCATAAAACACAGAGGTAGCTTCCACACACCTTAATAAGATACAAAACAATAACAATGTGTCAAAAATTCCCTATATTATGCTTTCTTTTCTTGCTACTATGCTTCAGACTAACACTGGTCCTAAATTTGGGATTTTTGGTGGATAATTATGGTGTTTTCTAAAAACAATTTTACCACATGCAGATATATCCATAAATAATGTGTTGCCTACTTTTTACTTTGTGTGTGTGTGTGTGTGCGTGTGTGTGTGTGTGCGCGTGCGCACGCGCCAGTTTTCGGACTTGAATTCAGAGCCTAGGCACTGTCCCTGAGCTTTTGTGCTCAAGGCTGGCACTCTACCATTTGAGCCACAGCTCCACTTCTTTTTTTGGGTGGGGGAGGTGGCTCATTAGAGATAAGAGACTAATAAACTTTCTTACTTGGACTGGCTTCTAACCATGAACCTCAGATCTCAGTCTTCCAAGTAGCTAAGATTACAGGTGCGAGTCACTAGTAACTAGCCACTTTTGCTTACTTTTATAAATATATTAAACTATGTAAAAGTAATCATAAACATATCTAGAAATTACTTTTAAAATCATTGAAATAGTCAAGGCAATCCTTTAACAATTTAGAAAATTATATAAAAACATTCTTAAATGTTGAACCAATTTTTTACATTTTATTTGAACTTATTTGATTTAGGATGCAGGTATGTGTTATCAGATATATTATATTATTAGATTTGTTTTGCTTATATTTTGCTTAGAATTTTTATTTCAATTTTAATAGTTAGCTGAGTACCACTTTTTCTTCTTCAAGGGTTCTTATCTCTTCCCCAAACTGGTTTTATTAGCTTTCTTGCTAATTTTGTTTCTTGCTAACCTTGTTTTTCTCTTTTCTAGAACAGTTCATATTTATTAGGAACACAGAGTCCTTTTATTCATGGCAAATTACATTCTTGGACAAGTATTTAATTAGGAATGATTGTTTTGACTCTTATTTACTTTAATACCATATGAGGAATAACACTTCAGGTTTAGTATTTTACAATGTTCCTCAAAGACAGACTTACAGAGGCCTAAAATATTCAGTCAGGTTTTTATTTTGTCCTTTTGTAAGATTGTCCAAGCACCTTGTATAGACTTAGTGCAGTTGTGTTCAAGTTTATGTCGCTGGTTAATGAATGAATCATCCTGGGCATACTGGCACACATCTGTAGAGGCCTCGCAAGCAAGAACAAATACAACTGTGCCATCTTTATCTCTGAGGGTATGAGTTATACTTTATTAATCTTCATATGTGGAGCAGTTTGCCTTGCTCTGGTTATGCCATTCATATACTATTTATGCAGTAATTGTTTAATAAATAAAAATCTAAAGAAATACTTGCTTAGAAAAGCTTTCTAGAAAATACAGCCTGTGATTAAAAATGAAGGAATTTATTAGTAACACATGTTATTCTTCAATCACTAAATTATCTATTTTTATATTTCTGGTCTTCAATCACTGTCATTCTGATTATAAATAAAGAATATGAAAAAGGTGAGAAATTGAACCAGAGCAAGTAGAAATGTCCTTCGGAAGAAGCAGAAAAAAACCATTAAAGTTCAACTACAGTTGCATGAATAAATAATTCAGTAAACAAAAATGGGAAAAAGGAATGCTGATAAAATTTTGATATTCTTTCTTAACATACATTTTAAGTTGCCTTATTAAAAAGTTTCAGCCAGTGGAGAGATAAGCAAGAGCTGAGCCTAGTATTTGTTGTGGAACTTTAATTATATCTCAGAAATCAAGACTTGTTTTTATAATTAGTAGGGACCTATGAAGCATTTTTGAAATTCCTGGGGTGTTCACATCTTGTTATTTTCTGGTTTTGTCAGTGAAAAAGTTTGAAATTGTCTACTGTGAAGAAAATTGACCCTTTTGCTGTCAATCTTCTGAATTTTTGCTTCTGATTTTCAGATACACATACTCAGGTATACAATCCACTAATAAGGGACCCCATGAAAGTCCTCCTTGTATGTGATTTTAGGACATACATTCTACCCTAACTATATTTTTGTTATATGTTTTTAGGTGATAGGGCAGAATAGAAAGCCAATGAAACACACAAATATAAAATAAAATTCTACCCAACGTTCATATTTTAGTAGACCCTGAGGAATGTGGGAGGTACAAATGATAAAACTGTAGTTAATGATTCTTCATTGAAAAATAAAATTTATAATTAGTCCCAGGAGATTCCAGGAAAAATAATGACGAAGAGGTGAAAGGATGTTTTCCTGAATGCTAATCTTTACCAAAGGCTCCAGCTAAGAGAGAATACTTTAGAATGCCTAATAAACAGTAATACTATAATAAGTAATATTAATGCATCTAAATACTATTTATACCTTGGCTCATAATCTACATGTGCATTTCTCATTTCTTGATCAAGCTAACCATCCCATGGAAGCATGAGATTTTTTTTTTCTTTTCCTTTTTGGTACTGGAGATCGAACCCAGGATGTTGCATTTGCTAGGTAAGAGCTTTGCTACTGAGCTACATCCCAGACCAATAATTTAAGTAGATGAATAGCAGTCACATTTTGCATATGACTCTTGATGGGGAGATGTGTGTCCAGTCATTTTCCTGTGATCTTGAGGACAGGCAATGTCTATGTCAGGGGAGCCACACCAGTGACAAACTATCTCTAAATAATTTTACGTATTACGGGAGCCTGAGAGACTCTTCATTTTTTTAATGGAAAGTACATATATATGTATGTAAATAAAGGATCTATTAACTAAGGATGATCATGCTTTGGAGTCAGAAGTTTGAGTTTCTAATCTTAACTTATTCTTTAAATGATCAAACCAGTTGATTCAATTCTTTCTTATTCCATCATCTATAAAATAAGGAGTTTGGTTAAGATCAAGGGATTCTCACCTAGGAGTGCACTGCTCCTCTGGAGGTATGGGAAGAATTATAAATTAGAAGTGTGTGTGTGTGTGTGTGTGTGTGTGTGTGTATACGAGCGTGCCAGCGTGCTAGTCTTGGGGCTTGAACTCCCTGAGCTTTTGTGCTCAAATCCAGTTTTCTACCATTTGAGACAGACCTCCACTTCTGGCTTTTTTTTTTTTTTGAGAAGTTAATTGGAGATGAGTCTTACGGGCTTTTCAATTAGCTCTGACTTTAAGCCATTCATGGTCCTAACATCTCAGCCTCCTGAGTAGCTAGGATTACAGAGATGACCTGTTACCCAAGATACCTGGCTTAGGTGGTTGACTTTCTGTTGTTATTCAATGAATTTCCACTTCAGTTCTCTAAGGAAAACAAGTCAGCCTTCATAGAAACTACTCTAGTAGAAACTCAAAACTATTTTCAACACCATGAACCTTTATTTGTGCTTGCCAGGCAAAGTGCTTATCCCAAATCAAGTTCCTGACATATATTCTCAATGTATCATGCACAATTTTCCTGAAGAGGCAGGAAGATTTTTAGAAGTGAGGCATGCAGCATAAAGTGAGACATTTTCTTCACTTGAAGGATGATTTGTTGGAGTTCACAAGGTTTCATGGTGTTTGAATTTGGAATGTTCCCTGTGCTTTTATCCTCTCCGAAGTCCATCAGATAGAAATGATAAAGGCCCTCCAGCATTGTCCTAACTTGGTAGACTGTTCTCGGAGAAATTTGGTCGCTAATGAGTGCCTCCTGACTTTGGAGGAGAAAAAGTAATAGGGGTAAGTCAAAACGCTAGCTTTTCAGTGCCTCGCCCTAGGCTACTGAATACCAACCTGACCCTCAACCTGACCCTCAACCTGACCCTCCTCTTGGGTCCATGTAACGCGGCACAGAAGCTGCCATTGGACCTGTGAGTCGGGATAATATCTTAAAATGACTGGTTGGGATGGAATACCAAACATCTAAATGGGAGAGAAAATTAAAAAAAAAAAGTCAGCACCACACTAGGTTTTGTGTACTATGGATACTAAGAACGATAGTCTTCATAGATTTCATTTTTAAGGTAATTTACAACATTAAGAAAATGCATTTTGTACGAGGGACAAGGTAACAAACAGTACAAGTCATGTATCCAATGCCTAACGTATGAAACTGTAACCTCTCTGTACATCAGTTTGATAATAAAAATTTGGAAAAAAAAAGAAAATACATTTTTCCCTTTTTACATAGAAATACATTTATTTATTTATTTATTTTTAATATAGGTATTTGCATTGTTACTGTAAAGGTGATATACAGAGGGGTTGCAATTACATAAGTAAGGTAGTGAGTGTATTTCTTTTTGAACAGTGTCATGCCCCCCCTTGCTCTCTCCTAGTTTTTCCCTCCTCTCCCCATTCACAAGCTGTATAGTTCATTTTCTACCTAGTGTCTAGTGAGTCCACTGCTGCATTTGTTCATCCTTTATCCCATACTTTATGTGTCCCCATTTACTCTTCCCCAAACAAATAAAATTAGAAACAAACAAAAGGTGAAGAAAACAAAAACAGCAGAAGCAACAACACAAAACTTCATTTCCATTTCTTGGAGTGCATTTAGATAAATGCTTTATATGATCATATGCACATAGCCATTGAGCCTTTGTGACCTTCTCCTAAGAATATCCTTCACTGGTCTCGTTGTGTGAATGTCTAGAGATCTATAAAATTTATCATGTCCTAGTATATTTTTTGTATTTTACTGTCCAGGGTGTTTACTTGTATATTTACAGCCACATTCTAGCTTCCACAAATGAGGGAAACCATGCAGCCTATGTTCCTTTGGGTTTAGCTTACTTCACTTAATATAATTTTTTCCAAGTCTTTCCATTTCCTTATAAATAGTACAATATCAATCTGAAAAGTTTCTGCATGGCAAATCACATAGCTAACAAGATAATTAGAAAGCCTATAGAATGGGGAAAGATTTTACCAGCTATGCATCAGATAAGAGCCTCGTATCTAAAATATTCTTAGAGAACAAAAAATTAAGTCCCCCCAATAAACCCTCAAGAAAACAATAACCCAATTAATAAATAGGCTAAGGACTTAAAGAGAGACTTCTCAGAGGAAGAAGTATGAATGACCAATAGACACATGAAGAAATGTTCAACATTTCTGGCCATAAAAGAAATGTAAATCAAAAACAGCATTGAGATTCTACCTCACCCCAGTTAGAATGGCCATTGTTAAAAAACAACCAAAAACCAAAAAACAAACTAACAATAACAGCCGGACAGCAGTGGCTCATGCCTGTAATCCTAGCTATTCAGGAGACTGAGATCTGAAGACCGTGGTTCAATTCCAGTCTGAGCAGGAAACTCTGTGAGACTCTCATCTCCAATAAACTACTCAAAAAATCTGGAAGTAGCCCTGGGATCAAGTGGTAGAGCACTTGCCTTGAGCAAAAGCAGCTCAGGGACAGCACCTGTAGGCCCAGAGTTTAAGCCCCAGGACTGGCAAAAAACAAACAACAACAACAACAAACTGTCAATAACATACTGGTGGGGATGTGGTCAAAGGGAACACTACTACACTGTTGGTGAGAATATAAACTTGTTCAATCATTCTGGAAAGCACTATGGAGGTTTCTCAACAGACTAAACATAGAGCTTCCCCTATGACCCATCAATTCCACTCCTAGGCATTTATCCAATAGACCACAAACAAGGCTACATTAAAGCTACCGGCACAACCATGTTCACTGCAGCATTGTTCACCACAGCTAAGATATGTAATCAACCCAGATACCTCTCAGTGTATGAATGGAGCAAAAAAATGTGGTATATATACACAGTGGAATTCTATTCCTATGTGGGAAAAAAAAGATATGTTTCTTTTAATGTTTAGAAGTATTTCTTGCAGAGGTTAGAATGTATGTATATTTTTAAAATAGGTTAAAGGCAAATTATACTTGGTGAGTGAGATGAAGACAATGGTTTCAGCTTTGTGTGTGATTTTAACTGTACCCATGTTCAGCCTCATGTATACTGCTCTCTCCACAGTGCAAAATAAATATGGCAGTCATGGAAAAATTATCAAGCACTGAAAATCAGGACTTGAAAAAGTATCTTAAACTTTTCTTCATGTATTGAGAGAAGCTCTATAAAATATGTCTCTCTTCCCATCAGAAAAGCTGACTCACTTCATTTGAGGATATCCAGAGGCATCCAGACACAGTTTGTTACTCCGTAGTTAGTGTGAATGTGTGAGAGTGAATATGTTGCTCATTGTGTAGCCTGTGTATATTTGCTGTGATTTTTGTCACCAATTTTTCTTATATTAGAATGTGAACAATTGCTTTAGTTTGAATGTCTGTCCCCAAATTCATGCACCTTCCCAATAAAGCATTGTTGGAGATAGAGAGAGCCTTTTGAGAAGTATTTAAGGCATGAGGACTCCACTTTCACAAACGGCTAATGCCACTTACAAAAAAAGAAAAAAGGCCTGGAGGTGTAAATTCTTCCTTTTGCCCTTCTGCTTTCCACCATGTAAAACACAGCAAGAAGATAAACATTAGATGCTGGTGTCTTGATTTTGGCCCTGTTAGAGGGCAGTATAAGAATAACTTTTTGTTCAGAAACTCTGTGATATTTTGACATAGCAGCATGAAATGTACTAACACAGCACTGCTAAGGCGGAATGTATTTTGAAGGTTTTGAAATTTTATTTATTGATGTCTCTCCACATGGTCATGTATGTGCTGGATAGATGTGAATGTACCATTAAATTGTTCAGAGGTTGATGAAAAATTATGCCCTTTCCTTTTGTCTTTCTTCCCTAGGGTTTTACCCCCGATGTCACTGCTACTGATTTTGGTACCAGGGGTATTGTGTATATGTTTATTGGAAGTAGGGAAGGGAAGGGGAACATCAAAATGGGGAAACAAAGGGTAAAAGGCAAACCAGTGCAACAGTAATACTTACAAAACTATATGTTGTAAACCAACTGTACAACTCATGGGGGGAGGGGCCGGGGAAGCGAGGAAGGAGGTAACAAATTCGATAAGAAATGTACTCACTGACTTATGTATGAAACTGTAACCCCTCTGTACATCACTTTGACAATAAATAAATAAAACAAAAATATGTACAGAGGTAGAAGCTGAGAGTATAGCTCAGCGGGATAGCACTTGCCTAATTATGTTTGAGGCCTTGTGTCTGATCTTGGGCGATGTAAAGTAAAAATAATAAAATTAAAGTAAGATGAAATTTTAAAAAATAAATTAAAATTTCAGAGTTAGAATTCATAACTCTGCCTTTAGTCTTGTCTATCTATCTTAGGAGCTTGTCTGTAGAGCCAAAAAGTCAAGCTAAACCATTTTAAATGTTTTTGGGGGTCGAAATAAGTGAAGGTAGAAAGAAGTGAAATAAGCTCCATAAAGTTCACTGATTTCCTGGGCCCCGCAGTTATTGAGATAGGAAAGAAGAGCTGTCGGCGCCATCTGGTGGTCAAGTTGTCTCCCAGTTCCAGGGTCTGTCAACCACATCCAGAGGGCCTCTGCTATGGGCTGCTAAAGAGTAGAGTATGGAGATGGGTCATTTTAAACTTTTTTTGTGAGGTACTGCCATCCCATTTCACCCCTAAAACCTAATGATGTCCTGTGTGAAAAATTCCCTGCTTCTACTCTCTCAGGCCCATCCCTTGCCCCCTTCTATGAGCTTTCCCTCTCATCTACGGTCCTTTGCCCTACTGTTACTAAGATCTTGCTTTCCTTCCTTTCTGTCTTTTCTTCATTTTCTACTCTAAAACCTCCTGCACTGAGACACAAGAACAGTAGTAGCTCATGGCCAGGCATGTATTGTATATTCTGAATGTCCATCACGATATTGACTCCAAGCCTTTCAACAGATGGGGATAATAGTATTCATAATGACTTTAAGAGAAATACTGTGAATTTGATCTTTAGACCACAAAAACTTGCAAAATCCAAACTTAGTAACAGCTGAGGCCATTTGGATAGAGAGAAATTGCTGGTTGTACTTTCACCCACTCAGACGTTATATGTGCATTAGCCGGTGGGATTTGCTCATCCTCTAAGCATGTGGTTTAGAAGAATGATTGTGAAGGATGTGTGTTTAATATATGAGAAAAATGGTTTCACTTCTTACAAAGAATTCCATTCGTAAGATCAAAGGAAATAAATTAATTGGTTTTTAATCTGACATGCAAAAATTATACCAGATAAATTCTGACTATGCATAAAACACACAGACTGTTCTCAGAATTTTGTGCTTAACTCTAAAGAAAAGTGTTTGATCAAGGGGTATAATGTTATAATAGATAGGGAAAATATATTCTGGCATTCTTTGTTATAGCAAGCTAAATGTAATTAATGGCAATGTACTTATATATTTATATTTCAGGAACTAGAAGAGAAAAAATTGAGTGTTCTCATTATAAAGAAACAATAAAAGATTTTAGGCAATGGAAAAGCTAATTACTATGGTTTCTTCTCTATTCAGTATATGTATGAATCAAATATCATCCTGTAACTCATAAATAGGTACAATAAGATGTGTCAGTACAAAAATGCTTTAATTTTCTTGCTCTTTCCTATTAGCATTCTTTCTTTTTCATTCATGTTCTGTTAAAGCCCAGATTTGAACAGTTCTCACTGAGTGGGTTGCAGTTCTGAGTGGATGCTACGCTACTCTATGGTGCCCATCTAAATCCTTTGTGCTAATTTGTTCCCAGTTTCTTGACTTCTCAGAGGGAACAGCTATGTTAATGAACACTGGAGATTTTGTATGACCTTCAGGTGAGTTTTATTTGCCCTCAACATTACTTAGAAATGCATTCAGCATTTAACAATCAAAAGAGTTCTTAATAAAGCCCTGATTTCTTTTTTCTTTTCTTTTTTTTAAAGAGTATGTTGGTAAGGTATATTGACTTGTTTATTCTAGGTACATTCCATCAATTGACCACAGCCTCCCTCCACCATGTTATGTTTCTAATAACCTAGAGACTAACAGAGCACTTCAGTATGGAGTAGCCTAGAAACTAACTGAACACTTCAGTATGGAGTGGAGAGAGCCTGCTGCTGGGTATTGGGATTGTTATTCTCAACTCCCTCCACTATACCTGTTGTTACCGTACAGATAGGAAGTCTGAAATCTCTTCTGGAAAGAAGTAGTTGGTGGTTTGGGCCATTGTAATTTTTCTCCTAAGAAAGCTTTTTGGATGTACTATTTCTTCTTCAGATAATAGAATAAAGCTACCTTATTAAGAGAAAAAGAAATCAACTTTCAGAAAAATAATTTGATGTTGCTCTGTATATCAGTGAAGCAAGATCATGTCCCTATAAACCATTTGAGACAACTAAAGACAGCCATGTGAGATATTTTCAAAGCTTAAAATGTGACTGTAATCATTAGGCTGTACAATTTTTGGAATAATATTACCCTGCTTTTAGAAAAAGAAAATGCTAAAAATATTAGTCATAAAATTGTTTTTGATTTTCCTGGAACAGAGAACTGTCAAATGTCTTTGAACCTTGACATTTCCTTTATGTTCTGTGGCACACTATAATTTAACCTGTTGTCATGCTTAAGGTTATTCCAACAGAGCATGTGTGTGTGTGCAAACAATAGATCAACTGGAAATCTGAGGTTTGGTTGGTTCATAATTACTATTATTTCATGACTCCTCTAAGATGCCTGATGAGTTTCTTGACTTGTTTCAAAGTTTGAGATTGAATGAACAGCCTGGTTAAATACAACACACAGTGTCAAAAGCATTAGGAAAACAGATTCAGCAACTATTGAATGAACAGGTTTATAGATAATTTACCTGTGTCCATATGTAAGCTCAACTACTAAAATCAGATTCAGTTGAACTTACCAAAGTCTTAAGAAAGAAAACTAAACTTTGCTTCCTAGGTATTTGTGAGTAAAACAGAAACTTTCTAGTTTTATTTTTGAAATGATTATGTCAAAATGCTATGGCTACTAGGGCAAATTGGTGCACATGTGCACACTCCAGCTACCTCTCTATCAAGACACCTTCATCCATCGTGACAGAATCTGACTGCAACGTTCCATGTACTTTGCAAGACTGAGCCAGGTGGAGCTGGATGTAAAGAGCATCAAGTATAAACAGCAGCAGAGTAAACTGCACATCATCACCAAGGGACAACTTTATATGTGACTTGAGAACTGTGAATATTAAACATGCAAATTTCTCCTGATCCTTCTTAAACATATTGTGCAAAATAATCAAAATGTTAGGCAGAAATATGAATTACTTTTTCTAATTTAAAGATTCACTTGAACACTGACTAAACTGGCTCAATCCTTATTTTTCTCCCCTGAATACTACTCTCATATTAGATGTTGCCAGGTGTCAAATGATGCTCGTGAAAATCTATCATCCTTTTTTGAGACTTTGGAAAAGACAAACTGAAACAACAAGGTAAAAATAGTTATGTGAGAAGATAATTACAGAAAAATAAATATAAATGAAAGGCACCTGTGGCTACAAATAACTATCCATTAGCAATCAATTAATAGCTATCAATGAGTAGCTATCAATTAGAAAGGCTCTTGTTCTATTGTATAACATTTTATCCATGATTTTTTGTAAACTCCTTTTAAATAAATTCAGGAAAGAAGGAAACTTTTATGTAGTGCCTCCTAGGTTATACTGTTAAATTTTATCATGAAAACAACTCTGAAACATAGGTCTATCTTTTGAGTTTTAAATAACTATTCCTACTGAACTTCCAGTGGCCAGGTTTGCCCACTCTGGAGGTAGAGCTGCTGTGAACACTGGAACAGGCGTTTGCACTGAGTATGCGCTGGAAGGTAAAGCAAGTGAGAGATGTGGTCCTTGCTATCAAAAAGGTGAAGATTTGTGATGAGCCAGTTTGTCTCATCCTGTGCACACATGCCCTCCAGCTGTCCTTGACACAGGGATTAATTATGTACTCCGGATTCACTAGAGAAGAAAGGACTTCCGTATCTCTATATTCTGAGAAATCTTACAAATCATGGACTTACAGAAACATGGCCCTCCATGGAAAGTTAAGAAACATTAACATATAAAAAGAGGAACCTTTGGAAGCTTCAATTCTGTTCTGGCATGTATAGACTCACTAAAGATACTTTGTTCTTAGAAATCCTATGCATAGATATTTCTTGTTCTCATGTTTCACTGTAAATATATCCTTTGGTCATGACATCCCTATGACTGGGAGAAATGCACTGATAGGCCAATTGTTTTTACCCCTCAGCTATGTGTCTCGCTGTCTAGTTTCAGATTCTTTCTTTCTCACAACCTAGTTCAATAATGCTTAGCAATTCCTGGGTTAATAATGTCAGTCAAGGCTGATTTGTCAACCCGGAGAGAGTGACAGGAAGACGAATAGATATGTGATTTGGTGTGACTGGATGTGGAAAGAACTTTAAACTCAATGGATGCCCTGGTTACAGGGCATCCTATCTCCCAGCCTTATTCATTTCTTTGGTCCTACTTTTTTCCCTATCTTTCATCATTTTTCTTGGGCAGGAGAAGAATCTATTATCTGTATCTTGGGTAGGAGAAGCATCTGTTATCTATATGTATGAGGGGGTGCTTTTTCATATAAAGTCTCTGTTTTTTAATAGTGAAAAAGTACAAACATGTTCTTTGGGTGTGCATTCTGAGTGTAAGTGTGGAGAAAATCACAATGCCTGTCATGGAAAGGCAGTCTCCACTGAGTTGCTGCTAGTGAGTCTTTTCAAGAATAATGTGTAAAAGCTGGAAACTGACTGTCAGTGATCTGTTCTGCTTGGCTATCGCATGGAGTGATTAATATTTAAAATCTACTTTCCTTCTCTTCTGCTTAATCTGGAGACATTTGGCCCAAAGGAAAATGAGGCGAAAACAAAATTGTGATTTAGATCTCTCAGGATAAAGAAGCATATTTTTTTTTAAGAATGGCAAGAAAAGCCAGCCACTGGTAGGTCTGAATTTATTTCCTAATATCTGCAACACAATCTTATACTTGTACTTGGTAAATTCTTTTACTTTCTATTTTGTGAACTAAGAAAGAAGAAGTAATATTCAGTCACTTAGTACCAACCTCAATGCTTAAGGACTAGAAGAAGGGAAATTATTGCAATTCTCTGTTAGGAACTGATTTTTTTTTTTTTGAAGGATTACAGCATCCACACCAAAAAGTAAAAAAACAAAACAAAACAAAACAAAAACCCTCTCAAATATATCTCAGAGTATCTGTCCTCCAGTTATGTGGTCTGGCTAGAGGCATAATTCCCATCTTTGTTTTTAATGAACAGTCATAGTTTACTTAGGAATGAGCCCATGAAGAGAAATGTATACAATGTGAAAGCTTGTAGTAAAGTCGTATCTGACCACCTATATATGCTATATGTAATAACATGTGCTATCAAGTATTTATAGTTCTGCTATGGGAAGATGAGTAATAATGACTGAAAGTTTGTAGGACTCCCAAATTTGTATATTGGAACCCTAACCCCCTATGCTAGGGTATGAGGAGGCAAGGAATGTGGGAGGTAGAGTTAGATGAAGATAGGATCCTGTGATAGATGAGTGCACTTATGGGAGAATAAGAATTCATTTTCTCTCTCACCAGGTAAGGACACAGTAAGAAAGTGGCTGTCTGCAAGAGAACATGAGGGTCTTTGTCAAGAAATGAATCTATTTGGTCTTAGACTTGTAACTTACAGGAAGTAGGTGAAATAAATTCTTGTGGCTTAAACACAGAGTATTAAAAAGAGCCTGTATGTTGTCTCAATTTAATTGTGAATGTAAAAGAGTGTGCATACTATTCTGGAAATAACAATGTGCTATTTATTCCAAACTAGAGCAATGTATTTTATTTATTCACAGCTCATGTGGATGGAAACATGAAAACAAATCCCTGGAATTGAAAACTAGAAATTAATCTTTTAAATCAATTGACTGTAGGGTATTGAAATAGCATATTTATGTGAAAACCTCAAGATTTTTCAAAATAAAAAAGTAAAGTATTTCTCAAGTTGACCTCAAATTCAGTTTCATGTAGTCAGTGACATTTCCTTCCAAGTGTAAAAAAAATGAAATATCTTCTCAAACCTCTAGACAGAGCATCAAATTTTAATTCAGCTTCTGTATCTCTGCCTAGGGGACTACAAGTTGTGACTGTGTGTGTGTGTGTGTGTGTGTGTGTGTGTGTGTGTGTGTGTGTGTGTGTGTGTGTAGTTTCTGCAGCAATCAACTTGAAGGCTGCATTTTTGACAGGTTGGCTGATTCTCTGAGGATCACTTTATTTTAACTGTTGATGAGCCAGACACTGACTTCAGGTATACATGAGTATGTAGCTTTCAAATATTTAGTTGAATTCAAGAACCCAAGTAGACATCTTTTCTTAAACTCCAAACAAAAAAAATGACTCCTAAATAAAATAAATAACCAGACATTGTACAAAGTTATAATGTCTCAAGCATAGTGTGACAGCAGAATGGCTGTGACACACTGTGAACTATTGTGACACGCTGTGAACATTGTGAGACACTACTGTATTATGAAACACAATCCTCTTGTACATTGTATCTTGTCAACTTTTTGCTTACTTGCCTTGTACAGTGTTAATTTTTGTGTTTTATGTCATCAACATTTTCTTCCTGAATGAACTGCTTGTATTGGTTTTAAAATACTGTATTTCTTTCACTGAGAAAACTCTAATCTTCCTTGGCCTGAGCTATTAAGTCATTTCTCTGTTTTCCTTGATAGAAAATCTCATTAAAGTAGCTATCTAGATTCATTGCCTCCGCTTCCTCATTTCCTTTTCTTTCTTTATCCTATTCCTATCAGACTTGAATCTCTGTCATCCCACTGAACTTTTTATGTTATTGTCACAAATAACATCTATCACCAAATCCATTTTAAGTCCTTATTTACATGGCCATTTATTCTAACTAGTTAGACATAAACATTCTTCCCAGGGAAAATTCCTAATGAATGCAAAAGAACTTATATCTGGTAACACAATGGATATAGCCTCACTAACCAGTACAAAGCATATTTGCTTACAATTGTATACATATTTGGCAAAGGTTCAGAGAAAAACTTTTTAGATATGCACTTTTCACTAGAAATAGTTATCAAGGAAGCAATTTGTAGGTTGATATTTAAGGTCGGTATTAAGAATACTGTTGTAATCTGGCCAGAGAAAAATTCTGCCCTTGCAAATAAGGGGAAAGAAACAAAATTCTCTGTAGCTATCTCATTCTAAATACAGAGATAAAGAGCACTGCTCTTGTGCATGTAAATTCATGAATTATTTTCCCGCTGCTATTTGTGAGTGCCTTTAAGGCATAGCATATGTCTTATTTGTCAATTTTTCACAGGCATCTTGGTTCTCAGTAGATGCTGAAAGCATGTTTATAATGCCTTATTTATTGGATGGCTGTTCCATGTCGTTGGTTAAGGATGAAGCACAAGGAAGGATAAATGTATAAATTGGTGACTGCTAGTAAGGTAACCGACGTGTCATGTGTCTTTAGATAAAAAACTGATAAGTTTGGTTTGGGATAAGCATTTCACTCTTGTTTCCCCCCCCCCCCCCCATAGTAATACAGGCAGGGTCTCACACTAATTGCCAATTCTGAATTTTGCATCTAGCTGTCAGGAAATTTCTGAAAATATAAATTTGAAAAGCTCCTTGAAAGTCTGCTTTAAATAAATAAATAAATAAATAAATAAATATCTATATACATAGTCACTGAGAGCTTGAGCTTGGAGTTTGTTTTTTGGACATAAAGTAATAGTTGTAGTGGTATTTGCTATGATATGAATCATTGTGCTATAGAAAAAGGTTTGAAAAATTGTTGGATGAGACTAAGTAATACCGAGTTGTTATATAACTTTGTGCCTTACAGTGAATTGTTTAATTGTATTTGTACATATAATGTAATGCTTACACTAATATGAAAATACACTACTGCCTTAAAAAATTTCCAGATAGATCATGAAAATCAGACAGGAAGTCCTCTCTCTCTCTCGTCTCTCTCTGTCTCTGTCTCTCTGTATCTCTCTCTGTCTCTGTCTCTCTGTCTATCTCTGTCTTTTGAGGTATTTGAGTTTGAACTAGGACTTATACTCTAGTACTTGAGTTGTGCCTTCAGCCCTGTGTTTGCTGGTTATTTTGTAGACAGTCTTACAGATTTTTCTGCCTGGCTGGCTTTGAACCAAAATCTTCCAGATTTCAGCTTCTTCAGTAAATAGAACTACAGGTTTAAATCACTAGAACCTTGTGTAGTCTTTCCTTCTTGACATTAACAATTTTTATGTTCTACTTGTAGAGGTGGGAATGACCTATAGGTGTTAATCAAATTAGCTGATAGTGTCATTCAAATTCTCTATATTTGTACTAAAATTATTTTGGTTTTGATTCTTAAGAGATGAGGTATGATTATATTGCCCAAGCTGATTCCGAAGTCTTGAGCTTATATAATTCTCCTGTCACAACCTCCCTGGACTTACTGAGGTATAATGGACAAATAAAAATCATGTGTATTACACTCTGTGTGTAGTGAGGACTCTTAACTACCTTATTAGTAAATTTCAAGTAAACAATATAGCTTATTAACAACAATTATTAACTACTGACACCATGTATATTATTTCCTTATTGTTTTTGATATATTTAAAATCTATTAATTGAGGTAATTATTGGACTCACTAATTGTAATTGTTAACTTAGTTATTAGTTTTGTCATTTTTTGCTTTACATATGTTAACTTACAGCTGCCATTTCTTGCCACATTGACTGTCATTGTTAAGATCTTTTTTAAATCAGAATTTGAAGTCTATTTTTATATTAATATAGTTATAAATGCTTTCATGTTTACTGTTTGTTTTCTGTTACATTAGTCCAATTTGTAGCTTCTAATGTAAAGGTTACTTCCTGAGGACAACATATGTAGGTATTGCTTTCAAGTTCATCATCCAGTGTATTTTTATATTTATGTTCTACTTATCTCATGTCTTTTTAATTTTACCATTTCCTTTTCTTCCCTTTCCAAGTGTTAGACAGATACTTTTAGTGCATCATTTTAATGTTTTATTATCTTTAGTTACAACTTCATGCACTTTTTCAATAATTGTTTTAGAGATCAAGACATATATCTTTGCAAAATGACTCCAAGTTACTATTCTTCTAATAAACATGCATGCATGCATGCACACACATTCACGGAAGTCTTTCTTTGTTTATAAAAAACTTCATAAATATCTAGCAAGACTGGAAGCAGCTTGAAAAAATTATACTCTAAAGAGATAAATGCTTCCTTAGTGTATAAATGGTGTTAAAGACTTTTGTAGTTGTCTTTATAGCTATGAACACATATTTTCAGTAATTATACACACATAGATATAAAGGCAATATTGATCTACAAGTTATTCTTTGAACAATACTGTCAAATCATTTCAACAAGTATTGGTGGCATGAAGCATTATTCTCATTTTATTTAGAACAAAAGAGTAACAAAACATAGTATTTGTCCTTATATAACTTCTCATTTAAATGTATTTGTATAGAAAAAATGTAGTAAGTATTATGACAAGGAAGTACAATGAAGCATTGTGTGCTCAAAAGAAGTAGGAGAAAATTTGCTTGAGAGTTCAGCAATTGTTGATGATGATGGATTTTGAATAGCTGGGCTATGATGGATACACCGGTAGAAGTCTTGTGGATGAAGATGGAGAAATCTGACATTTCAGGCAGAGTAAGCTATCTGGGAAAAGCCAGGGAAGAAAAAAGAAGCAGAGAAAAATGTGAACAAACTCGACTCACTAAATGTTTATGGAGTGCATGAATTTTTAGTAAAGCAAGTGATAATAAAGCCATTTAAAATAACTCTATAGTAAATAATCCACAGTGGTAGATCTCTCTACTGCCTGCACAACTCCTTTCCTGATAACTGCCTTGAATCCTTGCAGATTGAGTTTTATTTGTTTTGTGGGGAGCCTTCAACCAGACTTAAGCACCATCACTATTTGCTTGCTTTTATCATGGCACTGACATAAGAAACAATGATTAAATTGTGATAAAACTCAATGGTAAGTTTTGTTTGGCTTACATTTGCTTTAGATTGCACATGAGCTCAGTAGACTCTGGTTGACAAAAGCAAACACACAGATCATAGAGTTGACAATTTTCTCTCTTGCCTCTTTTGTTGTTGTTTTTCTTGCCATCTTAACAACACACATCGTAATTTTTTGTTGAACGCTGCCAAACAAAATTCCCATATGTCATATTTGACACATTTCACAATTGTGTGCTTATACATTTCTACATCCCTTCATGATGACCTGGCACAATCTCTACAAAACTAAGTAGAAGAATCACTCTAGCCTAATCTCAACAAGCTACATTATCAGAAGTATTCCTCAGACTCTTTTAAAGGGCTATTCTTCCTATTCTGAGCTTCTGTGACAATTTTCCTGTGCAACTTCTATGGTGTTTTCTAATGGTTAGACTCTATTTAGCAATCGAATCATTTCATATATTTTGTATTTGAAGGGAGTGTGAGGTACCTACAGATGGACACACATTTAAAATGCATTTAGTGGCTTTTTTAGAAAAATAATTTACCAGGCACTCTGCTTGAACTCCACTAATCAATAAATATATAGTAAACAAATGGTTCACTAGGCACTTGCTGTGCAGGGGCGTACAGAGAGACTCAGAGTAGGTGAAAATGTAATTTGGAGGCAGAACAATAAAAAGGCACAAGTCAGAAATATGTTCTCTGGCAAATTATAGAATTTCACAAAGCCATTTGAAACCTTGCTTTGTTTATTAAAACCTACACAACATCTAGCAAGCCTCAAAGCAGTTTGAGGGAGAAAAATGATACCCTAGAAGAAATAAACGTTTTCTCAGTATGGGTCATGTTTTAAAGAGTTTTTTAGTTTCCTTTGCAATTACAAATGTCTTTTCAGTAATTACATAGTGACTAATTTTATATTAAGGCTAACAGCTTAACTTTCAATGCATTTCATTCTACAGACCAAGTAAAGACTAGGAAAGTTTGAGTGGAAAACTAAGCATGAGTTACAACAATAAAAAAAAAAAAGAAATCTACAGGGAATTCTTTTCTCTGGCTAAACAAATAATTAGGATTTCAATGACATCCATTGTCTTATTTTGTATTAAAGCAGTCTCTTAGATAAGAACTTTCTTTTATCTCCCCTTTGATTGTCTTAGAACTTCATGCTAAGACAGCAGACAGCAGCTCTTACACACACACACACACACACACACACACACACACACACACACACACACACTCCATACAGACACATAAACACTCCTCTGGCAAAGCAGAATACCCCTGACCACCTTAAGGCAGCACTTCTGAATAGGCATTATTTTCAGAGCAAAGAAAATTCACCATAAGTTTTTGAAATAATAAGTATTTCTTTTAAAAGTATTTAAGTGGAATGTTTTGAGGAATACTGTTTTTACTTTGCACATATGTTTCACCTACAGTGCTTGCTTCTTGTTCTAAGGTATGTAACTCTGCTCATCATCCCAGATAATTGTTCTAACACAGGAGACCAGGCTACTCATAGGAGGAATAATCAAGGCTGTTGAGAGTGATCAATTGGGGATCAATGGGCTTTGATGGTCCATATTAATATTTTTATCCCTAATTGAGGAATGGTGGTATCTCAGCTGTCTGCACTTGCTGACTTTAGTTCTTTTCTAGGACAGTGCAAAACACTCTGTAAAGTATTGAAATCATGGTAAGGACAGCAGATACCTTTCTGTTTCCTTGTTCTCTTGTCTAATATTTTTTTTTTGTTTCTTTGCAAGCATTCTCTTTCTCACTGGCGAGCTTTTCTCTTTCTATCATCCCTCTCAAAAAAATGAAAGAAATGTCCTGAATCAGGTAGCTACTGTTTTCTTTTTATTTTGATTGCCCATGTTTGCTCGTCTCTTAAACTCACTTTTAAAATGCAGGTGAAATTTTCTCTAAGCTTTTCCATGTTGACAAAATAGCGATGCCAGCAGCATGTCAATCTTTTATCCATGTGACAACCTCAATTTCTTAGAAAGTGAACTACAAAATGAAACAACTGTCTCTTCTCTGCAAGAGGAGCCCACCAAACACACAGGAAAAATTCCAGAAAGAATTTTGTACTGTGCATATGCCTTTTTATAGAATATAAGTCCCCAATGAGAAACTTGCATAAAGTAGTTGTTCAATGAATGTTTGTTAAATGCATGAATAAAAAATGAGAGAATGGAAATGAGTTCTGCTGGACACACATAATGGTAATTCATAATTTATAACAATTGAGGATTCTACCTAGCACTGGCATCTTTCAGACTGTGTCCTTACTATGTTAGTTTAGATTTGGTTAACACTGGTTTGGAGATAAAACTTGCTCTAAACATGTGGCCAATTGAGAATCTGACTCCAAGTAAAAAGTGAGACTGTGATTTTTGGATCTGATTTTTACAATCTTAAAAAAATCTTTCTATGTGTCTTATTTATTATGGTCAATATCTTTTATTGCTTTCATAAGGAGATGAAATGTGTATTATACATAATTAAACAGACACAGGGAGATTGTATAGAGAAACTCAGCCTTCTGAGGTTCACTCTAGAGGAGAATCCTATGCAAGGAATGCATGTTCTCTACATATAAATAATTCCATAATTCCCTTATTTTCTGGCTCTGTTATAACTATCATGGGTGGAATTTGTCCTTTACCTTTCTGGTGTAAATGAAGAGAAAGGACCCTGTTCTTGTTCAACTACAGTTTACCCAAGAAAGAGTTTGATTTTTTTTTAATAAGCATTACTAAAAATTCAGAAATAAAAAGGAAAACAACCATAGAAAACACACTGAATATACTATATTCAGCTTACAACTTGCTCTTTGGGTCAGAGATTAGAAACCAGGTTTAAAAAAATCATTATTAATTTGCATCATTGTTATTACAGAGGTGGTATACAGAAGGACTGAAATTATATGACTCAGATAATGAGGATGTTTCCTTTCATACAGTGTCTTCTGTTCCCCCACTCTCTCCCAGTCCCTCTCTCTTGTCTCCACCCTCGAGTTGAACAGTTCACTTTCATCAGTGTCTAGTGCACTCCACTGCTGCACTTTTTCACCCATTTTCCTTTGAGTTCTGTACCCTCCTCCAACCCTTTTGGAGATACACACTTGAATACACCATACATAAGATACACACCATACATAAGATTAAGATGGCAGAATCATCAAAAACAAAAAAAAACTGACAGAAAGCTAGAGAAAGAAAAGTGATCCCATGTTTAAATAGCTCAGAATTCATTTCAGTATGTATATTATTTTATACAAATATGAAGAAGCACATAAGCATTGCTCCCTGTATTTCTCTCCTCTTTTGGTCTCACATCTCACTGTTTGTGAATGTCTAAATACTATATAATGGTCACATCCCAGTGTATTTTAGGTCTAATTTTCCCTATATCAAAGAGAACATGCACCATTTATCTCTCAGCTTGGTTTATCTCACTTAACATGCTTTGTTCTAGTTCCATCTATTCCCTGCAAGTGACATTATTTTATTGTTTTTAATGGCTGTATAAAATTCCATTGTGTACAGGTACCACAGTTTTGGGATCTATTCACCTATTGTGGGGCATTGGGCTGTTTCCATATCGTGGCTATTGTGAATAGTGTGGCAATGAACATGGATGTGTAGGTGTCTTTATCATATCCTGATTCATGATGTTCAGGGTAGATGCCTAGGAGTGGTACAGCTTGGTTGCAGGGAAGGTTTATTTCCCAGGCTGTCGAGTCCAATCATCTCTATTGCAACTGGTCCACTCATTGGGAAAGCAACATATTTAAATAAATAACTGCATTCCAATAAAGTTTTAGAGAAATAGACAGGGACAAAATTGGGCTAGAGGCTGGTAGTTTGCTGACCTTTGCTGTGGATTTCTTGTTCCAGGGGGGTGGGGGCTATATTCTTGACAAAGTCTCTGTGCCACTAGCTCCATTAGTTAAGGTATCTGTATCACTCAACCTCCAGAAGAGTGAAAGGGTGATGATGATATCTTGATCTGAGGTTTGCTCTGAAGTTGACTCCTCCAGGCTCCACTTATCTCCACCATCTAAAGTAGGTCCTATCTTTGTGAGTCTAAACTATCACAATCTTGTCAGATGATACATATAAGAAGTACAACACCATGGTAAGAAGCAAACTTACCTAATTAGCTATTAGCCACTCATTAGTTACTACTTGTTTTTTTTTTTTTTTGAAGTTTTTAGAAATACAATTCTGCTTACTACTGAATCTGTTTTCTATTCAGGGCAGAGCATGCACATATGGGCTGATATTTACTTGGAGTTTCTTAGTGCATCCTGCATTGTGTAGAATTAATTTACACTCAGGTTGGAAGAAAATGTTGGTATGAAGCATTAAAAGGGACTGAATTAAAGATGGGAAATGGGGTATTTGCTTTGTTCTACATAAATATCACCTACATTCCCATTAAAACTCTCAGTGGAAAATTTGAGTGCAAAATTGGCCCTAAAAATCCTATTACTTTAGTGAAACAAACCTAAAATCTTCATCTGAATCTGTTCCCACTCCAAGGTAAGAGCTTGGATAAATTTGGGTCATGATCCTTCTAATGCTTCCTCATTCTTCTTGAAGTTAGACTCGATGTTTAAACTACTTTCAAGACTTAGTATAGGGCTGGGGATATAGCCTAGTGGCAAGAGTGCCTGCCTCGGATACAGGAGGCCCTAGGTTCGATTCCCCAGCACCACATATACAGAAAACGGCCAGAAGCGGCGCTGTGGCTCAAGTGGCAGAGTGCTAGCCTTGAGCGGGAAGAAGCCAGGGACAGTGCTCAGGCCCTGAGTCCAAGGCCCAGGACTGGCCAAAAAAAAAAAAAAAAAAAAGACTTAGTATAGCCAGTGCATGTGGCCATTGGGGTAGCTTGAAGCTTATGACACCAATTGGTTATTGAATCCTAGCCATACAGCACTGGATCTGTGTTTTTGACACCTCCTCTTGGATCTGCCCATAGGGATGGATCTACCTCCATCCCTATGATTCATTATCACAATGAACTTCCACCAAAGGCTCTGCTCTTGGGAACAGCCCTTTCTCCCAGGAGCATGATTTCTTCTCTTGGGGACCATCGTACCTGACAAAATCTGGACACCATATGTCAAATAGTTTATTTCATCTAGGATTTCAAGAAGATGGACCTTTTTGTCTTGAAGTTTTGTGTTGAGCACCATTTTTCCAAATACTAATGTTCAAGGTTGGAGTTGGGAGAAAGCTATTGTTTCACAAGTTTTTAGGAGTTTCCCAAGAGGTTCCCTCAATGTTCAGTAAGAGCCTTACCCTTGACACAGTTTTCTGAAATAGTTGTTTATGAATGAAAAAAGGAGGAAGCACAGCCGTCCTGGAATCTGCAGTCTGCTTTTATCACTGACCTCAGAACTTAGCACGTTCACAGATGTGACAATACCTGGCAAGAATGGCTTCATGAGTCAACTTTGACTTACCATCTTTAGACTGAAGGGAGCCTGCCAGGATTTTATATAATAACCATTGTGTGCTTTTTGTACCCTAATAAATATAGACTAGGGCTTATGGTTGGATTTCTTCTTCATTTGGTGGTTCATTTCATAAATTGGTTAGGGTAGGATCTTGGGAATGAGAGGAGTAATCACTATAATTACAATAGAGGAAAAGACTTGGTGACTTGCTGAATGCAGGATAAATGGGAAGGGGGGTAATGAAAAACAGAGGCATTTTCTGCTTAAAAAAAGATTGGTGATAGGATAATCAAAACAGGAGCATCAGGCATTGATGCTGTGTCTGTCAGGTTGTAAAGGCTTAGAAGAGCTGGATGAATGGATTCTGAAGGGTTTCACAGATGTCATAATGAATTTTTTTCCCATGGTTCTGATGTGAGCCTTGAAAATTGAAGCATGTGTGCTATAAATACTAGTGTGTGGATGGAATTTATCTGGATAAAGATACATGGATTGAATATGATGATATTTAAAAAACCACACTCAATTTGTTCAATCATATTCATGCATGATTGTTAAAATTATGATCAAAATAGGAGCAACATCAACAGATTGGTTTAATGAGCTGTCAGATCATGAATTTATAAGCCTGTGACCTATGCTAATATTAAGAATTTGTATGATTATGAAGGTCACTAGTACACTGCATATTTTTTAAGAGTATAACTTTTGATTCCAAAATAGGAACATTTGTTAAAGATAATATTGGTTTTTCACTTATGATTGTTGAGAGATTGAACATTACTTTGTGATTAGGAGTTGTTTTTGATTTTGTTTTTGTTTTTGTCAGTCATGGGGCTTGGACTGGGGACCTGAATACTGTCCTGTCCCTGTGAAGTGCCAGACTTTGAAGTCAGGTCCCACTTTACCACGTGAACCCCACTTTACCACATGAACCCCACTTTAGCACGTGAACCTGAGATAAGCAGGCCCTGTGAGCAGACCCAGGACAAGCCCATTAGGGCCCAGTCGGTCTAGAACTCTAACCGCTGGGAATGCTTAACTCTGACCACCCCTAGAATGCCTCGAACCCTGAGCCAATCAGATTTGTACCTGTGTCCTAATCTTTTTTGCTTGAACACCTGATTGCTGTAACTTTGTTTTTTGCCTTTATAAGCCCTGTGTAATCACAGCTCGGTGCTGCCTCCTAACCTTCACTGTGTCGGTGGGTAGGACTAGGCCCGAGTTGCAGCTCGCTTAAATAAAGCCTTGCCTTGCTTTTGCATTTCGGAATGTCTGAGTCTTTGTGGCCTTTTTGGTGGTCGTCTTGCGACTTGGCACAACACCTGAGCTCTTCTGCTCAAGCCTATGCTCTACCAGTTTGAGCCACACTGCCTTTTCCAGTCTTCTGGCAGTTAACTGAAGATAAGAGTGTCATAGACTTTCCTGCCTAGGCTGGCTTTGGACCATGACCCTCAGATCTCAACTTCCTGAGTAGCTAGGATTACAGGTGTGAGCCACCAGCACCTGGCTCAGGGGATTTGAGTTTTATTTGACAGATAAGTCTTACCTGTTAACAGTGGCCATCTGCAGTTGCCTTCACTATTTCTAGTAAGAAAAATGAGTCAAGAACTATAGACACACCTGTGCTGATTGCTAATGTCAGCTAGTCCATATGAACCATGACACTACACCACACAAATCCTGTGTTTTAATTGTTACAGGAAAATTTCAATATAAATGTTCAAAGGAAAAAAACCTGAACAGTTAAGCTAGAAATGTTACCTTTCTTAAAGGACACACAAATGAAGTCCATAGTAGGGAAACTTCAGGACTGCTTTTATTTTGCTGACAGATATTCTTGAACAGGATCTGAGACAGAGCTTACAGATAATCAAGTCTATAAGAATGCCAATACAGGGGGTTCTTTCATGTCTTTTCCTGAATATTGGGGTCACATGAAGGGGTGACAAACACTTGGCAACTGCTCTCTTCTCCTGGATGCAAGGTGGACATTGTCAAGTGATCACTGTAATTCTGGAGATCTGTACTGTCAATTCAGAATTCCTCTACACACATTGATCTAAGTGCATAGAGTTTCAATACATAATATTAACATTGTATGTCTTTGTACAAGAAGAAATATAAATTTATAATAATACAAATTGCCTTTATTCTATAGCTTTGGAAATCTCCAGTGACAGGGATCAAACATAGGAATGTTCATCAGCCAGGTGGGACTGATGATTGATTGCACTTTGATTCAGATTGTTGTAATGTGTCTATCGAATACTGGCATTAAGTACTCTTATTTAAATATTAGCATACTAGGATGGAAACTTTGTTGGCTTTTTCCAAAATCTTTTGAACCAGTTTTTCTCATCATCCTTTTTTGACAGGATCTTGCTTAAATTAGTTTTGGTTGTTCTGCCTTCTGACATAGTGAGTTTACACTGAAGAAGAAAAAAACAGCCTGACTTTATCAGTGTACCAGTTGTATTTTTCACATGAATGAAATGCTATATCAAAAGAGAAGTAGGGAGGAAAAATCTCGATTGAGTTTCCACTCATTCCCTACCACAAATGGACAACATGTTCTGGTTCTGACTGAGGAAGCATGAGGTACAGTGCCAACGGATTCTAAAAGATTCTACCTTTGCAGATGGGAGTCAATATTAATCTGTGCTCAGATGACTTAGTTACAGTTCCATTCTTGGTCTTGCCATTAACCGTCTTTTATATCTATCACTTTCTTTACCTGTAAAACAAACAAAACTTATCTAAAATGTGTGTGTGTGCACACACATGCGCACACGTGTGTATGACTAGACTGCCTACCACTGGAGTCACAGCTCTGCCTCTAGCTTTTTGTTTTAAGAAAAATTTTAGTGTTGTTATGTAGCTGCACAAAGAAGTTGTCATTTAATAAATCAGTTTTTTTTTTTGGCCAGTCCTGGGCCTTGGACTCAGGGCCTGAGCACTGTCCCTGGCTTCTTCCCGCTCAAGGCTAGCACTCTGCCACTTGAGCCACAGCACCGCTTCTGGCCGTTTTCTGTATATATGGTGCTGGGGAATCGAACCTAGGGCTTCGTGTATCCGAGGCAGGCACTCTTGCCACTAGGCTATATCCCCAGCCCAATAAATCAGTTTTTAAGTACAACGCATCTTGATTGATGTCAGTCCTTTCATGATTCTTACCTATCACTATCAATCCAAACCCTCCCCTCAGTTTTTCTTGTTTCATTGGCTATGTGTTGAATATTATGGTTGTGTTCACCCCCCTTTTCCTCCTCATTTTTCTATCTTCTCCCTATTACCTCCCCTACATATCCTCTAACTGCTAGTTTCTTGGTATTCATTTTGTTGGGCTGCGAGTTTTTCTAAGGACTTACACCATTTGAATTCTCCCATGCTTCAGCAAATACCTTTGTGTATACTTGCATAAGACCCGATATGTATTTACTCACATATTTATAAGTTATGTCCAGCTTCTATATATGAGAGAGAACATGCATCCTTTCTCTCTTTAGGCTCAACATAAATTTTCCAGGTTGACCTATTCTTTGCAAATGATGTAATATCATTCTTTCTAATGAATGACTAAAATTCCAGTATGTATATATAACACATTGCTTTTTGTTGGTGTTAATTGGAGGTAAAAGTCTCACAAACTTTTATGGCTCTGGCTGGCTTTAAATTACAATCCTCAGATCTCAATCTCCTGAGTTAGGATTACAGGCATGAGTTACTAGCATCTTGCTGTGATATATCTATCTATCTATATATTTTTTGGGTGTGGGGGGGCCAGTCCTGGGCCTTGGACTTTGGGCCTGAGCACTGTCCCTGGCTTCTTTGTGCTCAAGGCTAGCACTCTGCCACTTGAGCCACAGCGCCAATTCTGGCCGTTTTCTATATATGTAGTGCTGGGGAATCAAATCCAGGGCTTCATGTATATGAGGCAAGCACTCTTGCCACTAGACCATATTCCCAGCCCTGTGATGTATATTTTTATAAGTGATAATGATACTGTTGATGAGGACTGAGATGTATTTTGCCATTCAGAGGGTAAACTGTTAAGACTCTTAATGGGGGTTGCTAATAGACATTAAGAGCCCCTTAGTCTCATTATTTTCATGACTTTCAAGATTTACTCAGTCTGAAAAGAAAGTTGAATAAGGATTTCTGTAAGAATGGGAAATTGGAAGCAAACAATTGACAGCTTTAAACTTAGCATCCTTTGATAATGTAGTCACTTAAAGAGAGATTTAAAAAATAATACTAGCTGAACAAAATAATTGTACCATAGAGTCTACAAGAAACATTGTGACTTTAACTAATGCAAATGTGTGTGCTTACATATGTATTGAGTTTGTTTCTCTGTGTATTTATTTATGTGGGAGTTGAATATGTCATATTACTGTCAATATATAGATTGCTAAGTGATTTTCTCTGAGGGGTGAATATAAAAAAAGGCTTTCAATTTTCTTTAACTTTATTTTGTTGGCTAGTACAGAACTGAGACTACATTTCTTCAATAACCATAGTAAAATGTAATAGATAGTATTTAGAATGTTGATGTACAATTTTTTCTACATTGTAGTATGTTCAATTTGATGTGTTTAATAATATGTTACAATGTTAGCAAACATATTTTGTCAGATGTTTTTCTAAATTCAATTGCATTAGCATAAAGTGCAATTTGTCACTACCAATTATTATAAGTTGAGGAAAGATAGTATGAGAAAATCAAGAAATTTAAAATGTAAATAAACAGTATTTTTACCTAGATAAATAGTATTTTTCCTATATTTTTTACTTTATGATTTGATCTCTTAAGATTGAATAATTTTGTCAGCAGCATTAATTCTTTAAGCTACTTGAGATGTGCTTTAATTGTTAAAGCAGTGAAGCAGGTGTGTGCCATGCTGTTAGACTTAACCCTGCTGTACCCAGTTCCTTTGGAAAAGCACAGATGAAACTTTCAATCTGCCAACATTTTTCTATTTTCTTACAACACCAATTTGTTAATATTAATGCTTTTCAAAGTTGATAGTATTGGAAACTTTTATTATCTAAATTATTTTTATGTTTCCTTTTGTTCTACTACCAGGGCTTGAACCCAAGGCTGTTGGGGATTATTATGGCCTGGGAAAGACTGCCCCTCCACCAGCCTTGGGACAATAGAAGCCCCTCCCACCTTTTGACCTCTACCCCTTGGGAGGTGAACACATGTGTGCCACCATGATGGGATTGTCCCGCCCACAAAGGGAAGTTTCGTGATGTCACTTGATGAACGTGACCCCTAGCCTATGACTGACCCTTTGGCCAGCCCCCTTTCTTTCCCGCCATTACTTCTATATAAGTGCCCTTCCATATTAAAGTCTTTGAGACGCATTCCACCACCGCAGCGTGTCCCTGATGCCTTCCTTTTCGCCTCCGCCCTCGGTAACATGTGGGGGGACTGGGGGGAGGGGAAGCTTCAGCAACCCGTCCTCAACTTAGCGTTTGCCCATGTGAGCACGCCTTTGGCCTTCCGCTGGCGGAGGGCCAGGCTGGGTGCTCTTTCATAGAGTTTGTGGTTACCATTCTCCCCGTGGGGGGAGAAGGGGGTGTCCAGAACCCCAACATAAATGGCGCCCGAACGGGGACCGAATTGTACGGCCGAGAAGTTCGGGGTACAGTATCCCCACAGATTGCTAGGTAGGGTTTTAGAGGAGGGTCCTGCCCATCCAGACGGGGCAGAAGCATGGAGACACAGGCTCGCGGGACGCGGCGCCAGAGAGTTGCCCCGCCGTGGCGATTTGGCGCCGGGCGGCGGAGGGAGCGGGGCGCGCTTCCCGCGGAAGCATGTCAGTGGAGCAGTGGGGCCGGAGCAAGAGGAATGCGACCCCGGGCTGGGGTCGGTTAGTTCTGCTCTGCGCGCCCCGGGCCAGACGGCGGTCCCAGCACCCGCAGTGGCGCTTGAGAAGCAGTGGGTGGCCGAGCGCCGGAGCGGTTTGGCTTGCGCGGGCTGAGCGTGAGTACACTGTGCTCCGCGCCACCCCGGGTTTGCGAGGTGCGTGGGCTGGGGCTCGTGTGGCCCCGGGCGGCACCAGGCGTCTTTTGCGGTAGCATTGCACGGTGTGGCGGAAGCGCGGTTCCGCCATGTGGGAAGCTGTGGCATGGCGGCGGCAGAGCGTTGGGGATGGCTGCTGCTTTGGCAAGGCTTGTATTTACAATGGCTGGGCTGGAGCCAGTGCGGCCCCAGCCCGCGGATGGAAAAAAAAAAAAAAAAGGCGTGGTGTGCAGTTTAGACCATGGGACGGTGTCCCGCTGGGGTGCGCGGGCGGCAGCGGCGGCTGCAGCCCGGCAAACTGCTTTATGCCCGCCGATGGTCGTTAAGCTCAGAAATTCGGGTGAGTTGGTTGAATCCTGATTTCTCTGACTTAACACACACGTGGAGCACAATGGGGCGCGCCATATTGGAGGCGGGGCCCCACCCATTCCCCCCAGGTGAGGGGCGTGCCCAGGCTCGCCTGGGCTGGCCGATTGCACTGCAGGTGAGAGAGGCAAGCACCCCGCTGTGCTTGCCTGCACGTTCTCTCTGTGTCAGACTCACAGCTGCAGACGGGGTTAAGTCTGAAGTTATAAACTAAAATGGAATATTGAAAGGAAAACAAAGAGTTTTGATACCGCAATAGGTAATTTGATTGAACTTCCATGTTTACCAGTTCAAAGATATAAAATCAACTGGAGTTTTTCTAGATGGATAAAAGGGTTTGCTTGTCCACTGTGATTTAAAAATTGTCATGTTGGGAGTGTGTAATTAACAGGTTTCCCTTTTGTTTTTTATTCAACCACGTGGTTCTATTATGGGCAAATTAATATCATTTGCCGCTGGAATTCCAGAAAATTTAAATGGCCAATCAAAGCAATTTTAAAGAGCGCTCAGGTATTTTTGTGTGTGTGTGTGTGTGTGCGCGCGCACGCGTGTGGTTGTTGGTAAGATTTAAAGGCATAACAATAGGTTTCCATCCCGGTGTTCGATGGAGATAAAGGTGCCTATAAAAATTTCCATAAGGTTCAAATATGCAACATGTGGTAAAAGTTCACCAGTATGTTATTTTATATTCAGTGTGTTTCCATAAGGTTCAAATATGCAGCATGTAGTAAAAGCACAATGGTATAAAATCAGCATGTTATTTTATACTCAGTGTGTTAAAAGTTAAGTGTGCATGTAGCCTTAACAACTCTTTGGCATAAATTAAGATTTTACCTTCCCATTTTCTCTCCTGTGTTCTCATAAACTCTCAAGATCAAGAAATTGAGATTGCTTCATACAAATGTGACTATTAACCTCAACTTTCCTGACCCAGGATTAATATATTGCTTTATAGGATACAGGTGGACAGATGTGCTAGCCGCAGCTCCTGGATATAGGAAGATGCCACCACATTCTGTTCCCAAACTGCCTTGTTTCACTACTAATGATTCTTTGCTCTCTCTCCCATTGGAAGCTGCTCGAATGATTTATGAGCCTTGAGTAGGATGTGAATAGTTCCATCTTAACAGTTACTCCAGGTTAAATCACCATAGTTATGTTAGTGGTCACAGCTAGCCAGGTAAAATTTTGGGATTAAGAAAGTCTTTGAATTTTGTGATTAAGAAAGTCTTTTCACCCTGCTTAAACCAGAAGGGCATCGATATACCAGAGCCAGAAGTGCTGAAAAATTTTGAACACCCTAACCAATCTATATAGAAATTTTGCAGGCAACCCAGAGCAAGATGTGAGCAAGAGAAGCCACTACAGCATTGCCTCGCATGGAACTTGCCAAATGGGGATGAGGGACGCAGCCACTTCCGAGACTGAGGATTCCACAATGCTTTAACCCTTTGCCCTTGGTTGTCATTTATTCTGTGTTCTCTTTCACTTGCCAGTGGGATTCAATGGCGTGATTCAAGTTGATGGCATGTAAATCTCATGTTCTCTAAGTGTTATAGCCAAACCTTCACAAGCAGTTTTTGGTCAGTTCTCAACGGGTTACAAATGGATTATCTCTGTTGTGTTTTTTCCTTGTTGCTCAATTGGGAATAAAAAGGGCTTGTAGGACTATGACTCCCTGGATAGTTCAAAGCCAGCCCGGGCAAAAGGAAAAAATCTCTCCAAAATCCCACCTCCCAGTTAAACAGCAAAGAGCCAGATTGAGAGCTCAACCACAGAGAGCGAGCAAAAAGCTGAAGCAGCACCGTGACTCAAGTGGTAGAGCACTAGCCTTGAGCGAAAGTGCTCATGGACAGTGCTCAGGCCCCGAGTTCAAACACGGATGGGAAAATGCAATTCCAGCCACAAACGTTAAAATTCCTGGGACTTAGCCAGTCCAGGAGACGGAAAGGTGGAGTGGAGTGAGAGGAGAATGGTGCCATATTATCCTAAAGGGAGCTGCCTTGTTTCACCCTTTCAAAATGGATCAGAGCCGGGAAATCGAGAGAGATAATTCCTGTCCATTTTCTTCTCTTTTGCCAGTTGTATATAGGTGTATATATATATTTATTTATTTTGCCTCTGACTGGCTATGCCAAACCAGTTTTCTATCATTAAACACTTCTTTCAGTCGTTTCTCCTTACTCGTTCACTTTACAATTGGGTTTATGCTCCAAAAGGGAACTGTTCCTGGCTTATGCCCAGGGTGTGTTCTATGCCATTCATGCCAACCAGCTCTGAGAACTTGTCGATACTTTGCCTGACCTTTTCAAAAGTGTCTTTTGACAGAATAACATCTCTTGCTGAGATCACCAATGGGGAATTTGCCGTTCACAGTCGTCACCCTAACACAGGCCTGAACCCTGGAGGCACCAGCCTTGGAAACTTCTGGGTATGCCCAAAGACTCAGGGGGGGCTGGAGAAAACCATAGCGCTCTCTGGCCCTAGTGACCATACTCATGGTAATGATGGGGACTTTTTGCCAGCCACACCGGACTGCCAGGCTGACCAGGGGCCCTTGATTTACGTCGCCCCCTTGACAGCAGGAAGTAGCTACAGAAGACGAGACCTCCATCCATACTCCCTGCCTGGTGGCCGCCGGTGTCATAATTTTAAAAAAAACAAAAGGGGGAGGTATTCCCCAGGATTAATTAAGGATTCCCTAGGATTAATTAAGGATTAGTTATGCTTATGTCAATTATCCAGAAATTTTAAATCATCCCGAATCAGTGTGGGATGGAGTACAGTATATGTGTTTTTCCAGATTGGAAAATTAAACCCAGAGCACCCACTCTGGAGAAATATTTTCTTGTTCTCTCCAGAAAAAGGAGGACCATGTTGGACTTCTGCTCTCCCATGAAAATATGGAAAGTAGGACTGCCTACGGTAGGAGGCAACCAAGCTTCCTTTCCTTGTCTGCTTTCTAGATTCCTTCTTGAGCATCTCATGGCTCATGAAAAGTAGGACTGCCTACGGTAGGAAGCAACCAAGCTTCCTTTCCTTGTTTGCTTTCTAGATTCCTTCTTGAGCATCTCATGGCTCAATGTTTTGCTGTGGCAATACTGCCTACAGCGTCACACAAAGAAACCAAAGGAATTTTGCACCATGCTTCTTCCTTTCCTCTCCCCCTGCTGCTAGACTTGGGGAGTCCCGTTGGAAAGAAAATAGGAGCTGAGGGTATTGACACTCAACCCCAATGTTTTATGATAGAAATGTTTAAAAGGGTAAATGCAAAGGTTTAACACCTTGGCTTCAATGTTTATATAAAAGAATGTTTTACTAATCACTTATGTTTGAGTTATCAGCTACTGTGAACTGCCGGGAATGCCAGAGTTTCAGCTTCTACCTCACCAACAAAAGAGGGCTGCTGTCTGCACCTTCCTGCACTTGGCAGAAACCAGCTGAGGATTCTGACTTCTGGACATAGCCAGATGGATGGACCCTTACCTACCCCTCACCCCAGTTTTGTGGAAGGGGCCCCACAGATCTTATGTCAGCATTTGCCTTATGCCCACACATGCCATGTGTTTACAGCATCCCCTGCTTATTGAAAAAAACAAAAAGGGGGAGATGTTGGGGATTATTATGGCCTGGGAAAGACTGCCCCTCCACCAGCCTTGGGACAATAGAAGCCCCTCCCACCTTTTGACCTCTACCCCTTGGGAGGTGAACACATGTGTGCCACCATGATGGGATTGTCCCGCCCACAAAGGGAAGTTTCGTGATGTCACTTGATGAACGTGACCCCTAGCCTATGACTGACCCTTTGGCCAGCCCCCTTTCTTTCCCGCCATTACTTCTATATAAGTGCCCTTCCATATTAAAGTCTTTGAGACGCATTCCACCACCGCAGCGTGTCCCTGATGCCTTCCTTTTCGCCTCCGCCCTCGGTAACATGTGGGGGGACTGGGGGGAGGGGAAGCTTCAGCAACCCGTCCTCAACTTAGCGTTTGCCCATGTGAGCACGCCTTTGGCCTTCCGCTGGCGGAGGGCCAGGCTGGGTGCTCTTTCATAGAGTTTGTGGTTACCATTCTCCCCGTGGGGGGAGAAGGGGGTGTCCAGAACCCCAACACAAGGCCTTACACATTTCCACTCTTGGCTCACCCATTCTCACTCTTAGCTCACACTCTGTCACTTGAGCCACACTTCAGCTTTTTTTTGCTGATGAATTGGAGATAAGTCTCTCTGAATTTCCTGCCTGGGCTGACTTCGAACTGTGATCCTCCAGATCTCACCCTCTTCAGAAGCTAGGATTGAAAATGTGTTTTGATTTCCAGTTGAACTTGCATTTGAGAAAAAGCTCCTTACTCATTCACTGCGCCCAATTGTGTAGCTGGAAATAGAGCCCAGAGTCTACTGCATTCTGCTCAAAAGCACTCTCCCACTATGTTACCATCCAAACCCATAACTGTTATTATCAGTATGCTTCTGTCGCAAGAAATGGGTTGTCTTCCCTCATATCCCCTCCAATCACAGAGAGTTACTAATTCCAGTTGTACTATGACTCATTTTAACTCTGGACTAAACAAAACAACAGTGTAGATATGAACCATAGTAAATAAAACAAAGAACCTCTAGATTGGAACTCTAGGAAAATAAGCTTGAAATTATTAAAGTACTCAAACCAAATGGTAACTCTCCAGGGTACATTATCTGACACAGATATCAGGTTAGAAAAATCCCACATCTCATGTGACATTGCCTGGACATCAATTACTAAGGGACCTGACCTAAACAGTAGAAAATAAAAAATAGATTAGCCAATCTGTAACAAACAGTGCTCATGAAATTAATATTAGTACAAAATCAATATACCATGCTATCCATGAAATATGCAATGACTTTGATCACTTTGCCCCCTTGAAAGCTTTTGAATAGCAATTTTAAGCAGTTGTTGCCTTTTGCTAATCAACAAAGTAGTTTATGAATACATTGGGTCATTGTATATTTGATATGATTATTAAAGTACTAGTAGAAATTACTAAAGAACTCAGGTGTCCTCATAAATTTATAATGTAATTAGAGGATATTAATAGGTGAAAGTTTACTTTCTCTCTTTGTTAGGAGCTAAGACACAGTTCTATGCAGAATTCACACAGGGAGTGAAAAGGGGGCATAATATGTGTCCCTCCCCAAATTCAATTCCTTTTTTTTTGACACAACAGACTAACAAACATAGACTAAATTCAAATTCATCTTGGTGAGTGAGCAGCATCATGTAAGTCACTGAGTCCTGAGTTTGCCTGAGGAGGATTTGTTCTATGCACTGTTTGTTGGTTGATTTGCTTTCTGTGGTGGGCCTCTAGTTAATTTTTTCCTTTAATAAAAAGGATGGTAGCCTTTATTGAACTTCTTGCCCAAAGTCCTTTCAAAACTAATTTGTACTACTTCAGCAATGTGAGGTTATCCATTAAACTTTAAAACTTAATGGAAAACAAAACTTGCTTAGGTTTCTCTTATTTTTACAAGTGGCTGTTGGTAAAAGAGATACTTCTTTGTTATTTTATGGAAGGGAGGATGTTTATTGTAAAAAGCTTGAAAAAGATTTAAAAGTCCATATCCACACTATTTCATGATTTCTAGACTTTTGATGAATTTTGTTCCATCCTTTAAATATTAAGAAGTGGTTATTTAACTAGTTGACTAAATTATTAAAATATGCAGATAATATACAAGATAGTACGTATTGTGAAGATTGAAAAGGGGTGTGGATATGTGTGTGTGTGTGTGTGTGTGTGTGTTGCCTTTAAGTGACTTACAACTTGGTAGTACAGAGAAATAATAGAAATTTTATTTAGGAGATTATATAGTTATATATGATTTATAGATATAGTACTATATAAGATTTATGCTTTGTTCACAATATATATTAACAATTGCCTCCATTATTAAAAATTGTGAATGTCTTTTAATGGTTACATAATGTTTCATAATACCTGTACTCTTCAGATATTTTTCTAATTTTATGTGTACACAATTTATTATTATTTAGTTTTAGAAATTATTAAGTAATAAAACCTTGATGCTTGTATTAGCCATTGTTTTTCTGTGTTTTAGAATAACTCTCACTAGGGGAAATTTATGTTTTGTATACACTGGAAGTTTCAAGATTTAATATAATATTAAATATGTTCCTGAAAAGGATATGGAATATTATGGACAGTCACATCACTCTTGTTCCAGTATTCTATGTCCTATTAAAATTATTGCTAGTATTTTATTTTTAGTTGGTGATGTCTGCTTGGTAGTTTAGAATCTAATTTTTTGGCTTATAAGAGTTTATAATATATTAACCTAGGTCATAGTTATATTAAACTTATTTCTCTTTGGTCTGCCAAAAATATATAGTTTGCTAACTTTTTATGAAGTATAGTAATTTAAGTTAAGTTAACTCTATTGACTTTAAAATATTTACTTTCTTTAGTACTGTGATTTTGGTGTCTTAAAAGCTTTGTGCTACTCAAACATCATTTTTTAATGATGTTATTAGTTATTGTTTCTTTAATAATATTCTGATAGGTGTGTGTGTGTGTGTGTGTGTGTGTGTGTTGATTTTAGGACTTGAACTCAGACCTCTCACCCCCACCCAGCTTTTTTGCTCAGAGTTGTTGCTATACCACTGGAGAAACAACCTGAGTTTGTTGTTTTGCTAGTTAAATGGATATGGAATATTACAGACTGTTCTTCCTGGCTTGAAACTGAAAATCTCTTGTGTAGATAGGATTAGAGCCATGTATTGCTGGTTCCTGGCTTCTGACTTTTTAAAAAATAATGTGATTAGGACACAGATTTGTTATTTTCTCAGTACCTTTTGTTGAGTAGTTCATGTCATATTATTTCTTCATAATTTTAATATTATTTGAACAAATTTTTATTAAGATATGCTATAAACTAAGTAATATAATACTTTAGGGTACTTTGATAAAGAGTGATGTTGGCTTGAAAGAAAAATATATATAAAGAGGACAAACAAATTATGATGTATGGTTTGCTGTTGTATTTTCTTGTCTGTGTACCTTTGCCATTTTCTATATGGCTAATCTAATTTTCATTTTTTAAAATTAGTAATTATAAGTATATTTACTTCTAACAGGAAAAAAAGAGTACTGCTAAAGTAAATTTCTTATTTCATGTTCTCTTTTCTGCCATATATAAAGAAGCTCAATTATGTACTTTTATCTTTCCTCCTTCTCCTCCTTTTGTGAAATATTTTATCAATGTCACTTATAAGCTTAGACTGCATGAGCATCCTGCTATCTAACTAACCAATTGTGGAATTGCTATAGACATAATTTTATGGATAGGAAAGTATTTTTAACTTACATTGTGGTTAGATGAGTATCACAAATACTTCTTCTAATAAGAGATTTTTCATTAAAAAGTTCCACAGCAGAATATGAATTAGTGTGACCACTATGGAAGACAATATGGAGATTCCTTGAAAAGCTAAAAACAGAACTACTCCCATGACCCTCTTTTTTTTTTTGCCAGTCCTGGGCCTTGGACTCAGGGCCTGAGCACTGTCCCTGGCTTCTTTTTGCTCAAAGCTAGCACTCTACTACTTGAGCCACAGCACCACTTCTGGCCATTTTCTATATATGTGGTGCTGAGGAATCGAACCCAGGGCTTCATGTATTTTAGGGAAGCACTCTTGCCACTAGGCCATCTACCTAGTCCTCCCATGATCCTCTTAGCACTGTCTTTGGTGCATTAATTTTCATTGGATTCCAAAACTTTTTTGATTTTTCCTCCTCTCCAACTATCTTTTCCATCACTGAAAGAACTCCTCTGACAGTTGCTTAGTTGAACTCCTGCCATATTTTCTGTATACAGGCCTAGTTTGAGGGTAGCTTCTGGCACAGAAGAGCTTTCTAATTAGGTACACTTTTACCCCAGAGGTGTTTTGCCAGTGCAGTTATAGTCATAGGAAATGACCGAGTAGGCTTCATTTCTACAAATTGTTTCTGTTACTCTGAGATCATACAAATACAACAAACCAAAAATAAGCAGTCTTGGTGGTATAATTAAGGCCTGGCAAGTCCCCATCCTAGCTTTCTTTCCTTGCTTTCAGTTACATACCTGGTCTCATTCCTTTGCACTGAAGGTAAGGCTGAGCTCTCACTTTGATTCACAGAGGGGCCTTCATTTCTCCCAAAGTTGATCTTTGTACTTGGGACCCTGTCTAACTTACGGCCAGTTTGGGGGGGCCCAAACTGACTTTCAAAGTGGGAGACTTTTGGGGTTTGGAGATATAAAAATACAAAGTCTGCCTAGGCAACAATGACCTATAATCCTAGCTAACCAGCAGGCTGAGATCTGAAGATCACAGTTCAAAGCCATCCCAGGGATGAAACTCTGTAAGACTTATTTTCAACCAAGCAGCAAAAAGCTGGAACAAAAGCTGTAGCTTAAGTGGCAGAGTGCTAGCCTTAAGCAAAAAGCTAAGTAACAGTCCAGGCTCTGAGTTCAAGCCCAGGAACCTACACACACACACACACACACACACACACACACACACACACACACACACACACACACACACACACACACGGTCTTATTCCTTCTTCTCTCCTAAGCCCACAGGTTTGACCCAAACCCCTCTTTTAAGATAATTCCCTGCCTGGCACCCATAAGCAAGCTACGAAGCCGTGCAGGACTCCTCTGCAGCAGCATCTACTTGCTGTGCAGATTACAGATGTTCTGCCTTACACTCTTGCAGAATGTTTAAAGCCCTGTTGAAGGAGACTTTTTTTGTCTCCTTCTCTATTGTTTTACTGAGTACCTGAGGTAAGGGTGTTTTTTTTTCCCTGTCTTTTACAAATATAAAATATAACACTTGTGGATTTTATTTTCTCTTTCTCCTGTAACTTGCTATCTGCAATCACACACTGATGTTCTGGACTCATGGAGTCACAGGAAAGTGCTGGATATCTCCAATTCGCCATCTTTCCTAGTTGTAGACTTTAAAAAGAATGCAAGGTCATACCTCTTTTGGGGAAACATTGTTTTGCCTTACTTAAAATATGTATCTTGAGGATATTTGTATATGAATACATTCAGTTCTAGTTTTAATTTTTCTAGTGGTTATTGTTGTTATGCATACCTTCTTTTTTTCCTTTTCTGAACTGGAAATCTTTGTACATACAGTTCCTATGAGGATCTGAGTTGTAGAGATGCATAAACTAAAATGTCAGAATGAATGGAATCAGCACTATGGAGAACAAAGGAGGCTTTGAAACACAGTCTCTATGGAGATGTATTCTGGTTTCATTCTTTAGCAATTGTTATTCCTTTCTCTTCATATCATCTAAAATCATAACCTGTCTTCTGCACTAGTTTCTTCAAGACACTTTCCATAAAAGACTTGGTCAATCATCCCAGGCTGCAGTGATTTTTATGACACTCCTCATTTGTCAGAGGATTTCCACAAATCTCAAATCACCTGTTAGTCTTTACCCTGCAACATTCATATCATTTCCCAAAAGGCAACTCTAGCAATGATAACCCATTCCCTTTAACATCTAGCCTAATGCTTTTCCCTTTTTTCTTTGAAAGAGATCCAAGATTATTACTTGCATACTTTTGATGTCTGGTAGTGTCAATATTGTTTTCTGGGCACAAAATAAATGGCAGAAAGAGGCCACAGCTGAGTAAACAACCTTGTTGCAGAATACAGTCAACACTGGATAAAATAGGACAGCATTTTTGGCTGAGGCATTTATAATTTTGGTTAAGATTACCACCAGGTCTCATGGACAACTCAAGACATGAGAAAAATGCAGGCATGTGTTTGTTAACATGATCCATTTCTTCTTGCAACGAATCATATACACATGTGCACACGTTTATAGGCTACATATTAGTTAGATACTTCAGATACTAATACAATTACAGAAATTAGTATTGTGTGGATAATATTATTGGATTATATAAGCGCATGCATCTTCATGTATATTCTGATATGTTTGTAGCAGAGATTTCTTTTTTGTGTATTTTTTAAAATAATAATTATTTATTGTCAAAGTGATGTACAGAGGGGTTACAGTTTCATGCATAAGGCCATGGGTACATTTCTTTTTTTTTTTTCAAATTTTTATTATCAAACTGGTGTACAGAGAGGTTACAGTTTCATATGTTATATTGGATACATTTCTTGTACTGTTTGTTACCTCCTCCCTCATTCCCCCCTCCTCCAGCCCCCTTTTCCTTTCCCCCCATGAGTTTTTCAGTTGGTTTACACCAAATGGTTTTGCTAGTATTGCTTTTGGAATCGTTTGTCTTTTTATCCTTTGTCTCTTGTTTTTGATATTCCCTTTCCCTTCCTTAATTCTAATACCAGTATATACAGTATCCAGGGTACTCAGCTGAGATACAGTGATAGCGTGGGGACAACCGCAAGAAGGGGATACAAGAGGATCATCAAGAAAAGAAGCTACAGTTTCACATGGCATATTGAAAGTAATTCCAACGGTGATATAACAGTCATTTCCATAACATGGAGTTCATTTCACTTAGCATCACCTTATGTGTTCATAGGGGCATAGCTATTGGGCTCTTGTGATCCTCTGTAGCAGAGATTTCTGAGAGTGGATATACTAGTAAGAGATTTAGACTAGTTTACTATACTAGAAGGCAAACAGAAACTAGTATTTGAATGTTTACTTCCCTACTTCTGCATATCACAATCGCTACATACTAGGAAATAACATTTCAGGTGACACATAAGAAATGTACAGATTGAATATTTTCATCTATATCAGGAAGACAAATTTTATATTTTATAAACTTAAATAAAAGATAAGTATTGATTTATATATTGTTGACTTTGAACTTATAATAAAAATATAGGGGTGTGAAAAATCAAAAAGGTTTAGAATCAACATGGGCTTCTCTTCTGGAATATTAAAATTATAGATCTGGGCTAGCTTGATATAGACCAATTCACTGCAAGAGACTACTAGAAAATCTAGACACAGTTAGAGGAAGTACCTGTCAGAATCCCTTTTTGAAGAAAACACTTGCCCATTCTAAAAGAGATGACTGAGATGACTAGAAACTACACACACTTCTGTCACTCTTAGTGCCTATAGGATCAGAAAATGGAGTCCAGGAACCACAAAGAAGGAAAGGCCTACTATTTGCTTAAGGCTTCCAATTGGCATACCTGGAAGTCCACAACCTTGAAGTAAAAGTGACCACCATAATTAGTCCATACAGACTCCAAAATACTATTGCTGGAGTTGCTGACACAAATTAGGAACTTCTTTCTTACAGCTCTGGAAGACAGGAAGTGCTTAGTTTAAGGTGCTGGAAGATTCAGTGTCTAAGGAGGGCCTGCTTTGTAGCTGGTTGTGTTTTCGTTATGTCCTTCTATGACAGAGGAGGTAGGGATCATTCTGAGGCCTCTCTGAAAAGGGCGCAAATGCCACTCATAAGGCTTAGCACACAGGATCCCTTCTCCAAGTCCCCATCTGCCAGTACTTCCCATTAGGGATTTAAGATTGCAATATACAAGTTTGGGGATGGCACAAAAATTCAGATCATAGCAGTGACTTTTGACTTTGACATGACATAGCTACCATAATAGAAGAGCCTTGTATTAAAGCAACTCAGTGGCATATTGACTGTGGTTTAACCACTACTGAGGGTCAGAGAATTCAAGATTCAAATTAGCCCTGTGATCTTTTGAATACAGTCTTGGCTTTCCATCAAATTACCTTGAGTAGGAAGAAATTATGTTAGATGACTGTAAAACATGGAAAATAGAAAGATATACACAGACCCATAGGACATGCAGACATTGAAGGTAGTGAACAAAATCTCACTAGACCATGTATGTTCCACTTATTACAGTAATCATCTGTCATTAGCTCACCAATGGGAACTTTTCTGGTCACTTGGACCCGTTTCTATTATCTTTCTGGTTGTTTCCAGCCACTAGAGTTTCCTTTGGGGTTTTTTCTTTGTGCTATTTTCTCTGTGTTTTCCCTTTTTCAAATGGTACTTAACAACCTTTGTGCACATGTTTGATACCTTGGCAAATTACACATCAAAACATTTTCTGAAAACTGCCTGTTTATCTCTTTTCCTTCCTAGTTCTTCATTTCCTGCTACTCTTAGATGATACTTTTTCCCCATAAACTTCTCACCCTCTTTCTCCCCAGTAGAAGCAAAGCGTTGGCAAGGATCTAAAGGAAGAAGTATGAATTAGTTATTTGAAACATGAAACAACGCCAACGTGAAAATGCCAAGTCTTATAAACTTTTAATCAAATTGATGTTTCTTGGTAATACACTTATTTCATTTGGATGCTAGAGCTCAGACCCATAGTGCAGCCGGGATTTAGAGCAGGTGATTTCCTGTAGAGTATGACTGAGGATTCCTTCCCTGTTTTTCTGTTCCCATACTCCAGGGAAGAAGTGTGGGGCTTTCCTGGAAGATTGCAGTACTGGCTAATGAATGGTCAGAATCATCTATTCAAACACAGTATGTTGTATTATATGAGAATTACATATTATTGTGGCTTCAAGTGTTCATAAAATGTAGATAATTTCTCACTTAGTGCTGTAGGATAGAGTTCACTTATGTAAAAGAAAATATGATGTCAACATGCTTTTGCTGTTGAACATGCTTCCATCTCTGGTCACCTCATTTCCTGTTTCCTCACTACTCCAGTGAGACGGTACGAAAGATGCTTTATCTTTGTGCCAAAGGGGGCCATGATGGATGGTACTGGCAAAACCTGGTCCTTTCAGCATCTCTTTTTGTATTTGCATCTATCCTCTGTCTTGTATCCATGAGAACAAGAGAACTAAGAGGGAATTTGTCATTTTCTTTGTTTTCAGGTTGGATTTTCTGTGGTTGTGCATTGCTTTCTGCTCATCTTGTGAAGGCAATCACAGCCCAGATCTGGAGAACACCTGACAACCACCTATATGTTGGAAGATGGGTATGTTAATTTGCTTGATTATGGTAATTACTCACTATGTTTGTGTGTATAAAGGCATTGCATTGTGCACCCCAAATATGCATGAATTTCATGAAAAAAAGCTACAGATGCAAAAACATTACATATATACACACAAGAGGGGAGGAGGGAGACAGAGAGGGAAGATGGGAAAGAAAAAGAGAGAAGAAAAGAAGAAAGAAAGAAAGGAAGGAAGGAAGGAAGAAAGGAAGGAAGGAAGGAAAGAAGGAAAGAAGGAAAGAAGGAAGGAAGGAAGGAAGGAAGGAAAGGAAAGAAAGAGAAAGAGAGAGAAAGGAAGGAAGAAAGAAAGAAAGACAGACAAGACACCATTTGATCCATTTGAGTCTAGGTCTGACTCAGCAATGTCAGGTTTGAGCTGGTTTTCTGTTATTGGAATTGATAAAATTCCAAATAGCTCAGAAATTACTTGAAGAGCTAAGCCAGAAGGAGAGTTTCCTCTGATGAGAGAAGCAATTTGTCAGTCTGAAGTAGCTTTAACAATATGTAGAGTAGGATTTTAGAGTCTTCACTACTATCCTACAAACTTAGTAGGTAGGTGTTAATTCTGCTTGTATGCTTTCTGAGGATAGTGATAGCCTTGAAGTTAATAATCTTTATGTCATCTTCAGTGAAGAATAACCAAGAAAAAAATCTCTCAGAAAATATCCTCTCAGCTCTACATCAAACAATTGCTTTGTTAAGATAGTTTTGTTTTTGAAAATAATATTTAACAGTATTTTAAATGTTTTTGAATGTTTTGAATGTTTTGAATGTTTTGAATGTTTATTTGATAGGATATTTTGAACATGAATTTTTTAGAAACATTGAACAGCTGAAAAGTTTATAGTATAGCTGAACTTCATAGTATCTGGAACATAGGAATACAACTGTAAGGTATTTCAATAATACTTACCTTTTCTTAGCTTTTGAGGTTGGATGTTTTAATATCAGAGAAACTCTTTGCTATTACCTGACATTTGAAAATGCAGTCTTAAATGAGTTACTTTGAAATGGTAACCATGATGCTTATTCATTTTATTAGTCTAGAAATGGTGTGTCTTTATTTAATGTAAGAAAATTAGGAAAAGCATCCTTATACATACTAAAACATTTCACAGTTATTATTTAAAAATTTTCCAAGTTTGATAAAATGTTTCCAAAATCAATTCAGTACCTTGGAGTACCTTGAACATGAGTAACAATCATTTGATCCTTCTTTGAATAAGCTCACTCTGATGCATTTTTGAGATATTTACTGCTGTACATTTCTATCATCTTTCTCATTGTTAAAAACTAGCTACCACTTATAGCCATCAATATGCTAGCCTTACTAGTCTGTGCCCTCTTATTATTTCACTCTTCTTTTTCCTCTCTTGCTGTCATGCTTATTCTGTAGATATTATGGGAACTTGGTAATGTCTATGTGGGCTACTCCCAGTAACTGCCCTGGTTGACCTCCAGAGTTTGGAAACTGAGGTATATAGATATTAGTCTTTGAATAAAGGAGTTGTTATTATTCCTTTTAATGATGAAAAATGTTCTGCCTATTTTCAGATGTCTATAAATAGCATTAGAAGCCCCTGATAATGTTGAGAAGAATCCCTTCAGTACATCCACATCATGGAAAACAAAGATACTCTCAGTGATTACTACTTGATTTTGGCTTGACAGTCCTAAATGTAATGGCTTGTTACATTTTTATTTTTTCAATTGTTGTTGAGTGGTTTTCAGAAGGGTTTCAAGTCCTATACATACATTGAACATTTTGATTGTATTCCTCCCCCATTCACCTGCCCCTCTCTCTTTGACCTCATATCTCTAACAAAACTTATTTTAGCTTCCTAGTATTTATTTTGTTGAACTCTAAGTTGTTCAAAGGACACCATGGAAATTCTCCCCTGTATATTCCTTAGACAAGTTGTTTCTGTATATTTACATATGATCCTATATATTTTTCCCATAGGTTTATAATTTACATCGAGCTTTTAAAAGGCTGAGAGTGCATAAATATGTCTCCCCAAATGTCATTGATTCAATGACAAAGTAGGAAAATATATTGAATTTATAAAATTTTATTTTTTTCAAAGAATAACATGATGTAGATGCATATCAAGAACAAACTACAATGAATAATTTGACTCATCACCACCTTGAGAATATACAGTTTTAGCGAACACTTGATTTAGTTTTTCTAAAATATAAATTGCATTTTAGTTAGCTGTAGACATTGATATATGAAAGGTATTTGAGAATTTATGCCAGTTGAATAATTATTTAATAAATCAGTGAACAAGCTGTTATTGGGCACTGTCTACATGCACAGCACATCCCAGGTGGTGTGGGGGAAAGGGTAATCCAGCCACATCATACTGTTGCTTTGCTTGTGGGATAACTGTCATTAGATTACAACTGTTTCCTGTCAACACAAGAAAGGTATTTTAGCTTCACTGACTGTCATGTACTTTTTTCAATTTCAAAGTAGAATACTAGAGAGGGAAGTGACAAGTAAATAGTAAAAAAGTAATGCAGTGATATTAAATAGAATAGCCCCCCAATCCCCCTCACCCAGATAATTCCTCCGTAATGTGTGTGTTGTAAAGAGATTCTAGTAAAGCAAGAGTTTGGGCTCCAGATGGCCTAAGACAGCTTTTCTTGATCAAGCCAGGTTAAAACATAAGATGTTCTTATGGTCCCTTCAGTAACAAAGAGATGGATAAAGACATGAAGAAAGGAACAAAAAAAGGAAGGGAGGAAGGAAGGAAGGAAGGAAGGAAGGAAGGAAAGAAGGAAGAAAGGGGAGGGAGGGAGGAAGGGAGGGAGAAAGGGTGGGAGGGAGGAAGGAAGGAAAGTAGGGAGGGAAGGAGGATAGAAGGAAGGAAGGGAAGAAGGGAGGGAGGGAGGATAGAAGGAAGGAAGGAAAGAAGAGAGGGAAGGAGGGAGGAAGCAACTGCATATAGGAATTACTTTAGTGACTCCAAGTTAATAGAATATTCTAATATAGCCCTCACACAAATGTAAAGGCATATTTCATGCAATGTAATCTATATAAAGGAGCCCAGAATAAACATAGGAGATTATTGGGTACCAATAATGAAGGAGAACTTGAAAATAAAATGAACCTAGAGGTTTTTAGACAAACATTGTAGGTGGTAGCAATTAAACTTATGTAATAAGGCCTGCAATGGTATGGAAGGAACAATAAGATTTATATCCCTATAAAGAGGAGAATTCCAAATTAAAGTCCCCCAAAGGTTCTGAGATGCTTAAGGGACTGCATTCTTTATATAATTTCTCTTCTGCCATTGGCTAAGGAAGAGGACCGCCAAAGTATACTTTGGTTATAATTTTAAAATCTTCTATGTAATTGGTTATTGTAGTCTTTGCTTTATATGGATGTTGCCATGAAATTTTCACGCTCCTGAATCTTATAAAAAGATAAAGTTAGTATTTAGAAGTACTTCTTGGTTCACTACACTTAGAAATACCTAGCAGAAGCAAATACAAAAATGCTTGAGAGCATTTGCTCTAATTCACCTTTATATTCCCCATGGACAATCTTTTTGAAATAAAAATGAGTGTAAAATCTACAGTTAAAAGTAATTTTGGATAGGCTGGTTTCACATGATCATTCTCCTCTCTCTGTCTTCCATGTAGCGGACATTACAAGTGTATTTTATCACAACATTCTTTAATTATATGCAGAGTTCAAATTCTAAATGAGAAACCAAAATAAATGAGTTAGTGCAAAATAAATGAGTTTCCAAAGGTGTAGAGGCAGTAAGACATGGTACATGGCACTTTGCCTTTCTATAAAGAGTTGCCTCATGTCCACTGTCAATAAGTGTATAACTTTTAATCTAAAGGTTCTTGAAAAATGTTAGTGCTTTTGAAACTTTTTTTTCTAATATATTTCATCCAGACTATAGTTGACAAGTCTGCTAGGAGGAGTGATATTCAGCATTAGTTCGCTAAACATATTCACCAATTTACCCTAAATTCTAATTGGACTGTTATACGGAACAAGTGTGTACCATATAAAAATGATACACAGTGCTTCAAACCTGTACACAATGCCCAAATGACCCTAAAATGTTGTCTTCTGAGTGTATTCACCTAACACTAAGGTGTAAGTCACCAGCAATCCCAGTAGAAAAGGACATCAGTATTCATGGGATGTATTTCATTGCAGATTACATTATTATCTTAGACTACCATTGATTCAATTAGAATAATTTTGAGTGATTACTCCAAGTTGTCTAGGAATATCATGTCAAAAGTAAACATATATTAATTAATACTTTACTTTCCTACACAAACCATATTTTTATTTTGTATTTTACTATACTGACATGGCTTCCAAACAATGCAAAAGTTAAAGCTGTGTTAGTAAGCATTATTGCTTGGCTTACAGGCTTAATTACTGTCTTTTCAGGAGAATAAATTTAGAAATGGTTGTGAAAACAATTTCTCATCTTAGTCATTATATTTCTTTTGCTTTCTACAATCCATTTTATAGTCAGAATTAGCAGTTACTTTTATAAAATTACTCATTTGTATGATGATAAAAACATTTTATACTTATTTTGCTCCTCTAGAAATTAGTTTGTAGATTTGTTTTCCCTCTTGATTTGTTTGCTTATAATTTTCATAAATTCACTAAATTTTCAAAGAACAAGACTTGCTAATTCCTCTCTATTCTGTTAAAATTTTTTAATGATTATTTTTCTGAGCTTATACTAGGATAGGGTCCCTTTAAAGCTGAAATTAGGTTCATTATTTTCCACTCTCTTGACTTCAGAAAGTAAAACACAGGAAACTTTTCCTCACCACTGTCTTTTGTTTTCATTTTTTTAATTCTATGAGTTAAAAAATTCCTTCGAAATTATTTTCGCTGTTAAAGAATTTCCTTCCTTATTTCTTTGATTGCACACTGATCAAAGTGAATTATTCAGTTGCCATTAATTTGCATATATTTTACAGCCTTCTTGCAATACTGGTGTGTACTTTTATTCTAATAAATACAGCTTGCTATTATAACATACTTTCATTGTTATTGCTCAATATCCTAAAATATTATCTATTTTGGAAAAAGTTTCATGAGATGCTTAGAAAAAATGTATATTCTGTTGCTATTGGGTAGAATATTCTGCAAATATCTATTAGCTCCATTTGACCTCTACTGTCACTTAGTTATGATGTACTTTTCTTGATTTTTTTTGTGCATGACCTTATGGAAAATACAATTTTTAACACAAAATTCTAAGTTAATCCTTGTTGTTGTTTTTTTCCTCAAGGATAGAAATATATTGTTCCATGTGCTTGTTTTTAAAGTTTGTGTTAAAGAATCTGCTGCTCTTTTGATGGATTTGCTTTTATATGCAACTTGGCATTTCTCTCTTTCAGTTTTATTCTTTCCTTGTTCTTTTGATATGTTTAAGGTTTTTAACTATTATATGCCAAAAGGAGGGTATCTTTTAGTTTTGTCTGTTTGGATTACAAAAGCCTACTTTGCCTGCATGACTATTTCTTTCTTAAAGTTTGGAAATATTTCTTTATTACTTTATCAAATATATTCCTATAAATTTAGCTTGTATCTCTTTTCCTTCGTTTATGCCCATTATTCATATGTATGGTTTAAAAACTGTTGTCTTAGAGGTCTGCCATGGTCTGTTCATTCTTGCAGATGAAGACAGAGTAGAAGACTAAAAATATATGAATGAAACATGCAAGTCCTCAGGTACAACATTAAAAGTCAACACTTGGGCTGGGGATATGGCCTAGTGGCAAGAGTGCCTGCTACATATACATGAGGTCCTGGGTTCGATTCCCCAGCACCACATATACAGAAAATGGCCAGAAGTGGCGCTGTGACTCAAGTGGCAGAGTGCTAGCCTTGAGCAAAAAGAAGCCAGGGACAGTGCTCAGGCCTTGAGTCCAAGCCCCAGGACTGGCCAAAAAAAAAAAGTCAACACTTACAAGTCATGAGCCTAGAAGGAGAAGAAGGGTCACTTGTTAGCAACAGGACTAGTTTTACTATAGAACTTTTCCTTCTTCATGTACCAAGAGCTGATTTTTCCCAGGAGGAACTTACCAGCCTGTCTGTTGGCTGGGCAGATTTAATATGTGCCCAGAAGATCAGGAAACACCCAAACCTAGTAGCATGCTTCACGTATATCAGATTTGATAGGGTGAGCAGAGCAATGATTTCTTCCCTGGAAGGAGGAGACAGACATATGAGAGCAAGATGTTCTGCCTACTGTTCTCAGTCCTTTCAGACCCCACACCGAAGTTTACCTCCCAGCTGTGTGTGTGTGGCAGGTGTATGTGAAGATCACAGGGTTCAAAAGTTCTGTGCTTGCATTTGTCAGTTCTACTGGCAGCAAACAGGCATAGAAATGAATTTCTAAGGGATATGTCCCAGTGTTTTCAGAACTCTCTTACCATCTTCCCTCCCTGTGGGAGGAGTTGGAAACCACATAATTTTGAGGTTGGGGCTTTAATCCTGATAGGCTTTCACTATACCTCAGGGTTTGGTCTCAGTGTTTTCAGTTCTTGACCTTTAATTCACTTTGCGGTGTGTGGGAGAAGCTGTGGAAACCACCTGATTTTGAGGGCAGGTTTGACTCATAGCTGGAAGAGCCACTTGGGAGTCATGTATTGAGGCAAATTCTTGGTGCCAAGGAGGCCAACAGCAGGCTTGATGATTGTTTCCATCTTGACCTGCAGGTGATAGAATTCACTCTTTAAGGAGGATGGAACTCCTACCCACTGTTCTCTTCATTATCCAAGTTTATGCTTTGTAAATTTCTTACTGCATCAGACCCTCTCCGCCTCTAGGATCTCCTCCTGAAGGTGTTTTTTCACCCAGTCACAGGGTGTCCCAAACCTTCGATACCTGTGCTTCCTATTTGCTTGTAAGCATACAGAGGTGTTGATAGTGATGGCATTTATTATAGCTGTCCAAGGTAAGGGAAGTGACAAATGTCTTTTTCTGTTGGGAGGGACTAAGGCTAGTCTTTCAGATTGGAAAAGTCATAGTCTCATAATACCATGTGCTAGGTGTAAGGTTTGAGGGGAGTATGGTCTTATGCCATAGCTAGAATCTATGAACACCACTTGTTATTGCTACATATTTTTATGTCATTCTAAATATACTTTCTAAGTTTTGTCTTGCTTTGTTTTCTTTTTGGTTTGCTGTATACTGGGAGAGGTAGCAAATATTCATACATTTTAGTTTAGATGAGACTACTGTATTGGTAATTCAACCAGTCAAAAAATGCACGTGAGACCAAAGCCAGGCACAGATTGTTACCAGGAAAATATCCCACAATTTGATATCATTACAGGTAATTAGGTATTCTATATTTAAAAAATTAATTCATTTATTTCCCTTAAAACATTTTTTTATGTTAGGCGGTAATGTCAATACAATACTCCCATATTTTCAAGTAGAGCAATGGCGTGTAGTTAATCTGTTAACCTTGGCAAATGTTCAAAGTGAGTAGTCACCAACCTTGTTTAAATATAATTGTCAGAGTCATTTTTATTAAAATTAAAAAGTAGCTTATAAGGGTATTCACTTTGATGATTATTTTTTATTTTGTGTCTCTTACTCACAGCTGTGTCATTGCCAGTTGGAATCAGTACATAATGTGTATTTGTGCTTGTGATGACAGAATAAATCTGTCATCAAAGTTTATGTTGTAAGGTAAATGTCATTTTCTTGCTGTGGAGAATGACACATAATGGATATATGGGATTCATTCTTTTTGAAGGTCACCTTTTGGAGAAAATGTGCTTAGTGATATTTATTGTCATAACAAAAACTTCAAAGTGGTGCATAAACTTTATGTCAAGGAGACTAGTTTAAGGATCAAAGGATGACTAGAAGAGGAAACAGCATTAAGGTCTATAAGGGCCTGCTGAAAAGGCAATGAACAAAGTTTTGGAGGACAGAATTATTTGTCACTGGTTGATCCTATAAGCCATACCTAATTGGTTCTAAGACTCAGGGAAAGAGGGTCTATGATTATACACTGAAAAAGCATTTGGTACATAATCTGCATGAAAATTACAAGTCCAAGGGGTCTTACAGGACCAGTTTAGAAGGAATTCTCAAATCAGTAAGTAGCTTTACTGCCATAGGCTTACCACAATTCACCAAATAAAACCAATTTCCTTTGTCGGAAATTGTGCACTTTCTTCATCTAACCTCAGTTTCAATACTAAGAACAAGGATGGAACAAAAATGAGGAAAACTCATAGATCACTTGTTTCCTGAGACAATTTTCTTTTCTTTTCTTTTTTATTGTCAAAGTGATGTATAGCGGAGTTACAGTTTCATATGTAAGGGAGTAAGTACATTTTTTATCCAACTTGTTACCTCCTCCCTCATTCCCCCCTCCCCATTTCCATCCCCCTCCATGAGTTGTACAGTTGGCTTACACCATATAGTTTTGTAAGTATTGCTGTTGCATTGGTCTGTCTTTTTCCCTTTGTCTCTCGATTTTGGTATTCCCTTTCTTTTTTTAAAAAAAATTTTATTGTCAAACTGATGTACAGAGACGTTACAGTTTCATACGTTAGGCATTGGATACATTTCTTGTACTGTTTGTACCTCCTCCCTCATTCCCCCCCCCTTCCCTCTCCCCCCATGAGTTGTTCAGTTGATTTACACCTAACAGTTTTGCAAGTAATGCTTTTGTAGTCGTTTGTCTTTTTTATACTGTGTCTCTCGATTTTGGTATTCCCTTTCACTTTTCTAGTTCTAATACCAGTGTACATGGTTTCCAATAAACTCAGATAAGATACAGTGATAGTGCAGGTACAACCACAGGAAGGGGATACAAGAGGATCATCAATAATAGAAGCTACGGTTTCACATGGCATGTTTAAAGTAATTACAACAGTCATATAACAGTCATTTCCATAACATGGAGCTCATTTCACTTAGCATCATCTTATGTGTTCATAAGGGTATAGCTATTGGGCTCTTGTGATCCTCTGCTGTGACTAACCTAAACCTGTGCTAATTATTCCCTATGAGGGAGACCATAGAGTCCATGTTTCTTTGAATCTGGCTCACTTCACTTAGTATGTTTTTCCAAGTCCTTCCATTTCCTTACAAATGGGGCAATGTCATTCTTTCTGATAGAGGCATAAAATTCTATTGTGTATATGTACCACATTTTCCTGATCCATTTGTCTACTGAGGGGCATCTGGGTTGGTTCCATATTTTAGCTATGACAAATTGTGCTGTGATGAGCATTGTTGTGCTAGTGTGTTCTTGTTTGTGGTCTTTTGGGTAGATGCCCAAAAGTAGGGCGGCTGGGTCATAGGGGAGCTGTATATTTAGCCTTCTGAGCAATCTCTGTACCGCTTGCCAGAGTGGCTGAACCAGTTTACATTCCCACCAACAATGAAGTAGGGTTCCCTTTTGGCCACATCCCCTCTAACATTTGTTATTGTTAGTTTTCTTGATATATTACATTCTTACTGGGGTGAGATGGAATCTCAATGTTGTTTTGATTTGCATTTCTTTTTTTTTTTGCCATTTAATGAAGTATTTTGTTAGTACAATGCACCTTGATCTCTGTCACCGCTTCAACACTGTCAACCCCCTTTGACCCGCCCTTCCCTTATTTTTCTTAATTCGGTGGTATATTCAATGAATTCTTTTTTTTTTATTAATTAAAAAAAATTTTGACACTGTGTTATGCAAAAGGGGTACAGTTACATAATAGGGCAGTGTGTACATTTCTTGTGATATCTTACACCCTGTTTTTCTTTCCCTTCCCTAGATCAGTTAGACATATATACAATACACAGTATATCAAAAACATATACAGTATCCACGTGGCCTACGCCAAAGGAAATTCACTTAGGACTTTAAATGTAATGTCAACAATAGAGTTTGCTTATCCTTGTCTTATGTGAACATACATACATAGCTTTTGAGCTATTGTGATCCACTGAGAGGTCTATTTTTGACCTTTATATGTTGAGTAGTTGTCTGGTTTTAGTTACATAATGTAGGGTCGCTGACCCAAACCTGAGGGAAATTGGTATTCCCTTTCCCTTCCCTAGTTCCAACACATGTATGAACAATATCCAGGGTACTAAAATCAGTTACAGTGATATCAGGGGTAAAACCACGGGAAGGGAATACAGAAAAAAAAAGCAGAAGGGCATTGTTTCACATGGCTTGTTAAAAATAACTACAATAGTAATATATCACTTGTTTCCATAACTTGAAGTTGATTTTTCCTAGCATGATCTTATGTGTTCCTATGGGCATAGCTCTTGAGCTATTGTGATCTTCTGCTAGAACTATCCTAGATGTGTACTAATTACTCCCTATGAGGGAAACTATATGGTCCATGCTTCTTTGGTCTGGCTCACTTCACTTAGTATAATTTTTTCCAAGTCCTTCCATTTCCTTATGAATGGGGCAATGTCATTCTTTCTGATAGATGTATAGAATTCCATTGTGTTTATGTGCCACATTTTCTTGATCCAATCATCTACTGAGGAGCATCTGTATTGGTTACATATTTTATCGATGGCAAATTGTGCTGCAATGAACATAGTTGTGCTGGTGGCTTTAGTGTGATCTTGCTTGTAATCTTTTGGGTAGATGCCCAAAAGTGGGGCTGCTGGATCGTAGGGGAGTTTTATGTTTAGCCTTCTGGGAACCATCATACCACTTTCCAGTGTGATTGAACAAGTTTACACTCCCACCAACAATGCAGTAGGGTTCCCTTTTGGGCCACATCCCCTCCAATATTTGTTATAAGTAGTTTTACTGATAATGGACATTCTTACTGGGGTGAAGTGGAATCTCAGTGTAGTCTTGATTTACATTTCTTTTATGGCCAGTGATGTACAGCACTTCTTCATGTGCCTGAGACCATTTTCTTGGTCTCTTTGCCTTGTAGATTTTTCCTGGTTAGAATAATAATTTCAGTTGCAAGACCTGTATTTGAACTAGCTCAAGGAAAAGTGAAAATTTTGTTGGCTCACCTACATGTAGAATGGCAAATCTATGTGCCTTCCATGGAATTCTGAAAGGACTTCTGTAACCAGAAACTTCCACTCTTCTCCCCTCTCTCTCTCTTTCTCTGGCAATTTCTCTCTTTCTCTTTCTCTCTCTCTCTTTCTCTTTCCCTCCCTCCCTCTCTCTTTCCCTCCCTCTTTCCTCCCTCCCTTCCTTCCTTCCTTCCTTCCTTCCTTCCTTCCTTCCTTCCTTCCTTCCTTCCTTTCCTTCCTTCCTTCCTTCCCTCCTTCCTTCCTTTATCTTTCTTTCTTTCTTTCTTTCTTTCTTTCTTTCTTTCTTTCTTTCTCTCCTTCCTTCCTTCCTTCCTTTTTTCCTTCCTTCCTTCCTTCCTTTTTTCTTCCTTCTTTCCTTTTTTCCTTCCTTCCTTTCCTTCTTTCCTTCCTTCCTTTCCTTCTTTCTCCATCACTAGGCTTGAAATCTGGGCCTAGGTGCTGTACCTGAGCTCTTCAGCTCAAGCCTGGCACTCTACCACTAGTGTCCAGCTTTCTGTTGATTAATTGTGGAAAGTCTCACGGACTTTCCTGCCTGGGCTGGCTTTGATTCTCAGTCCTCAGATCTCAGCCTCCTGAGTAGTTAGTATTACAGATGTGAGCCAGCATTGCCCTGCTGTGGAGAACTCTTATTTACCCCTCTGTGCATATCTTCATTAGTTTTTTTCTACTGTAGTACAGTTAGTGAATTTGCTTTTTTTTATTTGGAAAAACCATGTGGGAAGTTTGCAAACTTTAAACACACATACATTCTTTGCCCATAGAAATCTCACTTTTATTAATCCTTCCTAGGGAAATGGTTATATCCAAATACACATACATATGTCTATATAGATAAAGTATAACACAGGTAAGATTGCATTGATGTATATTTTCATATATCCAAAAAAATATCTAAAGCCTCTATGTGGACTTGTTAATGGGATTTCCTCTGAGAAAGCATTGATTTGGGATGGACAAGAAGAAAGGACATCCCCACAAACAGATCCTGTATATCCTGCTTTGCTTCATTGTGTTACAGCAAAATTCCTTTTTTTCCCCCTATTATCTTCTCTACTTTCAAGTCATGTCATTTTAAACTATATGAAATTTGTAATTTGGGGTATAATTTCAAATGGTGAAAAGAACACCCCCCCCACCAATAAACAACAAAACAATAAAGCAGTCTAAGGAAGGAGTAGAATCCATAATTCAAAAATCACAATATGTGAACATTTTGAGTAGATTTTTAAACAAACACATATAAAAATGTAGAACTGTGGTATAGTTTTACTGGTTGCCATAGTTTCACTATCAATTTGTTTAATCACGAATGTTACTTGTTTCTAGCTTACTTGGCCTTTGGGAAATGGTTGGCAAAAAATTGTGGTGACAAATATAAACAAACATAAAAATGAGACTACTAGTTTCCAATTTTTTCTTTCATTCAGTTATTGTTGAAGGACTACCTTGGTCCACAGTTGACAGAAGCATCCATAACTCTTCCAAAATTTTGCATTAGTATATTGTTTAAACGTGTGAAGCATGACTGAACAGCACATGACTCTGGGAATTAGTCCCTAGCCCCAGCTCTCACCCTTACACAATGGCTATCATGTTATCATTAACCCTGAAATTCAACAGTTTGCAAATTATTTTTAAGTAAATTATTCTATTTAGTCCTCAAAATGGCTCTGTGAGATTCCACGTACTATCACCCTCATTTTAAAGATAAGGCATCTCATTTAAGAAAGGTTATATACCTTGCTCAAGGTAAGAACCACTTATTTTTTAAACTGGCAGGGGATGTGATACAATTGTAGCCTTATAGATGTTAAAGCAAAAGCTTGGTATTTTATCATTCCTGATAGTGTCTTTCATAAACAAGATTTAAGGCAAAATAATATAATATATAAGAAGTAATAGATGAATGTTTATAATACTGATATGGATAAAATAAAATATAGGTATAAATCAAATTAGAACTTGAGGTAAATATATCAAATGTGACAGAGGATAACATGAAACAGAAAACATAAATTCTAGACTTTTGTTTTTTAATGTCTATTCCTGAAGTAAAAATTTTACCCTGTATTAGGAATATGAGGCTATTTTCTTAACTTGAAAATATGTAATTCTTACAATAATATGTCGTAGACAGTTGAATTATTCCCACAAGTTAATATCCCATGTGTTATATTACATATTCCTTCAAACATAGTGTCATTTCTATTTTATAAATAAAAATATGTCTTCATTACTCAGGAAAATATTAATAGAGAAGAGGCAAGGAAAAATAACTCGTTTCAGTTTTCCAAATTGAAACTAAGTAATAAATCAACAACCTCGGCATATGAGTCTTTAACAAGTCCCGTTCCATGTGTCTGTAATCTTTGAGCTCATATTGTGCCATCTCCAAAGATATTACAGAATATTTTGTCCAATATTTTGGAGTTCAAACTTTGGTTTTCCTGTGGCTTTAAAACAGTATCCATTGTACTGTATATACCAATTTCTTTATTTGCCGGGGGGGTCTAGAGTTTGGGCAGACCTCTACCAGATAGTCCTCCTGTGCCATGAGGCAATAATAGAGGTCATTTCATGAAGTTTGGCTACTCCAGAGGGCCCAAGAGAGCTTCAATCATGTGCCTGGTATTTTGGCGGGTTGGGGGTGGGGGAGAAGATGTCCTTACTTAGTAGTGACTTTTGGCTGGAGTATCGACATGATGATGTCCACTGATGTTCGACTTCTTGAACTTTCTTATGTGACTTAGGGTTCTAATAGCACACTGCAGCAACCATTTATTAAGCACCCACTATGTACTTGGGATTCTGTTAAGGTGCCATGAGATGCTATGCTCAGCAAGAGAGATATGGTCTCTGCATACTTGGAGTTTACAATAAGATAGAATAAGGTCACTAAACAAACAAATAACAATGGAAGATGGGAAAACGTTGACAAACATCTCAGTGAAATATTTGTGTTGGAAATTTCTTATAGTGTATAGCTTTTTCCTTGTGTTAAGTAACTTTACCATTCGAGAATGGCATTCATCAGGCAAAAGGCTATATGCTTCTGTTTGAGATGTGTTTTCTCCTTTATTTGAAATTCACTTATTTGGGTATGTGCAGGAAACAAAAGTACAAGGAAATATCTGTCTTACAACATACATTGTATGGTAAAAATCAGTTTAGAATGACTAGTATTCTTTTTTTAAAACTGTATTTTTTTGTCTTTTCTTTTTTGGTACTGGGAGTCAAACTGTTGCATATGCTAGGCAAGCGCTTTGCCACTAAGCTAAATCCCAGTCTGTAGAATGACTAGAATTCATTAGTATTTCTTTATAGTGCGTTGTATTTTGCATTGCCCTTATGCTTATTGTTTAATTTGCAACTGAAGCCTTTTAATAGAGATGTTAGAGTTACACATTTTTATATGTAAACAAAAAATTGTAACTCATTATAAGTGCCATAATAGGTAAATATGAATGTACAATGTAGACTCTTTTCAGCCTGTATGTTTCTCATAGCATTCCAAATGCATTTACATTTAACAAATTATCTGATACTATTTGCAAGAAGCAAGAGGGGCTGTAAAGAAAAGTGGCAGATACCAAGCACCACTCTTTCTTCATGCTGAGGCTGATCTACTTTTTACTTCACAGCATTCCCCTTGTCATACCTCTAATTTAGATAGAGAGCAAAGTCAGAAGAGCTTCAGTGTAATCTAGAGTGGGAAATAGAAAATTAAATACAGTTGATTTTGCCACATGTTTTAACTCTTAGAGAACATTTAAATTTTTTTAAAGCTTAACTACCTTTCCTTTAACTTATTATTGAACTAAAAGGGTTGAACACTATGAAGTGATAGCTGTTGCTTTAAAGAAAGATACATAGTTCTACATAAAGGAGGGCATCACGGATGGATTTGCTTGATGCCACTATTTTTATAACGAGTACTTAAATGACTTTGAGTGTTAGAATCCAGATATGAAATAAGAATCTTTCCTTTCTTAATATTCCTCATTCTTTAAACAATGAACTATATTAACTTCTTCTAATATATATTCATAGAAAACTAAACCAAGAACTCAGAAATTTTTCCACTTAAAAGATTAATATGTTAATCTTGCATATTATTAATCTTGCATAATATTAATATAATAATCCTTGCATAAGGAATTGGCTTAAGATGAATCAAGAAGGGCTATTATGAGTAAATGGTCCAGTTGAGTAGGCTCCATGAAGTAAAGAGAGTACATCTGCAGTGCATTGAAGCATTTTTTTTATTGTCCTCGGACAGTTTGGCTTGGCTATACATTGTAGAGTGAGAAATAAGAGAACTCTCCACTAGGTGTAACAATGAATGACTAATGACTAATTAAAACTTCTCCTGTTGGGTAGCAGTTGGTGGGATGATACAAATTTTTTTTAAAGCTCCATATTTCATGTTATTCTGCTAAATGAACTATAAGGTAAGATAATATGGAGATCTTTGTGAATTTAAGTGTCTTTGAGACGACATATGGCAGTATCTGGTGGTATGTTTGATTGTTAAGTTGAGGGGAAAACTGAACATCTAGAGCAGAGAGGCCTAGAGGGATTCTACTTAGTATCCTATAGTTCACATGACAGTTCTCCACCTGATGGAATCATTTGGCCCCAGTTATCACTAACACTAAGACTGAGATTTGGCTTTAAAGTGAATAGAGCATCTTCATAGTGGACAATGGATTGAAACAAATTAATCTGATGGTAAATAAAGAAGTTTTCAGAGAAATCTGACTTTGATGCATCACTGCATTTACACAATGAAAGACAGGCAGGCTGAATAGCTGTCCACAATGAGAATTCAAAGACAATTGGGGATACAGCCAGACATCAAGGACAATCAAACTTGCATTAAATGTAAAAGGATTTCAACTGTAAGCTGGAGGCATTTACAATGAGATCTTGTCAGGGGAAAATAGTGCTCTGAGTTCTGTATTTAAAAGAGGCCCTGTCAAATTTGAGAGCCCTTCACAAAAGCCCATTCGAATGCATGATTTTCCTTCATACCATATTTTCTTAAAAATCACAGCATATAGGAGTCTGCCATAGTTTGTGACTGCCTTTTCTCAGGTTATGATCCTATCTACTTCTCTGATTCTAATGCTTTTAGAATAGACAGTTTGACAATAACATATCCCCTGTCCCCAGGAGCTAGACTGAAGCTGATATTGAAGAAAGAGTTGGAAGACTGAGCCATTGGGAGAGACATAGTATAAATAAGAGAGGATCCAGACTGTGTCAAGTTCCAGGTGTCCTTCAAAGATGTTCACCCCCACTGATCTTTCCTTCTTTTTAAAATTAATAAACATTATTTTATTGATTGATTTTTGTTCTAGTACTAGGGCTTGAACCCAGGGTCTCATGCTACTGGTTGTCTTTTCACCTTTAAGGTTGATGGCTCTGTCACTTGACAGACTCTCCCTTTTTGTTGGTTAATTGGAAATAAGAGTCTCATGGACTTTGTGTGTGAGTGTGTCTGTGTGTGTGTGTGTGTGTGTTTAGTGAAACACAATTCTTCCCAAGGATTGGGATGGGTTGTAGGGATAGTTATGGCCCCCCAAGGCTGATGCACCCCAGGTTGTATTTGAGTCTCAAAAACACAAGAACCAAATGCAATATGATATGAGAGACTCCCCAGACCCACTCAAAGGTTGGCAAAGATGCCAGATGAAGCGCTAGCTGAAGCCTGATGCTGTGGCAAGGTACTTTTCATTTGGATGTATGGCCTTTGATTTCTTCTTGTTGTTGTGTCTCACCACAGCAAGTCTGGTACCAAACTACAAACCAAGTAATCTGATAGCGTACCTGCACTGTTCTTGGTAGGTAGAGTCAACTTCAGCATGGGAGTGGTTCTGGTTGTCATGTGAACATCTGGCCAATGTAGTTTCTAAGTCTCAATCTTAGACCAGAGTTTCAATCTCATTCTAGGCTTCATTGTAGCAAGCCTGAACTGGGTTTCACATATAAGGCTCTGACTGACTTCCTTCTCCTTTGTGCAAATGGGAGCCCTCACTCTTTAAGTTTCATTTGCTTAGAGTTGAAGAAGGGATGACTTAGGCAATTCTTCTTCCTTCCTACCTGCCCCAGTGTGCCTTTTCTTATTAGGATTCTAAAGCCTTGCACTCTAATCTTTCACCTGACTCCCATGATTCCTGTGAAGACAGTTTGGTTTATACATAGCTGATGTTGGTGTGTCTGTGGAGAGATGATCAACACACTGCAAGCTGTCCTAGTATTTGCAGTGTTGTATTTTAGATTCTAACATTTGGGAATCCTCTCATCCATATCTCCCATCAGTTCTGTCTTTATTTGCAGGGAGGGAGTGAGTCCTGTTAGCTATATATCTATATGAAATCAAGAACTGGATGAGTAAGCAGAAACAAGAAAGCAAGAGTTCATGAGTAAACTTTTCTATGGGCACCATATGTTCAGTGACAGATATCAGGGCCATGAAGACTGAAGAAGCTCCTACAGGTCTCACAGTTTGCCACTGGGGAAAATAAACACATGCCCAGGCAGCTGTTTCACAAAAAAAAAGTAACTTGTAGCCATGCACAAAAGCTCATCCTATAATTTGATAGGACCACACCTTAAGTAAGTAGAAAGTGGATAAAAATAATACACAATCTTTGAGCAATGGAAAAACTAAATAGATTTTTTATTTAAGAATATATCTATCCATATCTATATATGTATATAGTGGGAGATGGAGAGTGAAGTTATGTCTGTAAAACTTTGCTGCAATAAAAAGGGTTTAAAGAATCCACATGATCTTTTGAGTTAGAATTAATGAGTATAGACATACACAATGACATTGATGAAACACAAATAGGATGTTTTATGTAGATTAAAATGGAAATGAAAATATGTGAGTTGGAAAGAGAGAAATACAATAAGGAATTAAAAAGGAAATCAATGTAAATTTGAAATGGGAATTTGCAAGAGAAAGAGATATTAAAATATGGAGTCTGAGAAAAATATAAATTGTAAAAGTCTATAGAGAGATATACAGGACCATACTGTTCTAGTTAAAATAAGTAAAAAGAGATAATGTCTTACGAAGACAAAAAAACAACTCTATGTTAAAAAAATTCTACTGGCTTTAGGTAGAAAAACAAATCCATTAAAAAAATGAACATCAATTCCAGACTTCTCTGACATAGACATAGAAGAATAAAGGCATATATCTACATATATATGTAGATATAGATATATATTTAGAAAATGGGCTTCAATGGAAAAATGGTTGCTCATTCAAATCATTTTCCATTCTTAAGGCAGTAAAATGTATTCTCAGGTACATAAATGCTCAAAGAACATCATTATATTCCTTTCTTTGAAATCAAGCAAAGGTTTCACACCTACACCAGATGACTAAAATGTGAGACAATTCCCAGAGTACAAGGATACAGAAGGCCTCAAAATGATTAGTATTCAGATTAATGGTAGTTTGCATTGACTGATAATTTATTTTGTACCCAGTACTGGGTGTGTGTTATGTAATCTTATTGCTCTTTGTTTGCAATGAGTACACTGAGGCTTGGAATTTCAAAAATTTTCCAGGGTTGTCATAGATAATATAGAACATTGCTGATATATATATATATATATATATTTTTTTTTTTTCCATTCTGAGGGTTGAGCTCTGGGCCTGGGTGCTGTTCCTGAGCTTCACTGTGCTCAAAGCTAGTGCTCTACCACTTGAGCCACAGCAACACTTTTGGAGATAGTTACCTTGAAGCTAGAATAAATATATCACTTGTGCAGTGTGGCTGTTATTTTTTCTTTTAACAATAATTGCGAAGGACATGTTGGAGACTGGAATTTAAAGATAAACAGAAGCCAGGCTTCAAGTCTCAGTGGAATTAATGAAGTTCTGTTTAGCAGATTATGTATGATAGGGTCTGGTTCCTTCTCCCTACTTCCTTTTGCCTAAGATTGGAACTTTCTAAAATAAAAGTAGGACAGTTAGTTCTTTTGAAATGTCATTAAAATTGCCACCTATCGAAAGAGTCCTTGCAAGTAAACTAACTAGGTTTCAATGTCTTTGAAAGGAAATTGTTTTGACATTTGGACGTTGTACAGTTCAAAGATTTCAAAATGCATTAAAAATGTTTAAAAATAATTCTCTGGAAATCTCAGCAGTCAGGAGACTGAGGCAGGAATATCAAGAGTTCAAGGCCTGTCTAGGGAATGGGTACTACATAGCAAGAAAAAAAACCCTCTAGAAATTCTGATCTCTTTAACTGGTCTGTTGAGTTCTTCTGACAATCCATTTTTCTTGACAACAGGGCCAAGTTTATCTTTCAAACTAGCGGTATGACCCCTGAGTTATTCTTTGGGATGTTGATGATTTATGGACAAAGTAAGCTAGCTATTGATGTTACTGCTTATGTAGTCTAACCTGCACGCCCCTCCCCAGCTGTAAAGGACAAGTGTTGTGAGTCTTTGTCTTAGCAGTCCTTGGATTACAGTGGAGGTACTAGAGCTAAACCTCTTGGGCCACCTCTGGGTTATTTTTCTTTTAGTCTTTTAGGAACCTATCCCCCTTCCTTAGGGATAGATAGATATAGATAGAAAGAGAGAGAGAGAGACAGAGAGAGAGAGAGAGAGAGAGAGAGAGAGAGAGAGAGAGAGATCCCTTTAAGCTTATCTAAAATAACCTATGGCATTCAAATACATTTTGAACCTGTATACCCGGATACTCCATATATCTAAGCTGTTTGTTCTTCCCCATCATACCTGCTTTTGCCCATCTTCCTATGATGTCATCTCTTTCTGTGTTCATCAGTCAACAATATTATCCTAGAGGCTTCTGACTCTTCCAGATGTGACCCTATACAGGATTCAGCTCTCCCTTTCTCATAGCTCCTGTATGGTGTGAATTTCTCTAACTACATGCCTTATTTCTCCCTTCCTCCCACAAATTCCCAACTCAAAATATATCTAAATTCCTTCCAGTGGCTTAAGTAATTGAGTTCTGTGGTAGAAGCTAACAACACTAATGCGGTTCCAAGTGAATCACACCCTTGTATGCTCTCTTGCTTTGAAAGCAGTAGAGACAGTGACCACCTAACCAACAGAATCTGGCAAAGATAATAGGATAGTCACCCTGTATTTAGGTTGCATAAGGTTCCATCCTAGCAGGATGTTGGCCTTGTGGAAAGCAGCATGTTATAAAGGGGCCTGTGAAAAGGTTGTGTGCAAAGGAACTTCTGGATGACCTCCAATAGCTGAAAGTAGACCATGGCTGTCAACCAGAAAGAAAATGAGAACCTCAGTTCTATAAGCACCAGTGACAACCATGTAAGTGGAAGTCTAGAAAGAGATATTCTAGCCAATACTTAAGTGTGTATCTTTGTGAAGCTAAGTTCCTGAGTTATGTAGCCCATAAATCTATGTCCATACTCCTATCCCACAAATACTATGAATTAAGTAACACAGCTACATTGTGTTAAGCCACTAGATTGGAATGGTTCATTATGCAGCAACTGAAAATGAATACAAGCCCTTATTTGCATCTATACTTCTTTTCCTATCACTTCAATCAGATCACTCAGGCTCTTTCTACTTCTCACCTTATAGATTTGGGACATGCAGATATCTTTGTCTGGATGCTCTGCCCATCCCTTTCTGGTGTTTGGCTTCGTTCCAATCTAAGTCTTTCCAGTCTAAGTCTAACTTAAGTAAATTTGTTTTCTCATCTCATGGTTGTCTTTATTACAATCTACTTGCCTTTGTTATAATTTAATTACTTATTTAATTCTATAATTGTGTTTGGAACTCCACCAAGGACATGAAATAGTTGAAAGCCAGAAAGTCTGTGTATCTGGATATACATTATGGTACCTTCCACAGGAAAAGCACAAGCCTGGCAACTGGTGGGTAATTAGTAACTATGTGTCAAAGGAAGACATAACAGAAAACAGTGATGAAGTTTTGTTTTCGCCAGGGTGGGAAAACTTCAATATACTATTTAAAACACCAGCCAGAGTGGTGAGACACATTTGAAATGTATTATTTTGAGGATAGGATGAATGGGACATGATGATACAATGAAGGGAAAAGAATTTAAGAGCGTTCATGGGAAAGCAGGCAGAAGCAGGTTGAAAGAGGACTTGAGGGAAGAACAAGAAGGAATGTTTAAAAGTAGAGTTCACTGGAGTTGGTGACTTGTCTTGAATTTAACTTGGGTCGTTGGATGGTAAAGATTGTGACCCTACTAAAATTTAGAGCCTATATAGAAAGCACGTGTTTTTGTATATAGAAAGTTGTGTTTCCGTTCTACATAGATATATTTATCTTTCTCACTATTCAACTGCATTATAAATTGTTAGAGAATAATAATTATCAGCACTATGATTAGGCTCAGATTGGGCCCACAAATCCAAAACAATGTCACAAATTGCAAATATTATTTTAAAATCTATGAGAGTTAACTTCAAGCATCTTAGTTGTTAAAATATTTTGACAGAAGAACCATCATCATTTTCTTCCTGTGTGTTTCCTCAAAGGCAGATATGTGGACATTATTGAAACAGTTATTGAGTTTATTTACAGTCATTATTGGGTATTTGCATATTAATGTTGTCTGTGTAAAATGTAGATTATAAAAGTACTTTTATTGGGATGTATAAACTATAGTACATGTTCTGTTCTGTGTCATCCTTATGGTTAAACATGTGCCTATGATTCTGTAGCTCCATGATGGCTAACTCTATTCAAAGAACTCTCCTTTCTTTTGTCTAAATGGTACAAAAGTTCAATCTGAAGGAGGTCACTATATTTTTGAAAACTTGTTCAATATAATTAGTTTCTTTTGATACATTCAGGCATGGTAAATCTCAATCAGTTTGTAAATTTCATCTTCTTGTGCAGTAAAATTTTCTCTAAAAATTGGAAATTTAATGGCCCATTAGTTTCAACTGGTTACGCCAGACCAAAACCCTAGCATAAAATAGACAAACCACACTTAGATTTATAACATCTAACCAACTTTTCTTCTTTATAAAATAAATGCTTCATTTACCATTTTCAGATGAATTTTTTTCTCTGATATGATATTATGTGAAATGTTTATGATTTTCACTGAAGAGATTTGCATTTTTATATCCTTTGCTTTAAAGAGACTAACAAATAAAACATAAAGGTAATGGGAAATTTATCTTCAAGTTACTTCTGCCCCAGCCCTCCTGGATGATTCCTACCATTTTAGAGACTCAAGGAAGTACAGTTGTAGTGTTCCGTTTATAACCTAAATGGTAATATTTCTACCTTGTTTTCATGTTCAAACATAAAGCTAATACAGAGTGTGAAAATCAGTTAACAAGACCCACTTGAAGACATGATTACCTTCCATAAAATTGTAGGATCCTGCCATTAATGAGATTTTGAAAGCTTTAATTTATCTCTGGAATCCTACGAGGTAAACAGCCTGCCACTCATTTATTGAGAGAACCTGCCACTTGTTTATTGAGAAAAAGCAGGTGAAAGTCAATCTTTGACAAGGGCACACAATGCTAGTCAACTTCTTTCAGATTTAAATGTACTTGTCCTTGAACTTCACACAGTTCATAAATATTTCCTTTGGTAAAATTTTTATTCACACATAGGTCTCTAGTTAATGGTGTAAAACTTTCACTGTTTCAAATGTCAATGATCATTTTCATACTTCTTGACAATTGCTACTCTCTGAATATATTATTTAGAGTTATTTGCAGAGCATACTAAAAATTATATGGGTGCTATTCTCCAAAGTTTTATACACATGTATGTTTACTAAAGTCAGTTTTTGTTCTTAGCACGGGGTATGCCAATATAAGATTATTATGAGTGTTAGCATGGCATATGCCGATAAAAGATCATTATGAGTTTTAAACATCTATTAGGGTCCATATTGTTTTTCATAATATAAATATCTGTTGAATACCTAGTATAGTTACATTAGTTATAGTAGTATGGAGAAGACAGTTCTTGACCTTGAGCAGGCTGTCATTGATTTTTCCAACAGCTAATAATAAAAGGCATAGTCTTTTAAAAAATAAAACAAGATGCAAGTGAATAAAAATTATGCTTATTATAATGAAAACAACATTATGATATGTACTCTCATACTTGAGCACAAAATCTGTTTATTTTTGTAATTCAGTCACAATATAGTCCTTTTCTAATTCAGAGTAAATATGGATCAAAGAAATGTAGTCTCTGGACAGATTTCTATATGAATAAATAAGTTTTGAAGAAAATTAAGCTTACCGAAATTAAGACTAGATGTTACTAGGCACCACTGGCTCATACCTGCAGTCCTAGCTACTCCAGAGGCTGAGATATGAAGATTGCAGTCAGAAACCAGGTGAGAGAAAGAGAGTCTAAGAGACTCATCATCATTTAACCACCAAAAAGCTAGGAAGGAAGCTGAAGGCAAGTGGTAGAGCGTTAGTCTTGAGTAAGAAGGTTCAGGAACACATATAGGCCCTGAATTCAAGCACATGCGTGTTTGTGTGTCACATACACACAGAAATGCTAGAAGGATTAAGGTACAATTTTTATATAAAATATAAAGTGGTAAAGGGAGTACTTCACAAAATTAGTGCAAAAATCAAATGAATTCACCAAATAATTCTACTAAATGTATAGAGACAAGTTGAAACATAAAAAGTGATAGAAATGATTGAATTTTTTTCTGAAGCTGGATGAAGTGATAAGTATATAATGCAAAGGCAGTTCTAGACTGATATTCCATGCAAGTATTTTGGAAATTTTACATGAGTGCTTAATTAATATGCTTGAATATTACCAATTATCCACTGTTTCTGTTACAAACTGAATTAATTTTGTCCACTACCATTCATTCTTATGCTCTAACCAAAAAACTGAGGTTATTTTTTGGATGATTCTTTAGAAGAAGATGATTAGGGTTAGATGACATCGTGATAGCACAACCATGATGTGGTGGCTAAATGCCCATATATCAAGTGACATCACAGCATTTGCTTTTCTTTTCTCTCCACTGTATGAGAGCAGTGAAAAGTATCCATCTGCAGGGAGAAAAGCCCCTAACCCAAAGTCAATCAGCTGGAACCTTAATTTAGAACATTGAAAAATAAAATTCGTGTTGTTAAGCCATTCCATCTGTGATATCTTTTTACACAGCCTGAGTAGATGAATACAAATTTTGATATTGAGAAGTGGCGTCTGTTAAAACAAATGCCTAAAAATGTGAAAGTAGGTTTTGAAATAGTAAGAGAGATTGCAGGAATTTTCAGGTTCCTGCTGGAAAAAATTAGATTGTTGAAGAGAGATTGTTTGTAGAAGTACGGTCATTAAAGAGATTTCAGTGAGAACCCAGAAAGAAAAATAATTATGAATAGGGACATCTGTAGAAATGTAGACTTTGAAGACCATTCTGATAAAGGTTTCAGATAGACAAAAGGAACAGATCATTTAAAACTAGAAGCAAGACAGTCCTTATTGTAAAGACAAAAAAATGGCTGAACCATGTTCTAGTGTTTTGTGAAAGTTGGAACTTGTAACCAATAAAATTCTATAATTACTTGAGGAGATTTCTAAAACAATGTTGAAGGATCAGCTTGGTGCGGCCTGACTGTGTAGAGAGTAAAAATGTGATATGTGAAAGATGAATTGAAGAAGGCACTGCTAAGCAAAAATGAAAAAGAACTTGAAGATTTGGAAAATTCACAGCACATTCATAATGCCAGAAGTGACTCAAATGAGAGATATGACTGTACAGTCATTTGACAAGAAATTATGGGACTTAATTAGCTCTCTCAGCAGAACCAAGAATAGTGATGGGGCATACCACCAGATGCACTGTCAGCTTGCACTGTTGGGGGCCGGAGACTCAGGCCTGGGAAAGCAAGGCCTGATAGGAAAAGTGAGGCCTAATAGGCCTCGAGTTCTGCCGGGTTATACTATAGAATGACTTGGCTACAAACCTGTTAGTATTTCCCCCACCTCAGGTACTCTGCCTCTCCCATTAGCTTCCAGCTCTACTCCCTGCCCTAGAGCTATAATGGGCCACTCCCACTCACCATTCAGACCTACCCACTTCTCCTTTAGTTTAGCCCTAGAGCTATATAAGCGACCACCTGGCTTAAGGCACAGGTGCCACATTGCTCCCTCTCCCGTGGGAGATACGGCCCCACTAATAAGCCTCCTTATTAACCTTCTTCTTCTGTCCGTGACTATCTCCGCATGGTCCTCGGGGATGCCTGGAATGGATTCTTTCAAAACTCTAGATGATTCAGACATCATCAGTGCTCAGAAGCCTAGGGGGCAAGACTGTTTCCATCTAGGGGTCAGAGGCCAGAGATAGTTCTCTTTGTCACAAGGTAGACTCTATCACAGAGTGAGAAAAGTGAAGCTACTGTTCCGATGAGCCTGGAGGACAGAACTTTGTACAATATTTTTTCCAGACTAAAGAGCAAATGAGTTTTTGCCTTGCTAAATTTCAGGCTTATTTGGAACCATCCTTTTTCATTTCATTTCATTTCATTTCATTTCTTTCTTTCCTTCCTTCCTTCCTTCCTTCCTTCCTTCCTTCCTTCCTTCCTTCCTTCCTTCCTTCCTTCCTTCCTTCCTTCCTTCCTTCCTTCTCTCTCTCTTTTTCTTTCTTTCTTTCTTTCTTTCTCTTTCTTTCTTTTCTTTCTTTTCTTTCTTTCTTTCTTTCTTTCTTTCTTTCTTTCTTTCTTTCTTTCTTTCTTTCTTTCTTCTCTCTCTCTTCCTTCCTTTCTTCTTTCCTTCCTTCCTTCTTTTTTTCCCCCCCTTCCTTCTGCCCTCTGACTCCACTTCCCTCCCTCTTCCTCCCTTTCTTCCTCTTTCCTCCTCACCTCTCCTTCCTTCCTTCTGTTGTAGGGAGCAGAGAAACATGGTAGGAAATGCTGGGGGGAGATTAGGTCAACCTGACCCCAAAATTCTGCTTCTGTTAATGGCTTGCTTAACTTGTTTGTTGCTTACTCTACCCCATGTCAAGCCACTACATCTGTGATACACTTTGACTTTTATAAACCCCAATTTGAGGACCGCTCCGGGTCATGATGGCAGCTGCCAAGTCTGTGCTGCGTCCCTGGCTGGTCAGTTCACTTTATGCTTCCCCAATAAATCCATCTTTTTGCTTGAGACTGTCTCTGAGTGGTAGACTCTTGGAGGGACGGGGACCCCCTCCCTTGAGTGCTGTAACCCTCCCTCCTTCCCTCCCTCCCTCCCTTCCTTCCTTCCTTCCCTTCTTTCTTACTCTCTGTCTTTCTCTCCTTCTTCCTTCTTTCTTCGCTTGCATCCTCCCTCATACCCTCTCTCCTTCCCTATCTCCTTTCTTTCTTGCTTGCTTGTTCTGTCTTCTGGAATGAGAATATTTGTCCTCTGCCTATCTCATCCTTTTATTATGAAAGTGTATACCTTTTCTGATTTCTTAGGTTCACACTTGGAATTTTTTCCCCTTTATGATGAATTGTATCATGAGTCTTATTCATGTTAGGTCCTCTCCCTGAGGGCTCCATGTAGATGCCCCCACCTCACTAAGTCTCCACCCAGTTACCTGGGTAACCTGCAGACCTGGAGGCAGTTACCTCCCCTTTCCCTGAGGTCACATCCTAATCCACCTGGCCACACCCCTTGCCCCTGCCCTAGATATAAGGCAGGGCTGGGTGGGGGTCACTCTCTCTCTCTCTCCCTCTCTCTCCCTTCTCTCTCTTCCTCTCTCTCTCTCTCTCTCTCTCTCTCTCTCTCTCTCTCTCTCTCTCTCTCTCTCTCTCTCTTTCTTTCTCTCTCTCTCTTTCTTCTCTCCGGCCATGGATCATCTCGGCCACAGGCCAGCAGTTGGGTAATAAACTTTCTCTCCTGCCTGAATACCACGTGGCGTTCTCCTTTACCGGCTACCTACTTTAAAAAACCTAACAATTCACATATTTAGATGATATTTAAGAATTTTAATTTTTAATTTTGGGGCTGGGAATATGGCCTAGTGGCAAAAGTGCTTGCCTCTTATACATAAAGTCCTGGGTTCAACTCCTCAGCACCACATACATAAAAAATGGCCAGAAGTGGTGCTGTGGCTCAAGTGGCAGAGTGCTAACCTTGAGCAAAAAGAAGCCAGGGACAGCACTCAGGCCCTGAGTCCAAGGCCCAGGACTGGGGGGAAAAAGAGAATTTTAATTTTAAACTCTATAGAGTGGTTGCTTGAATGAGTTAAGATGTTTGGGACTGGTGGAATGGAATGAATTTATCTTGCAGGCAGTGAGGATGTGAATTTTGCAGGGCCAGAGACAGAACATTATGGACCTTGTAATTGTGTCCCCACCCACCATTCATATGTTGAAACTGTAATCACTAATGTGAAATAGAACCTATATTGAAATGATTAAGCCTATACAGCCTAATTTTGTTCCAGTGGAATTTCAATCCTTATAAGAAAAGACATACAGTCTCTTTCTCTGAATATATACAATAAAGTGGTCATGTGATCATACAATGAACCAATCAATCTCAAAACAAACTCTATCCTGACCTTATGTTTTCCAGGCTCCAGAGCTGTGAGAATTATGTTTCTGTTGCTTAAATCACTTGATCTATGGCATGTTTTATTGCAGTTTATCCAGATAATGTTTATGTCAGAAATACCAGTATGAGAGTGAGGCAGTAAAAAGTTGGATAAGAAGTGTACTCACTGCCTTAGGTATGAAACTGTAACCTCTCTGTGCATCACTTTGACAACAAATTAAAAAAAGAAATAGCAGTATGACTCAAAATTGGAATATTTAATCTAAAATTCAACAAGTTGGAATGTCTAAGAAGAAAAATGTGTATTTGCCTTCACTGATGACTAAAACACAGTATCTATTATAAAAAATGCTTATGCTTGGCTCCAGTTTATGCCAGGGGCTCACATTTATAATCCTGTTTACTTAGAAAGTTGAGATCTGAGGATCATAGTGTGAAGCCAGCCAGGGCAGGGAATCCCATGGGACTTTTATCTTTAACTACCACAAAACTCCCCCAAACTGGAAATGGAGCTGTGGCTCAAATGGTAGAGTGCTTGAGTTAAGCACAAAATCTTAGGGACAGTGCCCAAGCCCTGAGCCCAAGCACTGTGACACCCACACATGAACAAATAAACAAAGAAAACCAGTATGGAATTATCACCTAATGGTACAAAGATTATGAAAATACTTAACATTAGCTAGGAGCTGGTGATTCACAGCTGTAATCTTAGCTACTTAGGGAGCTAAGATCTGAGGATTGAGGTTCAAAGCCAGTCCAAGCCTCTTATCTCCAATTAGCCACCAAAAAGTAAGAAGTAGAGCTGTGGCTCAAGTTGTAGAACTCTTGCCTTGAGCAAAGAAGCTCAGAGATAGTGTCAATGCCCCGAGTTCAAGCCAGAAAACACACAAAAAATACATAACAATTCTAAATCTAATGTCTTATTTATTATGTTTTACTACTGTGGCTAGGAATAAAGCAACAATGGCCATTATGTCAATATAATGTAATGTACAATATAATGTTTTATTGTAAAACTTAGCCAATGTAACCAAGGAGTGAAAAAGATTAGAGAAATAAAAATTGAAAATGAAGTAAAATTACTTGCAGATAGTATGATAATGCACCTGGAAAATCTATAGAACTAATGATAAAAACAACCAAAAGTGGGAGAGAATTTAGTAAGGAAGTAATGTAGAAAATTAAAAGACAAAAATCAATACTTCATACATATATAGATACTAACCAGATAGAAGATATAAAAAAGAAAAAAATCTTATTAACAGCAATAACATAAAAATACTTAGAAGTAAATTTAGCCAGAAGTCAAAAATTATACACAATAGTATCCTTGAACAAATGAATAGACATAGTTTGTTCTTAGATCAAATAACTCTGTCGGGGTCCTAAGCCCCAGCACTCTCCTGGCCAGCAGGAGAGGTGGGGAAGTGTGCCCCGAGGCGAGCCAAGAAATGGTGAAAGGTCTAAGAACCACCTGCACCCAACCCCGCTTCGCTGGAGGACAATCAGACAGCCCGGGAGAAAGGTCTCCCAATCTCTGTTTATTTGGGAGGAGTCACACCCTTAAAAGGGTCGGAGAGCAGCAGGAAGGGGAGGGGTGTGCCCTCACCTAGCTAGAGGCTATGAGGGGTGGCCTGAGATGTCTGTCAAGGGTGGAGGGCCGAGGGACCAACCCTAAGAGGCGGCCTAATTCTACATCACAGCCCACAGGACCGCCTCTGGGTTCACCACCAGGGACCCTCTTGGCTACACGTGGTCCCAAGGCTGGGAGGCGGGGCCAGCTAGAACCGCCTTTCAGGTTCCTGGGAACCGGGAAGGCAGGCGGGGCTACCTAGGACCGCCCCTCCCGGTTCAGGCATAACAGCCTGTGGCCCCAGGGCTGGGAAAACAGGCGGGGCCAGCTAATTGCCTCTTAATGATGCAAGGCATGCCCCACAACTCAACATTATCAAGATGTGAATGCCCAATAAATTAATTGACAAACATAATGTAGTTACAATAAAATATCATTATTTTACTTTATTTTGTATGTATCAGGGTTTGAACCCAAGGGCTTCATACATCCTATGCAACTGCTAAATCTTTAAACCTCACTCACTTCAGGCCTTACCAATTTTTAAAAAATATATACAACCCAATATTTTTTAAGAAACAATAGAGAGAGCTAAGGAAACAATAAAGGAAAGATATGTTAGGAGCAGAATGAGTTTTACATATTAAAATATGTTATTGGGCTTCTATAATCAAATAACATGGAACTGGTACAACTATATGTATCAAAATGGAAAGCTATAGAAGTTCCAGATTAAATTAGATATTAAATTTTGTGTTCAATAAATATGATACATCCTCAATTATTGATATTTTAAGAAATGGTGGTGTACCAACTGTGTAGGCATTTGGAAAAAATTAGGTTCATCCATCAACTGTACAATCATAAAAGGAATAGATGAAAATGTGAAGAATATCTCTATGACTAGGAAAGTTCTGTTGAGCCCAACTGAAAACCTATGTGAACATTAAAGAAATCTATGAGAAGATAGAATAAAGGTAGAATTAACAAAAAGATCTTTATATGACAAGTTACAAACAGAAGTAAGAGACAGTTATTTGGGGAGTGCAGCACATAGTCAATTTTCTTGTTTTATAGACTATGGCTTTCATGAAGACAGTGACAGTTGCACATCTTATTCTTCATTAACTTCACAGGGTTTTTTTGGTACCTGGAGTACATAGTAAGTGCTTGATAAATATGTGAATGCTGATGAAGTAGGAGTTCCAAGAAAGTAGCACCCAGGAAATCATCAGTGGAGGAATGTCCTTGAAAATGAAGTGAGGGTGTGCTAAGTGAGAGAACTATAAAGTGGAGGCAGTTTATATATGATTGTGATAAGGTGGAAACAAGAAGATGTGAATGTAGCCACTTTTAAAAATAGAATGACAGAAAATGAACATTTCCATTTGTTGGTTTTGTTTTTCTTTACAGAGTGGGAGGACAGGTAGCATGAAGAGTGTAGGATGGTGTGGGAGGTAGGAGCTCTGAACAGAGTGGAGAAGGTTTGAAATAGTCACTGTGAAGAACAACGAAACTGATGACTAAGCTGCTCCTGGCAGCACTCACAAAAACAGTCCATGGAAACCAACATTATAAAGGAGCAAAAGTCTGATTTTCCAAACTCCAAATATGAGAGAAGAAAACATGGACAATAATTTTGTTGACTCAGCACTGAGATGCTTGGGAAGGAATATGACAGAAGGACGATAAAGCAGAGATATGGGGGCTAATTATATGTTTACTAAACAACATAAAATTCCTGATATTTCACCATATTTTGAAATGGATAATTTTATAATTTCCAGCCTATCTTATGAGTCATGGAGGAGAAAGCAGAAAAGCGTTGGAGTAAAGGTTGATGGACTGAAAAATATCAAGTAAGTAAGTCTTGAGGGTATAGTATAATGTTGAAATTAAATAGGTTTTGATAAATGAAAGTAAACAAATAAGAATGGACCAATTGATATAGGTATGGAGGAGAATATTTTAATACAAGATTTAAAAATGATGGTCTGGAAGTGAGATTGAGGAAAAAAGATGCTGACTGGACCTCCCCAATGCAAAAGCTATAGGATGTGGGAGAAGACCATTATCCTGTAGGCAGGTTAACTATTATAGGGAACTGAAAATGTCCTCCAAAAATTCATAGTACCTGAATTTCAGAATGTGACTGTATTTGGAATACAATTTATTTCTTCATATAAAATCAGAGTAAATGTCAAGATCATACTGACTTAGGACTCGAAATCCAGTGCAAGTCTTTGCAAGAGGCAGAGAAGGGGAGTGCATACAGGTGAAGTAGCAAGGAAGAGATGTGGAATGAAAGCTATAATAAACTGTCAGCTGTATGTAATTCATTTGCCCTTCTTTCATAAACTGATTTAATTCCCTATTCAGTGACTAATCCTAATGAATAATTTTGTTGGTGATCAATAAAATAGGAACTGATACCATGTTGTAAATGTTCAACAAATCCCAACCTTAGTTTATTTCAATTATTTGGTAATTTATTTATACAAATCATTTTTGAGCATCATTCACAAAAGAAATAACATCTCTGTCAGAGAGGCTACAGTGTAGTGAGGGGAGGAAGCAAACAAACCTAAAAATCATTATGTGTGGCAATGTTAACTAGCAGGTAAAACAATAAAATAGGATATGGCATTAAGTAAGGACAGAAGTTACCCTGTAGCAAATGGCCCAGAAAGACCTTTGTGAAAGGTCAATATGAGACCTAGACCTGATTATCAAAAATCAAACATGTGCCTGAAAACCAGAGATGCAAAGGCCCTAAAGTAGGAGACACCTAAGCAGAATCCAATTATCTTGTCCCTGCAGGCATGGACATTGCCTGAATTTGGGTAGTCAACAAGAGTATGGCATGCATGCCCTGCCAATATAATGCTGATGTGAAGAGCAAGCTTTAAAACCAACCAGGCTTGTCATTGTTGCAAGTGGAATTCACTTCAGGAAGATGTGCGGTTCGTATGAAATGTCAAGATGACTGACACACCTGAGCAGACTCTTGATTTTTCCCTAGTGAATATTCTTGCATCCAATTAAGCAGCCTGACTACTTTTGTCATTATGCAATCAGTCTACACATTTAAAGCAGCAGAAGAAATGCTTCTAAATTACCCTACATTTCATTTGAAATTAGAGCCTATTTTAAGCTGAATCTCAGTGCTAGAAAAGGCTCACTTTATGTCTATCATACAAAATTAAGAAAGACAGTGTTTATAAAGGTAAAAGAAAGTATAGAGCTGGTGTTTTCCAAGGAATTGAGTTAGTGTAAGGATCCAATTCTGGGTAATTTATATGAAAAGCCCAATTTCTCAAGTTAGTCAATTTGCTTGTCTCTGCAAATATTATAAGGAGTCTATCTATATTCATTTACCCAAGAGATTTATCATAGTTAATTTCATGTTATCAAACAATTGATGAAATTTTTAAAGTTTGGTGAAAATATGAGTAAACTTATGTGCCTTGTAAAATCATAGAAAGACAAAATATTTTAAATTGTGAGCTATATTTGGGGATTTTATTATTCCTATATCTAGGGATTTTACCTTCGTGTTTAGAGCCTTTATTTATAACTTCAGTGTTTTAATGGCATAAAATAATGCTGTAATTATGAAGACGCTAATGCCAAATACAAATGACATTTTCGTCATAATTAGAAGCTATGGTTGTAACACAACAGTCCCTACATTTTTAATAAATACTCTGTTTACATGTTCAGAAACTTTCTTACGAAATTCTTTCTGAAAATTTTAATTTAGAGGATACATAGTAGTTATGTATATTCCAGGTTAAATATAATGTTTTGATTGATGCAGCCATTATGTGAATGGTTTATAATGCAGACTGATTTCATATTCACTTGTGGCTTTTGTTTGTTTCCATAGGCTATGACATCAAATAACATAGTTATTTTTTCTCAGTTTTAGGTTTATTACTGAAACGTCAGCACAGATATTTAAAAGCAGAAAAATAGTAAAATCAACCTCTTCCCAAGCTTCCAACATAAACTGTATATTATTAAACTATACCTATACCTATACTGTATATTATTAAACTATACCTAGCAACTGTGAGGCCTAGTACCACCAATTCTTTTTCATTTTCAATTATGGAAATAGAAAATACTGTTTAATGCAAATCCCCATACATATAGCACACATTGGGTTCTTTAGATAAAAGTCCCAGAAATGATATAAATTTATATCCAAATAACATTTCTAATTGTTGTTGCTGAACGTTGCAAACAGCAAATATTCAGTAGATAATTGGATGGTGTTGTACTTTTTCTCATAATCTTTAGAATACTGAGATAAGAATAAAGGATGAACTATGTCTCAAATTTTATTTCCTGGGTTTAATATAAAGAGAAAAATCTCAACAAATTTGACTTTAGCATTAGACTTTACATTTTAATTAAAATTCCACCAATAATCAGTGAATCTTAGCCCAAGTGAGAATATTAAGTTTCACTGTTGATAAACTACTGTGCAGGCAATCCACTGCTGATAATCAACTTCTCTTAACTAGAGTTAGGGAAATGGTGATAAGAAATGGTAATATATCCATACTGAGGCATTACATTGGATTTAAGTGTTTCCTTAAACTATTTTACACTTCTCTATTTAATGGATGTGAGCTTAGACATTCTTTGGTCCCATTTCTTTCAAAATACATAAGCAAAATAATATCATCTGCATAGAGTTTTATCCTTTTCCATGAATTTTCTTTTATGAACCTCAAAATAACCTCAGTCAGATGCTTAGAGAGCTGAGTAGTTTCCCCAAAGTCATACAGCTAATAGCAGGAAGAGCTTGCTGCACACAAGCATAAATGCAAATAATGGAATTTACTTTCAAGTTCAATTCCAAACAAATGCCACAGGTTTCTAAAAATAGAATCCTATATTTTGTGTGGATGGCTTGTTTTCTAAGGACTTGACTTTCCTGAGCTGGTTTCTCTGATTGTGTAAGGTGATTTCTTTATGCTAATCCATTTCTCAAAACACATTCTTCTGCCAGAAATCTAAGGTTTGCTTAAAAATTTTTGCAAAAGCATTCCTGCTATCACTTTCTTTTATGGGATTCAAAGTCAGAGGTAGTGGGTAGCTGTTAGTTTTATTTTACTTATTAATTTTTAAAATTTTTATTGTCAAACTGATGTACAGAGAGGTTACAGTTTCCTATGTTAGGCATTGGATATATTTCTTGTACTGTTTGTTACCTCCTAACTCATTTCCTCCCTCTCCTCTCCACCTTTTCCTTTCCCCCCATGAGTTGTTCAGTTGATTTACACCAAACAGTTTTGCAAGTATTGCTTTTGTAGTCATTAGTCTTTTTACCCTGTGTCTCTTGATTTTGGTATTCCCTTTCAGTTTCCTAGTTCTAATACCAGTATACACAGTTTCCAATGTACTCAGATGAGATACAGAGATAGTGCAGGTACAACCACAGGAAGGGGATACAAGAGGGTCATCAACAACAGAAGCTATGGTTTCACATCACATATTGAAAGTAATTACAACAGTGATATAACAGTCATTTCTATAATATGGAGTTCATTTCACTTAGCATCATCTTACGTGTTCATAAGGATATAGCTATTGGGCTCTTGTGATCCTCTGCTGTGACAGCCTAAACCTATGCTAATTATTCCCTATGAGAGAGACCATAGAGTCCATGTTTCTTTGGGTATGGTTCACTTCCCTTAGTATAAGTTTTTCCAAGTCCTTCCATTTCCTTACAAATGGGGCAATGCCATTCTTTCTGATAGAGGCATAAAATTCCATTGTGTATATGTACCACATTTTCCTGATCCATTTGTCTACTGAGGGGCATCTGGGTTGGTTCCATATTCTAACTATGACAAATTGTGCTGAGATGAATATTGTTGTGCTGTTGGCTTTAGTGTGTTCTTGTTTGTGGTCTTTTGGGTAGATGCCCAAAAGTGGGGCTGCTGGGTCATAGGGGAGCTCTATGCTTAGCCTACTGAGGAATCTCCATACCGCTTGCCAGAGTGGCTGAACCAGTTTACATTCCCACCAACAAGGAAGAAGGGTTCCCTTTTGGCCACATCCCCTCCAACATTTGTTATTGTTAGTTTTCTTGATATATGACAGTCTTACTGGGGTGAGATGGAATCTCAATGTTGTTTTGATTTGCATTTCTTTTATGGCCAGTAATGTAGAGCACTTTTTCATATGTCTCTTGGCCATTCTCATTTCCTCATCAGAGAAGTCTCTTTTTAAGTCTTTAGCCCACTTGTTGAGAGGGCTATTGGTTCTTTACAGTTTTGTTTTGGAGGAATGTAATTTTTTCAGCTACATGTATTTTAGATATGAGGCCTTTGTCTGTTGTATGGCCGGTAAAGATCTTTTCCCAATCTGTGGGCTTTTTGTTTATCTTGCGAGCTAGACCCCTATCAAACCTGGCCAAAAAATGAAGGCAGCACACTCAAATAAACAAGATCAGAGATGAAACAGGTAACATCACAGAAACAACCAAAATTTAGAACACAATAAGAAACTATTTTGCAAACCTTTATGCCAACAAATTCGAGAATCTGGAAGAAATGGATGATTTCCTAGAAAAAAGTGATATCCCCAAACTCAACCATGAAGATTTAAACCTTCTAAAGAGACCCATATCCAGCACTGAAATAGACACGGCAATAAATGATCTCCCATCCAAGAAAAGCCCAGGTCCAGATGGATTTACAGAAGACTTCTACAAGGCCTTCAAAACAGAACTCACACCAATATTTCTTAAACTCTTCAATGAAATAAGAGAAAGGTCACTACCAGACACATTTTATGAAGCCAGTATAATCCTCATCCAAGCAAGGACTCATCACGGAAAGAGAACTATAGACCAATTTCCCTGATGAACATAGATGCAAAAATTCTCAACAAAATTCTGCCCAATCGACTTCAACAGGTCATCAAAAAAATCATACACCATGATCAAACTGGATTCATCCCAGGGATGCAAAGTTGGTTCAATATATGCAAGTCAATTAATGTAATCCACCACATCAACCGGAGCAAGGTAAAGAACCACATAGTTATATCTCTGGATGCAGAAAAGGCACTCGATAAAATCCAGCACCCTTTTGTGCTAAAAGTCCTGGAAAAATTGGGATTCCAGGGAACACTCCTGAATATAATAAAGGCAGTTTATCCCAAACCAACAGCAAGTATAATTCTAAATGGTGAAAATCTAAAGCCATTCCCTTTAAAATCAGGAGCAAGACAGGGATGTCTGCTCTCTACCTTTCTCTTCAACATAGTACTAGAATTCCTAGCAAGAGCAATTAGGCAAGAAGAAAATATAAAGGGGATCCAAATAGTAAAAGATGAAGTTAAACTTTCTCTCTTCACTGATGACATGATCCTATACCTAAAGAACCTCATAAACTGTACTCCCAAGCTACTAGAGCTGATCCAACACTTTGGCAAAGTTGCAGCATATAAAATAAACCCTCAAAAATCAATGGCCTTTCTCTATGCTAACGACCTGAAGATCGAGGCTGAAATCAGGAAAGCAAAGCCTTTTGCAATAGCCTCAAAAAACATAAAATACCTAGGAATAACCTTAACCAAAGAAGTGAAAGACCTCTATGATGAGAACTTTTAAAACATGAAAAATGAAATTAAGGCAGAACTAAGGAAATGGAAAAACCTCCCATGCTCCTGGATTGGGAGGATTAATATAATCAAAATGGCAACATTGCCAAAGGCTATCTACAAATTCAATGCAATACCCATTAATATCCAACACCATTTTTTAATGAAATAGAGGAAGCAATCCAGAAATTCATATGGAACAATAAAAGACCCAGAATAGCAAAAACAATCTTAAGCAGAAAGAACAATGCTGGAGGAATTACAATATCAAACTTCAAGCTGTATTATGAAGCTATAGTAATAAAAACAGCTTGGTATTTGCACCGAAACAGGCCTGAAGACCAATGGAACAGTATTGAAGACCCAGAAATGAACCCATAGAACTATGCCTACTTAATCTTTGATAAAGGAGCTAAAAAAATAGTCTGGAAGAAAGATAGCCTCTTTAACAAATGGTGCTGACAAAACTGGTTCAACACATGCAACAAACTAAAATTAGATCCTTATATATCACCCTGCACCAAAATCACTTCCAAATGGATCAAAGACCTCAAAATCAAAGCAGATACCCTGAAAACACTAAATGAAGGAGTAGGAGAAACACTCGGGCTCCTTGGCACAGGACGGAACTTCCTTAACAAAGACCTAGAAATGCTACAAATCAAAGAAAGGATGGACCAATGGGACTGCATCAAACTGCAGAGCTTCTGCAGGGCAAAGGACATAGCTTGCAAGATAAATTGTTTTATTTTTAATTAATTACTTGAACTCACACAAATTTCATGGATTTAGGAAGAATATGCAATAGCAGTTATTAATCTCTTTACAATAATATTGCTCATTATTGCCCACTGAACAGCTATAACTTAAAGTTTTCTTTCATGTTGAAGGTTCAAAAAAAATGTCTTTTCAAATCTGTCTGTCTATTTTTTTGTTGGTCATGGGGGCTTGAGCCCAGCTCTTTGGGGCCTGTCCCCGAGCTTTTTCACCGGAGTAGTGCTCTCAGGAGGTTAATCAGAGATGAGAATCTCACAGAGTTCTCTGCAGGTTCTGGCCTTTGAACTATGATCCTCAGATCACAGTGTCTAGTAGGTAGGCTACGGACATGAGCCAACAGTACCCATATCAAATCTTTTTATTTTAATATTCACTGTCTATTCCTATCATCTCCAATGTCATTGACTTAAGGGTTTTGGAAATGGATTGCTGTGTTGGTTCATAAGTGTTTTATACTTTCTTGAGTCATACTTCAGAAAACTAAAACCATGGTATCCAATTATGAGTTTTCAATTTTAATATTCCAGAATATGGCTTTGGAAGCCTCTAACCATTGCAAAACCATTATTAAATAACTCATAGGCGTGCATGAGTGGTATTTAAAAAGTAAAAATTTATTTTCTTTTACTTTCAATAATCATACTTATTTTAATGAGCTTTTCAGCATATTAGAAGCTATGAGAAAATTATACTACACTGCATGAATATTCATATATGTATATATTTATGCTCCAACTGGGTCCAATGATGTTTCCTTATTTTTTTCAAATAAATAGCCAAAATAGCTCTAGGATTTTTCCAAAATAGTACTATGTACTTAAATACAAATAAACTCAGCTTTTAATTTTACATATTGCAAAAGACTTGCAATGACATTACCAACCTGCAGATGAAAATCACTGCTCATTGATTTTAATAAGCATGCCCTGGATTTCTCTTTTTAGTGAGAGTTTTTTTTAGATTAATATTATAATTAATTGACATTTCCTTCCATGTACATCAACTGACAGCACAGAAAATATGTCAAGAAACAAACAGAGCACCTGGAAGAAAGAAAACTTAGATTCTAAAAATAGCTACAGGTTATTCTTCTGTATAGAACTGTAAAAGGCTGAAGGGATTTTGAACTCTGCTAGTTTGGATTATAAATGGTTTATCTGTGCCTCTTTAACTAGATAACTAAGACACAAAATGACATGTTATCTACTTTACTATCATAATATATTATGGTATCTCAGAAAGTCTAATATTCTTCATGTTTAAAACAATCCAAAATTTGTTCAGAATTTACCTTGTGGTATAAATCGTATACTAATGTTTCTTATATATGTACTCAAATGTGTCTTTTTAATTTGCTTCCCTTTATTAGGGAAAGTCACAATAATAGAAAGTCCTATGATTGGGTAGCACCATGCCTGATGTATTTATATATTATTGCAAGTATTTACAAATATGCTGTTAGGTAGTTATAAATGTTCATTCAACACAGCCAAACATGAGGTATATGAAGCTAAAGAAGTCAGAAAAAGAAAAACTACACAGTAGTACAAAAGGATTGTCAGTATATCTAAATGCATAACTATGGAAAACAGTGATAAAAGGAATTCACTTTAGTAGATACCTTTATATGACAAAATGGAAGGGCTTTAAATCTTGGCCACTTAAAATAGCATTATAGTAAGAGAAATTAATAATGGAACAATGGGAAGAAAGCATGGAGGTTGTAGTGTACTTGTTTCAATTTTCCTGTTTAGAGATATTAATGTTAGTAGGATATTTTCAGATTTTATACTTGAGAGATAATGCATTCCAATTAATACTGATAAGTCAAGAAATGTAAATTTGTAGCCAGGTGCTAATAGCTCATGCCTATAATCCTAGCTACTCTGGAGTCTGAGATCTGAGAATTGTGGTTTAAAGGCGGCCCAGGCAAGGAAATCTGTGTGACTCTTATCTCCAATTAACCAGAGGAAGAGTCAGAAGTGGTATTGCAGCTCAAGTGGTAGAAGCTCAGGGACATTACCCAGGTCCAGAGTTCAAGTCCCTGGACCAGCAAAAAAATAAAATAAAATAAAGGAAATATATGTGTACTATTTAAAGTGAGTCATATTATTTAATTCTAGGAATATTGTTTAAAGTGAAGAAGATCACAAGGTGATGGATATGGTAGATTGGCTTGTTCAATGTGTTTATATTTTTAAATACCTTCCAACATTGCAGAAGACAGAAAGCTAAAATCTATAGCTCCCAGCCCCCAGTGGCTACAGTTCTGGATTTGTTTTAGGCTTACTGGCTAGATACATTCATTGATATTTGAATGTAGAAAGTGAGTAAGTGAGAGATAGAGCCCATGTTTCCTGGTAGAGATTGCAGTGAAGCTGGCATGACTGAAAATAGCACTAGCTAGCTACAGTGGGAATGGAAGTTTTCTCAGTTGAGGCAAAATGAATGCCATGGTTGCATCTTTGTTTCAATATTTTTGCAGACATCATTACCATCTTCTTTTGTTCTCCTAGGACTTTGTAATTTTCCTGGTTGTAGGTTTTTTTTTTTTTTTTTTTTTGGCCAGTCCTGGGCCTTGGACTCAGGGCCTAAGCACTGTCCCTGGCTTCTTCCCGCTCAAGGCTAGCACTCTGCCACTTGAGCCACAGCGCCGCTTCTGGCCGTTTTCTGTATATGTGGTGCTGGGGAATCGAACCTAGGGCCTCGTGTATCCGAGGCAGGCACTCTTGCCACTAGGCTATATCCCCAGCCCCGTGGTTGTAGTTTTAATGCAACCATCTATTACTAGATAGATGAATTTATTCTAATTTTTATCCCACATTTTTATTAGCATCAATTAGTTGTATGGGGGTTTCATGTTGACATGTTTATCTATGCATACAATGTGCCTTGATCACCCTCATCCTTTCTCTCCTCTTTCTCATCAATCTTTTTTCTTTCCCAGTCTAAACAAGCTTCCTTGTTGCTCTTTCATACCTGTACAAAAAGTATCTTGATCATTTTCACCTTCCTTTACCCTCTCTATTCATTTACACTCCTGCCACTAATATCCATCTTCAGAGAGGATCAGTGTTGCTGGGGGTTTTTAGCCTCCCACGCTCTCCTGTCCTGCAGGAGAGATGGGAAAGCGTACCCCATGTGGTGGGTCCAGGAAGAGGATATGGGGGCTGACAGACTGCCACCCAAGCCCTCTTCTTCACAGAGGACAAACAGGCAGCCTGGAAGCCGGTCAGAGCCAAACTCGTTTATTCAGGAAAAGAATCGTTCTTTTGGGTCTGGGGATATGGCCTAGTGGCAAGAGTGCCTGCCTCATATACATGAGGCCCTGGGTTCGATTCCCCAGCACCACATATACAGAAAATGGCCAGAAGTGGCACTGTGGCTCAAGTGGCAGAGTGTTCTTTTACACAGGTTGGAGGGCGGCGGAAGAGGAGGGGTACGTGCACCTACGTAGGGGCTGTGATTGGACACCTCAGCTGTCCGTCAGGGTGGAGCTCTGAGGGACCTCCCTAAGGGGCGGCCTAATTCTACATCACAGCCCACAGGACCTCCTCCGGGTTCACCACCAGGCGCCATCTTGGCTACACATGGTCCCAAGCCTGGGAGGCAGGGCGAGCTAGAACTGCCTCTTAATGATGCAAGGCATCTGGGCAGGCATGCCCCACATCTCCCTCTTTGTTTTTTATTAATAGAGGAGGGGTACCAGGCTGGGAGAATGGGCGGAGGTTGTCTCTTCTGGAGCTACTTTCTGCCGAAAAGGGGCAAATAGTCAGGCATCCCTGATTTGTCATTTGGCCTGGTACCATCCAGTTTGTTTGGTAAAAGTCCTTATCATTTCCACAAGAATAGTTATCAGGTCCAAAGGGTGTCATGGTCTCCTCTGGCTACCTCCTGCAGCTTGGGCACATCAAAGAGTCCCTGGGGCTGGGGGTCTTCAGGGTCCAGGTCTGTGCTGGGCATAGCAGTATAGTAAGAAGATGGCCTTGAACTGCAAGTTCCCAGGTGGTGACCTCAGTGAGGGATATTATCCTGTTAAAAGAGACTTTGAAAAAGTCAGGCAAAAGGCTGACAAGTTCACAGGACCAGTTAACATAAACAATATGGGAAAACACACCCTTGGCACGAACCAGAAAAGTTTCATTTGGAACATAAACCCAATTGTGGCCCATTACAAGGAAGGAGGAATAACTGGACTGGGGGCAGGAAGGAAGTGTTTGGGGATAGTGGATTAGTTGGGAGTAACCAGTCAGAGGCTACATATATATATATACAAATAGCAAGCAACAAGGCAAAAAATGCAAGTTTCTGTCCAGATGGAAAATGGACAGGTATGTACATTAGGAAGGTAAACAACTATTTCTGTAGATGGGTAAACAACTATTCCCCTTGATCTCCCAGCTCCGATTAATTTTAAAAGGGCGAGACAAAGTGACTCCATTTAGGATGTGACATCATTCTCCTCTTACTCCTCTTCATGACCCTTGTTCCCTGGATTGGCTGAGTCCCAGGGGTCGAGGTGCTTGTTGCTGGGATGGCATGCTCCCATTGGCATTTACGAGGTTTGAGCTCAGGGCCTGGGCACTGTCCCTGAGCACTTCTACTCGAGGCTAGTGCTCTACCACTTGAGCCACGGTGCCACTTGCAGCATTTCGCTGGTTCTCTTTAGCCAAGATTCCAGTCTGGCTCTTTGCTGGTTAGATGGGAGATGGAGTTTTAGAGAGATTTTTCTGCCCGGGCTGGCTTCAAACTGCAATCCGAGGAGTTCTAGCCATAAAAGCCCTTTTTATATCCAATTAAAGCAACAAGGAGAACAATAGGAATAGAGCTCACCTGTAACTTGTTGAGAATTGGCCAACAAACACTTGCCAGAGTTTACACTTAGAGTACAACAGACTGAATGAGATCCATGTGCCATCAAATTATATCATTTAACCTTACTGGAAAGTGGAAGAGAACACAAATGAATAACAATCGAGAGGGCAAAGGGTTAAGATAATGTAAAAGTCTCAGCTTTAGCAGTGGCTGTGTCTGTCATCCTGGATCAACAGGATTAGTCATGTGTGATGGAGGCAGGCAGGGAGATGGGTTGGATCTGGGCAAGGCTGTAGTAGCATCTCTTGGAATCCTCTGGATAGATTGTCACACCTCCTGCAAGATTCTACACAGACTGTTTAAAGACATTTGAAATCCCCCAATATTTCCTGGTTGGTTGCTCTGAGTACTCTGGCTGCTCAAATCCTTTATCTAGAAATATATTTTAAAGGTAGCTTTTACATCGTTGCCTCAGCCTTATTTGCATCCGAAAAAACTCTAGAACCCAGGGGGCATCTAGCCTCCTGGCTGCCTGTTTTTTGTTTTTGTTTTTTTTTCCAAATTTTTATTATCAAACTGATGTACAGAGAGGTTACAGTTTCATACATTAGGCATTGGATACATTCCTTGCACTGTTTGTTACCTTGTCCCTCATTCCCCCCTCCCCCCTCCCCCTTACCCTTTCCCCCTCTGAGGTGTTCAGTTCACTTACACCAAACAGTTTTGCAAGTATTGCTTTTGTAGTTGTTTGTCTTTTTTTACCCTGTGTCTCTCAATTTTGGTATTCCCTTTCAATTTCCTAGTTCCAATACCAGTATACACGGTTTCCAATATACTCAGATAAGATTACAGAGATAGTATAAGTACAACCATGGGAAGGTGATACAAGAACATCATCAATAATAGAAGCGACAGATACATATGGGACGTTGAAAGTAGTTACAACTGTGATATAACAATTGTCTCCATAACATGGAGTTCATTTCACTTAGCATCATCTTATGTGTTCATAAGGGTATAGCTATTGGGCCTTGTGATGCTCTGCTATGACTTCTGGCTGCCTGTTTTAAAAGAACCATTTTTTTTTTCTTTTTCAGTCCCGGCTACTGCATGACCTTTGAACTCAAATGACAATTTTTCCTTAATGCAAGAATTACAATTACAAAATTAGAAAAATGTATCCATTCAGCTTTCCAATAGCAAGTAAGCCCTTTTTCCTCCCGCGAAGCCAGGGGGCTGTCTCCCCCCCGCATCCAAAACATTTTTCAGCAAATGCTTCCCAGGCTCTTCTGGTGGAGGAGGGGAGCGGAGGGGGTGGGAAGCCCCCCGGCAGCCGTGGCGAGGAGGCAGCGGCGGCGGCGGCGAGGCATGGCCCCAGGTTTGCACCGGGGAGCCTCCAGTGGGAGAGGGCCATGGCAGAAGCCATCCTCCACTCGAGACCTGGGGAGCTTGGCCCAGGCACCTCCCTCCTCTCCAGGGCAGCGGGAGGGCTGCTCCCTCCCAAGCAGCCAGGTTGAAAAGGCCGGCAGCCGCCAGCCAGATCGCGACATGTTTCAACGCTTTCGAGATGCTCCTGGTCTGGGAGTTCAAGACCCCAAAACCTACGTTTTGTAGCATGAACCTCAGTGCTTTGAGCACTTGGTCATCATGCTGGGTTTGAGCATGCCCCATCTTTTCGCCCCCCCCCCCCCCCCCTTGGACTCTGATTGGCCTGGCCCGCCAGAAAGTTTTACCTCATTGTGTTTCCTGCCTTGCGGTTGGGCACCAGAAATGTTGGGGGGGGGGGGTTAGCCTCCCGTGCTCTCCTGTCCTGCAGGAGAGATGGGAAAGCACGCCCCATATGGACGGGGCCAAGAAGAGTAAAAGAGGGCAAACAGACTGCCACCCAGCCCCCCTCTCGACGGAGGACACACAGACAGCCTGGGAGCCAGTCAGTGCTAAGACACGTTTATTTAGGAAAAGAGTCATTCTTTTACACAGGTTGGAGTGTGGCGGAAGGGGAGGGGTACGTGCACCTATGTAGGGGCTGTGATTGGACACCTCAGCTGTCCGTCAGGGTGGAGCTCCGAGGGACCTCCCTAAGGGGTGGCCTAATTCTATGTCACAGCCCACAGGACTACCTCTGGGTTCACCACCAGATGCCATCTTGGCTACATGTGATCCCAAGGCTGGGAGGCGGGGCGAGCTAGAACTGCCTCTTAATGATGCAAGGCATCTGGGTGTGCGTGCCCCACACAGTGTTATATCCTGGTATCTATTTTTTAATCATTTGTTGATTGCTCAAAGGGGTTTCACATGGTATCTCAAGCATTCATATATAGTAGTTTAATTTATTCTAATTTTGGAATCATATTATTTATATTGTATGAATTTATAATGTAGAAGTTAAATATGTGTAAAGTACACATTCATGCATTAATTAAATTTACATTGGTAAATTTATTGGTAGATTCAATATGTGTAAAGTACACATTCATGCAGTAATTGAATTTACATTGGTATTTTCTTTTTTAATAAGGAGTCTATTAGAATTTATAAGCCTTAAACAATTTTAAGTGAGTCAGGTTTATTATCAGTCTCTCTGTCTCTCTGTCTACCTAGCATCTATCTATTCATCTATAGGAACATGATGTAATTGTTGTATATAATCTGTGTTATAAATACCACACATTTATGTTAGGAACAGGAAATATGTCAGCAGGAGAACATAAGGACCACGGGATCCTAATAAACCAATACAGGGAAGAACAGAGCCCAAAGTCTCTCGGAAAGATTTTAATATCTGAATAAGAAGTACAAAGTCTAGAGCTGTGAAGATTGCTCTAATAAGTTACTGCCGCTTTAGCATTTACGAACTGTAATGAATTCACATGGTTTCTCTGGAAGGAAGCCATTCCAAGAGATGTGAAAAGCTTTCTGTAAACTGTTTTAGCAGTCATGTGTAATCATAAACCGTTATGTAACAGATGTGCCCAGGAAATTTAATAGAAGAGAAAAGAGGGTAGGAATCACTGAATTCTGTAGAACAGCTTAGACTAAATGAGAGATTTCAACAAAGTGAAAGAAACTGCGTAGTTACTTGAAGAGAATATTTCCTCACTGCATTTTGGGGTGGGGGTAGGGGTACTTGTGGATAGATAAAGATCTTCTGTGATGGAAAAGTTAATTAAAATATTTGCTTATAATTTTGTAGGTTCTACCAGCTACTGATTTCTGGCCTGTTGTTCTCAAATACTTGCTTTCGTTTGCCATTCTCATTTGTGCTAAACAGCATAAATTTTGTAGGAAATACCAACTTAAAGTTAAATAAGAGCTAGTGAGAGAACTCTCTATTTTCTATTATAAAATAAGGAAAAGTATTTCTCTGGCCAATGATAAGTTGTTTTACAGGCTTTCCAGAAACTTGGCATTGAAATTGAATAGGCTTACTTAAAATGATGAGATTTTGGTAACAAAGTTTTGGTAATAAACACTAGTTTATTAATAGTTATATGTCCATGACATAGGTATAATGGCAATTAACCAGGGTCTCCTCTAACCTCATAGAGAAAGATGATAGAACAAAAGCATTCTATGAGTAAAATCTTTTCCAGAAGTAAAATTGCCTTAACCATACAAAGGTCTCCTAAGGGAACTGGATCTATAACAACAAAACCAGAACACTTCTTCTCCTCCAGAGAATACTATAACAGAAGTGGAGTCAGATGTGGCCTTTACTCTGTGTCCAGCAACACACTGACTAGAAACCTTGAAAGAAAATATTCCAGAAGACTGTAATGAGGAGTTGTGGTTAGAAACTGTGGAGCCAATAACCAAGGGCCTCAGCCTTTGTGTTCCTTGTGTGTGGAACTGTGAGTGACGAAGCAGGAAAAGACGGCAGCTGATCCAATATCACTGAGCTGTGGGAACACGATCCTCTTAAAAAGTGTAACCAGTACTCCGAGGGTCACAACTAGTCTCAGTGGAAACAGCAAACACTACCTTTGGAGCAGGAAAGTGGAGCTAACTTTATACAAGCTGTTTTTTATTTTTCTCAACCTCTTATTTTAAAGATAAGGGAAAGAGTTTGTTGGTAAAATCTTTTTTTTTTCTTGGTACCTAGTTAGTATCTTCTAAATCATCCACTTGAAAGAAAGAAACCCATATTTAAAAAGAGAGCAGATGAACTGTGTTTTTGAACAAATGGTCTAGTAACAAGAACAATCATATCCTGTGTTCTACTCTCAGCCTTTTGGAGTGTGCAGAAGACTCAAACACTTGATCTTTGCACAAGGCCAAGGGCAAACACTCCAAGCTCATGTTTATTCAATGATTGAGTCAATGAGTTCTCACCACATACATTCAGGTGGTAGGCCCTGTGCAATTACTGGGAGAACTATGGTATGATAATATCATTCTTTCTGCTCCCCCACTTTTTACAGTTCTACATACATATTGTAAACCATACAGATCTATAACTTACCCAGGACTTTTATACACTTGCTGCCTAGCAGAGAAAGACTTGATCCCAAAGGTCAGATCCAAGGAAGATGTTGTAATTCCAGAGAGGGAATTTAACTTGAAAGTACTTAAGTTTGAACATATAAATGCATATTTTTAAAAAAGAGAACCAGAAAGGCAGAGAGGATGCTCTCCTAAGAAGACTGGATTCTAAAGGACTACAAAAGAGGAAAAGGGAAGTCCACCCTGAGATGGTTCTTTAGGCATATTAAGATACTCTGAGCCCATTCCAAGGGATATCAAAACCCACAAGGATCTAAGGATGACAGAAAACTAAAAGAGCTTTATTCGAGTGTGTTTGGAATAAAACTGAACAACAAAAAAGGAATAGCTTAAGTGTTTTTGAACAGATGGTCCAATACTAACAAATGATAGGGGAAAAATCAATTTCACTCTTTTTTGTCTAAGAGGAAAATTGTTTATACTGAAACCAGTAAACTAGGTAGAAAAGAGTGAAGGACAGAGCAATAAAATGGCAAGACCATCTACAAAGTTTATAAATTATATCCTTATGGCAACCACATTTTAGACTTTACCTACTGACATTAAATAGGTAGGATTCATGAAATAAATTAAATACAAGAATACAAACAAATATTACAATGTTTTGAAAGAGAATAGGAAATGAAGAAAAAATCATTTGGATATCAGTAAAATTTTCCTAAGAAATGGTTGCCAGTGGAGTTATCTACTGCCCAAAGATGGAGGATATTATTCAGAAGACCTCCTGTCTGAGATAAAGAAGGGATGAAAGATGGTGCTAGGTACTGACCTAAATGTCATGGAAGAAACACTTCCACTCTAAGGCTCTGAATCTACCACTGCCTTTGATGAAGATTCATTATAAAAGCCACGTTTTGGCTCTCACCTGGAATCCTAGCTACTCAAGAAGCTGAGACCTGTGGATTACAGTCTGAAGCCAGCCCAGGCAGGAAAGTCCATGAGACTCTTATCTCCAATTAGTCACCAGAAAACTGGAAGAGAAGCTGTGGCTCTAAGTGATAGAATGCTATTCTTGACCACAATAGCTCAGAGACACTGCCCAGGTCCTGAGTTTAAGCCCTACAGCCAACCAAAACCAAATCAAAATAAAAAAGACACATTATACTCATAAACTGACATGTGGAATGATAACCCTTTTGTACAACTACTTAAAGATAATACAAATATAAGTTACAAAAAATAGACTAAGGCTTGTTGGCTCCCCTGCTGTTATACCCCATCTAGAATATTTACATTTTCCAAGAACAGTTTGTTAAAAGAAGTAATAAAATTTGATGGAGGTATTTTGGAGAGGGAAACAAAATCTCATCATCGAATTAAACCACATAGACAGCTGCCCACATTGCCTTGGTAAGGAATGAGTGTTTGGATTCCAGCTCCATTCTGCTGCTCATGGTGACTAATAGCCACATGTCACATGTCTATTTATGTGCCTATGTGTGTTACTGACTTCATAATAATAGCAGTAAACGAATAACTTTTTCTGAAATGATGAGTCTTAGTTCACAATAGGTTTTTTAAATTTTTCTTCCTATATTTTAATAAACAAATCTGCACCCTCTGTTTCATGCATGGATTGTAATCAGTCAGAACGTAAGTTGCTGCGTGCTGGAATACAATAAAATCAGGAAACAAACAATAAAAGAAAATGTCAATAAAAGTTATGTTTCTACTGCTGCTGCTCTACTTTAAAGTTGACCATTAAAATTAGTTCTGAGTTATACTGCTCGCCTCTTTTTTTATCAATTAAGGTAATAATTGAACTGAAAGCAAAATCTATCATCTATCTATCTAAATGTTTTCCTTCAATACAAAATATTGTATTGTCTTTATTATATTAATTTTATCTTCCTAAGCCCTCTTTTTCTTTTTGTAGTTATGGTTTTATCCTCTTGTTTTGCCCACTAGAGACTGAATGAATATACTTTAGAAAATGTAGCCAATAGCTAAATTTGCAGATGTTCAAATTGAAATCTGTTTCTCCAATTGGAATCATACTTAATTCTGAAAAGACCTATATATTCCAAGTTGAAAATTAATAAATAGTAGAATAATTTGAAAACAAGAAGACAATCATATTCTGAAATGAAAAAAGGAGAGATAAAATATTTATTGACACTGGACACTGAGACATGCCACCTTAGCTGCTTAGTTGCACTTACCATATAGATTGATACTTCATCATAACAATAATCCTTTGGCCAATGAGGACAACAATGATAGAGACACTGGGTCACTTGCACATTCATAAATGTAAGCAATGATGAAGTCAGAATCTAAAGTCAGGATTGGAACCCAAACCATTTCTTTATTGAGCCACTCTAAAAGAACTTTACTATTCAGAACTTAGCTATTGTTAGTAGATTGAGCAATGCATTGCTGTGCTCTTTCTGAAAATCCAATAAGTCAAGACATAGGAAATTGAACTTTTGAGTAAGACAGAAGTAGTAGGCTATCAATGCTCAACAAGTCATAGTTTGCGCCTATAATTTTGTCTACTTGGAAGGCAATATTTGGGAAAATATTGTTCAAGGCTTGCCTGGGCCAAAAATTTATTGAGAACCTCACTTCATCCAATAAGCTCTTTGGTTTCTTTATGTAGGAAGATAACAGTCTGAGGCTAGTGAGACCTTACCCAGCTGGAGGCATGACTCAAGAGGTAGTACCATTGGCCCAGCAAGTGTGAGGTCCTGAGTTCAAATCTCAGAACTCAAAAAATAGCAAGAAAAACTGGTTGCTGTGGTTTATCTATTGGCACTCACAGCAGTGAAAGAGCAGACAGAAAAGTACATCAGAGAAGATCCATGGCAAAATATTGGAATGGCATTTCCTTGGCAGGGGTCACATGAGAAGATAAATGAGGTCAATAACTGAGTTTGATCAATACAGGAAGGTTAAGTCAGGAGAAAAGGCCAACAAAAGTAAATCAATACTACAGCACTCTTCTCACTTCATGAAGGTTCAGGTCAGGGCCCAGTCCTAGGAGGAGACTTAGAAGTACTTGAGAAAGGAATTGACTGAAGGCAGGGAAGGCTGTTTCTCATGTGATAGGTAACAATCACACGTGTCGTACAAAGCTCTAGAAGAAATCATAAAACATGTCCTGCACTTCTAAGGACAATCTATAATAAGACCCAGAGTCAAGTTCCAAGCAGACCTTTTGTATGCATGTAATGGGTAGAAGTGGAAAGGGACAGGGAGAAAGGCATTAACTCTAACACTAGAGATAAATTGACCAAAATTACACTGAGGAATCACTTAAATGACTCACAATATAAAGTAATGTACACAGCATAAACCTGAGACCCACCGGGCTACATTATAAGATGTGAGCATAATATTTCAGCCAGACAATAGTTTTCTTGTTTGTCTTTAAAATTTACTCCATTTGTTTTAATTTTAACATTCTATGGATTTAAAATATGATAATGAATTTTTGGGCTGTTGAGGAATTTAATATAATGGTGATGATACATCTTTCCTCGAATTGAATACTTTAAGTATAAATCTAATATATAATACATGGAGCTACATCAATGTGTCAAGACTGCTTTGAGGACAAATGCATTTATGTGTTGTGGGAGCTGTCAGTGGTGTCGCCTTTAAGGAATCTACTAAGGATGGATAAAACAGGGAAAATGAAAAGATGCCTGAAAACTGTGGAAGCTAGATCAAATTGGTGTTCAGAATTTCTTTCAAATCAAGAGAAATTTTTTTTTGCAATATGGCAGAAGTTTCTTGACACACAAAACAGTCCCAAATAGCAATTGTAAGTTACCACTCTAGAAGTATTCGTTTTCTTATGCTTATATTGTGTCAATCAATTTACTGTCATCAAAATGTATAAAAATAAGACTAAAAAGTAATTGAAATGTTAATTTACACATCTTAACATGTAGAGTCAATAGATACAAAACAACTTGAGAGTTAGTGTACATTTAAAGACAAGAATAAGAAAGGAAAAACAGGAGGAAAAGAATTTCATTTCATCTTTGAGAGAACATTGTTTCTATTTTTTAAATCCAGCTGATGTTCTCTCAGAGATAAAAGATGTGGTATCAATTAGGCATAGCCCAAAATAAATAAATATGTTTCCAAAATGATCACTGGAATTGAAGCTCCAAAAGAGAAAACTAAAAACATTCCTTAAGAAACAAAGATATGATTTTATGAAACATTGATATGGTACCAACTAGCTTTTGGCATCCTAAAAGCCTTCTTAGATCAAACCACAGATCGAATGGGTGCCCCCCCCCCCATTCTAGTCCTAGGAAAGGTTTTTTTAATGTAGAAAAGATGAGAATTTGGACCCTAGTAATGATTAAACTCACTGGTTTAGTAAAATATCCAACCCTAGTTGTCAACAAGGGCACATAAGGGTGATTTTGTTCTTTCCCTTTCCGTTTCTGGTTCTCTTTTTCATCCTTTTCACTCATCTCCATAAGATCTGTGGAATCTAATGCTTAGGTAACTGCATTGGCTAAGTTTACATAGCTCATCAAGAGGAGCAGGGATTGCATATCAGGATGCTTGCCTTTCAGAATAAATGCACAAATAACTGAAATTTTCCCACTCTCCAGACTTTACTATGGGAGCAATTGTATGGTTGTTGTAGAAATATGTTGTTGAGGTTTTTTTTTTTTAATTGAACTATTTGGCCAGAAGGAGTTATGTGATAATGGAACATGTTCAGATTTTGGATTTTGTCTGAGGCAAAACAGACATCTTACTTGGTTAAATTCAATATTTTATAAAACATATTCTTTTCTAACTTTTATGTATTCTTTTTTTTTTGTGTGTGTGTTTTTTTTTTTGCCAGTCCTGGGCCTTGGACTCAGGGCTTGAGCACTGTCCCTGGCTTCCTTTTTGCTCAAGGCTAGCACTCTGCCACTTGAGCCACAGCGCCACTTCTGGCCGTTTTCTGTATATGTGGTGCTGGGGAATCGAACCCAGGGCCTCATGTATACGAGGCAAGCTCTCTCGCCACTAGGCCATATCCCCAGCCCCTAACTTTCATGTATTCTAAGTAAATCTGTTAAGGTGTACAGTCCTTTGCATGAACTTCTTACAATCAAATATTTAGCTCTTAGTTCATTTCTTTCTTTCTGGCAGTCCTAAAATTCTGGTTTCGTTTTGCTAATACTTGCCTGGTAATACTTTTCTTTCCAATTTGCAAGCAACAGCTGTGTGATTGTATGTGTGCATGCTGACATCCTCCATTCCTGCTTTATAGCCCTTGTTAGCATGCCAAAAGCTATGCATCATTCATACAGTGATTCCATTTCTATACCCTGCCCCCTCTACATATACTTACTGCTAATTGAGTGAGTTATTTTAAGATAACTGCAATCATGGATTTGGCATTTATCAAATTCTTCAGCTAAATCTTTTAAGATCTAAATGACATAATCCCTATTTCAGCTAGGACTTATCAAGGATCAAAGTAAAATGCACTATAATATGCTTTATTCATAGCATTTTTATTCAAACTTTGGCCATTTTTCCATGCTTACAGCTATCATTTGTATTATGTTTTTCTTGATTTAAAAAAAGGCAAAATCTAGTTCTTAACCAAAATCTAGTTCTTGCATTTATGAAAGTTCCTTTTGTAGCATTATAGCTAATAAAAGCATTTTGTACTTTGGTATAGAAGAGATTAAATCTTTGGTTTGTTCAAGTTAAATTTGTAGGTCAAGTTATCTCTTTTACCCAGGTCTCTGTTTTACATATAAATCATTAGCATATTGAGAGTTTTCATGAGATAATAAAGATAAGGAGCTCAGTGCTTGGAATCTTTTTTATTTCTTCTGCCCTAATTTTTTCATGTCTGCAAATCTATCCTCAACCCATGGAGTTAATATTTGACTTTAGTTGAGTCCCAAATTTATTTCTGTTTTCTGAGTTCAAGATTCACACATTCATCTTTTCCATAAGCTCTTCATTGTGACCTTGAATGAACATCTCAAGCTAAACATTATAACAGAACTGTGGTTTCCATCTTCCACTTCCATTCCTTGACCACCGCGCAACCCCCCCAGTCTGTTCTCTAACTTACATTCCCTACTTAAACAAAGAACTCATTTATCTGTTTCTTAGGCCCAATATTTAGAAATTATCTGTACCTTCTGTTATATTTTTTTCTTATCCCATTTTCCCCCCTAGATTTTACTAGAAAATTCTCGGAATACTGCTTCTGAAATGTATCCCAAATCCTGGCCACATATTATTTAATCCTTTGTTTAATTTCTGTGGCTCTCTCTCTCCTCTCTCCTTCCTATCCTTATCTTCCTTGTTTTCCCTCTTCTGTTTTGCCTGCTTTCTTCTTCTTTTCCTTATTTCTCCTTCTTCTCTTCTTCTTTCTCCTGTATCTCCTCTCTCTCTCCCTCCTTCTCTCTCTCTCTCTCTCTCTCTCTCTCTCTCTCTCTCTCTCTCTCTCTCTCTTCTTTCTTGCTTGCTAGGCAAGTGCTTTACCATTTGGGTCATGGCCCCAGTCCTTTAATTTGATTATCAGTTAGGGTTCATATTACTTATCTGGGATTCCTTGTACTTCCGTTCCCCTACTTGGTGCTTCTGGCTACCTAGGACCACAGATATGTACTACTACACTCTGGTTTCCTGAGATAGGGCTACCTTCTTTGCTTCAGTCCATAAAAACCAAATTTCTACCTTTCAATTGCTGAGATAATATGTCAGTAACGTCATGCTTAGTATAAAAGTCTAAGTCTTGACATTGATCAGTAGTTCATAGAAAGGTTTTTGGAGCTTCGGGAAACCATTAGAGCTGCAAAATCCTTTGTAACTTTGTACAAAGCTACAAAGATGAGAAGTATTTATTAATAATTTGGAGTGGATGAATTTGGGGGTGGATGTCTCAGAACGGAGGACCAGATCTTTGGGAAACAGGGTAAAGGATATAGAATACAATATCTTGGAGAAAGCATTTGTGTAGATGTCAGAATGTTGAAATCAAGATTTGGTAGTGAGGATGTTGATATTGAGAGGGGGAGAATATTGACAAATGTTCTCAAATTTCAATGTTACTATAGTCCTCTTTCGTCCCAGAGACAGTGATGTTCAGTTTGATGGAGGATTCTTTTGATGGGGAAGGGCAGAGCACAGCAGGAACAAGGTTAGGACATTTGTTCTGATGTGGCACCTGTGGGAAAACCAAATGGGATGCCTCATAGACCATCAGAAAAACCAAAGAAACAGGGATGAGGGAGGTATGAATTTGGATATCTGTGGCATAAAGTTGTCTGTTGAAGGTATAAGAAAGGATAGTAAAAAATGCAGATCTACGAAGAGATAAAAAGGAAGGGGAGAGGGGCTGGGGATATAGCCTAGTGGCAAGAGTGCCTGCCTCGGATACACGAGGCCCTAGGTTCGATTCCCCAGCACCACATATACAGAAAACGGCCAGAAGCGGCGCTGTGGCTCAAGTGGCAGAGTGCTAGCCTTGAGCGGGAAGAAGCCAGGGACAGTGCTCAGGCCCTGAGTCCAAGGCCCAGGACTGGCCAAAAAAAAAAAAAAAAAAAAAAAGGAAGGGGAGAATGCTGAATGACAAAAATGTGTATATGCTATACAAAAACAGAGGCAAGGATCAGGGGTAGGAGATGTTTCAGAAGAGAATAAAAATTAATACATGGCTTTTGCTAAAATGTATAAAAATGAATGCTTAAGACAACTTTTAGAGGAGAAGAAAAGTGATGTAAGTGAAAAGAAATTTAAGTATGATGTTCTGAAAATGGTTTGGGGGACTATTCAATTCTAAAAACCTACAGTCAGGTTTTCTAGAGTTTGTAAGCTCCATCATTCTCAAGTTTAATATTTGTATCTTTCAGGAATTTCAAGTTTACTTAAAACAATTTGCTTGTATTTCTTAATAAGTATTTTCAGAGTATATAAACAAGTATGGTTTTAATCTGCAGGCAACACCAAAATATCTTTTAAAAGATTCCTGCAAATTCTCCAGTAAGTCCCCAGATAACCAACCCAGTTCAAATTAGAAAAATATCATGTTAAACTTACTTTTAAAGAAAATAAGAAAACTTTTTCTGCTACTTTGTATGTCTTCCAACTAAATCATTCATAATTTCTTTCCCAATCAAAAGTGTATTCTAACACTCTTGGTGAAAAGTTTTCACACCTTAAAAAGTTAATATTAGTTAACTTATGCACCTGCACAAACAATTTAAGGAATTATGGTATTGATAGTTAAGAAGTATGATATTTCTCAAAGTAGTTTACCTCATAGAAAACATTTTGTATTTTAATATATGGAAAATGACATTTTTAAATGACAAAAGGTAAAAGAAAAAATACATGATTATCTTCACATTCACTGGCACAGCAAAATATAACAAAATTTCAGCTTCATTCACTGTTTTGACCCTCAGGTTTTCCAATTTTCAGAGTAGATATTCAACCCATAAGTATTTTCCTTGTAATGGGACTGACTTTTCAATAGAAAATTTCTGGAAAACTTCAGAGTTTCATCTTTAGTATCATAAGACATTTATTTAAGATTTCTTTTTAATTGAATTTTGATGAATTACATATGTTTTATATGGATACATGAAGTAAGCTATCTCTCCAATACAGTTTTACAAAGAATTGTTTTCTAAAGAGCAATAGTATTCTCAAATAACGTAGAGATGTCTGATTAAACTGATTTCTTAAAGTCAGCCTACTCTTGAATAAAATATAGAGAGCCATTTTCCAAATGTATCACACACTTAAATGGGTAGAAAGAAGTACCTAACACTGAAAGAAATCACCCAAATGTTGAATCAATATAATGACATGAAAGAAATCTTACACACATTTCTTTTAGTAGCTCCAGAATGTTCAGCTATTTATAGGGTGAAGTTGTAATTATGTTCCATTAACTTGATGTTCCTTACCTTGATCTGGCAGTGGTTTAACAAATGCTTCTTTCTCCTATCCTCCATTCACCACAATCCTTTGTCCTGTAAAGAGTTGACAGGGCTTTATAGTAGCATCTCTCATTTACAACGTATTTCTCTGCTTTGATCACTGTGTTTATCTGCTTCTCTCCTACTGAGCAGACTAAGATCCTTTTGAAGAAAAGAAATCTTACGCGTTTTGTACACTCAGTGTGTAACAAAGTCTATACCAAGAAGCAATTCCACAAATACCTATATAAGAGTTTGTATAGGGGATGGGAATATGGCCTAGTGGCAGAATGATTGCCTCATATACATGATGCCCTGGGTTCGATTCCTCAGCACCACATCTATAGAAAAAGCCCGAAGCGGCGCTATGGCTCAAGTGGTAGAGTGCTAGCCTTGAGTGAAAGGAAGCCAGGGACAGTGCTCAAGCCCTGAGTTCAGGCCCCAGGACTGGCACAAACAACAACAACCAAAAGAGTATGTATAAGTACAAATGTATTTTGTGTAGATGTGTACAAAAGACAGAGGCAAGGACATATGCAAATTCATACACATCCATAATATACACGTACACTCATAACAACTGTTCAAGTACATATATAATAGGATATCAAGTTCATTAAAAAGTTAGGGTTAATATAGCTGACAAATCTCTCCTATTTGAGACAATTTTAACAGGACATTCCAAAAATATAATCCAAAACGATAATTTCTGATCACCACCACTTAGAGCTACATTAAGTCTATTAAAGAACTAAAGTGTGGGAGTACAAGAAGATGGAGTTTTAAAGGAGCTTACTCTGGGTAGAATTGAAAGAGTTTTGTATTTAGAACCCTCCATCGGGAAGACTGAGAAAGACTTCTTTCTTTTCACATATACATTTGCAGTTATTTTAAAGAATGAAAACCTTTTAAAGAATTAATCTTTATCATAATAATCAAAGCGTTCTGAAATTACAAATCGTGTTTACCTCAAATGTTTTGGGTTATAGGACTGTTTCATTACATGAAAAAATGTGCACATGAGGAAAAAGCCCAGAATGCAAGGCAATGACAGGAAATTTGCATTCAGAATCTAAGAAAGCAATTATTTAACAAGTGCGTTAGCCTGAATGTTTTCATATAAACTCTTTCCTACAATGAGCATCCTGTATCCATTTAAGGCTGTCACTTACTGAGGACCAAGGTTAGAAAATGTCTTGACATCCTAAGGAACTTAATTTTTTAAATAATTGTTATTTTTAAATGAATTATATTGTTTCATTAGTAAAAGTGCAAGCAGATTCTATGGCTGAATATAGTACTACTGTGGAATCTCATAAACTACAAGAGTAGTGTGGCTGTATAGGGCTAATGTGTGTGCGTGCACGCAGACACACAAATACACACATACACATTTTGCCAGAGTATGTAATTACAAATATTTTCTTTTGAAGTATTCATGTCATAAAGAAAATAACTATTTTGCATATAGTTGTACTACTGAGAACTGCATATCTTCCCTGGGGAAATAATTATAATACACAATTTACTTTTAGGCATGTTCCTTGCATTCTATATTTTAATTTATTTTTTTCCATTATCTGCCCTGTTGTAACAAAGTAAATTGAACTTCCTCCTGTGTTGTTACATTACTCAACCTTACAAAGATCTTCATAAAAATGTGTCATCACCACAAACTTTTGCTAGCTCACATCTGTTTTTCAAGACCACCTATCTGCCATTTCCAACTGAAGTGCAAAACTAAAACTAAATAAAACTGTGATTGCAAATAGTTTACAAGAAGCCTAAACACAACCCCCCAGTATATAAAGTATTGAAATCCATAGAGACAACCAAATTCTCATTTGTTAAACATGACATATGTTCATGAAGGGAAATTGCACTCACTTCTGCTTTGATTTTTATATTTGAAGGATACCATGATATCTAGTATTATAATGCTTAATGCCTTTTTGATTCAAAGAAAATAAAGTCATTTAATAACACAAGTTAATAGCTCTCCAATCTTTATACACACAACAGTTACTGTTACATTTTGCAAAATTAAGCCACTTGACATCACTTTATTTATTTATTTTAAAATACTTTATTTTCATATCCCAAGTGAGGGGCATAAAAGGGGAAATTTTATAAACTATCTACATTTATACAGTTTTCACAATCTTTTAAAATGTAGGACATTACATGTGGAAACAATTTTCACTCAACAACACATGAGGTCTACATTTTTATGTTCATAAAGCAGGGTTGGCCGTAGGCAAAATTGGAAAGTAGGAACAGTTCTATTTATTGTCTGACTCTTTCTTTCCCCTTTTTGTTTCTCAATTCCCCTCTCTATCTAAACCTGCTGCCAGAAAAGGATCTAAGACAAACCTTGCCTTGTTGTTCTGTTTTTTAGAAGAGCTATGTCGACACTCATTACATAATAAACAATAAAATTCTCTTCACTGCATCCTTTTGATCTGTCTTCCTCAGTTCTCATAGCTCACTCGTTTTCTTATGGTTTTAAAAGTTAGATAAAATTAATGTTACCTGCCAATTAGAGTTTAGGGATAAGAATATGGATTCATTTGAGTAGTTTAATTTTATAAGCAAAACGTCATTATAAAAACCAGGTACCCACAGGCTTCATAGTTATTAAAAGCAACTGTATGAAGGTCATATACCCCATACACTAAGCAAAGTTATAGTCTTTTATTTAATTTTAGCGTGCAAGTCTGAAATCACTACTTCCCTTTCTCTAAAGGAATTTCAGGAAATCTGCCCCCAGTATTCTCACTGAGGATGTTTAGTATACACACCATTACTGAAGATGTATTGTACTTCATGTTGGCTCTGTTTGGACACCTAATTCCCATGTCTTCATCATCATTGCTCATCATCACTTAACCCAATTTCAAGCTCACATTCTGTTACATTCTGTTATATACTTACTGTATAAGGCTGATTGTTCCCGATGAAATGTGTTTTTATACTCATTATCTAAAATCTGAATTTTGTGAGCAATATGCAACATACAATGCCTTCCACTGAGAATGCGGATAGATTCCTTTTGGCGAATAGATAATATGCCAAGCTAGACCGGATTTGTTCTATATTAAATATTCAGAGAAACACATGAAAAGCAATCCAGGAACAGGCAAATAAGTTATGAGTAAAGAGAAAGCTAAAGGTGTTTATAGGTGACCTTACAGGAGACATATACCTTCCAAGAAGGGGAATTGATCTTTACTGAATAGAAGCTAAAAAAATCAAAGGAAAGTACAAAAAGCTAGATGAGTCAAGACCCAAGTAATCTTGAAATAATCATCAAGACAGAAATTCTGCTACAGAAGAAAAAGTGCATCTTTGATTCCTCTGAACCTTAATTATAGTCAGTGGGACTGAATTTTTTTTTTTTTTTAGGTAAGAGACTGCAGCATCTCTGTAACAGAGATTTATCTAAAACATTTCCACAAGATGAAGAGCTGTGGAACAGTGCTAAGAAAGGCAAAACAAAACAAAACATAAAGCTTGAGCATTCCCATAAAAATGGTTGCCTTAACCATTATCCTATATCTTACACCAATGAACACTATCTGCCAGTCTCTAAATCTGAGGCAATAAGAATCAGCATCAAAATAATGTGATTGATGGATGTGTGTAGGGAGGAAGTTAACATTATTTTCACTAATGGATGGAAATGATGTCACATTTCAGGGTTTACCCTCTACATATCTTGCTTTCTAGTTTTATTAGTTTATTGTTTTTTTTTAATTGCTAGGTGTTTAATTTTTTTGTTTAAGTTCAAATGTCATTTTAATAGCACTAAGAAGTGTGCCTTAAGAGGCAAGAAGGGTTCTGCTATCATTAATAAATGAAGCCTGTTAGTTATCTTAGGGGCTAGGCTTTGGTAAAAGACTTAGGTAGTTTTCTACCCTTCCTTTCTCAGACTTATCAGTGCTTCCTTGCACCTCTGTCATAGTGAAGTCCTTCATTCATGATCTACCATGTTGTTGTACTTCCCAGCCTGCAGAACCCTGAGCCTCATAAACTTTCATTTTATATTTATTGTTTTGTCAATTGTGGGGCTTGAACTCAGGGGCCAGGCGCTGTCTCTGACTTCTTTTGCTCAAAGATAGTACTCTACCACTTTGAGCCACAGCACCACTTCCAGCCTCATAAACTTCTGTTGTCTATAGATTGCCTAGTTTGTGGTATTCTTTGAGCAGCAAAATCAGACTAAGACAGTAGGAGGTTTTTATTAGTAGGAAACAAGGAAAAGTAGTTTTGTTAATAGATTTACTATTAGCTATTCAAATCCACATTGGACAATAGGCCTCAAACCAGGCAGAAATTAGATGAACCCTAATGAAATCAAACTTGGGAAATTATTGAATGCATTAAGAAGCACTGACACCACCGGGAATGTACGTTTTTAAAATTCTCTGCCCTCTGCCAAGAAATGCACCATGGTGTGAATAATGAAAATGAATAATGCAATGCATAATGCAGTCCACAATTTGCACATCAGTCACAGTTGTCCTCCTTAGAGTGATCAGCTTTGGAAATTACAAACAAGGCTGTTTAAAATCCAGACCGACAGGAGCATTAAATTGGAATAGAAGCCAACTAGATGTGGGAGCCAGGAGGAATGGTGCTGTGTTTAGTCATCTGAAGAGAAATGATAATGGAGGTTCATAATGAATGGTGGGTAATACATGGGACAAGTAATTGGTTTGGAGCCTAACTTTATGATGGACAGCCAGGAGGACTTCCTGGTTTACCTCGGCATGGCATGTATTTGGGGAGTTCTATGAACCTCATACTTTGAGTAAGCATTTTCAAAGAGTTTGCAGTGATAAACTGAAGACATGTTTTGATGAGAAGCAAGACTTTGGCTTACTGGTGAGCCCCTGCACAACAATTTGGTCAAACACTTCAGCAAGGTTGTGCTCTTGAAGTTGGGAAATAGGCTTCACTGGTAGAAGTTGTTTTAATCCTAATGAGAGAGCCAAGAAAAAAAATCACAAGAGCTCCTTGAGAAGAGAAGAGACGTTGAGCCTTCAGAAAACAAGAAGTAGAACTTAAATCTACTTCCCACAATGAGTAATTTCATTGTCATGTAGATTTATCAATGATAGTGATATCATTATAATGATACTTTATTATTATACATGATCACTTTTGTCAAACTTCTTGTTCTTTCAATCATGGGTAGAAATATAACAAAGAACAGTCTACATCTGTTTTTTTTTTTTTTTTTTGGCCAGTCCTGGGCTTTGGACTCAGGGCCTGAGCACCATCCCTGGCTTCTTCCCACTCAAGGCTAGCACTCTACCACCTGAGCCAAGCGCCCCTTCTGGCCGTGCTGGGGAATCAAACCTAGAGCCTCATGTGTAGGAGGCAAGCACTCTTGCCACTAGGCCATATTCCCAGCCCTACATCTGTTTTTAAGAGAAGTGACTTTAATTGCTCAACTGCTAATGGGATATTTCTCCTGGTGAATATCTATCCGTTTGCATGCTGAGGTTACCACAGCCTCAGCAGATCTTGTCTACTTTAACTCTTTTCCTTCTGTGACCCTCATAATCCCCTCTTTGGATCTGTATGTGTGGGAAATGAGTCTGAAGAAACAGTGATGTCTGGTTAAATTGTTTTCCCTACTTAAAACTAACAAACAAAGAGATTCAAATTTTAAACTTCTCCCAAATAACAAAATATCCTCTAACCTGGGGAGACAAATTCTAGAATCTAGTGGGAAAAGTTGACTAATCAACTTGGAATTATAAAGATAATTTATAAATGATAGAGAGGTTTTTTGTTATTGGTATGGGAAGTCATTTAGCTTTTCTTAGAGTATCAAGAATGTCTCTGCAACTTGTGTTGTTATCTACAACATAACATACTCAACGGAATCTTCTCACTTCTTTTGGAACACAAAGTACATGGGTCAATGTAAAATAAATAGTATTTTAAATCTATTATAACCTTATTTGTCCTAACTTTTAAGTATCTTGAATGATTTGATCTAAATGATGTTGTAAAAGTCCCAATAATTAAATATAAAGAGTCTTGCTCCTTGTTGTGTATTTTAAACCAGAAACCTTTCCTGATCATACGTAATTTTTGCCTACATCAAAACAATTTTCTCTGATTACCAAACACATTTTAAAGGCACAAAGCATTCAAATCATACTTACATCTGTCAAGAGTTGATAGAGAAAAAATTAGGAGCTTTAACAATTCTGATGAAGTATCTGGATGCATAGAGGAAGTCTGTATACCTGAAAAAACAAACAAACCAGAGGAAGCCATTTTTAGTGAAGCCACTGTCACCAATGTTATGTACCTGTAGCATCAATGTCGCTGATCTTTACTTGCTTACCACGAAGCTTCTCAGAAGTTATTTCTATTCTTTGCCTGTATGTAGCTGCTAGAGAATAATAATTTCTCCTCTCTCGTACCTCCTAAATCTCCTTGGACATTACCTCACTGGCAGTTAAAGAAAAACTTGGGAAAAGAAAATTTGGTCACTGGAGGTAGAATTTTTTTCTGCTTCAATCCATGAAAGGATACAGAAATATTTGGCAATACATACATGTTGCATTAATGCATAAGTGGATAAATAAACAAATAAAAGCATCATTGTCTTGGTAGTTTAAGGCATTTCCAAGCTATCGGAAAGCAAAATTATAAGCAGACTGAGATGAGGAATTAATTTTGCTATTTTAAAGATTTAAGGCCTGTAAGATAGTATAGCTTACATCAGTTAATTTGTAAAAACATTCCAATGCCTATGAGATTGGTTAAAATTTTACTTGACTACCTGCTTTAATATCAACACTGGCTGCCCACTTCTCATCACATTGCCTTTCTCCAAATTTTGTAATGAATTTGATTAGTTTTCTATGAAAAGAAATTATAGTCCAGGTGTGCCTCCCATTGATTTATCTTATCTTGTTTGAATTTTGAGTCCCAGTCATTTATTTATAGAGAGTCTTTGGTCTGTTCCTAAGGATGGCTAATTGCACCCTAGAGAATGAATCTTTGCAATTTAACTGTCAAACAAATTCTCTGTTTCTTTCATCATTGCTTCATGTGAACCAGTAAGTTGAAGGAACACTCTGTTGATTGGTTCTGTGACATTCCTAATGTCTCCACATTTTCAATTTTAAGCCAGTAATTATTCTCTTAGGACCTAAGCAAATAACATAACCCATAGATTTTAAAAAGGGCTACATGCTAGTTTTTCAATTAAAGGTAATAACATTTCTAATACTCTAGTTTAAACATGGTTCTTCCAACAATGACAGCTCAAAAATATAAGCAAGCAAGGAAATAGCATTGTTTTAATATAATGGTTTCATCTTTTTTATTGATGTGTAAATTTCAGCAAACATGGTGCTGGTAAAACATGAATGTGCCATAATAATTCATTTAAAGTGGTTCTGGTAGATACTGAAAGCTTCTTTTAGAAACCATGGCCACAGACATTAGATAATAACATTACAGTGTTTGTAGGAGTATGGAGTCAGTATTAAGCATACCTGATATTCCACTGTAGTAATGTAAAGAGGATGAATACAATGAACACAATGAATATAAGAACAGCACATTATTTCTTTATGTGGAGCTCACTGAGGTTAGGATATCATTCCACATTACTGGTGTCTGACCAAATACTGAACCAGAATTTATAGGCATGTAACAATTCAGCAATTGCATTCATGTGTTCTACACAGTGGCTGAACAACCCAGAAGCAGCAAAGTTTTGTGGACTTGTTTCTCTTCACTCAAATAATTCCTTTGCCTATATCTATTTTTCCTCTTTTTGATACTAGAGAAAAGTTTCTGTGTGAAATATAGAATTGAATGAGGAAAAAAGTTTACTATTTAAAAAAAAATCCTGGGGCTAGGAATGTGGCTTAGTGGTAGAGTGCTTGCCCAGCATGCATGAAGCCCTGGGTTCAATTCCTCAGTACCACATAAACAGAAAAAGCCAGAAGTGGCACTGTGATTCAAGTGCTATAGTGCTAGCCTTGAGAAAAAGAAGCTTGGGGACATTGCTCAGGCCCTGAGGTTAAGCCCTAGGACTGGAAAAAAAGAAAAGAAAAGAAAATCTCACATTTATTTTTATACAAGTATTCTTAAAATTTTTTTTTTATTGTGAAGATGATGTACAGATGGGTACAGTTACATAAGAAGTCAAGTAATGGGCACATTTCTTTTTGAATAGTGTTACCCTATCCCTCATTTTCTTTCACGTTTTCCCTTTCCAATCCTCCTAAATTGTATAGTTCATTTCCCACATAGTGTTTAGTGAGTGTCACTGTTGAATTGATTTACCCTTTGTCTCACCATTACTGTGATTTCATTTCCCTTCCCAAAGTCAGATAAACTTATATACAAGACAAGGGGTACAATGTTCTTTAAGAAAGAACAATTTTTGAATGAATGAGAAGGCAAAGCTTCAACAAGCTCCCCTGAAATTTTTTTTATCTGCATGTGTGGCATACATAAGAAGTTCTGTGCGGGCAACACTGATTGCTAATAATTTCAATCCCTGAGAGAAAGGATGTACTATGAAGGACAGATCAATGAGTGCCTTGGACATTGGTTAGTTGTCCAGGATGTGAAATACGTGTGAATAAAAGAATGAAGGTGGTGTGAGCACTAGGAGGCATCCAGTTGATCAGATATTTATAATAAAAGTAAAGCTGGCAATGTAGATCAAGTGGTGGAGCACTTATCTGGCAAACTTGAGGCCTGGGTCCAATTCCAATGCTGCAAAACAAAAACAATGTATAAAACTTAAAAACCAATTAAGGAAAGAGGAAAAGGAAGACTGAGTAAAAATGTTGAAAGTTTAAATTCAAATGTATTGCGACACAATTTGTCATCACTAAAATATAGAACCAACGCAGATGCCCCTCAGTAGATGAATGGATCAAGAAAATGTGGTACATATTTATAATAGAATTCTTTATCTCTATTAGAAAGAATTACATTTCCCTAGTTTTAAGGAAATGGAAGGACTTGGAAAAAAAATCATAGTAAGTGAAGTGAGCCAGACCCAAAGAAACATAGACTCTATGGTTTCCCTCATTGGAAACAATTAGTACACATCTAGGATAGTCCAACAGAAGATTACAATAGCTCAATAGCTATGTCCATATGAACACATAAGATGTTGCTAAGTGGAATGAACTCCAGGTTATGGAAACAAGTGGTTTATTATTGTTGTTATTTTCAGTATGCCACGTGAAATTATGCCCTTTTTCTTTTGTCTTTCTTTCCCATGGTTTTACCCCTGATATCACTGTAATTGATTTTAGTGCCTTGGATATTGTATATATATGTATTGGAACTAGGGCAGGGAAAGGGAATAACAAAATCAAGAGAGAAAGGATAAAAAGACAAATCAATGCAGCAACAATACTTACAAAACTATATGGTATAAACCAACTGTACAACTCATGGCTGGGAGAGGGAAATGGGGAGGGGTTGACAGGGGAAAAATGAGGGAGGAGGTAAGAAGTTGGATAAGAAATGTACTCACTGCCTTATGTATGAAACTGTAACCCCTCTGTACATCACTTTAACAATAAAGAAATGAGAAAAAATTCAGATGTATACCATCCATTTGCAAAGTTTCTATTGAAAGACAAAACAAACAAAAATAGAAAATAACAGTTGAATTTGACAGAGAAAATGGTATAAGAGCAAGATCCTGCATAAAAACACAGTGCACCATTTTCAAGTCTCTCTATATTTTTGCAGGTATCAATCTAGAGTCAATGCTATGACTGTAGTAAAATTTTGCAATATATTGCTGGACAAAAATCACATTATCCAATAGCTAATATTACTTTTTATTTTGCTAGTCCTAGGGCCTGAACTCTGAGTCTGGGCACTGTTCCTTGAACATCTTTTGCTTAAGGCTGGCACTCTACCACTTGAGCCACAGCACTACTTCTGGCTTTTTCTGTGGTTAATTGGAGATAAGAGTCTCAAGGGACTTTCCTGATCATGCTGGCTTGAATGGCAATCCTTAGATCTCAACCTCCTGAACAGCTAGGATTATAGGCATGGGCCATCAGCACCCATCTATTTAATAATTTTAATGGAATAAATGTCATCATTTATACCTTGAGGACATTTTGATGAAGTTTTTTGGTGTGTATATTTGATTATTAGCATGTATCTATGCCACATAGGTATACCTATTCATATTCAGAGTTAGAAATATGTACATTTACATCAACTGCATTGTCGTTCTTTACCTAGTTAAACTGCAATTATATTTTATGCTTGCTAATTAATTATACTGACCAATATCTCATTAGTGGTTCCAAGTACAGCTAACAGGCTGTCTTTTAGGGAATGAGGTTGGGAGGGCTTGGAATGGGAATTAAATTGCTAAGTGTCAAAAGATTTTCTATCAAAGATAGAAAAGATAGTAATTCCAGCAAGCAGCTATGGAGAACTTAGAGGAAAGGACTTTTGAAGTTGAACAAGGTGGACATATCTGTGCTCTCTTGGGACAACAAAATCAACAAATCCTCTTGTTGATTACCCCAGGTTTACTAACATTGTACTTTACAAATGAAGTATGGTCCTGGAAATGGACCTGCTCATAACATCAAGTTGAAAACAAGAATGAGAATGTAGAAAATCCTAGTCTACCATATACCTTCAAGAGTAAGCCAGATCCAAAGAATCATCAGTTGCATTCCCTCATTTGTTGCATCTAGAATGTGCACATAAATCAAGCAAACATACTGGATGGTAAAAGACAAAAGCATACAATTGGAAATGATAAATTATACAGGTCACTAGACATTCACAGAGTGAGTCCAAAGTAGGATATTCTTAGGAGAGGATCACAAAGGCTCAATAGCCATGTGTATATGATTGTATAAAATGATGTGTATCAAAATAAACTCCAATAAGTGGACACAAGAGGGTTTCTTTTTGTTTTTTTGATTTTTATTTTTTCTTCTTGTTGTTTTTGTTTTTGGTGCCTTCTGTCTTGTATTTAAGTTTATCTGTTTGGGGAATGGTAGAGTGGAGGCAGAGAAATGGTGGGACAAATGGTGAACAAAGGCAACAGTGATACTCACTAGACAATGCTGAAAATGAACTATACAACTTGGGGAGAGGAGAGTAAAGCTGGGAGAAAGTGAAGAAAGGAGTGATACTATTCAGAAAGAACTGCACTCATTACCTGACTTATACAACTGTAATCCCTTTGTATATCACCTTTACAATAAAAAACAGGAGTATAACTATCACCCTATCTTCTACTAAGGTACTTTAGTTACATCAGTATATTACTTTAAATTAACTAGAAATTGCTGTGTATAAAAAGAGGCAAATAAATATTATCTAATATAAATTGGAGTAATCTGCTGATTAGTTCATAATTTGGTGGCATTATGGAAAGATGATGGAAACTTTCTGGCCTCATTGGAGAAAGTAGATCATCGGAGTCATTTTGGTGAGCTGTGTTGTATTCAGAGTCCTGTTATTCCCCACTTCCTGGCAGAGACCATGAGGTGAGCAACTTGGCTGGGCTGTGCCTTCCTGCTACCATGATATTCTGCCTCACCACAAACCCATAGCAATGAAAAGAAAGTCATGGACTGAAACTTCAGAAACCATGAACATTTCTTCCTTTTGAATTGTTTCAGGTATTTGTCACAGCAAAGAGAAGTTGGCTAACAAAGTGCCCTAATGATGTAAACAAAACAGCAGTGACTGTCCAACTCAACAATTATATTTTGAAAAGAATTGGGTTATCATTATTATTGGACAGGATCCATGGCTTTCCAAAAATATCCAAAGTATTCAGAAGAGTTTATGGAGTCCTACCAATCTGAGATCACTTGATTGGCATCCTTTAACTTTCTGTAAGCTTTCCACGGGTTCTTTCCCATTGCCTGAGACCCTTCCATTGACCCTGCTTACTTAGGATCCGGCTTCTCTGGTCAGGATTGGGCTCTCTCACAATCTCCTAGTATGCAGTCATGATCTTTTTTCTAGATTAGTTTGGCCAGAGTATCTCCAGCTGTGTGCTAAGAATGAGCACATCCTAATTTGAGTTAATATGAGAAAATAAGTTCCACTTTTACCAATCAGTTTTTAAAAGTGAACATTGTTGAGTTTTATGTCTTATCACCTTGGTAGTATTACTTTTAAAATATACAGTATTATCATGCTGTTGATTTTTAACGACTTGGCAAATCTATGTAAGAAGTTATGTAACTCAAACGTCAGCTTCCCTTAATTTAACCTTACAGACAAGTTTGGCTGATAGAACTATTAAGCTTTTGTACTGATAAACCCTACCTGGCAATATTAAAGTACATAATAATTAGACTAAATCATAATATTGATTTAGCTATTCTGTTCTAAACAAGCCCTTGTTTTGCCTGATACTCTTGTCAGTATCTCAATTGTTTTGCTAGTCTAATTTCCAATATCACAGATTGTTTTGTAGCTCAGGAAAGCAGACTTCACAATGCATCTATTACCAACTAAACACCCCCATTGTTGCTCCAAATATTGCATTTACACAGAAAAGAATGATGTCTCTCCTCTAATTGGCTTCAGGTGCAACATTTATTTTTAACTTGAACTTCTCTACATCCAACATAGTAATCGGTTTTAAAAGTGTGGAATAGCTTCTGGTAGGTTCTTTTATTTTTATGTCCTTTTAAAGAACACTTTATTCTGAAGAACGCCCAGCAACCAGTGGAAGCATTCTGAAGCCAAACTCCTATATCACAAAGAAATCATAGACTAGAATGGTAAAAGGTAGAAATCAATTCTTAGGCCATAGCAAGAATTCATCTTCCATGCCCTCCTAAGCACCAGTATTTAATTATATATGTAATTGTGAGCAGAATCACTAGACTGGTATTTTAAAATGCTTGGTGAATGTGAGGCCTATCTGCATGTCCTCCCTTTTTCAGAGAGGAGCACAGAGCCTTTGAACATTGTTCCCTTCTCCAGGGCTCCTGTATTCCTCAGACACCCGTACCATTCTTTACAGCTTAGACCACATGTTCCAGATACAGATGGAAATAGTGATTTTAACTTTCTTATAAGAATGTCTTCTTTAGCCTTTACTTTCTAAACAAAGGAAACATCCTCCTCTTCCTCCTCCTCTCCCCCATCCTCTTCCTCCTCCCCCTTATTATTATTTAGCTATACAAAGAGCTTTCAATTCCACAAGTCAAGGTACAGGATAACAATGTAGCTTGATCAATGTTCTCCTTCCTATCATTTTCCCCAATATTTCCCCCATTCCATCCCATCCCTACCCTCAAGTTATATAGCTCACATTTTACTTACTGCACATTGAATATAATGACTTCATTTGCTCACTCTTCCTCTGTCTTTTTGTGTGCTTCCCTCTTCTCCATCCTCCCCTCCCCCAACAAAACATGTATTCTTATCCATGTTCTACTTCTATTCTTATGGCTACTGTGACAATGGATGCTATTCTGGGTTTTCTGGGTATGTGTATATACTGGGATTAGAGCTCAAAACCTCAAACTTTCTCAGCTGACTTTCCAGGCTGACACTTTTGAGTCCTCTCTCCAGAAGTTTTGATGTCTCAAGGATTTTCTGGGCAGGTTGCTTTAAATCATGATCCTCCACATCTGAGCCTCTTCAAATTATAAGCATAAGCCACTGATACTTGGATTGATGAGGTTTAGATAAAAATTTAGAAATGCCCTAGTATGCAAAGTTATCATGAAAAGTAATTATTAGCTGATAGTGAATATTTAAGCAGTAAAATTTTATTTATGAAATTTTAAGAGGAAAGTAAGTTTTAATAGCTTGAATAGTTTTATCATATTAAAAAGTTGGAGAGTTGTTTTGTTTGTTTGTTTTTGTACCAGTCCTGGGACTTGAACTCGGGTTGTGGGTGCTGTCCCTGAGCTTTTGTATTCAAGGCAGTGCTCTACCACTTTATTATTTACTAGTTATTACAACAATTTATTCTCTATTCTTCAGAATAAATTGTTTTTAAAAGGCTATAAAAATACAAGAAGCTACCAGAATAATAACTCCACTTCTTAAATTTGGGTGGTTAATTGGGACATAAGAGTCTCACAGACTTTCCTGCACAGGCTGGCTTGAACTACAATCCTCAGGTCTCTAGCTAGAATTACAGGCCTGAGCCACCAGTGTATTTTAAAGAACCTGTTTAAAATACTAATTATTGTTAAACCCTATACATGGATAATGTGGATGAGTTTACATTATTAACAGAACTTACAAAAATTATGTTAGCGGGGCTTGTTTAATTTGACATTAAGCAAAATTTTATACAGAACTGATTTGAATTCATTTGGTTGTACTAGTTTCAATTGTTTACTTTCCCAGTGGATCGCTTTAGCTTTCCAAAGCTGAAGAGAGATTCTGAAGGGAAATCTCAGTTGCATCTATGGATATCAATAATTGATATACTGTTCCATTTCACAAAACACATGACTTAGGTTTTCCTTGGAAGCAATGCAGTTTCTGTGTATAGGGATGCACACGAATAATCCAGGACTGTGGAAGGTGAGGAGGGAGGATTGTGAATTTAAGGATAGCCTGTGCTACATAGGAAGATCCTGGAGAGAGTGCGGGTGAAGAAGTACAAGGAGGAGGAGGAGATAGAAATGTAGGAGAAGGAGGAGGATGAAGATAAAGAGGAAGAAGAAAAGAAGGAGGAGGAAGAGGAAGAAGGAGGAAGAAAAGAGGAAGAGGAGGAGAAAGAAGAGGAGGAAGAAGAAGAAGAGGAAGGAATGAAGAAAAGAGGAGGAAAAAGGAGAAAGGAAGAGAAGAGAGAAAGAAAGTAATGTAGGTATATAATGAACAAAACATATGCCCTATCTTTAAGGTCTTTAAATTGAATAAATAAACAAGGTAGTTATTATATTGTTCCTTTGAAAATAAAAAATCAAGAGCAGTATTATGCAGGATAAATATAAAAAGACTCTAACATAATTTATACCATTCTAATGTTATATTCATTGGTTTTCTGCTTTTTCTGAGAAGTCCTGAGAGAAATTCTTTAGTTCCCTCAATAATTTATGCTTACCCCTAATGCAATGAATGTAACAAAATTTAATAAATGCTATTTGAATAAATACATAAATAATGTTTAGGGAGGTTATGGACAACTTCTAGGTAAATGAATAGAAAAGGATTAATGAAGGGTTTGGTATTTGAGCAATGTAGAATGGTCAGGATTTTGATAGAGAGGAGACCTAAAACAGTTCAAGATATAAATGCCAGGAATTTCTGGTACAAATATTAGACAATGTCTGGTTTCTGCAGATTGGGATAATTGCCAGACTGAGAGGCAGATTGAAACAAAAGGAATCATTTATTCTGGAATAGTGCACAATGTCATATCCTGGCCACCAAGATAGGACTTGAACCCACAACAATAAAGTCACCAACACTCAGTCAATGGGGCTAGAAGTCTTTATTTAGCTGTGCACAGCGTCTGCCCACCACCATTGGGATGGTGAAGAACAGCCTCAGTAGTTGGGTTTTAGAAAGCAAAAATCACATCTACCACACGCAGATGGACAAGAAAAGTTAAAAACAGGTTAGGCAAGCCATTTACAGAAGTGGAATCTTGCCATTAGGCTAACAGAATATTAACACAACTTATAGCATTTTTACCCTGCTTCCAAATCAGTATAATTACTCTTCGGAAATTCTGCAGTTTTCCTTTTAGTCACATGGCCATTATATCAAAGCTGCTATTCCCCATTCAAACAAGCACATAGTTACAGAAGCAGAATTAGCAGGTTAGGAGAAAAACCACATTCCACTTTCTCCCATTGTTCGGTTTTTAATACGGGCTTGGCTGACATTTACCAGAACATGGCTCTGCTATCCAGCCCAAGTTTGCCCTTCCCCAGGCCCACTACTCTGGTTGAGGCTGCCATTTTGCGGAACTCACTCATAAAAGGGGGCTTGTTTACACTTTTCACTTGGTTCTCACATACAGCAGTCTTGTTTGTATTGGTTCAGTATGAGCTTACTATTTAAGTGCAGAAATTTTAATCACAGAGATGTCAAAAAATTAGATTTTTCTTACATTTCAAATGTTATTTGTGAACAGAAATGCATTTTCTAGTTGAAACTAGTCAAGGAATTGTAGCAGCAATTGCTACAAATTGCTTTAATTCATTTATAAAATTTATTCTGAATGTTTCCTGCATTCCTACTTGGTACTTGTTTTGTGGACAAGGCCTTTGAACTTTTCATAATGTCCAGCCCAATATGGCTAAAAAAGTACTTGACTACTACTGAAAACATTGGTTTCAAGGATGTCCTAAAACTCTATGATTGTCATTAATAACACAGACAAAGGATGAAGTAGAACAACAATATATCTAGTGTTTTGTTTTTAAATTTCTTCCTCATACTTACTTCCTGAAAAGATGGTGTAGTTCTAGGAAGAGGCAAAAGAAGTTTGACTAGAGTGCAAACTAAATTGATTTGGAGAAAACTGAGATTTCTATTCTTCCTAAACTCTTCTCTTTTATATTTTCATTTCTTTATTGTCAGAGTGAAGTACAGATATGTAAGGCAATGAGTACATTTCTTATCCAACTTGTTACCTCCTCCCCCATTTTCCCCCACCCTCCCCTCCCCATTTCCTACCATATAGTTTTGTAAGTACTGCTGTTGCATTGGTTTGTCTTTTTATCCTTTGTCTCTCAGTTTTGATATTCCCTTTTTCTTCCCTAGTTCCAACACACATACATACATATCCAAGTTATTTATGCCCTTTTTCTTTTGTCTTTCTTCCTAAATGCTTCTAGTATCTTTAGACAGAGTATCTTAAACTAGATATTGATTTGTGAAAGTTCTGTAAAAACAGCTACACATGCAAAATTTGCTGGCCAATACCCTTCCTGAAATAAAAAAAATAACTTTTCCTCCTTTTACTTTTTACCCATATGTGACCATCTTTCATTTGGCTATTGAGTTCTCCTGTTCAACCAATCCTATTTTTCTATTCCAAACTGTCAGTAGTTACTCTCTACTTCATTGAAAAATACTGTACCCCAATTAAAGAGATAGATGCTAATATTGAGTGAGTATAGGTCTTTCCAGAAGATTTTGTGTTATAAAATATCTGAGCTTGATGATTCCTCTGAGGGCATAAGAGAATAAACAGAACAGGAATTCCATGCCAGCTTTGATACAACTAGTTAGGAAATGTTTATTTTGTAACTGTTTTGCATTTTGAGGTTCAAATGATATTGTGCAATTAAAGTACCTATAAATTCATCATGGACATAGCATAGGTACCCAGTAAATGGTAATTACAAAAGGGGTCAGAATCAAAGGAAGCACTTACATAAAAGCCTTAAAAAGTAGAGGCAACATTCCATAAAACAGGCTATCGTTCATCTTTTCATAATAATAAGAACTATGACAAAAGACTGCCTAAACTAGAACTTGCACCAAAGGAGTGCCAACCTACAAGAGCACCAAGGAAGTAACTACAGGTTCAGTCTTGGCTTGAAGTCAACCTTGTTTCTGACTGTTGTTGTTAAGGATTAGTTCAATAATTGATGTATGCTTCCAAATGTAATGTTTGAAGACTCTTGTCTTCTTTTTCCTTCCCAAGTATGCTTATTCTGCATCCTAGAATGGATTTCCATACTGTAATCTCTTACTCATTTCCCATGTGATTATGCCCTGAGCCCAAGTCACTCCAAATTGTATAAAACAGACACTTTCAGGCTGTGATTAGCTCTGAGTGATTTCATTTTTTATAAAAGAGCGATTTGCTTTAAGTACAAATACCGAAGCCTAATGGCTCTGCATCTCATTTATGCAAGTAAACAACCCTGTCTGTCCAATACAAACACAGACTGACTGTTAAGTAACTTACTATACAAATAAAAGATGATCACCTATGTACTTGTCAAATTAAATCACAAATGCGTAGACACATAGATGTATCAAATCAATATCAGAAAATTCAGGCCCATGAGCTAATTGAATAGAATAGACCAAGGATTGCTACAACTTCCTTACCTGAATCATACAGAAGGAGAAACACCTATCACTGGAGTCGAATCTTACACTCAGCCTGTCTTCAGCCCATCCAGGACATGCATCAAGGATGGTCACAGATGATGAACTCCTGACTCTGCCCTGTGGGGCTTTGGGTTAGCTCAGTTCTCCTGCTCACCATCTTCATTATTCTAGTCTACTGATCAGAAAAAAAAATACTCATAGTATCTACTCTTTTATGTCTGGAAGATTTGAATTTGAATGAGCTAATGGATGTGAATAATTTAGGATAGCAGCCTGAACAATGTTTATAGAAGCTTTAGCATTATCTTATTTTTTTTTCCAGCAACAAACTTCCAATAACCATTCTATGAACAATGTTGTTCCCCAGAATCACCACACCATAGAAATACTGTCACCAGTCCATTCTCTAAAGACAGCCTTCTTTTAGCCTCCTAATTTTGCTACTTCAGTCCCATTCTATGAATCTTGTTAAAAGATCTCTTGAGTTTTCTTTTGCTTGCCTGTGTGTTCTAAGATATTTTTCATTTTACTCAGTTCTTCGCATGGCCTCCCAATTGATTCAGTAGGGAACAAAATGCAATTACTTCTTTTGCTGTCAAAATGGTTAAATGTATTCCTTTCATTACTGTTTTCTTTTTTCTTATTTTTCAGGAAAATACTTTTCAATAGGTGGATAGTTGTTTCATAGAATTATCATCATTTAAGTATCAATAATACTTCAAGGAAAAAGTAAAAGTGATTTTCTTGAAGTTGGCAAGAGACTTGGAATAAATGAAATAGTATAGTAGATGTTAAATTTGGCTCACTCCAACAGATAGGTGTTTTATTGATATGGAAGCTCAATCCACCTTTGTCTCTTAACACTCCCATTGTTGGGGGCGAGGAGAAAATGTTAACTACTTTTTTACATGTTGTGTTCACCTCTTTATAGTCACCTGTTTTCTTTCTGTTGTTCACCAGCCTGGGAAAGATGGGGAACAAGTGATTCTGGATGAGGAACACACTTTAAGCTTTGGACTCTACCCCAACCTTCCTTTTTAATAAGTGGAGGAAGTAATCTTTAGGCTTTCTTATGAGGGCAGGGAGTATAGATTTCTAAAGTTCTTCTATATATTCTGAAGAACGCATGCCTATTGTACCCTTTTAATGCTCAATATTTTACACTTGTATCTGATATGTGAAAGGCAGAAGGTTACTTTTCTCAAACCTTTCAAATTGATTAAAAGTATGATTACCCTTTCCGGGACCACTTAAATTTAAGTTATACTATTACTATCCTTGATTTCTTTTTGGTCACTTTAAATGCCTTAATAAGAATGCTAATATATGAAAAGACAATAATTTCAAAACACATACCCAAAAGTTAAACCAATGCTAAAACAATCACAATTGTATACTTGTTTGCTTTCTGTTTATTTCCATATGTCTAAAATACGTTCATATTTTTATAGCTGTTATGATTTTATTTGCCTGAGGTTGAGTTTCATGAGTATTCTTCCATCTAATGTTTGTAGAATTTAAGAGACCTTGAAGAAAAGAGAAATTTTCAGGGTGCCTTGAGGTCATGACTTAATCAAGCAACTGGTTTTTGGTTGAGGTACATTTCTTGATTGCTGATCTTTAGGCAAATCTTTGAATTCTGCTATCTCCTCCTAAAATTACCTGGAACTTTAGCCTCATTTTTAAAATAACTTGGAACAATTCATTGACTTACTAGGATTTATAATATGTCCTATTAACATTAATAAAATATAAACACTCCTTATTAATTCATTATTACAACTAATAGGGCCATACATTGCTTTTGTATGCTTAAACAATGAGAGATGAGGACTGCTTGGTTATCTCTTCTCCTTATTACTCGTTTGCTTATTGTTTCCTTTTTATTTTCTTATTCAATTTTATTGTGAAGGTGATGTACAGAGGAATTACAGTTACAGACATAAAATAGTGAGTCCATTTTTGTCCAACATTTTTACCCCATCCCTTGTTTTTTTCCCCACTTTTCCTCCCCTCCCCCCAAGGGTAGTGTCTTGTGAATATTGCTGTTGCATTGGTTCACCTTTTGTCCTTTGTTTATTGTTTTTTCTTCTTTATTGTCAAAGTGAAGTACAGAGGGGTTATAGTTTCATATGTAAAGCAGTGAGTACATTTCTTATCCAACTTGTTATCTCCTCCCTCATCTCCCCCTCCTTCCCCTCCCTTTTCCCTCTCTTCCCCATGAGTTGTACAGTTGGTTTATACCAAATGGTTTTGTAAGTGTTGCTTTAAAATTTTTTTTTTATAGTTGAGGGTTTGAACTCAGGACTTTGGGCTTACTGGGCAAGTACTATATCACTTCAGCACATCACAACTCTTGTTTTAGTCTTAGTATTGTTTGGATAGGGTCTCAAGTTTTTGTTTGTTTTTGGTCTTCGGGCCTCATACCATGATTCTTCTTCCTATGTCTTTTGCAAAGCTGGCATTACTAATGCATGACACTATGTTCGGTTTATTTTTCATGATTTTAAAAAACATTTTCCAGGGTTATCCCTGAGCTGTGTTCCTCCTGTTCTACCTCCCAAATAGCTGGGGTTATAGATGCGAATCATTGCACCCATCCCTTATTTTTATTTTGTTTGTCATAGAATGTACATATTTACAGGGCACAATGGGATGTTTTCATACGGATATACATCGTGTAACGGTCAACTCAGGTAATTGGAATATCTATCATTTTAAGCATTAATGATCTCTTTGTGGAGGACTGACTGTGATATAGCTCTTATATGCAGCCTTTGGAGCTGATCAATCTTGCAGATTTTGTTACCTGCATTTCCCAAGGTGTGTACTTTCTCATGCTTCTTTTTGATTATTATTTCCTGCTTATGTAGATAGAAACAAGCACACATTTGAACATGCAAATATTAGATATGAAGTGTAATAGAATATACTATCATATTATATTGACTATAAATAGAAAATCTTCTAGGTCTTAGCCAGTCTGCCAAAATGGATTATGTGTATATATCATATTATACTCATCCTTTTATATGTATTGAATTTATCCTCTCAGTATCATTTAATTTTTAAGTCCAATGCTGAGGTAGTAATGGTGAAATTTTTTTCTTATTTAAAACTTTTGCATGTAAGTTATTTTTTCTAAAATGTATTTTAATATAATTATAGTTACATTTTTGTGTTTAATTAATTTCAAAATTAACTGTATATCTAAATAAAATTATTTCCTTTGGCTCCAGTTTTTCTGGATGGTTTAAAATGGAATAGTTGAGGTAGATGTTTTTTAAGGCTGACATAAAAGAAGCTGCACATGTGTGAGGATTATAATTTGATGAGCTTAGACACATGTACGTACCTATGAAATTTTAACATAGTCAAATCATATCCATTACATCCACCAAAGATTTTTCATTTCCCTTTTGCCTCCTTTTTCCTTCTTCTTGTTTTTCTTCTTTGAATCCATGCCTCTACTTACCTGCTTTTGACCTATAACTGTATTTTCTATGATTGCAATCATATAATATGCACTGTATTCATCTCTAAAACTTCTTATAATTATATTAATATGCATCATCTGGTTGATTGTATGAAAAATTGAAATGTTAGTAGTTTTTATGATATAAAGATGTCAGTTGTTGGTACTTAGATTGTCTCCTGTCTTTGTGTAAACAGGTTTTCCCACCCTTCAGTAAGAGTCTAGCAGCTTAAGAACCGATGCATGTGGAAGTATTAAGCATTTTAGGAAACTTTGAACTCTTTTCCTAGAGGGTTATACCATTTTTCATTCCCCTTAGCAAGGAATGAACATCTCAATTGCATCAATTCTGACTAGTACTTGCTGTGGTAAATCTTTTTAATTTGAGGAAATACATTTTTGTTCAGTAGTATCCCATGTTGGCTTTAAATTTCATTAAAACCAATTAAAACATCTCCTGGTAGCTTCAGTAGTGTCTATTTAAAAATTTTAGAACATATGCTGAGTTATGAAAATAATTTATGTAATCTAATACTTCTCTAAATATGTGATCTGAAGTCAATATTCTTCTTGTCTTTGATTTGTTTTGTTTTTTTCATTGCAAATAGAATTTTCTAGTTTTCATGGATAATTTTTTATTGATATGGAATTTTATTGATATGGAATTGATATCGGGGTTTATCAAAGAATTTGTGAAAAGGCTTCTGGAAAGTTTTAATTTATTTTTAGGTTTTACATTTCACTCTATGAACTATAGTTCAAGGAATAGAGCAAAGTTCATTTGTCTCTATATTGCTTTTCCAATAGTTCTGTCATGGCTCTTGAAAAGGCAATTTATTCTCCATTGAATACTTTTACACCTTTATTGAGGATCAGATATGCCTTTGTGCTATTTCTGGATACTTTATTATGTACTATGACATGTGTGTGTGTGTGTGTGTGTGTGTGTGTGTGTGTATGTGTATGTATGTGTTGGTCAATACCAAATGGTGTTAAAACTGTAACTTTATAATAACTCTCCAAGTCAAGTTTCATTAGTTGTCTAACTCTGGTCTTGTTCAAGATTATTTAAGTTATCCTAGATTCTTTTAATTTTGGAATCCATTTATTATTTTCTTTTGTTTTTACAAAAACACACTGAAAATTAGAGTGTCTTTGAAACTACTTGTCAACTTGGAGACATTGACATCTTAGTAATATTAGTCCTTGCAAATATGAATGTAATCTATATCTTCATTTATTATTTTTTCTTTGCTTTTCTTGCATCTAGACTTTTAAATCATTTCATCCGTGCTCTTTCAGTGTCTCATTCTAGTTTACCTATTTATGTTTTTATAGACACATAGATTGTGATTAACATGTGGGCAGTACAACTACCATAAACTTATGCATTCTGTCTTTTCAACCTAGTAAAGCATAAAAAAAAACTTACCTATCAATCATAGAGTTGAATTCTGTTCAATCAACATTAATAACTGTACCAAGGAACCAGCCATCTTTTCCAAATTAACGTTTCTCTCTATCTATCCAAATTTGATGTTCCCCAACTCTTATTATTTTCTCTGCTCTCATTCTACCCCAAACCCTATGGCATCTCTATTGAACATATGCAAATCAGCCTCTCTTCGATTCTTTCAAGGTATTGGTTTTCCTTATAGCTCAACTCAGATCAATTTCCTGTGTCCCCAGCCCATAATAAGCATCTCTTCCTGAATGTCTTATTGATTAATGAAATTTAACATGACCAAAGGTAGTATCTATCTTATCTCCCCAAACTCACTTCTCTTTCCCTGTTCCTCTAAGTCAGATCATATTCTGCCCAGTTGAAACACTTCCAAAGGTTTTGCATTAATCACACCCAGAGTTCTTCCTTTGGGTGTCCAGACTGCCTAGTGGAACCACTATGTTATTCCTGACTTCATCATGGCTTTCTTCTCCTGCTACATGCTAAAGAACCTCAGACAAACTATTCCTGGACCAATGCATCTGCCCAGCTTAGAGCTTTTTGCCTTTGTGGTTTACTGTCTCTTCATCCCTCTGCCAGTGCCTTTTCATAGGAGATGTATCACTTAGTTTTCAGCTCCAATTTCCTTTTCTCAGCTAGGTTCTTACCCCACCTTCCCAACTAAAATAATACCCTTTTAAACCAATTGGGTTGGTTTTGCTCTATTTTCTTCTGCAGTTAATTTTCCCTTCAGTATATACTAATAGCCAGCTCTGCTATCCACAGGGGTGACCTGAGCCTCTCAGCTCCCAAAACTTTGCACTCTGTCATATGAAATCAATTAATAAATATATGCTGCATAACCTAATAGAGGTGTGTGATCTATTCAATAATCTTGGACTTCTTTCTTTCCCTTACCCCCTTATCTGATATCATAAATTCTTGCTCTTCAACATATTCTATCTCTCTTCATTTTTCAACATCAGTACTCCTACTTTGAGTCAGATCTTCTCACCAGTGTGGCTTAATTTAAAAATCTTCTGATTGACTTTTTGGATGCCATTTTCAAATACTTGCATTCCATGAGTTCAAAATTCTAAAACATAAAATGGATTTGTCTTACTTAGATTTATTCAAGCATTTGGCATTTCTTGTGGCTTAAACTCCAATTTTAGCATGATGTATTGTGCGCCATCACAAAGTAGCCTCTGGCTACGTTTTCTTGGAACTCTTCACCTAATTGATATAGAACTGCTTGCTGACTGAAACCTAAAAAGGTTATTTAAGTCTCCTTAAGTCTCTTACATTTCCCTCTTATTCTTCCAAGATTGCTCCTGTCACCATATGGGAAACTGAGTCATAGTATCACATACCTTTGTGCATGCATGCACATGAGCGCACACACACACACACACACACACACACACACACACACAAGAGTTCTATAATATAAACTGCACTCTGGGGATGATAGATTTGGATTATTCATAATCTTAGTAATCTGAGTGGCACTTGTAAATTTCCGTTGTTTTTCTTTTTCACTATCTCAGTTTCCTCCTCCATAAACTCTGACTAGAATAAACATAAGCCTCATAAGGTAATAGTAAGCATACTTGTTGTATTTGCTAATTATTGCATATAATGTGATTACTTCCTTTTGCGGTCCCGTCCACATCTTCTTTGATAGCACTTACCATGTCTTCTACATAATTTACTTGACCTTCATGACAGTAAATGCTTCAAGTACAGGAATCCTAGTTTTTGTATCTCATCATGAAGATATGTTCAGTTATCATTGGTTTAAGAAGTAGATAAATTCATTAATAACAAATTGATACCCAAGTATAGATTTGAGTCAGAGAACCTTTTCCCCCTAAATGGATTATCTAAAATTCTTCCTTAGTCCTCATGATCCCAATTACTTTGTCAGACCAGAAATATAACTGAAAGAATTCCCCCTTTGATTTATTTAACATATTATATTAATAATCAAATAGGATATGGCACTATTTAATCCACAAATAGGTCTTTCTGAATGTGCTTGTTTAGCAGATAAATTTGATGAATAAGTTGAACTATTGGGAGTATATGTTTGTCTCTATTCTTGCCAGAGTCATCTTTGTTTCTTGTATTAGTCAGCTTTTTGTCCCTATTAAAAAGAGTTGAGGTAATCAACTATTTTTGTACTAGTCCATAATTGCTTAGGGCATAAAGTAACACAGCACATCATGACAAGATTGCATGGTAGAAAAACTTCACTTATCATTGGGGAGTGAAAAAAGGAAGAGAGAGAAGGAGAAGGAGCAAAGGTCCCTCAACCTTCTTAAAGACATGATTTCAAAACCTAAAGACTTCCTTCTAACTAAGCCACCCTCCTTTGTCTACTGCCTCCCAATAACACTGAACCAGGGACCCAGCCATCACCACATGAGCCTTTAGAGACATATATACAAATCACAGTCATCCCAGGGGATTGAGAATCTTGCCCTTGCCCTTCTCAACTCAGAAGGAGGTGTTGGAGAAATACTCCAGGGTCCTCTTCACAGGAGGAAAGTTTCCTAAGTTGGCTGGTCAGACCCTAAGCAGCAAGTGGATCATACTTAGAAATCACTCGTTGGACACTAATGGCGCAGTGAGAGGATGGAGCTTTTCTGTTTGGTTGGCAGCACTCAGCTACAATGTGAAAGTCACACATGGGCAGTAGCTGCCACAGTTTAATTCTTGGTTCTGGTTCATGTTCCACCTAGGTGGCAGGGTAAAATGAGGCAAAACAATACCCTTCAACATTACTTTATATATTTTCCAGGCAAGCTTTAAGAACACTAAAACGCATGACATATTCCAGACTAATTTACAATCTCAGGAAGTACAACAGAGTACATAAGTGAGTTTTGACAGTACCCAGGTATGTATTTATTTACATGGAGGGAGAGTTAACTTGCTTAGCTTGTCTGGTACTTGAGCCAGTTCTCCCGTCCTGCTTTCTGCTGGATAATCAGAGAAGGAGTCTCACAGTCTTTCCTGGTCAGATTGCTCTCATACATCATCCTCTGGATCTCAGCTTCCTGAGTGGCTAGGATTATATATGTGAGCCCCCAGCTAGCCCCCAGACAATTCTAATGTAGACAAATTAAAGAATGGAACACCAAGGGAAGTTGAGAAATCTGGTTACAATTAAAAATACTATTCAATCATAGTGCCAAATTTACTTTCTTCAGGAATGTACAGGAGTTGTTAAAATTTACATCCCTTAGCTATGCACTGAATTGGCTGCAGGAAGAGCTGTATCTCTCAATTTCCTCTCCATTCACCTGGTCCTTTAGGGAACAAACTCTGACAATACCTATTCTGCCTAGATGAAATCAACTATGCTTTTCCTCTGACTTCTAACACAGTGCATGTTGGATTGTTTCTGAAGTAATCATGTGTGAATGGAAGGGTCAGACAGTATTGGATTTACTAAAAAACAAACAAACAAAAAACTAGCATAATAACCAGTAATCTCATTCTTGTTATATGTCCAGGATATATTAGCACCTTAACATTCACATGTTGATGATGTTATTCATAACATCCAAGATATTTAAACATGAGGTACACAATTCATATCCACGTGAATGGGTAAGGAAAATGTACCATATACATACAATAGAAATTATTCAGCCATTAAACAAAGAAGAAAATCTACACTAAGAGACATGTGGATGAACTGAAAGCGATCATACTAAGTAAAGTAAACTTAAAAATCACAGCAGTTGGGCTGGGAATGTGGCTTAGCGGTAGAGTGCTTGCCTAGCATACATGAAGCCCTGGGTTTGATTCCTCAACACTGCATAAACAGAAAAAGCCGGAAGTAGAACTGTGACTCAAGTGGTAAAATGCTAACCTTGAGCAAAAAGAAGCCAGGGACAGTGCTCAGGCCCTAAGTTTAATCCCCAGGACTAGAAACACACACACACACACACACACACACACAGCAGTCAATTTGTACAAGGAACCTAAAAGAGTCAAAGTCATAGATCCAGAAAGCAGAATAATGGTTGTCAGGAAGGAGGGGAACTAGAAGAGGATACTTTTCAAGTTATGTAAGGTTTCAGTCATTCTAAGATGAGTAAATTCTACATATCTGCTATATAATCTTGTTCTGTTGGTAGCACTACTTAAAATTGTTGAGTACTGACCACAAGTATCTAGCACAATAATAATATTAAATAAAATTAAATATTTTTGAAAATCAGAGCATTAAGTGTGCATTACTTAGTTTGGTATCATGAAGTTTGAGTGAGGAGTGCATGAAATACTTTGTAAAAAGTAGTAGAGAAAAATGTTTGGAGAAAGGGGTTAAAGCAGGAGAAATCCAACAATCACTTGAGGGATTTCTGTGCTCAGAGCTGTAGCTGAAATGCGCTAATGATCAATTTAACACCTGCCATTTTAATTAGCACCTGAGGATAAAGTGAAATTGAGAAAGAGGTTGCAAACAGTAAAATGGCTTGAGAAGCAGCCCAAGGTCAGAGGGAAAAGCAGGTAAGACGGTTATAGTTTACAAGATAGAGCATGCATATCTGTATTTACGAGTTAATTTTGTCAATATTTATTTTTCTGTAAAATTTGGAGCTGAAGCTAATCTGTGAATTGTTTCAAGACAATTAGATGCTTTTTAGTCTTGACAAAAATGGCAACCTGAATGAGTGTGCATGAACTTCCTGTTGCATGAGAACCAGTCTGCTTCTAAAGTAGCCATACTTCTAGTTATTTGAGTCACTATTTAAATGACAGTAGTAGATGAATACAAATTCTCAATTCTTATAAACCTCTTAGCCAAAATGCAGTAAGAATAAAATTTAACTCCTGCTGTGTCTAGGTCTGAACTGGGAAGAAAGACACAGGTGTCACCTTGGTGAGAATATGTTGACATGTACCTTTGAGAGCTCTGAAGTCTTCGTGCTTTACTCTCTTACAGGGGAAATTCTGGTAATCAGCTTGAGTCCCCAAGATATTAGTAAAACAAAATCACACAACAACAGAGATACAAGGAAAAGCTATTGTTTCCCCCTGGAAACTCCCCCAACACATCAAGAAAGTAGAGGAACAATATTAGATTGAGAAAAAAAGTCCTTCTTTTAAAAGGTCTATTTTGGGGCTGGGAATATAGCCTAGTGGCAAGAGTGCTTGCCTCCTACACATGAAGCTCTTGGTTCCATTCCCCAGCACCACATATATGGAAAATGGCCAGAAGGGGCGCTGTGGCTCAGGGGGAAGAGTGCTGAACTTGAGTGGGAAGAGGCCAGGGATGGTGCTCAGGCCCTGAATCCAAGGCCCAGGACTGGCCCCCCCCCCCAAAAAAAAAGTCTATTTTGGTTGTAATTTGTTATTCAGAGATATAACCTAAAAGGAGCAAAGATATTAGAGTAGAGAAATTGAAATGATATTTGTTAGCCCAATTTTACACAGTTAAATATTGAGTGAATGATCTGTAGTCTTCCCCCAACCCCACACCATTGCTTGTAATGACATAAAAGTCTTCCGTAGATCCAATCATCTTGAGGTACCCTCCTTGTGCTGGTAAGAGTAATATATATATATATATACACATATATGTATTAAATCATCTTTTCCTCCTAAAAATAAGCAAGACTTTTTTTATTTAGTTAAGAAGGCAACTAGTTCTATATTTTATTAAAATTTTAAAAGGAATAAAAACTACCACGGAAAAAATACTCAATACTGGCACTTATATACTCTGTAAATACCATCTTTTAACAATGAAACAATGGTTTGCAGTAGTATATCTTAGAAATGTTTGAATATGCCAGAAATATCCCTGAACTCTTTATTGTGACCTAATACTGTTTCATAGAGGGTATATCAGAGAAACGGGGGTATTATATATCCACGAGTATTACTTAAAATTTCTAGGTAAGAATCTCTTAGTTTAAATGTAGAAAGTTTAGAGATGAGGCCATCACTAGCTGAGAAGCACTGAATTGATGGCAATCAGAACAAGCTCAGTACCTACAAGAATAAGTCGCTGATATCTAAGGATTGAAACCATAAGTCTATAGTCCTCAGGGCTTGGATTAGTGCCTATGGTTCTGTTGGCACAGTCTGTAAGCTTTCTGCTCTCAAGCTTCCATAATATAATTTTATTATATTTGGACATGAAGACCTCCTTTTAGTTTCATACAATGAAGTATTATGAAACAGGTTTAAAATTCCTGGGGATTTTGTAAGAAATTATAGGAAACTGCTCTGTAAATTTTTATGTAAGTTTAAGAAAATTTTATAAAACAAATAATGGAGAAATGAAAGTCCTGGTCTGTCTTAAAAATGTGTACTAATTAGCTACATGTAAGAAAAATAACCACAAATGGGATTATGTGCATATATTTACTTGTATATACATATAGTTATCTACTTGTATATATTTATATATTGTAAATAGTTATCTATTTATATATGATTACACAAACACATGTATATATACATACATATATTAAATATTATATAAAAATATAATATACAGACACTTTCTCATGTGTATTCAGTTTATTACAGCCTTGGCTTTTGTTTAGACTATCTTGGACTGCCCTTTCTAATTTTACTTCTCACTGTAGCTTAGATAAGAAATGTGTTTCATCACACCAGACTTTTTCTACTGGCAGGTGTCACTGTGGCTGTGGAGTATAATAGAGATTTCAAGATCTCCTAGAACTGTTAAGTTATAAACTGAAAGATAAGGTCACGTTTCATGAACAAAATTAAAGAACATACATATTAAACTGCTGGAAATTTCAAATGCAGAAAATGAAAGTATATGATAGCTCAGAATTGCTATGAAAGGAAGGTGTACTTGAATGAGATTTGCTTCAACATATAGCTTAGTACTGGTACATAGAAGATACTTAACCTGGACTGTTAAGTACTATTAAGTGCTGTTAAATGATAGTAGAATCATTAGTTCTTTTTTGAGACTTTGTTGTAGATATATGTTTAATGCTTTCTGTGAGTGCTTCAAATTCAAGAGTGGGCCATTTGACTAACTCTTCCTCTATCTGGCAGGCTTAAATTTGAAAATTTCTGCCAAGAAGCCCCTTTACTGACTGACCTCACTGCTTCTTACATACTGGAAGCGTGGCTGTTCTGGAAAATTTGTACAATAATTACTTTGAAAATACTCCAAATCTGCAATGGACCACTGCAACCATTGAGAAGTTCATGATCCAGTCATGACTGCTTGAGACTGCCTATAATAGCTTTGAAAGTAGCACCTTAAGGAAGACTGCCATTAACGAGCTGTAGGTGACTTATTCAGGATAGATAAGGAACACTTTCTTGGAGGCCCAGCGGGAGTACTATGATTTGTACAAAAATAATAATGGTGTATGCCCTGATTGGTGCAACTTTCCTGCCTCACTCCTAGCTATATAACCAGTATGTTTAGGCTTTGCTGATAACATGAACGGGAATTAGTACAGCATTAATAGTAACAGTAGCGGCAAAAGGGCAGTTGAAGAGTCCCAGAGAGCAGCTGAGGGTAGAGATAGTAGGGGGCAGAAGTAGAAGAGAGCTATAACTGGAAGAAAGGTAGAAGCTATGAAGAGAAGAAATAAGGAATTGCAGGTCCTGGTGTCCTGAAGAATTCCAGGGAGCTGCCAAGACCTTAGGTCCAAGCCCTGGTCCTGAAAGTCATCATACTTGCTGCTATAAGGGTATGAATATCTGAGAAACTGTAACACTAGCAGATGCTGTCCACTGCTGTTGGCTAACACTATCATTAGCTGCTGTTAGAGATGAGGCCATCACTTGCTGAGAAGCACTGAATTGATGGCAATCAGAACAAGCTCAGTACCTGCAAGAATAAGTCACTGATATCTAAGGATTGAAACCATAGTCTATAGTCCTCAGGGCTTGGATTAGTGCCTCTGGTTCTGTTAGCACAGTCTGTAAGCTTTCGACTCTCAAGTTTCCATGACTACCAACACTAGATCTATGATCCTCCTTGCTAACTTATGATTTCTATCTGAATAGAAAATGATTCCAACCAGCAGATCATAACATGACTGAGGATTACTTAATTAAGGTACCTAAAAGCATTGAATACTTTTGACCAGGGGAGCAGCAAAGTTAGAGCTAAGACTCAGAAAGTTTCTGTCCAATACATAAGGAAGAAAATCCAAAGAGAGTATAACAAGAGGTTCATCTAAAACTGTCTCTTGTTTCCTTACCCTGAACCTTTTGCCAAAGGGAGTTCTTTATCAGGTCATGGCTGACTTGCTGTAGGAGGTTAAAGGCCATTGTGTGATTCGTGCCAGAGAAGACAAAGAAGACATACTGTGTGAGAAAGATTTTATCCATGAATTTCCTGCCATGATCTCATTGCAGCCAGTTGTGTCCTATAAAAGCTCATTTACAACTGAGATCTCACTGAACAAGGAGACTTGAGAAAGAAAAGTCTCCGGTATTTTTCTCAGTGAGGGCCTTAAATAAATCTTTCTTTCCACCAGTTTCTACCTCCATTGCATCAGTAGAGCAATGAGCAGTGCAAATCCTACATTGTGATAACAGATTTTGGTAATAACAGGAAATTACCACTCAAAAAAACCTTTGTATGATAATAGAAGAGGAAAATAATGAGGAACCAATGTGAAATGCTGAGGAAGGAGACAAACAAACATGAAATATTTCTCAATGGCTAACTGGTGGATGAAGTATGGGTGAATACAATAGGTAAGACATGAGTGAATTTGTGAGATGAAGTTGTAAAGTACCATTGGAAACACAACCAGGTCAGTCCAACAAGTGTCTTTTAAATATTTTACAACACAAAAGGCTTCATAAACTCATAAAATCTGCAGAGGTCTGGGGACAAGGCACTCAAGGATATTTGATAAAGGTATGAAGGAAGAAAGGTATGAGGGATATTTGGTAAATGTACAAAGGAAGAAAGCCATTAAATTACAATCTCTACAGTTCATACTTGTTAACTGCCTACAATTCAGGAAGGTGATTTTTACAGTAGTGAACTGTTAGAGTCAGCAATCTTGAAATAAACAGATAAGAAAAATTGAAGATACACAATGAGGGGGTGGGTGGATGATAAACTGGAAAAATGTGGACATAGAGATGTATGTATTGAATGTGGTCCCCCATTGATATGTTGAGACCTGGTCCTCAGAGTGATGCTATTTATACATGAAATCTTCTGCAGGAGGCCAGGTGAGAGGAATGGAGCCTTTATGGATGGGGTTAGTGACCTGATAAGAAGAGACAGGGGAGCTTACTTTTGGTTTCTCCACCATGTGAAAATGCAACAGAAAGATAGCTGTCTGTGAACTAGGAACCAGACACTCATTGAAACTGCAGCTACTCACACCTTGATATTAGGCTTCATGGTTTCCCAAACAAGAAAAGAATGATAACCTACAATTTTACATCCTAACCATGAAGCATTATACAGTCATTTAAAAATGAACTTGCTTTAAGACATTTGACTTGGACTGATTTTTACAAAGAAATGGTGGGTGGAAAGTCTGGATAGACAAGGGAAATTAGATGAACTCTGTTTCTGTGGACCATAAACTATGGTAAAATTCTCCACATATAATTATACATATATAAATTGCAACATGACCTTGCAAAAAATATTGATCAATGTGTATTAGGTATTCATGACTGTGACTAGAGGGTTATGTGTGAGGAAGGAAGATGGTATGATAGCAGAATTAAAAGATTGTTGCTAAAAACACAGGTAGTAATTTTATTTATGAGTGTATGTAAAGTTTTATGCGTAATTTTACTTGATATATATTTCTGAAGATTGTAGGTCAGGGTTAAATGCACATGTGAATTTAGTAAACAGTCATACTGAATTTCAAGTAAGACCAAAAGGGAGAAGACAATGTGGATTTATTTTCATTGTTATCACCCTAGGGGATTTTTGTTTCTTCTGGATTCCAAAGTATAATCTTTGCAAACTGAGCTCAGTATTTATTAATTTTGTCTCCGGTTTGAGCTCTCCCTGTGAAATCTCCTTAGCACTTGATAACCAAGCAGAAGAAACCTGGCTTTTAGTGAATGATTTTACAGCAGATCTTGTCATCCTGATCTGACTATTTCAGTATTACTTTCTTCTAGCACCTGAAAAGCGGAACAGCTTTAGTTATGGTCAGCCTCCGGACTTCACTGCAGTTTTAAAGATTTCCTCCCAAACTGGATGTTATGTGGTTTGTATTCTTTACTATGCTTCTGTGATCCCATGGAGGCTTCATCAATCTTTTGTTCCCCCCAGCATTTGTCAGCAAAGTAGTTAGGAGCATCACACTACATTGAGAATTCCCTCCGAATCTGTACTGCCATTGTCAAACTGAAACTCATCCAAAGGAAAGGTGACTGAAGCAGTTAGGATAGTAGAAATAAATAGTTTTGTGTGAATAAACCGCCACAGCTCTGGGGACCATCAACTATGTCTGTGTTCAGGTGCTAACACATATTCCTCCTTTACTGCATATTCAGTCCTCTCTATTCTCAAGACTTGGCTGAAAATTTCATTTTGCAGCAAGGTTGGTGATCATTTGTTTCATGTATTAGATATTCTACTGGATGTTTATTATAATACTAGGTTTAATAGCAAGCCTTTCCTGTGTCTTTGGCTCAAAAGTAATCTTTCTCTTAATTTCCCTTTTTCTATCATACTAAAAATTGGGAAATAATGTGCACATTTTCCTATTGTATATCTTCTTCTAGTTCATAGCACAGCTTTCTTGTCTCCACAGTTTTTTATTTTAATTACATTTTCTTTTTTTTAGTGCTTTTGGGGAGGAAGGGATGCAGGCCATGTGTGTGTGTGTGTGTGTGTGTGTGTGTGTGTGTGTGTGTGTGTGTGTGTGTGTGTGTGTGTTTTGAGGCTTGAACTCAGGGCTTCATGATATTTAGATTTTTTTCTCTCAAGGCTACTACTTAAGCCATACTTTTACTCCTAGCTTTTTGATGATTAATTGGAGGTATGAATCTCGGACTTGTCACTGGATTAGCTTCAAACTCTGATCCTCAGATCTAAAACTTCTGAGAGGCTAGGATTACAAGAGCCAGCTACTTCTAGCCCTACGGTAGTATGGGGGCTTAGAATTTAGGGCCTTTTGCACTTGTTAAACAAGTACTCAATTACTTAAGTCATGCCTCCAGTCTTATTTGTATCTTATATTTTTAATATATGTATTTATATTTATTGTTTCTCAAGTAGTGTTTTTACCCAGGGTCAGCATCTGACCATGAACTTCCCACCTTCACCTCCCACGAAGCTGATTATCGGTAGGCACTATCATGCCTGGTCTTTTTAGAATTCTTTAGAGTTAACCTCTGAAAGAGTGGGAGTTCTTTGCTATGCAAGGTGTCACCACACCTGCAGGAGCCTAACAGAAGGTTGGGGGCAAGCATTTGTTTAATGAGCTATCTCCTAGTTGAGATGAGATACTGAACTATCATCCTGAAGGGAATCTTCGGGACTCTACAAATCCTGGATGTGTGCTCACAACAGTGATCTCTATCCCGAGATATTTTGAAATGTTTCTCTTATCCCTTTGTTAAATTCTAGCTGTGCAGAGACATGATTAAAAAGAGCTCACTTCTCTTTTCTCATGGAGCAGAAGATTCTATTCCTGCTGTGTCTTCCCAAACCTAGTAGTCTAATCAGTGTTGTGTCTTTTTTTTTTTTAACAATCTGTTGGTATTCTAAAAATGAGAACAATGACCTTTGTGTTAATTAGTTGATACAAGAGCCTGCTGGGACTAGAAGACTAAGATTTAATTGGACTTGAGATTATATATTCCAATCATAACTGTGGATGTAACAACTAATGCTACTGATGAGCTCAAATAAACATGTATCCATACTAATGTGCTTTTAAACTCCCCTTCCGCTTGCTGAGATATTCTTGGGATTAATTAGTAGAATAATAAATAAACTAAATGTCTAGACCTGTTGAAAAAAAAACATTGCATTATACATTTTCAGATGAACAAATACTTTTAAAAAGTTGTGTGAAAATTGCATTAAAATATAGGCAGTATACTGTTTGAAAATAGAACACACTTTTAGAAATGAATCCTATGTGTTCATATTTTTTGTAGACCCTTTATTTCAAGTACTGATGAACACTCCAGGTGGAGAATCATGGTGAAAGGGAGATTCCACTTCAGTGAGAGTATCTCAGAAAACAAAGCAAACATAAAATGTTTATGCTACTGTAACCTCTCTCTAGGTTTGTCTGTTTCAACACCATCACATACTTCACAATTATCCAGTATTTTTAGCCCTACATCTCCCAAGCAAGTATGATTCTCACTGTCAATGTTCCTGTCTTACAAGCTATCGACCACATCCTAAACTCATCCAAGAGACTCCAAATATTGTAAATAAAATTTTCCTGGAGCATGTATAGACACTGTTCTCAGGGATTTGAAAAAATGAAAGAAGTAGTCATCTAGATAACAAGTATTTTTTTTTATATCCTGTTGTACAGACAAGGAAGATGAGCAGGCTGCACACAACCAAGACTTCTGGAACAAGATCCCTGGGAAAATCCCTGGCGAGTAGAGGGTGTGGGTGGTCCACATAACCCACTGCACTGTGGAGCAGGAGCAGAGCTCTTGGGCTGTCGTCTTTCAAATATATGACTAAGGGAGTGTCAAAATCCCCTTTAGTAGAACCAAGGATTAAGCTGTGCATCTTATGGTAATCATCAGGGGTCCTGAAAATTCCTTGGTCATAGTATCTGACTCTGCTATGTATTTTTCATTGTTTGGGGAGGTAAGAAATATTTTTCTTTCCTGTGATATAGTCAGAAAGTTGGGTGGTTTATATTTATAGCCATGACAAAAACCTTTAACCTAAGTTATACCTATTAAGAAAGAATGACTGAAAAAAAAATACAGGGAAGACTGTATTGGATGAGGAAGAAAAAAATGTGAGTTCTTGATGTGCCACTCCCTAGCTGAGTTCTTTGCTGTGAATAAATAGACTACAGGATCAAAATAGGAGTCTAGGAAGTCACTTTAGTTAATCCCCATTTCAAGGATTTTGGTCATCCTCTTGATTTGCTGCGGTGCATGTCTACACAACTCCGGTGTATGGAGAAACCACATATGGTTTCCTTCCACTCTCAGAGACAAAGGCCCGCATGCCATCACTATGGAAGCGGTTGATTATTTGTTTAGCTAGGGTTGTTAATGTATATCTTAATTGATTTAATCCAAGAGGAATTTGTGGGATGAGACACTGGCTTCCTTGCATCTCTGTGTTCAGGTGCAGAGGATGGGAAAAGGCTGAGGAAAGCCACAGGGACTTCTGAAGCCAGACGAATAGTGGTTGGGATGATACAGCAGAGAAAGGTGATTTTGAAATATAGAGACATTTGGGGCAAAAGAGGTAGTGGGAGGGTGAGAAGAGAAAGCCATTAGCCAGACATTGTTCATCTAGAGAGACATCTAGAGGGAAGAAAAATGAAGAGCTGGAAACTGAATAAACAAGACTGTGAGAAGTGCAATGACAAACTCCCTAGAATTTCTCTTGTTTCTGGAACTTCTGTGATATCTGTAGCACTAGTCGTTTTCTTTTTCCTCCTGCAATCTATCTCCTCCTTTTCACCAACCTCTTCCCCTCTTTCCTTTTTTCCCTCCTCTGCCTACTTCCTAAACATCTTTACCTTTACTAGATCTCAAGGGACCACAATTAATACTAAAATCCTGCTACATTATTGTTTAAACAAATCATTAAGGCATTAGCAGAGAGAGAGAGAGAGAGAGAGAGAGAGAGAGAGAGAGAGGGTGCTAGCTCCTTCCATTCAAGCTCCAAGGAATGTCATCTAATTAGCACAAGGTCATTTGGGAGTTGGAATCCACGTTTTCTGACTTCCACTTAAATATCTTTTCTGTTCCACAATAGAATTTCTTAAGTAAGCAAAAAATATAGCACAGAAATTTACTCATAAAACAATTTATCTGCAGGCACAGTGTCAACACTGCACTAAGATCTGGAAATTAAAGAGGGAAAGAATTTAATTGTAAAAGTGTATTATAGTCTAGTCTTTTATTTGTCTTCTTTAAGTTGTAAAACTATGTTTTACCTACATCATAGTAGTAGAGACAAAACAAATAATACAAAACACATTTGAGTCTGGGCGATGTGGATTTATTTTTCAATTTGAGTTTTCTTGTATTTCATTCTACTTAAGTTTCCAGATGAAATGATGACAGCTGTGAAGGAGAGAGACAGGGAAACAAATCTAAAAGCATATTACTTCTTGTTGATTCCTGGAAATCATATAGCCTGGCTGAACTATTCTCTGACTTTCCATTTTAAGCAAGCTCTGTGGGCAAAATGGTGACTGACTATAAAATAACTGAGGATAGGCTGAGTTGAATAAATATGCAACAGATGTTTTGTAGGCCACAATGGTTCTGAGTATATAAAGCATGATAGCCAACATTAATAATAGTCACAAACAGTTTTTGTTTGGCTTCATCTACATTCTATATTCTCCCTGCAACTAAACTTTCTCTCAGATATTTCCAGGGATGTTGGGTGATAGACCAGGGAAAGCTAGGGCTGTATATGAGCCCCTGTCAAGCCCTCCTGGTTAGTCTGTATATTGGCTTCATTTTTTTTTCATTTCTTCCAGCTCAGTAGAATAATGCTGCTTATGACAGAACTTAACAGCTGTTCAGACAATGCCTGGTAGGGTAGGGCCTGGGCTACCATAGTTTCATGTTCAGCATACTGCATACTGCATGGTACACATGAGTGTTTAGCATCCTTTACCATCACAGTTTAGGGGATAAAAATTGTATTTGCTTTCAAAGTAGAGAGACTGGACTTAGAGGTCATACAATTAATTAGCAAGTGACAAGAAAGCACTTGAAATCAGTCAGTGCAACTGTAGTTACTAACTGTAGTTATTAAATGTCTGGGTGTAGAAGACAACTGGAGACTATCACCACTCTAGAGCCAGTCTTCCTGCTGGTACACTGGTTCTTTGGAGAAAAGTTGCCAATGTTAGGGAATTAGAATAGCCATGTGTGTACCTCCCTGACTGATTGTGAAGGCATTTTTTTTACTGAGTAAAGAACTAGAGAAAAGAATTTATCTTCCAGAGAATAGCTATGAAAGAGAAAGTCTCCCATGACACACAGATTTGGGGCAAGAAGAGATGTCTCATTCCTATTTCTATTGATCAGACAAGATAATGCCAAATTTTCATTGTACAGTGGACACATTTCCATTGTACATACAGTGAAACCTTGAACAGATGAACCACACAAGACTCCAGTCCAGGTTTTGCAGACGTTTGCCCAAGTACAGCAGAAGTGATGGAAGGTTTCTCTGAGGGCCCAGCTTAACCTAGAGGAAGAATCCTGCCACACTTTCTATAGGGTCACCTCAGATCTGGTTACCTTGTCAGGAGACCCAGACATCTTGAAGGCTGTTCCTCACGAGGCTCTGGAGGGTAGATAGGATCCTTTCCAAAGTTATCAGGAATGTTCTTAGGGCTGAGGTAAGGGACTCAGACATCATATATATTCTTTTATCCCTAGGGTGAGAATATGGAAACTCTGGTTCATGAAGCTTTGAGCATTCATTTTGGGAAAGGTCAATAATTTCTTTTCTCCAACTTAAAAAGTTGGTTACTGCAGACATACACACATGTAAAATACTGTGGTCTACATGTAAAATTGGCAAAGCAAATATTCCACATCTTGAAAGTTTTTTTTTAAATAACGAGGTATGTGGCACCTCCTCTCCTCTCTGAAGCATGACAACCACAAAAATAAATTCTCAGATTTAAGTTTGGTTTGGTGGAATATCTTCTCAAAGCTGACCTTCAGCTCATCCTTAGAATACTAGCGGCACCTTCCACATACCAGCTACTGTTCCACTTTGCTTCGGTATCATTATACCCCTATGCCCTAATACATATCCCCTCCTTGGTGTGCCTGGACTCTTGATCTGGACCACTGGCTGCTGGCCCAGGCTCTTGGCCAGCAGTGGCAGAAGCAGATGTGACATCTATTCATGTGCTGACAGCAGGTTTCTCTTTAAAGGTGATGATTACGTTCCTATATAAAAACAGAAGGGGAAGCTGGAGCAGAGGGCAGAAAGGGAATAAAGTTACTGGCAACACCTGAAAGAATCAATGTCAATGATTTCCAATAGGAGGGCCAACTGGGTGGAGATATGAAATCACTTGTTCTGTAATGCTGGCGAGAGAGTAGGACAGATGACCTCGCTGGCAGATCCTCTATGGGTGGATACTCATAGCCACCTGGCAGTATGTAAAGGAGATACAGGTTCAGAATTCTGGCTCTTCCTAAAGACCGTTGTTTCTATTATAAGCTTCTATTATTTTCTAGTTGATGTTATGGATGAGTAGTGACCTCATTCAAGTAAAAGCATTAAAATACTTGGCCTCATGAATGTAATTCTAGTTACTCAGGAGGTTGAACACTAGGGGAACTGGGTTTAAGGGCTGTCTAGGGAGAAACATTTTGTAGCCTCTATCCCCAGAATAACTAGCAAAGAGCAGGACTGGAGATATGGCTTTAGCAGTAGACCACCAACCTAATAAGTACAAATCCTTAAGTTCAAACCTCAGTACTGACCACATGCATACACACACACTCACACACACACACACACACACACACACACACAAATACCCTTATGAATTTTTTTTGCCACTTTTCAAGTTCTAGTTTCTATAAGAAAGTTTCTAGAAATTACTAATAATATATAATCTTAACATGCCACAAGGAAACTATAAGACTATTATGAGATTCAGGGGATTAAAAAAACACCACATACAGAAAATCAATTAGGGAATGAAAATGTTCAGGATCTCGAAAAATCTGTCTCCAAAGTAAGAAGAATTCTTTATCCTAAATGACTGCCTTAGTTCCTAACTCCTACTCTAACTCAAGCTCCAGCTGTGCTCATTTTATTTCATTTTCTTTCAATGTGGAGATAAACAAGGAGGAAACACTGTGTATATGTGGATTCCAAGGAGTCCAATGTGCTCTAAACATATTATCCCATTTGTATTAGCAAAGCGCTGATGGGCAAATGATGACTGCAATGTCCTCATGCTTGCAAATGAGAAATCTAATGAATAATAAAGGAAGAGCAATAGAACATAACCAAAGTTGCAGTCCCGAGGCCTGCATCTGCAGTGACAACAAACCAGGTCTGGCCATGTGCCTCAGAATCACATTGAAAAAAATCCTCTTGGAAAGCTGGGAAAGGAATATATTTAATATTGATATGCCAAGAGAGATCACTATCTTCAGTCATAGCTTTGGGGGCTCTCATGTGAGCTCCATGATTAAATAGGGGAAGAATAGTAGTGGACAGCAAGTAAACTACAAATTTGGGCAGTCTGTCAAAGTGTGGTCCGGTTGATCATTATTTAAGGCTAGGTCTGTGAGGTTCTATGGTGGCCAGATAAGTCTTTTATTCTTTAAGAGGCAAAGTGTGTTCCTTGTTGTTAAAGGAGGAAAGGCCTATTATGGTGTAATTGCTTCATCACGGAGTGATCTGCTTACAAAACTCCACTGTTCTGGGCTGAGAATATGGCTTACCGGTAGAGTGCTCCACTTACATGCATGAAGCCCTGGTTCAATTCCTCAGCACCACATAAACAGAAAAGGCCAGAAGTGGCGCTGTGGCACAAGTGGTAGAGTGCTAGCTTTGAGCAAAAAGGAAGTCAGGGACAGTGATCAGGCCCTGAGTCCAAGCCCCAGGACTGGCAAAAAATAAATTAAAACAAAACTCTGCTGTTCTTGGAATCCAAGATTGGTGCACAGATCTAAGCACAGCCCAAATATAATATAATAATATTATAGTATATTTTGATAGATTAGGGGAGAAATGTAGGGAAAGAGAAAAGAATGGAATCATACAGGGAGAAAGACAATGACCATGTCTGTTATTACAATATAATGAATACATTTGATTATTATTATTAACAGTCTCTTCCATTGTATAATTTACAGTTAAGGTCTAATATAGATATGTATGTATAGATAATATATATATATATGTGTGTGTGTGTGTGTGTGTGTGTACAGTGCTCATTATCACCCCACATCCACTGGGAATTTTGGAACCTGCCCACTGTGGATAAGGGAAGACTACTGCAGTTCGTATTTTAAATCCCTTACAGTGGTATTTGTAGGTAAGCGCAGGTATTGAGTAGCTCATCCTATGAACAATGTCACTGCCACCACAATGGGGCAAAATGAGCCCTCATACCTATGCTCTAACCTGTGTGTGATGGCCTCTGATGTGCTAGCATGTCGCCTGGATGACAGATCCCAGAGCGTACTCCTAGAATACATGTTACTTTTGCTAACAGAGACTTTATTGCCAGTTGTTCAGTCAAACACTAAACCAAATGCTGCTGTGATAAGACTGCAGATCTGATTAAAGTATCTACTCAGTTACCTTTAATTTTTCAAAAAAAGAAGAAAAAGAAACAGTCCTAGATGATCTGAGTAGGGTTGATTTCTTTTCAAGGCCTTTTAGAAATGGGCTTAGGCTTTTGCCAGGTTAATAGACTCCTTGTGGGCAAGAAACTTCATCATGTGTTCAGAGAGTCCATCTGCTTGTGATCTTTCTATCCTGACCAGCCACCTTGCATTGGACTTAAAGTGCTTAGCAGGTCACCACTATTGCATTAGTTGATGCTCTGTAATAAATTCTGGAAGACAGATAGACATATCTCCATCTTGATGTAATTGGCATATGTACAGAAGTTAAGTAGTGTATTCACTATTACTCAGTGAGTTAGTACAAAAGAATAATTTCGTGATTCAAAGTGACTTGAAAGATATTAAGTCTAAGTCAAAATATGACCACGATTAACAGCAGAAGTAAACATTAATTTAATTAAAATTAATTTTCTTCAAATTCTTTCAAGAATAAGTGATTATAAATTTCAAATGCATACATGAGTAAAAACAACCTTTAAACACTTGATAGATATCAATATGTATGTGTGTATAGATGTAATATATTTATGTACACATATATGTATATTCATGCTATTCATTTCATTATCCAAAAATGAAGCCATGGATTGCAATGATGTTCTTACACACCAAAGATTATCCAACCTCCAGAAACCAGGAGCAAGCATGTGGCAGTGTTGTAGGGAGTACAGCTGACTCCATCTTGATTAGGGAAACAGTAGGAAATGTTGGGGGAAGTAGAGCTGACTCCATCTTGATTATTAGGTCAATCTGAAATAGCTTGCTTAACTTGTTTGCTGCTTTCTCTACCCCTGTGTCAAACTCCTACATCTGTGCCACACTTGCTTAACTTGTGTGTTGCTTGCTCTACCCACGCCCCTACATCTGTGCTGCGCTTTTACCTTTATAAACTACAATTTGAGGACTGCTTGGGGTCACAGTGGCAGCTCCCGAGTCTGCACTGTGTCCCTGGCTGGTCAGTTTGCTTTTTGCTTCCCCAATAAATCCATCTTTTTGCTGGAAACTGTCTCTGAGTGATGGACTCTTGGGGAGGATGGGGACTCCCCTCCCTCGAAACCCATAACAGCAGATTATCGTTCCTGTGCTTCAGAACTTCGTGTCCTAATGTGGGACCACTATCCTCATCTCTGTTACTGTAAGTCACCCAATTTTGAGCATTTTGTTTCATAACTGTAAGAAATCAACTCACAATATTGTCTAAAGAAACAAAATGTTTCTGTATTTGTTCCAAATAGAAACACTTTTTAACGTCTCAGAGAAAATACATTGGGGTGTTTTATTTTCCAAAACTGGTATTTATAATAAAATGTGCCATCAAAATCTATTTTCTGAATCCAGCTTTCTATTTGGACAGCAAAAATTTTATTTATTTTATTTTTTATTTATTTTTTTGTTGTTTTTTTGTTTTTTCCAAATTTTTATTATCAAACTGATGTACAGAGAGGTTACAGTTTCATACGTTAGGCATTGGATACATTTCTTGTACAGTTTGTTACCTTGTCCCTCATACCCTCCTCCCTCCTCCCCCTTTCCCTTCCCCACCCCCTGGAGGTGTTCAGTTCACTTACACCAAACAGTTTTGCAAGTATTGCTTTTGTAGTTGTTTGTCTTTTTTTATCCTGTGTCTCTCAAATTTGGTATTCCCTTTCAATTTTCTTGGACTGCAAAAATTTTATATTAATTCTTTAATTTGGTTGTTAGGTCATATGAATGAATAGTCTTTGTGCTAGATCCCAGTGAGGCAAGGATTTCAGTATCCAAATCAATTGGCAGTGCCTTTGATAGCATTCTTATTTCTGAGTTTTCTAAGGGGAGAAAGGACTTGAGTAAATCCTGCCTCCTGGTTCATTTAAATGTGTGACTTGTCCTTTTGATTATTAGTTATTTCCCGCTAAATCCACATGGCAAGTCACTAATGGACCCCTCTGTCAAAACGAAGCAGTTTTACCAACTGACTGATAGTCCGAAGGAATTCCTGCTGGCAGAAATGCTTTCATTTATTCATTAGACATCTACTCTATTTTGAACAAAGTGTAATTTCTACTATAATAGCTTAGGCACTTTTTTCCCCCGGAGGACAATACACATTTTACCAAAAATACTGCCTGAGTGTTTCTGATTAGAAGTTGAAGAAACTGGTTCTTCTTACTGAATGGCTTACTTTCCACTGTATCTCTCACTATTGTTTCCCTTCTCCAGAATGAGGGAGAGGAGGGGATTTATTTTCATCTTAATTTTGTCACAAGGGCATCTTTGTTGAGCCAACCAGAGCCAATTATTGTTAGGTGAGTCATGTAAGTGAAGGCTGGCACTGTTAGGAAGAACTTTATTCAATCTCCTGCCAACTGAGGAATGTGACTGCTTGCTAAGAGAAATTTTCCCCCTACTCTGAGACTGCAGAACACTCTCTATGCAAGAAAAACCTGCCTTTAGTAAAAGTTCACCTATGGCCATATGTATTTAATTACATTTTCTATGGATGTCATCTCTTTCATGGTTCCTATGTCTCATGCATATTTAGCCACTCTTCCCATGTGTTTAAGAGGAGTCCTTTCTGGGATTTTGATTGCATCTGTAAACACTGTCGAAATTCTTTTGCCTTCACATTATTTTCTAGAGATGTTAGCTTGACTATAAAAAAGGGAAGTTCTTCACAGAAAATAAAAATGAGTGAAAGAAATACTGAGCAGCTTAAACTGGTTATTAAATCAAGTATAATTTTAGGAAAAATGAATATTTTATTTTTTGGCTTATGGATCTTTCAAAATTTATTATTGGCAGAATAGTTAAGACTTATTGTAAAAAGTAATTATAAAGCTAAATAATGAATTTTAATCTGCAAGGTGAATTATTACATTCTATCCATTTAAAAACAGTTCAGTTTTTCTGTTTGTGATATAATAAAAGATCTAAGAACTAAAAACATGATTCACATTAAAAGTGTTCTCCTACTTTTTCAGGAAAAAATATTCACACAAATCTTTCTAAAATTTCCTAATCTACACTTCACAGGTACAAACAAATGAAAATAGATCCATTCCTAAGAGGTGAAGGAAGTATTACAAATGAATAACCAGGAAGAAGAGGAAATCCCAAAGTCTCATCTCAGATATTTCCTTTAATCCTTTAAAGTTAATTGGAGACAGGGAATATTGAAATGGAGAGAAAGCAAATAAACTCTAGGTCTTAAACTTGTTCTTGTGGAAAAATTTTATCCCACAAAATGCCCTCATTAAGTCCACAGAGTTAATCCAGATGACTGAGAGACTCCCAGAACAAAGTTGTAACACTGGTCCTTAGTCCATTTAAAATTCACTAAATTTACAGGTCACAGAGATGGACAAACGTTGTGTTGTCCATTAGCTTCACCATCACTTGGGATTTGGGGATTATGATAAGAGTTTCCTAGGCTTCCAGAAACCTAAGTCACTAGTGCTTCAGTATTCGTTTGAACCTGTAGATATCTAATGGGCAACTAAAATGAGCTGAAAGACTGACCCCACTGTCTCATAATTTGTCTGTGTCCTTTGCTGGCTTAACCCTTGGGTCACAGTTTAATCTACACTAAAAATTAGGCATGTTGATCTATTTTCAACAAGTTGTATCTACAGATGCATCAGTTCACTTGTCTCCTTACCCATTAGAATTGGCATGAGTGTTTTCTAGCCTACATTTTTGCTTCCTCAGCATCTCAGGTACTTAACAGCTTCAGCCTTATCCTAAGCCCAGACAAAACCATGAGCCCTGCCACCATGCCTAAGGCCACAAAACCAAATTGAATTTGAAATACTGACCTCCTTTCCAGATGATAGTTAAGTCTTTATGCCTAGCAGACATTTGGGAGACAAAAAATCTGATCTATTTTTCACCAGAAGAATAGGTTTCCACTGCCATCCTGCTGAGAAGTATTCAAGTTTAAAATGAATTTTGATTTGAAATATTACTCATTAAATAAATTAGTCATACCCTAAAAATTTACTCCTTCTTAAAACCAAGCGGAACTGGAACACCGTGGTAATTCTGGCCCTAATATTACCAAGATTCAAAAGCAAACAAGAATGCTCTCTTTTACTTCTCTCTTTTTCTTCAACTTTAAATCACCTGCCACTTGTAAGTCTAGAATTTACTTTCAGTCTCACTGGAAACTTTACCCTTCCCCAAAGAATAACCCTAACCTTGGCCAGACCACTAACTCTAATCCTAATTATAACCCACATCTAATACTATCAGACAATACTCTTAACATTCATTCATCCTAACTTTAACTCCACTGTCCTTCATAAAACAATTTGCAATTTGGACCTAATCCTTCCTCATTTATTGATCCTACCCCTACTCCTATGGATTCCTTCAATTTGACCTTTCCATTAACAATGTGGAATATAACAGTAATAAGAATCTCATTTCTGTTGGTGCAAACTTGTACTGGACTGTTTCTTCCTGGAATTAGTTTCATATTGCTCCCAAACCTAACCCATTTCTCACCCTGAGCTTACACCTAGCCCTCAACAGCCCTCGAACTCTAATCTGGTCTCTAATTCTTCCTGAATCCTAACAAGGAATTATTCTAGTTTCCATTCTTTCTTTGCATTTTCTGGACTTGCAATTCTTAATAAATAATCAGTTTTACTGAAACCCTTACCCCTTTCTAACCCTAAAACTAAGCTTGAATGAAAAATTCACCCTTATTCTCACGATAATAATACTCACATACTAAAACTAACACAAACACGATCATTATTTTTTGCATCCTAACTTGGTCTGGACTCATATTTGTAAAATTAGATGCATTCAAACCCCAAATATGTCCCTTTTCCTAACTCTAACTCTAGCAGTTACATAATGGTAAGGTAGCCCAGTCTTCATTTTACCCCAAATGTAAACAAAACATGAATGCTCTATTTTAGGTCAACCCTAACTTGGATTCCACTTCTACTTCGAAAACATACTTTTGTCATACTGGAACCATAACCCCATTTCAAACTCTAACCCTAACCTTGGTCAAAACCCTGGCAAGAATGGTAGTTCTCATTATACCACCAATACAGACCCATACATTTCCTAGTAACACAAAACACCCTAGTATTCATTTATCCCAGATTAAGCTCAACAGCTTTGCTTTAGGCTGAGGAATGTTTAAATATTTAGGATATAACTGCAATTTATTTCAAGAAGAATTAGTTAAACCATAGAAAGCACAAAAAATTGTGTGTTTGCAATTTAATATTCCTGGATCATTAGGACCAGGGATGTTTTAGATTTCTATTTGGGTTGAGGTTTAGGTTTGGGAATGGGAAAGGGTTAAGGCATAACTTCATTAACTATTTAGAATGACTACGGTTATTTAGATTCCTAACAGGAATTGGCATTGACTAGTGACAGCGTCAGGGGTAGAGTTCTGCTTAGGGACAAGTTTAAGTAAAGGATTGGAAATGGGTTGGGCTGTAGGTCAAAGCAAAGGAACTGGAAATGCAGTACAAGTTAGAATGCATGGAAGCAAGAGCATTTCTTTCTGAGGATTCAGTATTTTGAGTGGCCAGGTTAGGGATTAGGCTTCAGGATTCTATAGTGTTAGGGTAAGGTTCAAGAAATGACAAAGGATTGGGTCAAAATGACAATCTTATGAGCTAAAAATGAAATTAAAATTAGGATGAATGAAAATTAGAGAGGTTTTTGTTATGAGGAGATGTAGGACTAGAGTTAATGTTAGGGTTTGGTACGGGGCTGGAGTGAAAGTCTGGAAAAGAGGAAAGGCTACAGTGAAACTGAAAGTAAGTTTTGGACATGCAAATGGAATCACAGTTAGAATTGACCTAATGTAGCACATTCGTATTATTTTTAGAATTTAGGTGTAATTCTTACAATTATGTTCCTGTTAGATTTAGAAAAAGAAATATTGAAACAACTATACTCCTGTCAATAGAATTTAGCCCTATTTTTTCAGAAGAGATATACACTAAAGAGTTTTTGTTTGTTTTATCAGAAAGACCCAAATCAGATCCTTAACTTAACCACCTAATGTATGAGAATGATTTGGGACAGAATGCTTATTTTTCTAAATGATCCTTAGTGGAGAATTAGGGAATATGAAACTATTGATTTCATAAGGCAGAGAGTTTTTGAAAAGATAATGAATGTATACTACATAGCCTACAGCTTGTAATATAGCTAGAACAAGTATATTCATATGCTGAGGTGCTTGTAAGATGAGACTTTGAAGATATGATTAATGTTCCTAATTAGATTTTATCTAATCACAAGAGAAGTTATCCTGGATCATCTCAGTAGGCTAGAATTATTTGGTAAACTTCTAAAGAGGGACTTAGGTTGAAACCTACTCTGTTACTATGAGCATGTAATTTGCTTGTCATCTGTTTGCTTAAACACTTGCCCTGCAGACTTCCATATTTATTTCTTAGTTAGCCCCCATACTTCTACGTAGATACATCTTTAATTAGTTAGTACTTTTTATTATTAAAAAACAATTTGAGGATTAGACACTAAATCAAGTACATATATAGGTATGTTTCTGACTGTAGCCTCTCTTAGCTGAGCAAATAAAAAATCTTGGAATGGGTTTGTAAACAAAATTGATGAGTTATAGTTACTTGAAAGCATTAACATTCCCTATGAAGACAGATTGCTTTGAAACTTTCATGTTTGCTTTCCCCATCTTCCTTTGTAGCAGAGATGGCCAATAATGCAAGTGCTTCTTCCGAAAACAGCAATTATTGAGCAGGTATGTCATACTAAGTGTCGTGCTAGGCTCTAGAGATAAGAGGGTTGAAAAACATAGTATTTCCTTGCTTACAAAGTTAATGATCTAGTAGTAGACTCTTAATATAAGTAAATATATATTAATAAATTGTGAAAATGCTATAAAGGAAAGGTAAGATTTTCAGCTGGACACATGATCCATAGTCCTGGCTCTCCCAGGGCTGTCTTTATTTAGCACTGAAAATAATACTTTGTAAGAAAACACACAATTCTAGGTAAAGGAAGAGTGTTACCCTGAGTGTAAATAGGAGCCCTGATAATGTAGGGGACAAGCAAGACCTCTCAGAAGAGGTAGATCTCTATACTGTGGCTTGGGAATAGAAGTTGGACATCCTCATAAGTTACCAGAAGAGCATTGTTGGGTAATAAGCAGCTATCAAAAGCCCACTACGGGAAAGAGCTGGGTGAAATGGGACCAGAAAAGAGACGACCTTGACATGAGGCTGGTAAAATAGATTATGCTGATCCTGGTAATCCATGTTGGAAGTGTTAGCTGCTTAAGTGAGTCAGACCCTTTAGGGACAAAGTCCTTCCTGCATGTAAGGCGAAAAAGGTGCTACCTCTTTAAAAATCTAGTTTGAAAGTTGTACTTTGTTTTTCAGCCAGAATATCTTTGGAGAAATACGAAAAACCAGCCAGGGTCACCAGTTCACTGTACCTCATTCTTTTAGGCAACCCAAAGTCAATTCAGCTGAAGTAAGCATTTCCAAAAGCATTTTCTTTTCTTTCTTTCCTTTTTAATTTTTGTGCTGATTATGGAGCTTGAACTCAAAACTCAGGGCCTGGATGCTGTCCTTGAGTTTCTGTCCATGACCCTGAGATCTCAGCCTTTTGAGTAGCTAGGATTCACAAGCATGAGCCACTGGTACCCAACTATCTTTTCTTTTGAACAGGTAATCTATTTTTTTTTGCCAGTCCTGGAGCTTGAAATTTAGGCCTGAGCACTGTCCCTGACTTCTTTTTGCTCAAAGCTAGCACTCTACCACTTAAGTCACAGTGGTACTTCCAGCCTTTTCTGTTTATGCGGTGCTGAGGAATCAAATCCAGGGCTTCATACATGCCAGGCAATCACTCTACCACTAAGCAACATTCCCAGCCCTGAACAGGTAATCTTTAACTTAAACTGAGCATGCTCAAAAATGTGTCTGCCATTTTCCTTTGCGTAAATTTACCACATAGTGTTGAACTGAGCATGATCAGAAATATGCATCATAAACTGAACACACTAAAGTGAGGCCATCCTTTCTGTAGTTTCTTGGTTCCTTTTTGTTTTAACTGTATTTTTTTGTCTTTTTTTGGGGGGTGGGGGTGTGTACTGGGGCTCAAACCCAAGACATTGCACTTGCTAGGCAAGCACTTTGCCACTGAACTACATCCCAACTAGGTTCTTATATTTGAATAAGAAACATCTTTGCTTCTTTTGGGGAAAGTATTGCTTTGGAACTAATGCCAGTGTTTTCCTTGCTGCAGATAATAAGCTATTACCCACTCTTTTTTTTTTTTTTTGCCACTCCTGGGCCTTGTATTCAGGGCCTGAGCACTGTCCCTGGCTTGTTTTCTCCCTGGCTTCTTTTTGCTCAAGGTTAGTACTCTGCCACTTGAGCCACAGCGTCACTTCTGGCTTTTTCTATATATGTGTTGCTGAGGAATCGAACCCAGGGCTTCGTGTATATGAGGCAAGCACTCTTGCCACTAGGCCATATTCCCAACCCCATTACCCACTCTTTTTAACTTCTGGTCCTGTTGTTTGGATTGGTACTCATCCCTATGCACAGTCATCAATCATGCAATGATACAGGGGCAGAAAGGTAGAAGAGTGATTTTTATCTCAATAGCAAAGGCTAATTTCAGAAGAGTTTTAGGCAAAGAAGCAGCCAGATTCCTTGATTATAAATGGTTTAAAATTTAAGATGATCTCTCTGCCTACTGTGGGGAGAAGAAATGAGTTGGATATATATAGAGCTAATGTTGGGCAGAGTTGAAAGCAACTTTGACATTTTCAGGCCATTAATTTTTCATCTCTTTAAGGTAGGATAAGTAAACAGTAGCATTCAAAATGTGGTCACCGCATAGTCATCAGCTGGCAACGTGGTAGAACTGCAATTTCGGTCCCTGTAGAACAATGGTATCAGAAAGTCAAGGTCACTTTCAAGTGACTCTCATACATAGCTAACATTTGAGACCTCACCTTAAAAAATTGTTCCTAATGGCACAACTTGGAAAGGAAACATGGTTGTGATATCACTCTACTTAGTGGTAGAATCTGAAAAGTTATCGTGGACTTAGATCAGCAGCCTACATACCTTGTACTGAGAAATGTCATTCAGACATTTCACATTCTGGATTACATTCCTGTGCTCCTGGTGGGATAATTAATAGCTCCGGAGAAAAGCATTTAAACTACAGTTTAAAGGATAAAAATATCTAGTTTAAATCTGTCTATAATTAATAGGTAAAATAGTGACTTTCATAAAAAGAAAAGCCATAAAACAGTTACTCAAATCAAACTCTTTGAATGTTCAATTTCCAATTTCATTGGTAGAAAAAGATTTCTAACCTTTGGGCATTTAACTAATCAGTGTTCAGATCCCGGTAACTATATCCTAATATTCAAAACCCAGATTAAAATTTCAATCTCAACTTCAAATGAAAAGAGAAATAGTATTGAAACTTGGTGGGACGAGATTCATAATGCATAAACTAGAAGAGCATAGCTTCTCAAAAATCAAAACAGATTTGGCAAAAAAAAAAAAAAAAAAAAAGAGTTTTATGCTGTATAGGAATCCACAACTGGGATGGGAAACATTTACATGTTAAAGGAGAAAACCAGATGTGAGAATAACAAAGAAAGAATATTACAAGCCTGAAAGAGAACATAGACGATTTCCTTGAACAGAAAAGAGTCAGCTTGGAGAGTGCTGGGCTTCGCTCTACCCCTCCCCATCCATGTGGGGAGGGGTCCTGGGCTTATCTATCTCTTCCGTGTGGGATCCATACTCACTCTCTCATGTCTCCTCCGGCCAGTAGGGATTAGACACTGAAGCGGGGTCCCGAGTTAGCCTCGGTTTGCGTGTGGTTGCGAGATCCCATGCCCGCCAGCCCAAGGAAAGACATGGGCATGTGGGTCTCGGAGAAAACCTCTAGGGCTTCTGATTTATTCAAATGAGGAGGCACAGATATACCCCCAAGGGTGGGCACAAGAGAGGGGCTGCTGGTTGGCCACAGGGGGCTGTCCATCAAGTGATGTCAGGGGACTTCCCTTGTGGGCGGAGGCCCAGCCCCCCAAGGATTGGGTTTCTGGGGTCCCCAACCATCAGACACGTGCTTGCCCCAGGGTCTGGGGTTTCTCTTCCTGTTAAAGGCGGAAAAAGACAGGAGGGGCCAAGGCCAGCTGTGGCTTCTTAAAGGCACAGCTGACCCCAACAGGAGAGTATCAAGGCATGGCATTCACGTGGAGTCTAAATGTCTATATTGCTCTTGTAGTCTCAGTCGTTGAATAGTCGAATATAAAATAAAAAGCTTTCTTTTCTTAATGCCAATTTCATCCCTCATATAAGAAAGGAAACTACTTGGAAATCTATTTCTCTGAATCAATTTGAATAATAGAGAAAAGGCAAGTTATAGAAATCTATTCAGGATTTTGAAAGGAGTCATTTTGTTTGAGGAATTATAATAAGAAAGGAATGCAAATGTTTACAAAACATTATTTGGGAGATAGACCACCTTAGCATGTGGATGTTTATAACATGTCCCTCACTACTTCTGGAATGCTCTTAGAATAATGAAAGGATACCTATGTCAACTACTCCATTGGAGAAGGAACAGAAAATAAGAAAATATGTGAATATGGTTGCTTTATAAAGTAAATTCTGTTTAACTATATTTAACTAGGTGGTAATAGGCAGAGATCTGTTAGACTACCTAGATTAACTACTTTACCAAAAAGGATCATTTTAAAACCTCAGTGTACATAGAATGATGTGGAAGACTACACAGAATTCTAGCTTCCACTCTAGAAATAGTTTCTGTTTCCTTCTTTTTTCCATAAGTTGAAGATAGGATCAAAATACATACTAGTTCCCAGAGGGTGACATTATTGGGTCACTGACCTCTCTGAATATACGGGAGCAAGTTAAAGGAACACTATTGAATTAAAGCCCCTAGGACTAAAACTTTTCTGTTTTGAGGGAAACAAGTGGAAAAATTCTTCCTAAAATGGAGTCCCTCACTCCCTTGTTTCTCAAAGCTATTTGCATATTACCAACACCTCTGGAGGAAGTTTTCAAACTTCTGTGCTTAGGCTCTTTTCACCCAAGATTCTGTTCAGATCAACAAGAGCTTCCCAAATGAATGTCAGTGTGAGTTAAAAGTACAGCCAGTGTTGAGAACTACTGACCTTTACCTTCACAGGACTTGAGTGTTTAGTTCCTCAACTTGATCCTGTAGGCATCATCAGCTGCCAGCTTCCCACTGGGGAACCTGTCCTCAAAACTTGAACTAATAAGATGGCAGGCACTAGAGGCTAAGCATGAAAGGGTTTCTGAAAGGATTTCTTTGTTGTAATATGGATTAATGAAGTACATCAATGTTCCATTATCTAAGAAGCATACTTCTGAGTTTACAGAAATAAACTAACTAAATAATAAATTAACTAAATATTTTTAATAGCATTCCCATCATTATCAACAATGCCCATATCTTGACCATTTATAGCATAACAAGAGAAAATAGCACTTTACACTTGATCAGTATAGAGGATGCCAACATAGACACAGGAAAAAAGGAGTAGAATTTCAGGGTGATCTTATGCAGTTGTGGTGATAACAAAACAAAACATAAAAACTAGCAAGGAAGATATTTGTGAATCCATCTTGTGGGGAGAAAAAAACCCTCTTTTAATTTGCATTTATACATAATCAAAATACTAAGTATGCAAAATTATACTCTAATTTTAGAGACTTACTTAGTTACGTTGGTATTTTTAATCTGTATATTATGCTCTTTCTCTATACTTATATATAGATATAGCTACAGATACATTCACAGATTGAGAGAAAGCATTATAACTAGTTAGAAAATTTCAGGTATGAATAGTAACTTTAAAAATTATATTCCAGTTTTTTTTTTGTCAATGCTCCTCATTTGCCAGAATCAGCATTAAGCATTGATAATTCTCTGGGCCTAATGATGTGTGAAATGAAATCTCCACTTCTACTACTAGCTTAGCCCCAAAGCTCCCTTAGTAAGCACCACTGAGCAAGAATTCTAAGGAATGGTTAAGAGAAAAAGATGGAACAGTGAATGAATAGTGACTCTAAAAGTCCAGGGACAACAGTTATGACAAAGATCAGAAACAATGAGAGAGAGAGAGAGAGAGAGAGAGAGAGAGAGAGAGAGAAAGAGAGAGAGAATAACAGCTGTAAATGTGTTTACCTCTGCATCTTTTTAGCAAAACTGTGTGCATAGTAAATTTTATTGGAGGAAATATAAAAGCATATTTGTGATATTATGATTATAGATTATGACGACAGTATGACTGTAGGAACTAGATCCCTTTTTGAATACTAATCGTCAAAAAAAATTTTAAATGAACAAAAGCACAAGCAATTTAAATAATATACACTGATAAGCTAGAATTGATATTTCGTGCTTTCCATTGCTTCTAAAATCAAATCACATTTATTAAAACAAAGATGTATGTCCTGACCTTTTACCAAACTAGATTGTCTCCAGTCTTGCTCTTCAAAGTAATTAGCTCTTAGAAGCAAGAAGAATAACTCATTTAAAGGAATAAATGCATTAGGTCACTCTATTCTCCTTCTTTGATTTATTCAATAACATCATATTATATGTCACATACAAATTGACAATTTTGTATCAAGTGGTACAAATACCTACAACCATTGGCCTCTCTACCGGCCCCTAGCTAATCTTTCCCTCTTCCTATACTACTGTACTTGTACCCTTTTTTCAGTTTTAGGACTATGCCAAGCTCTGTTTCCCACCTTAAGGCCTCTAGGAGCTACCTGCCTGGAATATCACATTCATCCTTCCTCTGGTTTAAGTCTCTGATAATGCTATGAAGAGACATTTTCCTGTCTGGAAGTAGATGCTATATAATATACAGTACACATACTGTATATTATATTCACATCATATAATATATTGCATATAATTATAACAATGTAATAAAGTTATATATAATATATAATGTAGACGTGTGTGTGAGACAGTTTTTAAATACAGTCTGAGGAAGATGGTATCATTAATGAGCATTGATTCAGAAGCTAACATTTCTCCTTTATTTTTCTTATCCTATTTTTAAATTTTCAGCTTTAAATGTCCCCATAAGTCTTACTAAATTTAATTCCAAAGCTCTCCATTAAAAAACAATTGTATAGAAATTTTATGAATACTCACCCTCCTACTCAAAGACAATAGGTGAAGGGATGATGGTTTGACCATTTTTTTAAGAAGACAGTCTAATGTAAGAAAGAAAAACTAATTCAGATTGTTAGCTTGAACATGATCATGACTTTAAATTTCAAATGCAAAAGAAAAAAACTGTGTTATTCCAGATTTCCTATGTATTAAAAAAAACCTACTATTTAAGTAGAAAAGGAAAATGACAGTTAAAAACTGTTTAAAAAATATGGGGGAATGACTATATATACTTTTAAACCAGAAGCATTGAGCCTTGTGAATTTAGGCTCTCCCCATGCTCTATAAACGACTAGTGCTCTTCTCTGATGTGCTGAAGTGCACTTGTGTAAAACAGAGATGGAGACAAAGAGTTATTCTTGGCTTCAGCTTCCTAAGTACTTCCTGTGAACTTTGGAAATTTAATCTGTGTCTTTTTGTACACAGTTATTTAAAAAGTAATATGCGAAGATGATATGTATATTCTGATACTCCAGACTCCTGGGATTCTTTCATTCCTAATTTATGTTATCATAAGCTTTTTATCAATATGCTCTGCAAACCATTTTCATTTATAGACATCTTGAGAGGATGGAGAAAATCCTATGTAATCCCTACTGTAATAATCTTTTTGGTTTACTTATCTAATAGAGAAATGCAGTAATATATGTAAATCTCAAAAATGTTATTTCATGAGTTAATGAGAAGAATAACAATTTAATGGAATTCATGTAATGTCTCTACTTCTTTCCTTTGGGTTAAGTGACAACGTGGTTATATATAATGACATTTTGGTCATTGTAGACTACATATAGGATGATGATCCCAAACAAGATATCACCTAGCAATGTGGTTACCATCTTAGTTTATATAAGTACAGTGTGCTGTTCCCACAAGGACAACCCTTGGCATGAAAGTCCACGAGTCTCATCTCTAATTAAACACTAAAAAGCCAGAAAGTGTATCTCAAGTGACAGAGTGAAAAAACTACAGGACAGTGCCCAGGCCCTGAGTTCAATCCTAATTACCAGTGCAAAAAGTGCATTTAGTAGAACTCTTAAGTTTCTTCATTTCTTTCACCTTCATCAGATGAGGTATCCTTAAATATATTATATATTTTCAGATTATGTTTTTTATCTATAACAATCTTCCAACATTTCTCATAAAAATTCTATTCCAGCTACAGCCTACTTTGGGTGAATATTGAATTACCTCAAATCAGTGTTAAAGAACAAAGATCATGTCCAGATATTTCTCAGTTGATAATTTGGAAAGAAGTGAGTTGGGATGATTTGTCTTATTCTGTAATACAGACATCTTGCTCTAAAAAAGATAATCTTATTCATCTGAAGACTCATAATCAATGCTGACAAATCCTTTGTATATAGTCTTTCTGCACAGGAGATTTTGGGCTTCCTCATATGTTGATATTTGGCTTCCAAGTGCAAGAATCCCATGTGAAAGACATCCAAACAAAACCCCTTTCCTATTATTACCTGGGAAATCATACAGCCTCACTTTCTTGGTGGCTAGAGCCACTTGAGTTCTACAGGAAATTGTGTGTGTGTGTGTGTGTGTGTGTGTGTGTGTGTGTGTGTGTGTGTGTATAGTGATAATACCCAAGAAGCATGGAGACTGAAAGTTATTATGGTCACTATTGGAAAGTATGTTCTAAAAGAAATTGCCACCAGTGGAACCCTTTATGGATGGATATTCTACTCGTTCCATTTAGGATTTTAGCACTTCCTTCTTCCATGGTCCTTCTCTGCATATTTACTCTGACTATGAAATGAAACAGACCACTCCTTCCTAAGTCTAGCCTAAATTCAGCTCAGATAACTGAAGGAGAGAGAGGTGAAGAGGTAAGAGGGATTGACTTATTTATGTTAACACCATGAAAATATGGACGTTATAATTTAAGAGTTTTCCAGCCTTGGGAGAAAAGATTTCTTAGCTGTAAATTTATTTTGAGACTGGAATCATAAAGTGCTTCTGCAACCCAGTCTCCTATTGAGCCTTCGTATCACTAACTCCATGTATTATTCAAATTCTCGTTATTCCACTGAAAATTAACCTCTGTTGATCCATCCAGCCTGCCAAGAGCTCGATGCTAGCAACTATTCCATCTTCATCTATATCACTGTCTGTCTCATGAGTTACTTAGATTCATCATCATTGGAGTACTTCCTAACAATGAGAGCAGGCAGAGTTCCCAATTCCTGGTCTAATTCCTTTCATTCTAGAGTCAATGAGTTACTGTTTTCTGTATAGCAACTACATTTCTGAGTCTTATTGATGGAGCACAAAGGGTTTTATATTTTTCTGGTATTTCCTACTTGTTAATTAAATGACTCTTCCATTTCTAGTATTTCCATTCAAATAGACAAATAGTAATTCACTTCTAATTTTACTTAATTTGATCTTGAATCATTTGTATGTTAAGATTAGAAATTGGCATTAATAGGTGGCATTGCAATTTAGAGTAAATAACAGTCTTTCTCAAAACTGATATTCTGTCATCTCAACCATTTCAGTTTTAGTTTCATGGAATATAATGCCAGAAGATCAGAAATAATATTGGTCTTCTTTACAAGAGGATTATGAACCTGTTTTGAAATAGTTCTGTTTTGTTGGTACATTTCTTGTTTTGAAGCAGTAAGAAACAATCTTTTATCTGGGCTTTGCTTACTGATTTAGTTTGCTTGTTACCATGGTGACAAATCCATAGTCTCAGTAGATCACTGTTTTGAACCCTGAGTTTTTTGACCCTCTGAAAGCAAGCAGTATAGAAAAGTTAGAAAAGCAAGCTCCAAAATCCCCTCAAGTGGACCAATTTGTGGAAATACTTGTTCTGCTGTGACGCTCTAAACTCTATCCAGTGTAAAATCTCTAGCATTTTAAAGAAAATACAAATAAGCTCTAAGCCTTGAATTCTCAAACTATTGTGAGATTAGTTTTATAAAAAACAAAACTCTTTTGAAACCTGTCCCCACACCTCCATGCATAGCAATTTTGAACTTACAAAGGGTATTGCGATTAAGTTCTCAGATATTTTGTATTTGATTTTAAAAGCAAGAAGAAATTTGTACAAAATAAGTCTTATCCTAGAGCAATCTTACAATACATTTGCATGTTAAAATCAAGTTCTAAATAGAACATATTTCAGAAATGAAAAGTAAATATTACACATAAAATAACCTCAGAATTTTTGTGTGTACATATGAGTAAAAGGGAGATGAGAGTCTACATTAGCATATCAATGAACAGGTATGACATCATCTGTTGGAAGACCCTGAGATGGGGAGGATTTCCAATAAAACTGAATGCAATGCTTGACAGGTATATTTTCCAGGGTTTCTAGAGAAATAAACCAATATGATATTTTTAATATATATAGATAGAAGAATTATTATGGAAATTGGTTCATACAATTATGGAGACAGAGAAGATTTGCAATGTTCCCTTTGGAATCTGGAGAACTAAGAAAGCCAGTAATAGGATTCAGTCTATGTCCAGTGCCCTGAAAACTAGAAAGTCAATGGTGAATTTCCTAGGTCATGACCAAAGTCATGGGTACCAGGAAAGAGGTGCCGGTGTAAAATCTGCTGCTTAAGTAGGAAATCTGAAAGCACAAGAACTAGAGAATTAGGGGCTCCAACATCCAAGGGTAACTGAAGATAAATGTCCATGCTCTTGGTGATCACTCACCCTTTTCCACCATTATGGCTGGGATCTCAATGGATTGTGTAATAGCTCTGACTGGTGAGGGCAGATCTTTACTCATTTTACTGAGCCAAATTATTATTATTTTTTTTTGGCCAGTCCTGGGCCTTGAACTCAGGGCCTGAGCACCATTCCTGGCTTCTTCCTGCTCAAGGCTAGCACTCTGCCACCTGAGCCACAGCGCCCCTTCTGGCCGTTTTCCAAATATGTGGTGCTGGGGAATCGAACCTAGAGCTTCATGTGTAGGAGGCAAGCACTCTTGCCACTCGGCCATATTCCCAGCTCCCAAATTCTTAATTCTTAAAGAAGCATCAATATAGATACAAGCAAAAATAATGTTTTACTAACCACTTGGTCATTCCTTAACCCAAATAGCACATAAAAATAAGCATCACAATAAAACTGTGACAGAAAAAATATGGCTTAGATCTTTGGTAGTGTCCACATAGCATTGAATCTTTTATGCTATATTACAACCTTTGAATCTCAAACCTTTACACAAAAGGATTCCACTGCAAAAAAAAAGTAGAAAAAGAAGTTGAAAGCAAGGTAACTAGAATCCAAAAGATACTCAAAGCACCTAGAAATGTATTACTATAAATTCACTAAAAGATAATGGAATAACAAAGACCCTGAATTGCAAAAATAATCCTTAGGTTGAAGAACAGAGTTGGAGAAATATCAATTCCAAACTTCAAACTCGATTACATAGCCAGAACAATAAAAAACAGTTGGTACTGGCAAAAGAAAGGGACTGAAGACCAATGGGACAGAATAGAAGACTCTGAAATGACTCTGTAGACCTATAGCCACATAATAATTGATAATGGAGCTAAAATCCACAGGGTAGAAGAAAGACAAACTCTTCAATGAGCGGTGCTGGCAGAATTGACTATACATGTGCAGAAAATGGAACCTAGATAGTTATATATCACCTTGCACCAGAATCAATTAAAAATGGATCGAAGATTTCGTTCTAAGGCCAGATACTGTGAAAATATTTCCAGAAGGTCTCTGGGCTCCTGGGTATAGGTCAAACCATCTGAAGTAAAGATCCAGAATCACAACAAATCAAAGAAACATTAGATAAATGGGATACCATCAAATGGATGATTATCTGTATGACAAAGTGCACAGCTAGCAAGATAAATAGCCTACAGAATGGGAGGAGAGTTTTACTAGCTATGCCTCAGACAAGGGCCTTATATCTAAAAATATGAGCTCAATAAATTAACCCCTCCCCAAATAAACCCTCAAAGAAACAACCCAATTAATAATTGGGCTAGACTTATAGAGAGATTTCTCAGAAGTAAGAATGACCAATACACATATGAAGAAATGTTCAACTTCTCTGGTCATAAAAGAAATGCAAATGAAAACAACATTGAGATTCTACCTCACCCCAGTTGGAATGGCCATTATCAAGAAAATTAACAATAACAGATGCTGGTGGGGATGTGGCCAAAAACGAACCCTACTACACTGTTGGTGGAAATGTAAACTTGTTCAATCACTCTAGAAAGTGGTATGGAGGTTCCTCAAAAGACTAAACATAGAGCTATGATGCAGCCTTTCCATTCCTGGGCTAAAACTATCAGCACAACTATGTTCATTGGAGCATTGTTTACCATAGCCAAGATATGGAATTAGCTCAGATGCCCCTCAGTGGGCAAATGGATCAAGAAAATGTGGTATATATACATAATGAAATTCTTCTCACTCAACAGAAAGAATGATATTGTACCATCTGTAAGGAAATGTAAAGTCTTGGAAAAAATTATACTAAGTGAAACAAGCCACAGCCAAAGAAATACAGGTGTACCATTTCCTTCACTTGTAGTAATTAGAATGTTCCTATAATCTAAAAGAAAACATAATGGATGGTAAAAGACAGGAAATACACCCAGACATGATTAAACAGATCTCTAAACCTTTACACACATTCACAAAGGAGGATATTCTTAGAAGATCACAAAGGTTCAATAGATATGTGTATATGACCATATAAAATGCTGTTTATTAATATGAACTCCAAGAAATGGAAACAAGTGGGTTTTGGTTTTGTTATTTTGCTTTTTGTGGGGTTTTTTTTTTTTGCTTTGTTTTCTCCCTTGTTTCCTTTTTTAACTATTTCTGTACCTTTTGTCTTGTATATAAATTTATCTGTTTTGTTGGGAGTATGGGGAACATAGAAATGGTGGAACAAAGGGTGATTTACTACAGCAATGATACTCACTAGACTCTATGTTGAAAATGAACAAGTCGGGGAGGGCGTTCCTGAGGGAAAAAGTGGGAGAAAATGAAGAAAGAGTGACACTGTTCAAAAAGAAAACATATTCATTACCTGACTTATATAACTGTAAACCCCTCTGTACATCACCTTTACAATAACAATTTTTAAGATAATGGTAACTTGGACGTGGTGATGATAAGAGAGAAGAATATAGATTGAAGAACTAGCACCATATCTTTAAGACTTTTCAAAGATTTTTACATTTGTAGGTTTAAATGTGAAATTGCTGGTTGTTAGGGTTCTGTGTCTTGGTTATTGTCCCATCGTGCCTTTGCATTTTCTAAATGAAATCTAAATTTCCCATTTCATGTAAGAATTGAAGATAGAATCTAGAAATTGGACATGTTCTTCTTTTACAATTTTAAAAGCATTCTCCTATTTATATATTAGTCTTCTGAAGAGAACCATGCATTTTATGAGGGAAAGTGGGATTTTAATATTCTCACAGTATTTTCACAGTGACAGGCTGCCTCAAACCAGAGAGGGAATCTTAGAGTGAGTCTTGGGATTTTCAGGAATCAAAACGTTACTATCAAACTGCTCATCTTCCATCACTCATGTTTCAGTTGTCTCAAACAGGTTGAATTAAAGGAATACAGAAGAATGCATTGAACAATTTTCTCCTAATGTAGCTTCCAGTGAGATGACCAGGGGATATTACAAATCCATTTTGAGACTCACCTTCCACACTTTCATTCTAAAATTTAATTAGCCTGCATTATCGGCTGAATGATGTGATAAAACTCAAGAGTTTGGGCCCACTTGAATCTGAACAGAGTCTCTAAGGTTTGTAATCTTAGATACATTTTGCTTTAATTTCTCTCTTACTTTTTGCAACAAGCTTCAATAAACGGAAATAAAATTTGTGAAATGTGCTGAATAATGTTGACTGTAGTAGGTAAAGATTTCACTTGCCAGGTAAGAGCTTAATTGAATTAGTAAAAGTGATTGGCTTTGTAGGGTTAAGATTTAAGCAATTTCTGTGTGCTCAGTCTGCCAAACTCAGCAACCTGGTCAGGCATCTTGCCTATTGGTCTTCGACCCAGAAGGAGAGCATAAAAATTACCTTGTCATTCAATTTAAAAAATCCGATTGACCTATCCATTTAAGTAGGATGCCTTCTGCCTTGGAATTAAACATGGATCTCCCTTTTAAATGAGTTTTGACTGGGGTAGCACCTTTAACTCAAACATTTTCACACAATGTTTAATTTCAAGGTTTTCTTTCCTTTTTTTTTTTAGGGTGGAGTATTCTGAATATATGCTTGGCTATTTAAAGGCTAAATATTACCCCAAGTGTGTAATACTCAAGATTCAAAGGGCAAAATACACATCAAAAGCTGATACATTGTATCTCATCTTCAACTCACAATTCTAGCTGTAACTGTTCCTGTTCTCTGGTGCCCATGCTCTCCATTGCCTAGTCAATATGGTTCATAGAGGCCATCATCTGACATAATGTCTCTAATAGCTTGTGCCTGTTGAACATCATGAAGTCTATTGTTGTGATCACCAGGGGCAAAGGTACTCCTGAACTTCCAGTTATCAACATTCATTGATGCATGATTTCATTCTACCAAGAACATTCAAGTCCATGCTGAAACTTGTAAGGCAGCCCTTGGTGTATATATTGTTGGTAACATTTTATATTTTCTGGTAAATCTATACTTGGTTTCCAAGTTTTTTGTTTGCTACTAAGTGGATCTCCCAGGGTTCAAATGATGCTTAAAGGCTTATAAACATGCCAGCCACACTTGCTTTCATTCTGACACATCAGCGCCCTTAAGACAATGGAATATTCTGTGATAGCTTTTTGTTATTATAAAAAAAATTACCTGAGATACACTTATACAGGTAAAAGAGTATTGTCTGGTTTGTTTATTTTGGGTAACCATTTCAGAGTTTCTATACCATGATCGGCGGGCCTTGTTGCTTTGGGGCCTGCGGCAGCATAATATAATGGGTGGGGTGCACAAGGCAGAAAGAAAATGAAGGAAATGGAAAGGACAAAATGTAGGGACTTCTTCAAGGGCATTCCAGCTATGACTTTTAACCTCCCCACTAGTCCCACTTCTTAAAAGTTCCTACAATACCTAGGTTAGGAACCTGGCTTCATGGTAGAGTGCTTGACTAGCATGCATGAAGCCCTGGATTCAATTCCTCAGTACTACATACAAAAAGCTGACACTGTGGCTCAGGTGGTAGAGCACTTGAGCACAGAGAGACCAAGAGACATGTGTGCAGGCTCTGAGTTCAAGCCCCAGAACCACAAAAAAAAGGTTTCTACAACACCTAAATTGCACCAATGTAGCAATTGTACTATTTCTGGAAAGCAAGTCTTTAATACATGGGGCTTCAGGAGATATTCCAAACCTAAACTATAGCACTTTTCCATTGGCCTCCAATAGCTTATGTTTATCCTCTGTTTTACAGTGTATATGGTCTGTCTCTAAAAGGTCTTACTTAAAGTCTTAGCTGTTCTAGCATTACTCAGATGTCCAGTTCCAATTTTTCCACTAAGACTTAAGGCAAACTCAAAACTTTGATCTCCTGTAAGAAATAAAAAAACAATTTATGTGCTTCTAAGATCAGATAGCAGAATAATCACAGGGTAAACATTTCTATTCTCAAAGTCAGGAACAGCAAAAGAGCAAGGGAGAGTGTGGTCAAACCAAAGCCCAGTAGGGCAAAGCATTGAATTCTATAGTTTCATATCCAACATCTGGTGAGATGCAGGCTCTGAAGCCTTGAATAATTCTATCCTGCAGCTTTGCTGACTCCAGTGCTTATAATTCTTCTCCTGGGTAGATTTCACATGCTTTCTGAAGTTTCTCTAAGTGGTTGTGGCACCTATGGACAGCTCTAACCTTCTGAGATTAACACTACTTCCTCCTATTGCTCTATACTTTGCTCTTTCTACAGTGTTATTTACTCTCGTAGATCTTTTTTCCTCTCCTAGGATCGCTAGAAAGTGGACTATGACTCAGTGAGAAAGAAGCACTATGGGTAGGGTTTATAGGGTAAATAATGGGAAGCATATAGACCTGAGTCTACACAAAACACCACTGTGATCTTGTTTTAAACAGTACTTCCTCATACCTCACTTCCTCCATCTGTGAAGTATTTACACTGGACAAGAATGGCAGCCACTACTGATTTGAAAACAACCATAACCTAAGTGTATGGCTTTTTCTAATAAGCCCATTTTATACCTTTTTGGGAAGCATTGATGATGGCTATTAGGAGTTTATTAAGAAGTTTACTTTAAGAAAAATATTAAAGAAAAGGCAGCAGAATAGCAGTTGCTGTTGTGGTACATCATCTTCATTTCCTTTAGAAATGAAGGACCGGGGGCTGGGGATATGGCCCAGTGGCAAGAGCGCTTGCCGCGTATACATGAAGCCCTCGGTTCGATTCCCCAGCACCACATACATATACAGAAAATGGCCAGAAGTGGCGTGCGGCTCAAGTGGCAGAGTGCTAGCCTTGAGCAAAGAGAAGCCAGGGACAGTGTTCAGGCCCTGAGTCCAAGCCCCAGGACTGGCAAAAAAAAAATAAAAAAAAATGAAGGACCGGTTGTTTCAGTTGTTGGGTGTGCTATCAGCATCCTTCAGCCATCAGCCCTCTTCAGAATTGCCTCTGCTGCGAAAACCACTTTCCTCTTGGTCATGACCCTTTGATGGTGAAGTATAAAGGGTTAGCTACCTCACTTAATCCTTGAAAACTTTTCAAGTGTTATTTTCAATGAAAAACACCCTATGGGTCTAATGAAGACCTGCAATTATGATTAATCCCAGCCCACCATATTCCCCTGTCCAATCCTGCTTATTTCCTTTCTTCTCTGTAGGTATAAATACAAAGAGAACTTCCCAGTAAACTTCCTCCATGCTAATCTAGTTCTCAGAGTCTATCTGGCTGATTGCCCAACTTGGAACAAACACTGATAATACCTCTCTCTTTTTATTGGAGGTTACATTACTCATCTGAATTTCTAGGACAATGTTCTTTCCAATTTCCAATAATGAAATTCCTCTGATGGTCCTGAGGGAATATTTTTCTGATGTTGCATTTTATAGCCTCTTTCTCTCATGTAGTATAAACCCAAGTAAAAGAACTTGTCTACATTTTACTGATTCATTAAATGCATTGTCTGTTCAAGGAAATTGAGTGTGTTGTTTATGGTTTCCCAGGATAAATGTATTTTTAAAAATTTAATGTTTGTAAATAATTTGAGTTTGCCTAAAGGAGTTTTGACAGGTTATTTACATGGACATTGAATGGTGTGGAGAGATGGTATTATTTTGATTGTTGTATACTATAGCCATTCTCTGAAGTTTCTTTATTCATGGAAACAGCATAATTTTTAAACACATTATATTTTATCTTAAGCAAAGAACATCATTAAATAGAAAGCATTGAAATTTCATTACTTTTAGTGTGAAAAAGAACTGAGATCAAGAGATAAAAAAGAAGTGTAATAGATGTTACTGAATAAATTTAGCTTACAACACATAATGTTAAATAGAAACTATATAAACAAGAACTAAAAACTATAGACATTTTTACTGGAAGTCTCTAATGAATACTTCAATGTACATTTCTTGCTCTGAAAAGTAAAGTGGCTATTAACTCATTCACTATGAAACACATTAGATAACTACTTTAAGTAAGTAATATTTATTTAAAATGTAAATTTTCTATGTAATAGGATACACTGAATGCCAATTATCTAAACTAGAAGGGGAATAGATTGAGAGGAAGTGTGGATACAAATAATGAGGCATTCATTCCTCCCCCCACCCCCCTGCCCTGCTTTCTGGAAGTCTGATAGGATTTCTTGGTGTGAGGTCTACCTATCTCCATAGTCACAGGATTAGGACAACTTTACCTAGTGAGGAGTTGATGAATCATCTGGTAGCATCAGGCTTAAATATGCACAAACATAATCAACTTAAATTTTGTGTGGAATGTATTCTGTTCTGCATTACATTCCCAGGCTCCAGGGGCATATAAAAATATGATCTGACTCCAGAGAGGAAAGAAGCCATCATAACACAAAGAGGAAAAGATACTGGACAGGAGTATGTATGGGCATTCTGAGTCTGGACCAATTCCAGACACTTTTATCTCAATTAATCTGCCTAGAACCCAAGAGAGGCTTAAATTATTGAACTCATTTTGCAAAGAGATTATTAACTTGTCCTGTATCACACAATTGAGGTAAGAACAAGTCAGGATTTACAGCAAGGTCAGGGAGGCTCCAAAACCCACAGCTCCACAGTAGAAATGATTTTGTGCACCGGAAACCCTCCCAGGTCCTCCTCCCCTGCTCTTGCTTCCTGTCTCTCTTCCCTTTACTCCTCCTGATCCTGTTCCTTCTCCTCCCTTTTCTTCTATATCTGACTATATAATGCAACTTGGGATCTTCAGTATGAACAATAAGGATCTTAAAGATAAAAAGAAATCATGGAAAAGTTAATTGCTGTCGAATAGAGAAGTAATAGCATTATGAAAAATTTAGTTTCAGCTCACCTGAGTGTCTTGCTCTTCCTCAAGTAGCAAATAATCAAGTTACAGAAGACTATTTAAATCACAGTGGCTCAAAGGATAAATTCATTACATAGGTTCAATATGCTTGTACAGATAAATAGTACTCAAAAAATCATTGAATGTATTTCTGAGATGAAGGTGTGGTTGGAAAATTGTGGAAGTTTTAAAGAGATTTGAAATTATATTTACCAAATTCCTCTCCACCAAAAAGACAACAAAAAAAACCTGGAAAAATAAAGCTGATGGGTCTAGTTCAGTTCTCAAACAGGGTGACTTTATGCCTTATAGGAAGCTTTGGCAGTATCTGGAGAGACATCATTGCTTTTTATGAGTTAAGTGGTTGCCATTGACATCTAGTAAATGCTATCTGGGAATTCGGTTAAGCCTCATAAAATACACAGAACAGCTTCATCCTCATGACAAATAATTTCTTAGCTAAACGGTCAATAGTGTGGTTCTTAAGAAACCCTAGCCTAGGTTGTATGTAGGTATTTTTATTTTATTTTATTTTATTTTGCCAGTCCTGGGGCTTGAATTCAGGACCTGAGCACTGTCCCTGGCTTCTTTTTGCTGAACTATAGCTCTTTACAACTTGAGTCACAGCGCCACTTCTGGCATTTTCTACATACATGGTGCTGAGGAATCGAACCCAGGGCTTCATGTATATGAGGCAAGCACTCTACCACTAGAGTGCACCCTGCAGCTATTTTTTAAGGGACCAAAAGTCATAGGGAGTTTATTTTCCTGCCCCAATTGTTCATATCTTCATGGAAAGTTTGGGAATTTTTTCCTAGGAACTTTTTTTTTTGGTGGGGGGGAGAATGAAGTCAAGAATTCAGTGTATATCCTACAAAATTAAGAAAAGTAAGAAAAGGGATGGATTGAGAGGGACAGGTGAGAATCTTGAAAGGGACGACATTCAGCGAGACACATTGTATTCATAAACTGTTAAGTTGAATGACAAATCCTTCGTACAACTACTTAAAGATAATAACAAATAAAAGATTAAGAAAAAAGGAATTTTTATATTAATATTGACTTAAATATCTTTATGAAAATATAGCTTATTTTGACTCATGATACTGGCATCTTAAACTGTTTGCCCAGGACTAAGGTTAATTCACTCACTCTAGTCTTGCTTATGTTAAAGATATAACACAGGAAATATAATATTATTGCATGGTGGTGAAGAAGGAGAGTCTGAAGTGTAAGGATCTGGATATACATCCTGTATCTACTAATTCTATGAAGTAGACCAAGCATTATCCACATATTTGGCAGATTAGTCAGAAAAATACACTAGGTTAAGAAACTTAGCATAGGGCAAACCTACAATTAACACTACAAAAACAGTTCTAAATTGGATGTCATTCTGGTAGTATAAAAAATAAGCAAAGAAAAATTATATTTTTTCATAGTGGGTCAAGATTTTAAGGTATAGCAATATACATCTGATTCTTTTCTCTACCTAATTTAAGCTGAAGGCCACAGCTAAGCCCTTTCTTTTTGAAGGTCTTGTCTCCATATAGGTCCAGGACAGAAGCTCCTAGTTACCAGAATAGAAACCTATTTTTCTCATTTGACTACAATAACAAACTTTGAATTTCATGCACACTGGAATCACCAGATAGAATTAAAAAAAATAAACGACAAACGAACAGGGACATTTCCAGATCCCATTGTGGTCATATGTTTATATACATTATTGCCAGGTAGACTGGAACTACTGACGTGTGAAATTTTAAGAAGACTGCTTATGGGTTCAAGTTATTTAAGAGGGACATTCTTTTTATTCTATCTTTTGTTATTTGTCTGGTCTTGAAATGCAAATGGTGCCAGATCTCTAGCTGTCACTCGGAACATAGAAACACCTTAGAAATTGCTGACATTTTATATTCGCATGATGATGTAGTAAGGAAGGAATCAGGGTCCCTGTTTATAACATGGGCCCTTACTTGCTAAGCCCCCACTTCTGTAGCAGAGAAAAGTCATAATCTCCTATTTTTCTTAGTCTACACTTTTTTTGTCTTTTACAGCCAAACTAAATTGATGAAACTGTCTCATCATGTTTCATTTTGGAATCTCTGAGAGCTTATGGCTATCTCTAACCATATCCATTCTCTTCAGGACCTGTAAGTATTATGGAAATAAAAGAGACTTGCTTCATTTAAAAACAGTGTTCAACTTTTGCTCATTTTGTCCTTATTTTTAAGATTATGGACTTGGCTTTCAACTTCCTTATTCTGTGGCTTAGTCTTGGCTAGACACAGGTACAAATAAACTGCTTGCCCTTTTCTGATTTGCTCCTAAAACAGAGTGATCAGCTAATAGTGAAATACTTTTTTATTTCACACTAAAAATATCTTTTTTCATGAGCTGGAAAGTTTGATGGCTTTTTTCTTTTAACAAACTGCTTGATAACCATGATCCTGACCTTATTGGATTAAATTCTTTTAGACACAAGAAAACACATATGGATGTGTGAAATGGTGAAACTTGCTGCTGACTCTAGTTGCCAGGGTAAATCACCAAAATTTCTATGAGGGGTAAGAAAGCTATTTCTGCAATAACTACTAATAAAAAAAATTTAAATAGAAAATGGCAAAATCAAATGTTTCAAAGGACAAGTCTTCATGGAGTATCCTTCCTGCTCATAAGTAAGTGCTGTATAATACTTCTTGAGTAAAAGGGTTGATAGAAAAGAAGAATCAGACAGACAGATAGATAGGCAGATGATATAGATAGGTTATAGATGACAGACATAGATAGATGATATAGCTAGAAAGATATATAAGTATTTGTTACAAATACATCATGGTTTCTTTCTCAATTTCAGTTTAAATTTCCTCCTGATGCCAGATCTGAACTACATTACTTGACCTTTACATAAATACTGTATCATTAGACCTCAACTTGATTGATACAACTACATGAATAAAATAGTAGATACATATAGTATATGTGTAGTAGATAGTAGATAATAAAAGTATTTGCTCCATGTTGGGTAATGGAGATTTTTTGGAAGTTAAATTTATTGAGAGGCCTTTATATTAATATGCAAGCCTGGCCTTTTATTCTGTATTCTGAAATGATGAGGAATCTTATTCACCAGGATTGGCATTCTAGTACTTTCCACATGTGAGTAATTGAATATCCAAAATCCAGTACTTGAAGAGCCAAGCTCAACATCCTCTCTTGGCTTCCATTCTATAGCCTTTTCTTTCTGCTGAATAAGGCCTGCTGAGAATGACTAGATTATAGTTTGTTATGTTGTTCTGATTATGAATCAGTGCAATTTACAAATGTTTTGCATTTGAAACCTGGAGTTGTTTTAAGCTCATTTGCTGACATATGCGAATTTGCTAGAAAGGGCCAGGATCAAATGACATCCACCATCTGTGGAGGGTATTATGTCTAGAGTGAAGGACTGGGAACATGAGAGAGGTTTGCAAAATGAATTGAATCTATTTGAGTCCTAAAGCAAATGCAAACACTTGTTTTTTATAAATTTGTTTTTTAAAAAACCACTGGATTTGGTTATATGTGCTCTTGGATTTGAAAGATTACAGTGATTTTTACTGTTTATTTTATTTATTTATTACTTTGGTTCTGGAGACTGAATATAGGGGCTTATTCCTGGTAGGGAAGTGTCCTACCACTGAACAACATATATCCTCAAATCTAATGTCTACTTTTAAATATGAAGAACACAGGTTTTCTGGATAATTTTCTGTACAAGAAAAAACATTAGACACTGTGAAATGAATATCTCACATACTTTGTGTGTGCAAAATAACCTGTTATATTATAATGTATATGTCATTATATAAATAAATTATTTAATTCAAGTTTCATAGCATTATCCAAATCTATTTTTAAGCACAGTCTGGAAGTTGGAGGTATAGCTCAAAGTTACAGTCCTAGTCCAAAGCAGGAGCAGGAGTTTCTGAGTTTAAGCCCCAGTACATATACCCACCCCACAGACAAATACAATCTATCATGTTCCTTCTTAGTAATGTAAATTACCATCCATAAATTGTCAAAGTTTAAATATTTTCAGCATCAAAAGATAAATTGTTCTTTATTTTTAATAAAGAGATTGAAAAAATTGATGGAGGTTGGTGGTATTATTATTTGTGGACATATCAGACCCTAGCACAGAACTTGGTTCTAAAACAATGAACAGTCAATAAGACAAACAACAGCCTGTCTTGTAATGTCATTTATAATTGTGGTAGAACAAAATGGAAAGCAAATAAATATATTTATCTGTCAAGTGATGAAAAATGCCACATGAAAAAGTAAACCAGAATATGAATTAGAAAATAATTCAAATTGCACATTGGATTTCTAATTAATTATACCATTTGATATATCACTTCAATATACTGTATTTTAGGTAGTGTATTTGCATACAGGTGCATAGTACCCAATGTATTTACTTATGAGATTATAAGCTAAATCTGGCTTCCATATATATTGGAACACATGGATCCTTTGTCTCTCTGGACCTGACATACTTCACTTCACATACTTTTTTCCAAGTCTGTTTTTTTACAAATAGTACAGTAGCACTTTTTTCTAATGGATGAGTAAAGTCCCATTGTATATATTTACCACATTTTCATGATCCATTCATCCATTGAGGGACATTTGGCTGATTCCACACCTTGACTATGGCAAATAGTGCTGTGATTAACAGGGTTGTGCTGGAGCAAATCAGTATTTGAAGGGTGGAGTCAGGTTAGCAGGAGAATGGTAGACTAATTAACAAGAAAAGAGAGGGAAATTTCAGAAAGAATCCAATGTATATTCTGCAAAATTAAAGAATGAATAGGTAGGGGAGGGCGGGGTCAGAATACTGAAAGGGGTGACATTGATCAAGATGTGTTGTCATCATAAACTACTTTGTTAAATAGTAACTCCTTTGTATAACTATTTAAAAATAGTAATTTTTTAAAACTCAGAAAACTGAAAGATAATAAAATTGCACATTAGATGATCATGAAAGAATTGTGTCCAAAGTAACATTTGGCTAGGACACGAAGTAGGGAACAGTTCATGCCAAAATAGTGGGAAAAGTAGAACAACCAGTGCAAAGGCTTTTAGGTAGAGGTATGCAAATGGAATTTGAAGGACATAAAAAAAGAATATAAAAAATAGAATATGCAAGGAAGACAGACAATCCCTTTGGTAGCACTGAGTCATATAGAATTAAGTAGTAACTTTGGAATTTCGTGGATCAATAAAAACTAGATAAGATACAATTATAATCTTAACTGATTTTTTTTTTTTTTTTTTTTGGCCAGTCCTGGGCCTTGGACTCAGGGCCTGAGCACTGTCCCTGGCTTCTTCCTGCTCAAGGCTAGCACTCTGCCACTTGAGCCACAGCACCGCTTCTGGCCGTTTTCTGTATATGTGGTGCTGGGGAATCGAACCTAGGGCCTCGTGTATCCGAGGCAGGCACTCTTGCCGCTAAGCTATATCCCCAGCCCCCTTAACTGATTTTTAAATATATTTTATTGTTATTATAGAGGTGATATATAAGGGGGTTACAGTAACATAAGTGATGTGATTAATACATTTATTTTTGAACCATGTCACCCCTTCTCTCCCTCTCTCCCAGTTTTCTCTCCTGTCTCCACTCACAAGTTGATTAGTTCAGTTTCCATGTAGTGAGTTCCACTGCTGTATTTGTTCACCCATTGTCTCACTTTTCTGTGTTTCTCTTTATACTCCCAAAGACAAATAAACTAACAAGACAAAAGGGAAAAGACAACAAAAGCAGCAGCAACAATGACAAAAATCTTTTCACAAATATGTACCTCATTTTCTTGATCCATTTGTCCACTGATGGGCATCTGGGTTGATTCCATATCTTGGCTATGGTGCAAAATGATGCAATGAACTAGTTGTGCTGATAGCATTAGTGCGGCATTGTTTGTGTTCTATTGGATAAATGCCCAGAAGTGGAATAGCAGGGTCATAGGGAAGCTCTTTGAAGAACCTCCCCATTGCTTTCCAAAGTGGTTGAATAACTTTACATTGCCACCAACAGTGTAGTAGCTAGCATTCCTTTTTGGCCACATCCCCACCAGCATCTGCTATTGTTAATTTTCTTGATAATGGCCATTCTAAATGGGGTGAGGTGGAATCTCAATGTTGTTTTGGTTTGCATTTCTTTTATGGCCAGAGAGGTTGATCATTTCTTCCTGTGTCTAGTGACCATTCTTACTTCTTCTTTTGAGCAATTTCTCTTTAAGTCATTAACCCAATTAGTAACTGGGTTGTTTCTTTGAGGATTTGGGGAGGGTATTATTTTTTGAGCTCTAAGTATATTTAGATATTTGGCCCTTGTCTAATGCTTAGCTAGTGAAAATCTCCTCCCATTCTGGGGGCTTTCTATTTATCTTGCTAGTTGTGTGTTTTGCCATGCAGATACTCTTCAGTTTGATGGGATCTCATTTACTTAGTGTTTCTTTGATTTGCTGTGATTTTGGATCTGAACTTACAAAGTCTTGAATCATGCCTTGGAGCCCAGTTCTTCTCCTATCCCTTCCTGTAATATTTTCATGATGTCTGGCCTTACATTGAGTTCTTAGATCCATTTTGAATTGATTCTTGTGAAGGGTGATATATAAGTATTTAGGTTCAGTATTACGCACTTGTATAGCCAATGTTACCAGTACTATTTGTTGAAGAGGCTCTCTTTCATCCCATGTTTTTGGCTTCCTTATGAAATGTTAAGTGGCTATGTCTGTTGTTTCATTTCTGGGTCTTCAGGGTCTTCTGTTCTATTCTATTGGTCTTCAGACCTATTCTTTTGCCAGTACCAAGCCTTTTTTTTTTTCTTATTACAATGGCTTTGTAATAGAGTTTGAAGTTTGGTATTTAATACTATCTTTCCTGCTAAGGATTGTTTTTGCTATTTGTAGTCCTTTATGATTCAAAATGAATTTTTGGATTGTTTTCTCTATTTCCTTGAAGAAAGTTGTTGGGATTTTGATGGGTATTGTGTTGCATTTGTAAATTCCTCTGGGAAATTGCCTTTTTTTTTGTCAGTCCTGGGCTTGAACTTAGGGCCTGGGTGCTGTCCCTGAGCCTTTCTGTGTTTAAGGCTAGCACTCTACCACTTGAACCCCAGTGTCACTTCTGGCTTTTTTTTAAATTGGAAATAGAGTCTCATGGACACTTCTTTGGGCTGGCTTTGAACTGTGGTCCTCATCTCAGCATCCTGAGTGTCTAGGATTATAGCCACGAGCCACCAGCACCCAACAGCATTGCCATTTTTATGATTAACATTCTCCCAGTCTAGGAGCATAGAAAAAAATTCCATTTCCTTAAATCTCCTTCAATTTCTTTTACCGGACTTTTAAAGTTTTCACAATAGAGTTCCTTCACATCTTTGGCTAAATTAATTCCTAGATATTTTTATTTTTTGAGGCTATTACAAAAGGAATTGCTTCCCTAGTTTTAGTCTCTGTCTTCTCATGTTCACATACAGAAAAGTTACTGAGTCTGCCACTTTTCCAAAGTTTTAGATCAGCTCAAATAACTTGGGGGAATAATCCATGGGTTTCTTTACATACAGGGTTATTTCATCTTCAAAGAGGGAGAGTTTTACTTCCTCCTTCCCTATTTGGGTCCCATTTATGGTTTTCTCTTTCCTACTGCTCTTGCTAGGAATTTCAGTACTATGTTGTAGAGGAGTGGAGAAGTATATATCCTTGTCCCATTCCCAATTTTAAAGGAAAATGCCCCTCAGTAGATGAGTGGATCAAAAACATGTGGTATATATACACAATGGAATTCTATGCCTCTATTAGAAAGAATGAGTTTGGAAATGGAAGGAATTGGAAAAAATCATACTAAGTGAAGTGAACAAGACCCATAGTTTATCTATCCACCACAGTTTGTTTAACCCATTTCATTTCTCAAAGGACATAAAAATATAAAACATTAGAATTTTTACTAATGCCTTTTGTCTCCTGCAATAATTTATCTACACTTTCAAAGACATTTCAAGATATTTTGCTTTGCAAATGTTATACTTTTTTGGAACTTTTTTTTTCCATGTAAAACTTTACTGTCCTTTTTTGTCTACTGAAACAACTTTTATTTCTTCTAACTGTGCTGTTATGGTTGCTGCCTTGGCTTCATCATTATATTAAGTCTTACTTTTGATATTTATCTCAAATTATATAATGATTGTTTGTAAAATTGGTAGGTTCTTCTACCCCCTTCCAAAAGTGTCATACCAGGGAGCACCACATAAATTATATACATGTTGAGAATCTCTGTCTACTTTTTCAGTTTCCTCTAATGTATAGCTATTTATCTCTAAGTGTGATAGAAATTTTTCTTCTCAAAGCAACTTCAAGTGTAAAGAAAGAGAAGGAAGAAAGCAATATCAGTAGGTATGTCAGGCAGTTTTCTATCACTATGACAAATATACATAAGACAACTAACTTATGAAGAGAAAAAGATTCATTTTGGGCTCAGAATTTGAGAGAAACTTTGTGCAAATTTAGTGATTGCTTTTAGGCTTCTAGAGAAGGAACTAGATGACATTAGCATAGATAGATGTTGAAACAAGTCACTTACCTCATGGCCAAGAAACAAAAAGAAAGAAGATACTAGAAGATATCAGGACCCCATAATACATTTCATGTTTCCATTCCATTAGTGTAAGGAAGTCACACTAGGTCACCTTCTTAAATATTCCAACAAGGCACTGCTGGTTTATTCCTGTAATCCTAGCTATTCAGGAGGCTGAGATTTGTGGATCACAGTTCAAAGCCAGCTCAGGAAAGAAAAGTTGGTGAAATTCTTACCCTCAATTAACCAGAAAAAAGAAGTGGACTTGTGACTCAAGTAGAAGAGTACTAAACAAGCAAAAAAAGCTAAGAGAGAGCACCCTGGTCCTGAGTTCAAGCTCCAGTACTCACATTCACACTCACGTGCACACACACACACACACACACATACACACCCAGAGGTTGTCAATGTCAAGAGCTGCTCTAGAACACTAGAAGGTAGGTTTTGATTGACTGCAGAGGCCACTTGTTCTAGAAGCAAATCTCCTACTTTTCTTTTGTACTATTTCTACTTCCTTTATCTCTCATTTTTAATCATATAGTTTTTAAATTTTCTTATTTATGATGCTGAGAAATTACTTAGGATCTTCATGGCTCTAAATACCCAGAACTAATAAAATTACATTGATCTGTAGCACATCAAAATCACTATCAAAGCAATTCCAGCTAGTTTTGGCAATTTAGCAGTAATTAGCTCTAGGGAAGCTTGGGAGCCCTGTGTTCCTTCTATGTGAAGATTATGCTTTCACTGCTCTGCTTTCAATTATGTTGAAGATTGTTTTCACTACCATCACAGAAAGAAGATTGTATAACCTGCCTTTTCCACATGACTCTAACCATAATAAAACAAAATTTATAAAGAAAAACAAACTAACAATGATCCCAATATCTCATACCAGACTATTTTATCTTTGTCTCTGGGTATAAAAATGATGGTTGCTAAGAGACTCAGAAAGGTGACAGTAAGTTGAGGCAAAAGAGATTGAAATAATATTTGCCTAGTTACACAGAACACAGAAATTACACCCACTTTTCCTTCCTTCCTTCCTTCCTTCCTTCCTTCCTTCCTTCCTTCCTTCCTTCCTTCCTTCCTTCTTTCCTTCCTTCCTCCCTCCCTCCCTCCCTCCCTCCCTTCCCTCCCTCCCTCCCTCCCTTCCTTCCTTCCTCCCTCCCTCCCTTTCATCTTCCTCCTCCTCCTCCTCCTTCTCTTTTTTAATGAAATGTTGGTATTTTTGTACTTCTGGTGAATAGAAATATCACCATGTGTCTTTTACCTATTTTTTTCTTTTAGATATTTCTAACTTTATAAAGACATTAAAATATATTACATTTTAAATATTTTCAATATTAATGGAGGAAATTCTCTTGCTTGCTTTTTGATAATTAAAACTTTCATTTGGGAAAAATGTACTTTAGGGTTACTATCAGAAACCTCTCCAATGAGGATGTCTAATGAAGGAAAATCATGAGACTAAAATGTGGGAAGCTTGATGCATTTTAAAAGTCATCATTCCTAGCCTGCGAGTATTCACAACATCTTAAAACTATGATATAGTAGTGATTCAAAAATATTTATTAGTATGCATATCCTGGAAGGGCTCCCTCCTTTGGAATATATACTCAAGATCTTACACAGGGGACTAAGAGGGACCTCTATACACCTTATTATTTCGAAATGTTTAAATATTAATAGCAAATGATTAAGACCAAATTACTTTAATCAGATTCAAAGCATTGGGAAATCAAACCACAGGAAAGAGTAACTTTCTAGTTGTCCCTTTGGGAGAGGTAGAGTTGAATAAATGATGCTTGCTTACCATCAAGAAAAGAGCATAATAAAATGGGTACTAGTCGTAATCCTAGTTACTCAAAAGGCTGAGATCTAAGGATTATGGTTCAAAGCCAGCCTGCACAGGAAAGTCCATGGTACTCTTATCTCCAATTAACTACCAAAAAACCTGGAAGTGGAGCTGTGGAGCTGTCCTTACAGGGCTCAGGCCCTTAGTTCAAGACCGAGGATTGGACAAATGAAGAAATACCCTTAATAAAGCATCCATTTTGCTTTACCTGAAAGGCTTTTACTGTTATTTGACCAATGGATAATATTCCATTATATATATATATATATATATCACATTCTCTTTTTCCATTCGTGGTGGCTGAGTATATCTTGCCTCTATATTTAGCTATTGTGAATAGTGCCACAACAACATTGGCACCAGGCGAATTGAGAAATTGGATTGGTTTGGGAGAGATGGGAGAGAATGAGAGATGGGTGACATTGATCAAGATGAATTGTAATCACACACTGACACGTTGACTTGAAACCCCTTTAAAGATAATAGTGAAAATGGGCATGCAGGGATCTCTTTGGTATACTGATTTCATTTTCCTTGGATTCAGAAATGGGAGAGCTGGATCACACAGCAGATCTATGTTTAGTTTCTTGAGGGTCCTTCACATTGATTTCCATAGAGGCTGTACTAATGTGTTTTCCCTCCAGCAGTACATGGCACCTCCCTTTACTTCAGCTCCTTGCCAGCATTTGCTATGTTGTGTCTTGAAATCACATACCTAAGCCCACAACCGCATAATAAAAATGATAATAAAATAAATGAGCATAATGGTGAATATTTTCAATGGGAATATCCTCAGAGATGATAATGATCATTTCCTTGTAAATTCTAGTTTTCTTGGGAGATCTATCTGCAATTAGTAGAATTTTAATATATGGGAAGAGATGTATTTGAGATTTGAGAGAGGTGTTTGGTATTTGAGAGATCTCTGTTGGAATACCACCTATTATTTAGGAAAAGGTTTTTAATTTTTTTATTATCTTATGCAAGATCACCATTTGGAAGCACTCTGTAAAAAGGGTGCAATAAGATCTGTCACCAGCAAGATGGAAATGTATGTACTTGTCACACAAGGACCATTTTCTCTCCATATTTCCATACCACCCTTCTTTATGAGCCACTTAATGTGAAAAACTTAAGTAGTAAAAATCAGAGATAGAAAGTAGAATGGTATTTGTCAGGGTCTGGGAGAGGAAGGATGAATTTTGTTTTTTACAGGTGAATAATTATAAAAAATAGATGATTGTAATGATTGCACATTATGAATGTATTCAGTAACAATGAACCACCTTCTTAAAATGGTTATAATGATCAATTTTATTATGTACATTTTCCCACAATTGAAATTTACAAAGAGAAATTTGAGTACAAAAGAATATAAAGCTTTTGAAGTTTAGGACTCATTTATCTCTGAGTCCCAGGGTTTACAATCATAGCACAGTACAGACAAGCACACATACACACACACACACACACACACACACACACACACACACACACACACGTCAGTAAATGAATGACTGATCATGAGAAAGTTCTCAGACCAACCACATTAATACATGCATATGATTAGTAGGGTTTGGGCTGGGAATATGGCCTAGTGGTAAAGTGCTTCCCTCGCATACATGAAGCCCTGGGTTCGATTCCTCAGCACCAGATATAGAGAAAAAGCCGGAAGTGACGCTGTGGCTCAAGTGGTAGAGTGCTAGCCTTGAGAAAAAAGGAAGCCAGGGACAGTGCTCAGGGCCTGAGTTCAGGCCCTAGGACTGGCAAAAAAAAAAAAAAAAGATTACTAGGGCTTATTGCCATTGGCACCTTTCTGGGCTTCTGTCTGATCCCTGGAGGCCATCTGGTTTCATTAATCTCAGCATTTGCACCAAGCAACATGAGTCACATAGTATATGTTTAGTGACTCATCACTTTACAAAAAATAAAATTCCACAAGGAAGTAATTGAAGTCCAGAAAAATCTCATTGATAGAGGACAGAAAAATCCCGAACTCCCTCCCTTTTCCTCCATATTGTAAATAACAAATATATGCCAAATTCACCACCTGAGAGTTTATGATAAGATCTGACATTAATGATGCATCATTTATTAAACCATGTTTTTGGGTCTGTTCAGTTTACAGATTCATGTCAGTCATTTAGTATATCATAAAATTATTTAGAATAAGACTCAAGTCTTTGCTGAGTTCAAAGAGTAATATGCGAAACTAAGTATCAGAGGTAAGAGATGTTCTTATTATATGTGAGCAACAATAATCTCCTCTATCAAACATTTGAATACACTATGGTTTCCACAGTGTCTGTGAGCAGCTTAAGCTCTACCTGTATTTTAAAAAATATATTTATGGGAAGGAGACTTAAATGTTAAATGATATTTAAAATGTTCTACTGGGCAACTTCTGAAAATGTGCTATCCTTTTTCTCTAATATGTCAATAAGAAAAACTCCATATCCTACTCAGGTGCATTTAATGCTTCTCCAGAATTTCAATTCTGTCTAAAAAGAAGACTCTGTACTGGAGACAGTGTGGGTGAGAAAGTAGAGCAAGTGACTTCAAGGCCAAAGTGAAGCACCTGAGTCACATGTAACAAAACTGAAAACACACTGCTCACTTTTGAATCCTAAAGGAGCTCACTCTCATAATATCATAATTTGACCTAAGTCTCACTTCCCTTCAGTTGTGACAATGAGAGGGACAATGAGATTCTCAAGGGGTTCTGGTAGGAATGCTATCCTGCCACATCATTTCTACTTGAGTATGGGTCATACCCATCTGTATAGTTTTGAGGATCAGGTGGCAGTGTGGAAAGCTCTCTGTAAACCATTACTAGTACTTCATCATTAGTATTATAATCAATCATTGAGTGGCTAGAAATCAAATGCTGCTAGCTAATATGTTCAATTCATCTATGTTACTCTTTTTTTTTTTGTCTGTATGGGGCTTGAACTCAGGGTCTGGACACTATCCCTGAGCTTTGTGCTTAAAGCTAGTGCTCTACCACGTGAACTACAGCATCACTTATAGTTTTTGAGTGGTTAATTATAGATAGTCTCATGAGGACTTTTCTGCCCAGGTTGGCTTCTTGAACTGTGATTCTCAGATTTCAGCCTCCTGAGTAGCTAGGATTACAGGTATAAGCCACCGGTGTCCAGTTTACATTATTTTTAATATGTATCTGACAGAGGGTCTTTCTACTAGTGCAGGTCACCAAAGTAAATAAATAATAGTCACTGGATATATATTTTATGTTACCATATACGCACTTATTGACTTACTGGCTTTCCATTCTGGGGATGTAGCAATGAATAAAAGCAGTGGAGATTACTTTGAAGAGAGACAGACAAAAGTTAAGATGTCGAATAGGAATAGTCATAACCAAAAAAACCCACCAAAATAACCAAAGAGTAATGCATGTTTCACCCCATTCATTTATATAAACTATGATAACTCACAGTGAGTTCTAACTAAAATATGGGGTGAAAGGGGAACTAAGACAGAGGCCATTTCAGTAGTCCATACTGAAAGATGCTCATTACAGTAAAGGATGATTAGGGTTAAGTGAGGATGATTAGATTAGATAAGTGGAGATAATAGGACAGTTATGATGGTGGATATATTTGGCAGGTAGAATTAGAGGCTATATTGAATACTTACTATTCTGTACTTTACCTAAAAGATAAGTTCTGGATTTTCACTTGAGCATATTATTCAAAAGTTTCCTATGCACTTTTTTATTCACTATCTCTAATACTGTACACATTGTTGTGTTAAACATCTTTGTACTTAGATTTTTCAAGCATTGTCTCATTGTGTATCTTTAGGGAATTGGAAATTTACTGGCTAGTACTATGAAGTAGAAGACCAAATAGCTCACCACTCCTGGGACAGTATCTTCTCCAATTCTGACTTGAAGAAAATAGTAATGTCTTTTCTTGTGATGACCCCCCCTGATCTATTTGTTTCAAAGTGTTGATATAATTCCTCTGAAAAAAAGTTCAGTACCAAACATAAAAAAAACCCACAAAACTTTTCTAATCACTTGCCTCTCTATCACTCTTACCGTGAGCTGATAAAATCTAGAGACACTTTCTGAGACCAACTGCTTATTTTCTTCCTTTCAGGAGAATGTGAACCGTGTCTTTTCTCTCCATAAAGCTTTGGTGGAGATAGCATCTATTGACATGCTTGCATGGACTTTGCCTTTCATTTATGTTTCCAAGTAGCTTTGATCTGATCCTTTTTCATCTGTCCTGGCTTTCCTCACAGTGCTCTTCTGCAATCCTGACTACACTACAGAGACCCTGCTCAGGTGGACACCAGACAGAATTTCCCAACAAAGCCTCAGCTCTAATTCTTCCTGGGCCATTCATTACCTTTCAGTTCTTCCTAAAGCCCCTTCATCTTACACTTTTCTAAGTTTTATTGTAATAAATGATAATAATTTTGATGCATTCTGTTGGGAGGTAATTAGGATTAACTAATGAATGGTCACTGAGAACCTTTTAAATAGTTCCCCATGTCTTTCCCAGTATAAACTAAAATCATTTTGCTTGTCTTTTTTATCTGCCTTTTCTTGTCAAAATGTCTTCTAGCCTCTTGTTTGCAGAGTTGTTAGGACACCTGCTTTTCAATTCAATTCTTTCCAAAAGGCTTTATAACTACAATCAAGGCTACCTTAGTCTCACTTACAAATGGGACCCCACTTTTTTAGCACAGTATCTGAAGGATCTCAGTTGTGGTCATATGGTGTTTCTGATTTGACTTCACTCTGATGTTAAATAAAAGTGTAAAGAAAAGGATCAATACAAACAGTATAAGGTGACTTTAAAGGGTCAGATTCATACAACCTTCACTGACTGAAAAATAATGCTGGCAATTCAGCAGCTATGAAACAAACAGATCACTTGTTTGATTTTAAAGCAGAAAATTCAAGAATGTGGTACTCTTTGCTCTATCATGCAGCAGTGGGAAACATTTAGCCTGTGGACAATACAAGGCCTCTGAAATCATTTGGTACTGGAAAGGACAGACAGACCCATATGTTTCTCCTCAGCTTATTTGGGCCCATCCGCCTATAGTGATAATTTTGTATGGCCCAGGAATGATGTTACAAGGATCAAAACAGCGCTGGGCAGAAAAATAATTTCCTATGCTTCTACCTATAGCAAGATGATTACACAAAACCATGGTATGAAAAATAAAGGAAAGTAGCATTAATGATTCAGTTTATACTGGTCAGTAATCAGTAAAATCTAAATTCAGGCTCATAAGTCAAGCATCCATGGCTTGCTGGGAAATATGGTCACGGAATCTGGGGTACCATTCAGTTTGATGACACTGATGATTCAGACAAGGCTTTGATTTATTTATCTGTTATTGACAAAAGAAATAAATAAAAAAGGTTTTCTCTGTAGGTCTGTTAATTATCTAATTTAATTAGAACAGTTTACTAATCATCCCAGAAACATTGTCTGCATGATTCAGAGCGATATCAAAGCAGTAATTAAATAAAGCAATCATCTATTTTCAGGGCTTCCTTTTAATGCTTTCTGTTTTGCAGTGATCCCTTCTTAGGTATCTTATCCCCAAGTCATGTCCTCCAGGGACAAACTAGAAGGGAGTCTGAAGTAATAGAGTTTCCCCCAGAGCCTCAGAACTTTCTGACTTTGATAAGAATTGTATTATCTTACCCAAGAGTTGCCCACTGCAGAGAGAATTGCGCTGGCTAGTACTGCCTTCTCATTCTGTTGCCATGCCTCTAATCACTCACAAAAATCTCCAAGTGGAAGAGCATAAAAATAAACTCTTTTCATCTGATTTTTGGGTGAGTAAATATCCTAGTTTGTCTAAACTAGAGATTCTTGGCACCCACCCTAAGACATACCAATATACTTAGCTTGACAAAGGGCTCAGGATCCTGCATTGCTAGAAACATCTCAAATTGTATTGTCACTCAACTGACTGTAGGTCTCTTTCTTATAAGAATTGTTTCTAAATTTGAAACACAGAAGTTTGGACCATAACCTGTCCATGAACCATGCAGATGGCTTTGCCTATATTTGCATTGAAATAATTTGAACACTGATGAAGCAAATTAAAACGAATACATTTTTCTGTAAAATAAGCCAGAGCAAGTAGAACTTAAATTTAAGATGAATATTTTTAAAGGTTAAATCATTTAAAATTGGAGCCCTAGCATAAGAACCATTTCCTCCCTAAACTGTAGGTTTCAAATATCTCAGGTTATTCTAGAAAAGAAAAAATATAGTCAATGAGAAACACCATTATTAAAACATGATGTCAATTCAGTTGACAAGAACAAAGTTTTGTATTACATAATAATGGTCTTGTAGATTTGTAAAACAGTTTCTACACATTTAGAGGATGATCATTGTTTTTCAATTCCACAAACAATAGCCTATGTCTTAGAATGCTGGTAATTTAATGGAGATAATGGACCAAAATACTATTGTCATTCAAATGATATTTTAGTACCTCAGTTCTTTAGAAAGCATTCAATAGACATAAAATAAGGTATTACTAAGGCTTAAAAATGAAGGAAATCCTAGCATTTGAAACACATGTTTGAATCCAGAGGGCATTGTGCTAAGTGAAATGAGGCCTGAACTATGACCAACACTGCACAACTTCACTTCTGTTGAATCTGAAAAAGCAGAACTCATAAAAACATTGGGTAGTAGGTCACGGGTGACTAAGGAAAGGAGTAATGGTCAAATATTGGTTAAAGTGTAGGAAATTTCAGTTATGTAAAATGAAAGGTTGAATTATAAGATGGGATGACAATACTCAAGAATGTATGGTGTACTTACAATCAGCTAAATGAAAAGGTCTTACATATTCTCTCCACACACAAATGCAACTATGTAAAATAATGGAAATATAAACTAGCTTGTTCTGAAAATCAGTTCTCAATGTCTCTTTATGTAACAAATTCACACTGTACACCTTAAATACATAGAATATTATTTTGTCAATCAGTTCCTAGTAAAGTTGAGAACAGAATCTGAGAAAGCATTTGTATAACCCTTTGTTTCTGGATCTATCTCATTTTCCCAATTAGACTGAGTAAGTTTCTGAATATATGTTGCTATTATATTGGCTAATAATAATGGTATAGGGAAACGGTTGCATGCTATATGTGTGTTAAGGTTACACATGTGCCATGAAGTGATTTACTAAGAGTTTGCTCATCTTTTTAATTGATCTCATAACCAACTTATTTGACTTTCTTTATTTCCATAAAGGATACTAGGGCCCGTAGTAAACTTCATGATACCCATAACTTTAGACTTCAATATTGATAGTGAGCAGATAACTTCCAAAGTTGTAAATTTATCAAATTAAATATGATTAGATTGCTTGGAAATATTCCCTAACTTAATGCCTTTCGTAGGTTTGCTTATCTAGCTGAATCTTCATAAAATACAGATAAAACAAGAGAATAGATACCTCTAATATATGTCTTGACATGAATCAAGAATAAAGGTTTTAAGAAAAAAAAACAATTTACTGAAATAGCTTCTCTCCCTTCTCTACCTTCGCTCTGGCCATGGATCACCTCCACCACAGGCCAGCAGTTCGGTAATAAACTTTCTCTCCTGCCTGAATAGCACGTGGAGTTCTCCTTTACTGGCTACCTACTTTAAAAAAAACCTCACATATATGATGCTGAAACCCGGGATAGGGCTTAAGAGTCAGGACAGGCAGAATTCCCCTCTATTTTTCTCCTTTTTCGGAGAGTATCCCCAGTCCTGACGGCCCTTTTCTGCGAATTAAACTGCTGCGAGATGCCATGTGGCACTTTTCACCAGTACGATTGCTGACCTCCACATCCACATCCTGTTATGCCCAAGTTGAGAGAAGACCACCAAGACCACTGAGAGCCAGACGTTCCAAAATGCAAGAGGAAGACTTTATTCAGGTGAGCTGCAGCCTGGACCTCATCCTACACACCGATGCAGCGGAGGTTAGGAGGAAGGTCCTGAGCTGAAATCCCACAGGGCTTATAAAGGCAAAAACCACAACGTTACATTAACCAGATGTGCAAGCAGGACCAGGGTATGAGTACAAATCTGATTGGCTCGGGGCTAGGCCTTTCTAAAAGTGGTCTAGGGACATTCCAGGGTGGTCAATGCAACCGGAACGTCCCCAAACCGGTTGGGCCATCTGGGAAATGGAGGGAGTTGTGGACCAGTGGTTTCAGCACAAACAACTGCACAAACAACTCTGTTCCTGGAATTTTTACAATCTGTGGTTAGTTTCACCATAAACAAGCCATTTCCTGGACTTTATGTATGTGCCGGGTTATTCTTAGCTTAACACAAACAACAAGATGGTTGCTGCCTCAAAATGGAGTTGTTCTAGTTCTTCATTCCCCCCAGGACTTATGGACATGAAGCACAATCCTGTGTTTCATGTCCTAAACTAAATTCCAACAGTTCTCTCTCTGGAAGAGGTATATACCTGCTTCACTGTACCAGTAACTGTATGGTGTTTAATCTGTCTTTCATTATTTAAAATGCAAGGCCCAAATATCAACAACAGAATAATAATTACCAGGGGTCCCAGCAAAGTAGAAATTAGGGTAGTAAGCCATGGGGAATAATTGAACCATTTTTCAAACCAGCCTTGGTTGGCTTCACGTTCCTTCTTTCTTTTCGCCAATCCTTCCCTAACCTTTGTCATATTGTCCTTAATAACCCCAGAATGGTCAGCATAAAAACAGCACTCTTCACCTAGGGTGGCGCAAAAACCTCCTTGTTGGAGAAAAAGGAGATCCAACCCTCTTCTATTTTGCAGCACAACCTCTGCTAGAGAGGACATGGAGTCTTCAAGATGGATTATAGACTCCTCTATCCGCTTGATGTCCTCATCGATGGCTGCTCTTAGACTGGAATATTTCTGTTCCTGTGATGCTAAGGTGGCGACTCCAGTTCCTAATTCTCCCAGGCTGGCACCAGCCAGTAAGCTTAAGGCTATGGCCGTGATCAGCTCCCTTTTAGTTCAGTGGCCAGGTATAAACTGATTTTGGTAAAGCCTCAAGAAATCCTCATTGTTATGATATGTTACCCGGGGAACCAGCCTAACACACAGAAATTTTGCTGACTAGTCAGGATACCCGAGTGCGCACATGGGGTAGGCTGGTTTTGGAGCAGGCCCACCAGGCATTTTCGGGTGTCATCCAGTATTGGGTTGCCTCGTGCTGTTGGGGCAAGGGTAAGGTATTGGCACAGATGGAGGTTCCATCGGGCACCTGCCCTATGCAAGTTCCTTGACCAGTTGCTCGAGCAAGAGTTATACCTTGGTGGGCTGTGGATTGCCACTTGCAAAGGCTTTGGTTGTGGGCAAAGGAGACATTCATGTTGATAGCCAGTCCTTCATAATAAGGGGGGGCCATGTTATAGCATAGCCAGCAGGCTGTTGTAAGGTTAGGGTTGGAGGCGTTAAGGACTAGATACAATCCCTCCATTACCTTAATGAGGGTTTGAGTCAGGGTAAGATCTTTGCTAGATGGTGGTATTGGGTGTGGAGCTGGTCTCTTTGGTTTAGGGGAAGGAAGAGTGGGAGGAGGCCCATGTACAGGCCCTTGGAATCGTGAAAGGGGCCCTACTGCCTCGGCCACATAGTGTTCCTGTAGTATGATTTTTAGGATAAAGCTGGGAAGATTGGCTTTGTCGAAACAAACTCCCCACCATCTTGACCATTCCAAATTTTGTCCAAACCTTTTTCCTGCTTCTATGAAGGTTATTTTGACTTTAGACTCTGAATTTGGGACAGGCAAGAACTTCACTAGGTCCTGTTTAGGAGGGTTCCATCCATCCCAGCGCCTAATGGATGACCGCAACTCTACTTGGCACAATAATAAGCTTCAACACCTTCACAGCTGTCATCCCTTCCATCCCAAGGGCAGGTATACCATATTGGTCTGGTTTCCTTGCATTCCCTGACCAAATCCTCAAGGTATAACAATTCAGAAAGGTCAATCGTGAGGTCAGGAAACCATGGGACATTGAGGGGGAGCATGGAGGAAGCAGCTACCTGTTCCTTGTTATCTCCTAGGACGACCCAGGTTCTATTGTACGGTACATGGTGAGGGTTAAGGGGGATGGGGTCAGTACTAATCAGAGGTATAGGGGAGAAAAGCAGGAAAAGAATCAACAATATAGCAATAGCAATACTCAGTCCAGTTTTTTCTTCTTGAGGTGAATGTGAAGTGGTTGGGTTGGGTGTTTGGAGACCTCCCATGTTTCACCACAGTAGTCTTCATCTAAGGCAAAGGGATCCTCTGGTCTGGCGTGGGAGTAATGGACCCAAGCAGCAATTCCATTCACCTTGACAGCGGTGGGTGTAGTCAGTAGCACCACGAAGGGCCCCTTCCACCATGGTTCCAACGATTTTGGGTTGTGTCTCCGGATGAACACCCAGTCCCCTGGTCTGAATAATGGAGGGTAGGGACAGAAGCAGAATCATATAATGCCTTAAGTTGAGGCCACACATTCTTATGCATAAGCTGCAAGTAATCAAGTTTACACAAAAATTCAGTATCATCCAGATCTGCAAGCAACTCAGTCTGAAGGCTAGGGATAATTGGTGGGGGGTGCTCGTACATTACTTCAAAGGGAGTAAAGCCAAGCTGATAGGGAGAGTTTCTTCCTCTAAATAAAGCAAAAGGAAGGAGTGACACCCAATCTGTACCAGTCTCTAAGGCCAATTTAGTTAAGGTCTCTTTTAGAGTCCTATTCATTCTTTCTACCTGTCCTGAACTCTGGGGTCTATAAGCACAATGCAATTTCCAATCCGTCCCCAGTGCAGTGGCTATTCCCTGACTTACTTTTGAGATGAAGGCTGGTCCATTGTCCGACCCAATGGTGGATGGGAAGCCATACCTGGGTAGGATTTCTTCCAGGATCTTCTTAGCCATGACACTCGTGGTTTCATGCTTTGTTGGATAAGCTTCAACCCATCCTGAAAATGTGTCTACAAAAACTAGCAAATACTTGTATCCAAATTTTACAGGTTTAATTTCTGTAAAATCTACCTCCCAATATGCACCTGGCCTGTCCCCGCGAAGGCAGGCTCCTTTTGTAACCAGTTGATTGGGGGCATTGGTGAGTTGGCAGGCCTTGCAATTTTTAACAATGTCCTCAATAAGTTGATTTCCTTGTCTAATTTTTACCTTGGAGTGGTGGAGCAAGTCCTGCATTCTTCGGGTTCCCATATGAGAGGCCCGGTGAGTTCTCTTAAGGATCCCCTTACCCAGTCCTTGTGGCAAGATAAGTTTCCCTTTATAAGTTTCCACCAGTCATATCCTTCTCTATCTGGGGGTTTATGGGCCATGGGAATTTTCTTTATCCATTCCAAGTCCTCTTGGGAATACTGGGGCACAGGAGGCAAGGCTCTTGGCCCTGAATCTACTAGAGTCAATACTTCTGCTCTGGGCTGGAGGGCCACTTCCTTGGCTGCCTGGTCGTCCAGATTATTTCCTCTAGTCACCAAATCAACGCCCTTTTGATGACCCAGACAGTGCATGATGGCAATTTTGGCTAGTTCCCATAGGGCCCGGATGAGGCTTAAAATCTCCTGTTTGTTTTTAATGGTCTTTCCTTCAGCTGTCAGTAGCCCCCTCCCTTGGTAGATGGCTCCATGGACGTTCACGGTGGCAAAAGCATACCGGCTGTCCATATAGATATTTAGTCTCTTTCCTTTTCCCATCTGTAAGGCTTTTGTTAGTGCCACTAGTTCTGCTCTTTGTGCAGAGGTTCCCTGGGGGAGTGCTTCCGCCCACACTATCTCAGTGTGTGTGGTGACCACTGCGCCTGCGTACCTCTTTCCCTCTCGAATGAAGCTGCTGCCATCGGTGAACCACATGTGCTCGGCTTGTGGTAGCGGCGAGTCCAACAAGTCTGTCTGAAGGCTATGTGCTTGGGCCGGGATCTGCTCACAATCATGCAAGGGGGCTTCCAGGTCTGGGTCCGGCAGCAAAGTAGCTGGGTTTAATGCTGTAGGTATGCAAAAGCTGATATATGCGGGGTTAAGTAACCAGGTCTAGTAATGGACCATGCGGGCATTACTCATCCACAGGTTGGGCAGTTGCTTCAGCACCCCCTCTAGAGCGTGTGGAGTGGCCATAGTCAGGTTTTGTCCCAAAGTTAACTTATCTGCATCTTTTACCAAGAGAGCTACTGCAGCTATTATTCTTAAACATGGGGGCCACCCAGCGGTGACAGGATCTAATTTCTTTGACAAATAGGCAACTGGCCGTTTCCAAGGTCCAATTGGCTGGGTGAGCACTCCCTTTGCTATTGTTTTATTTTCAGCCACGAATAATGTGAATGGTTTGTTCACGTCAGGTAGGCCTAAAGCAGGAGCCTCCAAAAGGCTTTTCTTGACTGCCTCAAAGGCCTTTTACATCTGCTCAGTCCAATGAAATTCTGGGAGATTTTTGGTGGCTTCATATAAGGGCTTGGCCATCTCAGCAAACCCAGGTTTCCACAGCCAGCAAAAACCCATTGTTCCCAGGAACTGTCTGATTTGTCTGGCTGACTTAGGCACAGAAATTTTTAGCACAGTCTCTTTTCATGCATCCGACAGCTAACGCTTGCCCTCTTTTAGTACGAAGCCCAGAGAGGTGACTTCAGGTTTACAAATTTGTGCCTTTTTAGTGGAGGCCCTGTGGCCTAGATTGCCAAGAGTCTTTAAGAGCCTAGCCGTCCTCTTTCGACAGCTTTTTTGGTCTGGGGCAGCTATCAACAAGTCATCCACATATTGCAATAGGCTTATTTTGGGATTTTTGGAGCAGTACTCACTCAGGTCTTCATGTAGTGCCTCTTCAAAGATGGTAGGCGAGTTCTTGAATCCTTGAGGCAGCCTGGTCCAGGTCAATTGACCGCTTATCCCGATCTCAGGATCATGCCAAGTGAATACAAAGTAGTTTTGGCTCCGTGGGGCTAAGGGCAGGCTAAAAAAAGGCATCCTTTAAATCCAACACAGTATACCACACATGGCTTGGTGACAGGGAACTCAGCAAGGTATACAGGTTTGGGACTGTTGGATAAATGTCCATTAGTCTCATGTTAACTTCTCTCAAGTCTTGTACAGGCAACAGTGGGGTATTCCAGGCTGACTGGATGGGCTTCAGGACTCCTGAATCTAACAGTTTCCTGATATGGGGAGTGATTCCCTTCTTTGCTTCTAGTGGCATAGGGTATTGGCGAACTTTTACTGGGTCGGCCCCAGCCTTGAGTTCTACAAAGATTGGGGGACAATGTTTTGCCAGTCCCATCCCCCCGGTTTCCGCCCAGGTTTGGGGAAACGTCCGTAGCCACTCATTCTCCAGAGATTCAGGCTTGGGGTGCTGGTACAGCCTATATTCCTCCTCTAGTTTACTAGTTACCAATATGTTAACAGGTTTTCCTCTCGAGTCTGTTACAAGAAGCCCCATCACTTGTGAATTGTATCTGAGCTTTCATTTTTGTTAGTAGGTCACGTCCGAGCAATGGATAGGGGCATTCGGGGATGACCAAAAATGAGTGGGTTACCCGGCCCACTCCTAAGTCCGCTGTTCTTCGGGTAGTTCATTTATAGGGTTTAGTGCCAGTTGCACCTTGCACCCAGGTTGTTTTAGTGGACATCGGCCCCCTCGGGGCTAGCAATACTGAATTTTCTGCTCCCGTATCTACCATGAATGTGACTGGGTTCCCCTCCACTCTCAGTGTTACCCTAGGCTCAGGAGTCTGAGCCCCGACTCCCTCAGTCACTGTCTTCAGCCAGCTCTAAGGCTGGCAACACTCTCTATCCTACTTTTCGCTCTTTCTCCTTCTTTTTGGCTAGTTCTGGGCAGTTCTTGATCCAATGTCCCTCTTCCTTGCAATAGGCACACTGATTTTCCCCTACTCTAGCTCTTCTAGGTTGAGGCTTGAACTTTCGCTCCCTGCTAGGAGATGAGGACTGTCTAAAGTTTCTGGTTTGCACAGAGGTTAGGCTTTCCCTGAGGTCCTTCCTGTGCTGTGCCTGTTGCTGTTCTAGAATTCTAACCTGTTGTACCTGTTGCTGCTCCAGGATTCTAGCCAAACTCTTCTCCTTTGCTCTGTCTCTCCTCTCGCGTTCGACTTCGTGCTCTTTGTCCTTTCTTTCTTGTCTCTGTTCTGTCTCTCTCTTATTATAGACCTTTTACGCCACTGCTACTAAGTCCCTAACACATTTCTCACCGAGCCTGTCTAGAGCCTGCAGCTTTCGCTTTATGTCTGGTGCAGCTTGGTTTATGTAGGTAAACATGATAATCTGAGTGGACTCCTGAGTATCAAGATTGTACGGGGTATACTGACTAAAGGCTTCTATGAGCTGCTCAAGAAATGCTGCCGGACTTTCACTTTCTTCCTGCCTCACATCATAGACTTTGGCCATGTTAGTAGGTCAGCGAGCCGCCGCCTTGAGACCTGCCAACAGAGCCTGGCGGTAGATGAGGGGCCGCTCCCTACCTTCAGCCATGTTGTAATCCCACATGGGTTGAGTCTCAGGGAAAGAGAGAGCGATCATGGCAGGATCTTTGAGGGGTGCTCTGGTGGGACCGGGGACAAGTCTCCGGGCTGCCTCTCGGATGTGACCCCTCTCCTCAGTAGTGAAAAGAACCTGTAAAAGCTGTTTACAATCATCCCAAGTGGGCTGGTGAGTGAAAAGGACAGTTTCAAGCAAACAAATCAAATCTTGGGGTTTCTCAGAAAAGGGGGCATTTTGGGTATGCCACTTGTAATGGTCACTAGTAGCAAATGGCTAGTACTGGAACTTCTGTCGGCCATCTTCATCCACAGGACCTATAGGGTGAAGCGGAAGGGCAGTGGAGTTGTGGGGAAGCATAATTCCCCGGCGCCGGAGAGTCAACTGGGCAGGGCCCTTTGGAGCAGAGGGTGCCAGTGGCGCACTTTCTTCAAAGTCCTCATCTTCCCCCTGTGTCTCGGGAGGGGAGAATGGGGTAGAGAGTATGGTGGAGGAAAAACTTCCTCCTCCGTGTTCCCTCCTTGGAGGACAGGTGGATTCCTTCTTGGTTTCTTTCTTCTTTTCTTTTTCTTCACCCTGTGTCTTATTAACAAATATCTGGGTGGGAGAGGGGGTTGATGGTAAGAAAGGCATTACCCAGGTAGGGGCGTCCCTGTCAACAAGTTCTCTCCAGGTGGTTATATAAGGGACTTGGTCTGGATGTCCTGTATAGGGAGTGTAAATTAGGCGCTGTAAAATCCTGATTTTGTTTATCTTAAAAATCCCTTCAGGGACGTTCTGGCAGGAAAGTCTGTGACTCTTACCTCCAGTTAACCAGGAAGAACACTGGAAGTGGAGCTGCGGCTCAAGTAGTAAAATACACTAGCCTTGAACAACCAAAAAATTAAGGGACAGCATCAGGCCCTGAGTTCAAGCCCCAGGACTAGCACACACACATAAGAGAAATGGAGTAGAGTATGTTAGATGCTGCTGACACCTTGAAGGCTGGTGTGTAATGAGTCATCGTTATTGGGGTTTGAATTCCAGGTTTGAATAGCATTGGACCTGCGCAATTGAAGTGAGCACAAGGGTCAACACTGCTAACAACCCCAATATCATTCTTAGGACTGTGTGTAGAGTGTCCAGCGGTCATGCATTCACACAGCTAGGAAGTAAGCATAAAATGAGAGCCAGATTTCTTCCTTATTCTAGCAACAGCTTGCTGATCATTGCATTTTCCTGTTTCAGATTTTCAGGCACCATTTTTCATGTATAGGAATGGTCAAGTCTCTGCTAATGAGCTTCAGTCCCTTGACCCATGTCACTTGGATGAGTTAGGTTTAATGGGTCTCTTAAGATTTTAGGTTGTTTTCTTGTGTTCTACATCAGCTGTTAGGAACCAGTGTAAAGTATAGTAAAATAATTTGGCTTGGGAGAATGAGTTACTACCACTGTCTTAAGTTAGAACATTTAATTCTCAACTGGTCCAGGTCTGGTAATTCCAGGAGACTGAGGCAGGAGGAGGATAGTAAGTTCAGAGCTTACTTAGGAAAAAAAAAAAAGTAAAGTTGGGTTCCAGTGGTTCACATCTGTAATCCTAGCTACTCAGGAAGCCAAGTTGCCAATGATTTAGAATTTGAAGTCAGCTTAGGCAGAAAATGGAGAGATTGCATCTTCTAAAACAGCCAGCAAAATGCCAGGCTGGAAGTATGGTTCAAGAGGTCCAGCCAAGTAAGCTTGAGTCCCTCAGTTTATGCCTACATCAATCAGCAAAAATAAAAATAAAATAAAATCCTAAGTGGATTTGTAGATACTCTTCCCCAAAGGTTGGAATTGAGTTGGCCTTCAATTCTCTCTGGTTATAGGAACAGATCAGCCTTAGCAATATATTCTTTTTCTATATGTCTCTTGTATCCATTTGACATGCTTTCTCTCATTAGGTTATTTCTGTTAGGAAGTTAAATCTGGAAGACAGTGGCAACAGTTAGCACTTTTCATCTTCTTTAAAACAATTGATATTGTTGAACTTCGGCTGGGCTCTGGTGGCTCACGCCTGTAATCCTAGCCACTCAAGAGGATGAGGTCTGAGGATCACAGTTTGAAGCCAGCCTGGGCAGGAAAATCTGAGAATATTTAATTAATGACCAGAAAAGCGGAAGTGGTGCTGTGGCTCAAAGCGGTAGAGTGCTAGCCTTGAGCAAAAGAGCTCAGGGACAACTCCCAGGCCCTGAGTTCAAGTCCCATTTCTGACCAAAAAAGAAAAATTGAACTTGGACTTTATGGGTCTTTTGATATTCACAAATTCAGTGTTGATTGCACAGTAGTACTTGGTTTTTGAATTATTTCTCATTTAGTTTAGTAGATAACTCAGTGCATACTTGAAATCTGGTACTGGACGATATAATAGGTTTATGATAGCAGTAGTTCGGGTGAGTTAAGTTCTGTTTTATGCTTACCTCCATTTTTCAAATAGGAAAACCTTTATAAGGGTTTAGTCATTTGTTTGGAAATGTTGCACTTTGAATCTTTATGGAAACCTTTTCTAGGAAGCTGTGGTTTGTAAACTGGTTTATGTTGAGTGACTTCAGTGACCACACTTCAAATCTACAGAGCTAAAGCTAAAGCTGTCTTGGAGTCTGTTCATTTCTGTCCCATCTGAAAAACCCTGCAGAACTGTGTTTTCGTTTCCTAAAAGCCAACAAATAGCTGGCCTTTAAGTTTAGCAGTATTTGACCTTGTAAAAGAAGGAACCTCAACATTTGAGCATAGGATTTTTAGCAAACTGTCCAATAGCGTAGAAATAGTCAATATATACAGTTAGGATGAGAACCTTCCACAATGCTATATTATGATTGTAAGATAGTCACTGGTAGCTCGTGCCTGTAATCCCAACTGGATGGACAGAAAAGTTGGTGAGACTCCTGTCTCCAATTAGCCAGCAAAAAAAGTCACAAGTGGAGCTGTGGCTCAAGTGGCTGAGCAGTCACCTTGAGTGACAAAGCTAAGCCACCAGCCTTAGGTCCCAAGTTCAAGCTCCAGTAATTAGGGGGTGGGAGGGGGAGAAATCCCTATGTCTTGAGGGATCTGGGCCACACAGGCTTGCTTGTGAGCACATGACTGAAGGAAAAATGGTAGCTTGTAAGGATGTATTTCCTTTTACCATCTTTGTTATGGAGATGTATTCAAATCTAGAGAATTGTTGGAAGGAGACTGTCTTTGCTCATGCCTTCATGAAACTGCTTTGAAAACAAGGAAGGCTTGAATGTGGGTTTAAAGACATCAGAAACCCTTTCCCAGCTTTACTTCTGATTACCCTTAGAATCAATATGGTTCAGTTATTAAGCATATGTGTGTGTATGTATATATATATACATACGTATATATACGTATATACGTATATACGTATATATATACATACGTATATACGTATATATACGTATGTATATATATATACATACACACATATATATGCATATTAGCTAGATTTGAGAACTTTTGGACAGATTTCTTGGCCTTCCCCCATTTCCGATTTGAACTTAGGTAGCTTGTTTGTTTGTTTGTTTGTTTGATTGTTTTAAGAAGAAAAGAATATTGGGAAGGAGTTTCATGGTTCTTTCCATGTCACATGACCTGACCACGCTGTAGCGTGGCATACATCCATGTTTACTGCTGCGACATATGCCTTGTTCCCTGGCTGTACAGTGTGTTTTAGGATTTTGTTTTTGCAACAAAGCAAATTAAAAATATCTACCACAAAAAACAAACAAACACAAAATCCCTTCAGGAGGCCAATTGGCATCCTCATAAGTGGGCCATTCTGACTTACATACACTTATCCACTTCTCTCTCTTGATAACTACACTTTGATTATGGGCTATCTCCTTAAATTCCTTCCAGTGGGCTAGGGTCAGGTCTAGAGGGCTAGATGGCACGTTACCCATGGGTTGGATCAGATGTTCAGTCCAAGCAGCTATAAAAAACACAACAGTTATAACAATAACAAAAAAGTACCAAATACACAGGCCTGAGAAAAAGACAAGTTACTAGTACGAGATGGAGATCTCCCAAGTCAGCCCACAACCTCCTGCGAGGATGCAGAAGGAGTGGACCCAAGTTCAAGTTGGGCGGGTTGAGCCTCACTGAGGAGACCCTCCCGGTCAGTGCCGGATAGAAACTGGACTGATTTACACCCTACAAATATCAAGGTGGGTTACAGGGGTCCCCTTCAAGAATGGAGGGTCTGGGTCGTCTCCCAGTTCCTCCAGGGTTGTGGTATAAGTACGTCCGCTCTGACAGTCCCCTAAAAAACAACAACATGAGTTGGAACGGCCGTCCTCAAGAGAGAAAGTGAAAGTAAAACACACACACAGACAGAGGATAGGACAAGACAAATCAACAGCGCTGTTTCTCACCTTCGGGGTCTGGGGTCTCGGGGGTCTCTGGGGATCCCGGACGGGCCCCCATCTGTTATGCCCAAGTAGTGAGAAAACCACCGAGAAGACCACAGAGAGCCAGACATTCCGAAATGCAAAAGCAAGGCTTTATTCAGGTGAGCTGCAGCCCAGATCTTGTCCTACACACCGACGCAGCAGAGGTTAGGAGGAAGGTCCTGAGTTGAAATCCCATAGGGCTTATAAAGGCAAAAACTACAAAGTTACACTAACCGGATGTGCAAGCAGGACCAGGGTGCGAGTACAAATCTGATTGGCTCGGGGCCAGGGCTTTCTAAAAGTGGTCTAGGGACATTCCAGGGCGGTCAACGCAACCGGAACGTCCCCAAACCGGTTGGGCCATCTGGAAAATGGGGTGAGTTGTGGACCAGCGCCATTATGCCATGCTATGTATTCTCTGTTAGTGTGTTTGTTTCCTCCTGCCACCCCCCTCAACACGGCATCCCACTGGAGTTTATCAAAATATGGTGTCTCCATTTTATAATCTGAAAATTGTTTGCTAGCAAAATTGTTTTTCTAACTGACCCCGTGGTTCTAAAATATTGGGCAAAAAATGTCATTCACTCTTGGAATTCTGAAAGAGTCTACTGTTGAAATTCATTTTTGCATGCTGTAAAACCTATGTGCACATTGTGTATGTGTGTTCCATATGTGTATGTCTGTGTAAATGTCATTTGTTAGTGAAGTCTCAGAAAAGAGAATTGAAGAAACAGTGTAGGAAGAAGATGGTATGGGTATGTCTTAAATTCATACAAGACAAAGATTGTTAAATTAGTGTATAATTGCTGGCTGTGACTTAAACACTGATGTAAAAACAGTATGCCATTCTTTATATGTCCATATAGTTATATATCTGTGCTAAAACGCATCACAGCTACTGAGTTTTGTCATTGCAGAATTCTGGCAAGTATTTGGTCAGTTCTTGACTAGGTACAGGTAAGCTCTAGTCCCCTTGGTCTCCTTGTTGTTTTAATTGGAAATCAAAAAGGGCTTTTGTGGCAAAGACACCTTGGATTTGAGTTCAAAGCCAGCCCGGGCAGAAAATCTCTCTCAAACTCCATTTTCCAACTAACCAGCGAAGAGCCAGGCTGGAAGCATGGCTGAAGAGACTTATCTCTAACCAGCCAAATGCTGGAAGTGGAGCTGTGGCTCAAATGGTAGAGTACTAGCCTCGATCAGAAGTGCTCAGGGATAGTGCCCAGGCCCTCAGTTCAAACCCCGTGAATGCCAATGGGGGCAAGCCTTCCCAGCAACAAGCACCTAGACCACTGGGACTCAGCCAGTTCGGGCAACAAGGATCATGGAGTGAAGTAAGCGGAAAATGATCACATCCTAAATGGAGTCACTTTATCTCGCCCTTTCAAAATTAATCAGAGCTGCGGGATCAAGAGATAGTAGCTTGTCCATCGAAAGTCCATACCTGAGTACAAGAACTAGCCAAGTCATCCAATTTTTAATTTTGTGCCCTAAACCCTTCCTTTGCCTTAATATTTTTTTGTCCATCCCCTACCTCATGAGACTTCTTCCAGGCTTCATTCAAGGACTGGCATCTACCACTAAGAGACCCTGCTACTGGCCTTCTCCAGGAGGGGCCACATTTCTGCCTTTTACCCCTAATGCTGACACCCCTTGCCAGCAGGAAGCAGCCAGAGAGAATCTTCATTCTTTTTCATAACAATTAAAAGTCTGGAATGTAAGGTCCTTCCCTGGAAAACTCCATGTAGATGCCCCCACCTCATTGTCTCCACCCAGTTACCTGGATAACCAGCAGACCTGGAGGCAGTTACCTCCCCTTTCCCTGAGGTCACATCCTAATTCACCTGGCCACATCCCTTGACCCTGCCCTAGATAAGGCAGGGCTGGGATGGGGTAATGCTTCTCTCCCTTCCGTCTCTTCTCTCCCTGCTCTCCCTGCTCTCACTTCTTTCCCTTCTCTCAGGCCATGGATCATCTCGACCACAGGCCAGCAGTTTGGTAATAAACTTTCTCTCCTGCCTGAAAAAACAACAACAAAAAAACCACTTACTGAAACAGGAGGGGGAATTTCTATGTTTAATTATTAGAATTCTCCCAAAATATCAATATGAAATCTGTTACCAATTATTGCAATAAGCCATGGAAGTGCATCTTAGCATTCTAAAACAAAAGTATACAATTTGATATAATTCCAATTAGGTAATATAATATCTCTAACTTTTGCAACTCATGAATTAAATTTTAATTACAATTTAAAAACCATAGATATAGAAACATTTTATGATAAAACTTTAATTCCACTGAGAGTGTTGGTTATTTACTATTTTTAAGCCATTATAACTTACTTCCTTAAACTAAGCTCCACTTTCTTCATGTATAATGTCAAGAAAAAATCGTAATGAATTCACATGGTATCTTGAATGTTGAAAAGTGTAACATGTTTAAAGTATTTAGCTTTGTGAGAGGCACTTAGCTAGTGTTCGAGAATTATTACTTATTGTTCGACTCTAAGTCAAATCATCTGATCCATTATTTCTTTTTATTATTTTTTTATTTTAAGTTTTTATTATCAAACTGAATTACAGAGAGGTTACAGTTTCATACATTAGGCATTGGATACATTTCTTGTACTGTTTGTTACCTCATCCCTCATTCCCCCTCCCCTCTTCCCCTTTCCCTTCCCCCCCCCCCGCCATGAGTTGTTCAGTTCATTTACACCAAACAGTTTTGCAAGTATTGCTTTTGTAGTTGTTTGTCTTTTTTTTAACCCCTGTCTCTCTCAATTTTGGTATTCCCTTTCAATTTCCTAGTTCTAATACCAGTATACACGGTTTCAAATATACTCAGATAAGATACAGAGATAGTGTAGGTACAACCACAGAAAGGTGATACAAGAAGCTGATCCATTATTTCTCAAAGCCTTTTTGAGTAAAATATGTGCAATATTCTTTGTATAATAAGAACTGTTGTTAAGGTTTCATAGATATTTAGGCCTTATAAAATTCCTAGTATCTTTGGATTTTTAAGTACAAGTGTTATATAACAAAGACATTTGTTCATAGTTTAACAAAAGATCATAGAACTAGTTTCTTTAAAAATCATATTTCTAACTATGCCTATTCTACAAGGCTGAATAGATAATGATAGATAGATAGATAGATAGATAGATAGATAGATAGATAGATAGACAGACAGACAGACAAATAGATAGATACAGATATTGAGGCTGGATTGAGACTAAGCTAAAATTGCTATTAAATATTAGTTTTCTCACATTCTGTACTTTACAAGTGGAAAAATTGAGAGGCTTTTCAATTAATTACACAGGGAAAAGAAGCATATGAATTGTTAAATCATTCTCCTTAAGAGGCTAATATCTATGACTAGATACAAACACAAATCATTTGTAGATAACAAGCTTGATAGCTTTTCTGCCCTCTAACCTCCCTACCCCATCTCATCCTGTATACTTTTCTTTATTGCCTTGCTACTTTAATATATATTATAAAACCTCTCAAAATTTGGTATTAGACCCAAGAGAAAATCGAGGTGTTTATAGTAGGTTGGATCATACAAAGAAGCAAATATCAGTACCTGGGAAACAGCTTGTTAAAGCTGTGAACGCCATTCCCAAATGCCACTCTCTTTACTTCTACTCATCTAAAATGCCTGACTCAGCTTTTCAATGGCCCTTGGAGTCCACCTTGATCGAAGAAAAGTAAATAAGTGTCCATCCTCTACCCAAACACCCCCATTTAGGAATTATTGCCAGAAACTACTTTGGAACCTAATCCTTGGCTTTTCCATCATGGAAATATTCCTTTCTCATTGGGCACATGTGTTCTGAATCATGATGAATACTTGATTTTCTACTTGCTATCAAAATCTGTAAAGAGAAGGCATATATTTATTTATCCTCTATTCAGCTACAAATTCTTGCTAATGCTAATGTTTCCTTCTTTGTCATCATTACAATAACCAGAACACAAATTACAGGCATTTCATTTTTTTTCTTCAATTATTTGTTTGAAGAGGAAAAATATTAACTCTTTCATCAAACAGGCAGAGGAATAAATGGAGTGATTCCTGATTTTCTTCACTTGCTTTCACTGTTTGTGATCACTTACAAATTCAAAATTCCATATTGCCTGTTTTAATCCAATAGCAAAGTATTCATAGTCAAATAAACAATTACCAACTCTTCGACTGGAAAACAGATTTCAAAAAGGTTACATTGGTTTTTTTTTTTTTTTTTTTTTTGCCAGTCCTGGGCCTTGGACCCAGGGCCTGAGCACTGTCCCTGGCTTCCTTTTGCTCAAGGCTAGCACTCTGCCACTTGAGCCAAAGTGCCACTTCTGGCCATTTTCTGTATATGTGGTGCTGGGGAATCGAACCTAGGGCCTCATGTATACGAGGCAAGCACTCTTGCCACTAGGCCATATCCTCAGCCCCTACATTGGTATTTTTTGATAGCTGATATTCTCAAGGTATTTGATTTCATGGCTACACCATATATTCGATTTTCTGGCTGTACTGGAAACAAAAGTGCCCACTTTGGGGTGTGTGTGAATGTATATATTGTGTGTAATGTATCTAGAAGTAAGAGTAGCTCTTATATATCTTAGCATAGAGTGTTTCTCTTGGGGGCTATTTTCAAAAGCAAAATCATTTGTGAGCAACAATGTAGTCATTATTCTCAGCTAACCTTTTCAAATATGTATGAATGGCATGGATTTCCTTGTTTGGTTATTTTATTTTAAACCTAAAGTTATCTTTTTCCAATCATGAAGGTGGCATAATATTTGGACAAATGTGATTTGAAATGTGGTATTCTAGAAAATAAATTATTAAAGTTTAATCTGCTTGTTATTAGGGAAAGCTGGTTGACATTAATCTCCCAAATACTAGAAGAGTACACAATTTTTAAACTAATAACTACACATGTATATGAACATGCTAATTAAACAGTCAAACATTGTACACAGAAGTTTTGAGACACTGTATGAAAGGAAATGTACTCATTACCTGACTCATGTAATTGTAATCCCTCTGTACATTACCTGTATAATAACAATAAAGTAAATTATTTAAAAAAATGCAGAGGTAGGGGGGCACCTAGGTGGAAGGAATAGATCGCTTCCCCAGCATGCACTAGGCCTTGGGTTCAATCTCTATTACAGAAAAGAGAGGGAGAGAGTAAAAGAAAGCAAAACATGGGAAAAAAAAGAGAAGATTTTGAGGAATGATTTATTGCTACTTATAATATTAGTGCATAAGCAGTTTTTGACTACTCAACAATAAATTGGATGTAATGATAATAGTAAGGTACCACTCAAATTATATTTGTTTTCAAAGGAAAACCATGGTTTGCGCATGTATTTCTAAAAGAGACAACAAATACATCTTAGGTAATTATCTCCTAAGATATTAATAAATAAAATAAGGTTTTAAAATAGTAAGTATTAACATTATTATAGTTTTCTAATTGTACATATATACACATATAAGAGAATGCAGTAAACTTCTGATGTTCTATTCAATTACCTTTATATTATGATATTATTAATCTAATGAGGTTTCAATTGCTTATTAAATTTTTCTATACTGTCTACAATGTATAACTGCTTCTACTTAGAAAATTATCTCCCAAGTATTTATTTCCTAAATAGTCACATTTAAGCTACTCAAATGTTTCCATGAAATGTCATGTTCCACTCTCAATCTATAAAGTCAAACATTTTAAAATATGAAAGATTTATATAAATTCAGTTGTTGTAAATATGGCCTCATTTATGTTTCCTGGAAGAGTACACAATTAATATAGAGTGTAACTTGTTGAAATTGTGAATCTTAAATGTGTTTGAACTTTATTTAAGAATATTTTGGCAATGTTCATATTCAAAAAATCACTAAGAACCAGTGAGACCTTATCAATAGCCTGTCTACTCTGTTGGAAACATTCACTGAAATCTACTGCTGTGGTCTATATGAAATCTAGTGCTGTGGTCTATATGTGTGCCCTCTCAAGAGCTATTTATGATTTCATAAGGTTTCACCAGATTTTACAAATATCATTTGGTTGGAGAAAACTATCAAATTAACATAATCTTGCACAAAAGAATACATATTTATTTCAAATAATTTTCACCATTCTATGTTATAATCATATATAGATCATCATAATAAACTGGCTTGTAAGTATTACCTTCAAAATACAATAAATATTTCAATTATTTTTCTTAAGCATCAAATTCAGAAATGACATTCATTTTAGCTGATGCTTAAAGGAGTCCCAAATAAGGAATAAACAAAAACAGCATAGAAAAGGGGGGAAGTAAACAAGATTCCAGAATATGTAAACTTTAAAATTTTAAAGGGAAGAGAGGAAAGATATTGAACACATTTAGTGGAGATAAAACATAAAGTTAAATCTATGGAAGAAAGCAAAATAATGATGTACAATGGGGTGGGACATAGAAAGATTCAATTTGCCAGGCTTAGGGGTTTGGGTTTTTTCTTGAGGACTATGGGAAGTTCTCTGAGAGCATCAGAGACACACATCAATCTTTTCTAGAATCATTCCTTCAGCCTTTGGTTAAATTCTGACCAATTTAAGTCACAGCTAGTCAGTGTTGTGCACATGCTGGCACTTGTAACTAACTGATGAGCTAGACAAGGAGCTGGGGTACAACCAATGAAAGCTGTTAACACAAATGGATGTGTGTGTTGCTACCAGAGAGAATACTTCCAGTTCACTGGGAAATACAATGCAAACTTTGAGGAGCAGGAAGATTTCTTGAAGAAGAGACACGGAGCTGAGGGCTGACAATTTGGCAAGGTCAGAGCACAGGGGCCATGAAGCACACTGAGATACAGATGCACAGAGCTTAGCAGGCTCAGACAATTTTAAGGAAGTCCATCATGGCTGAGTGGAGGGGATGGACTGTGATGTTAGATAAGAAGTAAGTGGCAAAGCTTGGATGAGCAAGGCAATGATAGTCAGCCACTGGGTTGTGATATCTATTCTAAGAGCAATGAAAAGCCTTTAAATCCAAAAGTAGGGCAGTGGCAAAATCAGATTTGCATTTTTTAAAAGGTCACTTTTAGACTCACTGTGAAAGAAAATCACATTGACATAAATGAAGGGAGACTCGTTTGAGAGCTAACATATCATATAACTTCAAACAATAGGTAACAGCATAGAAACTAGTGGGAAAACTGTAATAAGATACTTTTCTCCAGTGCTTCACCTACTGATAGACATTTCCACTGGACAGATAAATCTCTCCATGGCATGTATTTTTATGATGAGAGACAAGGGCATCACTTGAAGATGACTCCTATTTATATTCAAGATGGCTACTGAGTGAGGCATATAATTTCACAATGTCTACTTTTTTCCTTGTTTTTATTTTTTTTAATTTATTTCATTTTTAATTAATTTAATTTAATTTATTGTAAAGGTGATGAGCAGGGGGGTTACAGTTACATAAGTAAATACCATAAGCAGGAGAAAATGAGGAAGGGGGTAACATGTCTACTGTGTTAAGACTTAATGGGAAATATTACTTAAAAGTGCTTTGGTAACCATGATAATAGTATAATGCTTGTGAAATGGAGAAATTAAAAAATAAAAACTTCCACAAAGATATCCATTCATTGGTTTTCACTCATCAAGTTCATGCTTTATGCTTGACTCTCTGCTAGGCATCGGGGAATAAAAAGAGGAAAATTTATGGACATAACTTTTCTTTTCTTGCCAGTCATGGGGTTTGAACTCAGGACCTGGGTGCTGTCCCTGAGATTTTCTGCTCAAGGCTAGCACTCTGCAATTTTGAACCAGAGTGCCACCTCCACTTTTCTGGTGGTTAATCAGAAATGAAAGTCTCATGGACTTTGCTGCCTGCACTGGCTTTGAACTGCAATCCTCAAATCTCATCCTCCTGAGTAGCTAGGAGGACAGGTATAAGCCACTGGCACCCAGCTAAGCATTTTGTGCTTAAATGTAAATAAAATGAAGGGAGCATTAAAAATAATAAGGTATAGGCAGATCTTAGTTTCCAAAAGTAGATCATGTCTCTATTTTAAGTTGGTGAACACTGAGTTAGCCTTGAAATATAATTCATCATTTTGCATTTGTCATTTAGAAATATTGACTCTCTTAGGGAGAAAATTAGCATCTTGTGAGTGAACTTGGGAACTTTCTCTTGGAAGTTTTCCCAGCAATGGAACCCAGCTGATTGTAACATCTGCCCAATGTCATGGGCAGACACACATTGTTTATGTTTCATTATAATCCAATTAGGTAAACAGGACCTTAAAGGTTAGTAGATAATGGAGATTTCCAATGTTTTAATTTCTCTTTTATCTTGTTTTCTGTAATGGAAGAATCTGATCATGAAGAAAAGAAATGAATAGATTATATTCTTGTTCAATTCATTTTAATCTCATTTAAACTCTTCCTGGATCCTTTTTTAGTTCTTCCGGATCTTTATCTTCCCGATCCTCTTAAAGATCTACCTGATCTTCATCAGGTTGATATTATAAACATTCTCACTCCCCCTTTATGCAAACATCATTTGTAGTATCCTTTAGTCAATTGTTCTACTCTATTTTTTAAATTTAATTTTATTGTCAAGGTGATGTACTAAAGGGTTACAGTTACATATGCAAGGTAGTGAGTATATTTCTTGTCAAACTTGTTACTCACTCCCTCATTTTCTCCCACTTTCCCAACCCCTACCCACCCCATGAAGTGTACAGTTAATTTCCAACATATTGTCTTGTGAGTATCGCTGTAGCATTGGGTTGCCCTTTGTCTTTATCTCACCATTTTGATATCTACATTGCAAAGAACAAGACCAAAGTTCCAAAGAGATATCAGGTAACAAACAGTACAAGAAATGTATCCAATATCTAACATATGAAACTGTAACCTCTCTGTACATCACTTTGACAATAAATAAGAAAATAAAAGAAAAAAGTCATAAAAAAAGAAAGCAGAAGCCAAATAGCTGGTTAGAATAGAGAGGGAGGAAAAAGAAAGAGCAGTAGTAGATACATAGAAGATTGATAAATAGATAAAAGATAGATAGATAGTGATTTCAATGTTATAAAGCAGAGATATTTAAAAGTTGAGCTAAAGACTACTTCTCTTCTAAAGTAAACTTACATGACTTCAACAAAATTATGAATTTTCTTTGGCTGTAGATCTACTTACTTTAGGCATATGTGGGAGGGTATTTTATTGTATTTGTGACTCAGAAGGCACTTGGTAGTCTTTCATTACCTATTTAAGTTCTACAAGTTATACACCAGGAATTCCATAAACTCAAATATTCTCATTAAATTTTATTGTGTATATCACAAACTGATACAGATTCACTTTGATTGAAAAATGAAAGTTTGTACATAAAATAACAAGCTTATAAAATGCATCGCATTTTTGGTGAAAATATAAAATTCCTCTGATAGTTAAGTTGCAAAAAGTTTTATTATAAAGCACTATTTTTCTTCAAGTAAAAGAGACCACTCACTGACTTACTTTTGAAACTGTAAGCCCTCTGTACATCACTTTGACAATAAATAAGTTAATTACTTTAAAAAGAGACCATATATAAATCTTTGTCACGCTAAAAGAAAGTGACTATTTTAAACTAATTATTTAATTTGCTCTTTTTCTTTAAGCTTCAAATGTGTCATTTGAATATTAAAAAGAAGAGTTAATGAAAAACAAGACAAAAACAAAGGAAAACAAAAACATCAACAAAGAAAAAGACCTCTTCTTTCCATTTTTTGGAACTGATTTTCATACATATTATTTTATACGATCAGTTTATCTATCTTTCGGAAGGTAAAGGGGGTACAGAAATGGAGGGACAAAGGGTGAATAAATGCATCAGGGGTAACTTCTAGCACTATGTTGAAAATAAAGTATACAATTTATGGGTGGGGTTGGAGGGAAAAATTGGGAGAAGGTGAAAGAAGGAGTTGTTTAAAGAAGTGTACTCTTTATCTGACTTATATAACTATGACCCTTCTGTACATCACCTTTATAAAAACAATAAAAATGAAGAAAAAGAGAAAAGAGAGGCCACATGACTATTTTAGACAGAAGTTCAGAGTGTTATCATCATAGAAGTAATAAGATACCCAAAGGGTGATAGCTGATGCTTTTGACTCTTTTTCTACTAGGTAAAATCATTTTATAACTGAGTGACTACCTTTCATTAAAATCAATCAACTTGTACATTTTTTATTTACACTCAGTGATTTGTCTCAACCCCAGCTGTTTTGAAGAGCATCAGCAAGGGAGACCTTCCTTCCGGTTTTTCCACTGTGAAATTCTTCCTGTTCACGTTGCTTTGCTAAGCACCCTCCCAGCTGAATTTATCTGACTTTTACTCTTGCTCAGCCTCCCTGGATCCTTCCTTCCCTTCCTTGTTGTTGATCATTTCCTGCTCCTTACTATGAAGACCTATGCATTCTCTCCTTCTAGTGCTAATGGCTGAGCCTGAGGCTCCCATTCTCTGCTCCCCATTGCACCTTGGAACAGCCCTGCCTGTCAGAATCTAGCCGTCTGCAATGGAATTTACAATAGTGGAGGGTAAGTTGCTACAGAAATCCATACACAGTATATTTTTTTAATCAACTTTTATTTAGCCTGTTTCTAAGGCAAGTCTGCTAGGGACAAATGCCTTTTCATTTTACTCAGAAAATGTATTTATCACCTTTTCACTCTTGGAGGATAGTTTCACTGGATATAGAATTTGCAATTGATAGGTTTTTGAGGTGACAAATGATTTCCTTATATCTACCACAGTTCCAGGCAATGTAATTTTCTTTGGCTTTTTTCAAGATCTTTTGTATGTCTTTAGTTTCAGAAGTTTAATAATGTCATGTCTTAATGTAGGCTTCTTCAATTTTTGTGGATTTATTGGTTTGTGTCTTTAATAAGCTTTGAGAAATTTCAGCCTTTGTTTCTTTTCTTCAAATGCTTTATTTTCTCATCTTTCCTCTTCTTATTAGGACTTAAGGGGTGAGGATGTTTTTTTTTTTTTTTCTTTTCTTATTGTATTATGAATCCCTGAGGATCTGTTCTTTATTTTTCAATCAATATGTTCCCTTACTCAGGTGGCACATGAATTCTATTATTCTTTCTTCAGATTCTGAGCCTATCCTCCATCACTGTTACCCAACGACAAAACCTACTCACTGGGTTTTTAATGTTTTAATTATTGTATTTTTCACTTCTATAATTTCCATTTGTGCCTTTATTCTAACCAATTTCTTGTTTAAAGTTTGAAATAATTAAAATTATTTTGTCATTTTTATTGGAGGAGGTAACAAACAGTACAAGAAATGTATCCAATGCCTAACGTATGAAACTGTAACCTCTCTGTACATCAGTTTGACAATGACTGCAATGACATTGCAGTTTCCTGGTATGTATGTACGTACGTATGTATGTATGTATGTATGTATGTGTATGCTTGTATGCATGCATGTATTATGTAGGTAAATGTGTATTTATTTATTTTGCTAAGCTTTCTGTTAATGGCTCAATGGAGTTATGCCATGAAAACCTACCCTTGTGTACATACTTTGGTCAATTTGATGATGTATGTATGCGTATGATCCTTTATATATTGTCATATGTGATTATAGTTTAGATCTAACACCCATATATGAGATAAAACATGTGCCCTTTGTCTTTCTGAGACTACATTACTTCAATCATCACAATGTCCATTTTTATGTTCTGTATTCCATCTCATCAGCCACTTCTTGGAAGTTGCTCTTGTGATTATGCCTGAACCTCATTCCAAAAATCTCAATCTATAAACATCCTTCTTCAAAACCCTTCACTTACTTTCAAACACCCTAGTTCCAAGAATCTCTACTTACTTACAAACATCCTCATATCTTCTCACCTAAAAATAGGCATGTACATGCACACACACACACACACACACACACACACACACACGAACATACCACACACACAATTTATTACTGCTTACTCTCTTGAAAAAGTTTTCTTATTTTTCTACCTCGACCGAGCCTCCATTTTTCAAACCTATGAGTCCAGTATAGATTTTTATATGGCAATAAATGCATTCAATTTGTATTTTATAAAATATATAGCTTTACTATGAGAAAAGGTTGAATAGAAGGGATGCAGATAGAAATGTAACTAGTCAACTTAAACAACTACTAGAACTGACAAGTTCCATCTCCAGGAAAGAAGTGACAGTGGCCTGGATTTGGATGGTAGTTATGGGGATGAAGAGAATAGATAAATTAAAAGACTTGTGTAAGATTCAAGATAAATCAATGAATACATGCCTGGATATTGAAGAAAGGGTAAGCAGTAGTCATAAATGAATTCCAGTGTTTTGACATGAATAGCTTACTAGAAAGTAGTATCTATCTATCTATCTATCTATCTATCTATCTATCTATCTATCTATCTAGCATCTGTCTGTCTGTGTGCTCCTAGAGAAGGTGCACACTTTGCTTTAGATAATAAACATCAGATTGGGTAGAATGTAAGATGTCTACATGGTGATGTGAATTAAAGCATTACATGTGAATTGCAAACTGAAGAAAATCATTACATCTGCATCCATGCCTTCTGGTACTTGGTAAACATTTATTTGGCCAATGGGACACTGACAAGCAAATGTCCTATCAATAGAGCATTTATACAATGATGTTGGCCATCTTGCTTTGTCTGGAAAACTTTTCATTGACCATCAAATGCTGAGATCCAGGCGACATTTCTAGATGATGATTCCTCTGGTCTACCATTGGTCTAATCACCCCTGCCCTGATACACAACCTGCTGGAAACAAGAATAACACAGTCCAATGACAGGCATAGGTCCATCAGAATCCACTACAGGAACTCTTACTAAAAACAACCTCTGGGCCAACCTATAGAATTTGATACTAAATACATATAAATTATTTTAATCTGGTATATTTTAGTGTTGTTTTTATTTGTACATCAAAAGCTAACTAATACAACTGGTTTGGTATATAATAATAATTGATAATAAATAGAGTTAATTTGTGTTTGTGTGTATGTGTGTGAGAGAGAGAGAGAGAAAGAGAGAGAGAGAGAGAGAGAGAGAGTCAGTCTTAGGGCGCTTGAATTCAGGCCTGGGCACTATCTCTGAGCTTTTGTACTTAAGGCTAGTTCTCTACCACTTGAGCCAGAGCTCCACTTCAGCTTTTTGGTTAATTGGAGTGAACAGACTTTCTTTCCCAGGCAGGCTTTAAACTATGATCCTCATATCTCAGTCTCCTGAATAGGTAGGATTATAGTCATGAGCCACAGGTATGTGGCTAGAGTTAACTAATAGTTAACAACAATAACTATTACATTATAGTAATACAATATAAAATGTTTTACATAGATAAACAACTAAAGCTGTTCAAATATTAAAATGAGTTGATATTTAATGTTGACAGTTTAGAGGCATTAAATTTTAAAGAAGAGTTAAAATATTTGCTCAAAGCTACTTAAATATTACTTAGTAGGAGTAGAAGCCTGAGAACATCTAAGTTATAAACTTCCAAACTCTTGAATTGTTTGATTCCAGGAAGGTCTATCTTTGCACTTATTGGTTATTCAGCTGTTGATTAGGGTTTAAATGTTATATTAGTTAACCTTATTTTAGATTTTTGGTTGTCTGTGTTAAATAGTTTCTGTCAAAGTATATTTTCTACTTTAATTTTCTGTGAAAGGGTAATTCTGCACCTCTTGTGTGCTTTACAGGAAGTAGAAAATATTTATGGCCTTCAGATAAAATTATAGGTGTGAAGCATTCCACAAATAGCACTAATTTACCACATCATTTGATTTTTCTGAACATGTTTATAGAATTTTAGAGCTGTCAAATCAACAGATAACTCTAGAAAGGAAAACTGTTACATCATTGTCATTTCTAAAAGGTTTTTTAGGGGGAGGAGGGAGTAAGCAACTCAAACCTACCAAGTAAGAGTAATAATGCTTTTTCAGAGCTGTGCCTTCAACTGTATAGTACTCTGCTTGTAGTCACTGGCCATCTGTCACTTCTATTATTGCTTTCCTGATCTAAAGTCTACATGGATACTCCAATTAGAGCATGTTATATCTTAAAATAGATAAAAGATAAACAAAAATAGCATGCTATTATGAAAACTTACGTGATAGCTAAGATATTATTAGAAATTTAATGATGCGGAATGCATTAGTTTCCCCATTGCTGTCGTAACAAATCACCCCAAATTTAGTGATTAACACAAATGCATTAACTTACACTTATGGAGATCAAAGTCCAATATGAGCCTCAGAAGTTGTTTTCATCTCCTTGGGCTGCCATTAGTAAATATGTCAACTGTGTGGGTTAGATAATAGAAATTTATTTTGTGAAATATACAGAGCCCCAAATCAAGGCTCTGACCAGGTTAGCCCTGGTGAGAAATTTCTTTTAGGCTTGCCAATGGCTAGTTTTCACAGTGCCCTCACACAATGGAATGAATGATATTAGCGACCCTATTTCATTTCTCCTCTTATAAGGACATCAAACTGTTAAATTATAATCTCACACTCACAATCTCATTTAACTCGTTACCTTCTCACAGGCTCTATCTCTAAATGTACTCGTATTGGATTAGCTTCTACATATAAACTTGAAGGACGAGCACATGTATTCAGTTTCTTTCCTGTGTCAGAATTTGCTACTCAGAATTCCAGTATCATTGTCTCCATGCTTAAACCCATTTTAATCCTTGTTAAATATTTAGATTTTGTTTCATAGATTTTCCGTAATTCATACAGTTAATATTTACTTTATGTTATCATAAGTTTATTGAAACTTTGTGCATTCAATATGTAGATTAATTCAGGAAAGCATGCATTGAACTCCCCAAATAGAGAATTCTGTGTGGTATACCCACCAAAGAAGGAATTACCTAAAAGAATTCTGAGTTCTTTCTCGAATTTTCTCCAGAATTATGGTTCATTGTTGCAAAGATTGGTGATTTCTTTGGAAATATGAGACAGAGAAAAAAATAAATAAAACAAAAACAAAAAAGATCAAGTATATGAAGCAATGTGAGAAAGAGAATGTTGGGAACTAAAGATAAATATTTGGATGCTGACTGAACAGGTAAGAAACAATAAAAAACTGGAGAGAATTAAGAATTCTAAAGAAAAACAGACAAAATTGGGCAAAGGAATACAGAGAGAAATAAGAACATTTATTTATCATATAGCAGTATTTCCATCTATGACAAACTGTATATATGATTATTGTTCTTGTGATTATGATGAAGTTGAGAATATCGTCTAATTACACAATAGCTAGCATAATACTTGATATAGATTAATAACATGTTTGCAATGGCACTGGTGTAAACATTTACATTGTGCTACTGGCTGTCTAACAGGATGGTGCCTACAATCAAGTACAATACATCATATGTGATAATAAACACCTATCATACTGGCTTATATAATTATTATGCTATACTTCTATCTTATTTTAGAGTATACTCTTTCTCTGTATGAAAAAAATAAGCTTCCCTATAAAATAGCTGCAAGGAGTTCCTTCAGGCTGTGTTCCAAAATCAGTGTTGTTATTGGAGATGACAGCTCTATGCATGTCACTTCACCTGAAAACCTTTTGGTGGGACAAATGTGGAGAGGGGAGATAGCACTATTGATGATCTTGACCCTGGGTAGGTGTGGGCCAATATTCTTGCTGTATATTTTTCTTTTTAACATAAAAATTTGAGAATTAAGAAAAGTACCTTTTAAAATAGAAAAAAAGTTTTCTGTGAAGTTGCAGAATCCATTTGTTTTAAGTTCTATTCCATTAAAATGTTAAAAAAAAGTTATCAAATTCAAATTACAGTAAGATAAGGTTAATGCCTTAATAAAGGAAGAAAAATTGTGTGTGTGTGTGTGTGTGTGTGTGTGTGTGTGTGTGTGTGTGTGTACTAGTACTGGGGGTTGAACTCAGGGCCAGTAGACATTCTCCTTTAGCCTTTTCACTCAAGGCTGGCACTCTTATCACTCGATCCACATCTCCACTTCTAGCGCTTTGCCTGCTGCTTGGAGATGAGAATCTCATGGACTTTTTTCTTGAACTTCCTTCAAACCATGAATGTCAGATCCCAGCCTTCTGAGCAGCTAGCATTTCAGTCATGAGCCACCAGCACCCAGTTAGCATTTTGTTTTGTGAGGCAAGGCTTCGCTGTGTAAAGACTAGACTCAAACTCTTCATCCTGCTGCCTCAGTCTTCTGAATGTGGTGAGTACAGGTATACACTGCCACACTAGATTTATCTTTAAAATAAATTTAATGTAGCCTTAGTGTGCAGTAATATCCTGGGACTGCACCTTCCCTCATCATTTGCTCCCTGATGCACCCAAAGCAACTTGCAATCTGCAAGCTCCATTTGAGTCTTTACAGGAATATTGGTTTGTACAGCATGTTTTTTACTGCATCTTTTTCTATTAAGATATGCCTAGATGCATGACTATGTACCATGATGTTACAACTGCCTGCAGTATTCTGCACAGTAAAATGTTGCTCAGGTTCATAGCCTGGGAGTAATAAGCTGTACCACAGAGTCTACCTGTGGTGTGTTTTCTAGGCATCTAAGTTTAGGTAAACTCATTCTGTAATCTTCATTCAGAGAGGACACCACCTAATGATGCATTCTCCAAATGTTATCTCGGCATCAGATCATAGCTTCATCAGTACATGATGCAGAACTGCAATTAGGAAAAAAGAAGACATTCTGGACATTAAAAAAATAGGATGTAGAAGAGTAAAGAAAACAAGGGCAAGGAGAGAAAGGTGAAAGCATAACCTGGAGGTTTGTATATATTTTTTTCTATGGAGCATGTTATTTTTTCTCTTCAGTATAAAGGAAGGAAAACATAGAATGTCTGCTTATACTGTGATTAAAAAGCCAACAGATGATGGCAGCCAGAGGGCCACTGGCTTCTCAGGCCATGTGGTGGACACTGTATTCTGACTTTGGACATTATCTGGAATTCATTCTTGCTAATGCATATCCAGAAATGATGAATCTCTGGGTGCCTTACAAGGGCCCCAGATTCATAAATCACCCATAGACTCTGTACATGCAAGTTTTATAAATGATTCTCCCGGCATAGTAATCACAGACTCTCAGAGAAATAAACGGAGACTTTCCTCTGCAGCACTTTTCCTATGCCAAGTTGTCATCTCAAGATTGGAGTGTTGTCCCCTGAGAGACGCTGCCTTGCGTCTCTGCCATAAGTTTTCAAGGTTGTTCAATCCTTAAACGACTTCCAAAGTTTTCATTGTGTTTTTGTCAGAGAATGCTTGGTGAATTCACAAATGAAGGTTTTAAACTCTGTAAAGATTGAAGGACATGTGTGTGTGTAGGAGCTGGGTCAAAATGATGAAATAAAATCTTATGCTCTAATAATGTGAATATCAATCAAATGCCTCAGTGATCCTCATCCAAATTTTGTGACCTTCCTTTGTAGACTCTGATTGCAGAAATATACTTGCTGTGAATTAATTTATGAGTGGCCACTAACATACATTAGCTAATGTCTTTGCTCCCTTAAGCAGGACTGTGTGTGTGTGTGTAAATTTGTGTGTCTACATATAGTTATATCCAGGTTTGTTTGTTAATTTATTAATCTGGGTTTATTTATACTTGGAAACAAGTCTCATGTTGCAAAGGTTCTACATTTCCAAAGTTCTCTCTATTTCAGATAAATATCTGCTCATTCAAATTTATAAGTAAAAAAGTCTGTTCTATCATTTAGATGCCAAGGTTTGTGTGAAACAGAAGATGAGAAATTTCAGTGTCTAGCCCTCTATAATCATCTATCATCAATTATTTTAGCACAAAGATAAATGAAAGTGGTGAAGATGGGCAAATTCTTATAAAATGAGTCAAGGGCTATTTTTTTTTTTTTTTTTTTTTGGCCAGTCCTGGGCCTTGGACTCAGGGCCTGAGCACTGTCCCTGGCTTCCTTTTTGCTCAAGGCTAGCACTCGGTCACTTGAGCCACAGCGCCACTTCTGGCCGTTTTCCATATATGTGGTACTGGGGAATCGAACCCAGGGCTTCATGTATACGAGGCAGGCTCTCTTGCCACTAGGCCATATTCCCAGCCCGAAGGGCTGTTTTTGTTGCACAAATATTTTCATCTTTTGTTGTTGTTGACACTGGCACTATTATTAATGGCAATTGGATGATGTTTAGGTCTTTTCATGAGTAACCAAGAATGTATAAAAAAACAAAAGAACACAAAATAATTCAAAATATTTTGAATTCTGTTTTACCACTAGACACTATGCCATGACTTTAAGACAAAATAAAAATGAGATTTTCTTCAGAAAGCCTTCTTTAAACAATGGTTCTTAGAGAAGAAATTGTTGAGCAGCAAAAATTAAGAGAATGGAGGTAGGGAGATGATGGAGAGAGTAGGAGCTCTATTGAATTTCTAAAATGTTTAATAAGACCCAGATAGTCACATCGAATTTTTTTACACAACCCTAAGTTTCAAGAAATTTTGTAGGAAATGATGAATCTTTGCAAAGCAGTTTACTGAATGTGGATAGTCTTCAGAATCGCATAAACTTTGACTCAATAACTTAATCCTTCTATGTTTTCCTCTATTTAAAGTAAGGATTGTAATCATTATAATTACAATAATTATCTTGTAAGTAGAGTAGAGGTGATACATATTCAATGTTATCATAACACCTGGCACATAGAGAATGCCCAACAAAGAGTACCTATTACTATAGCAGACATGGAAAACTTCCCTATGGGAAGAGTGTAACTGGATTCTATTGCTGTCATAGAAGCAGCAGAAATTTAGGTACTTAAAATTTATTGTTCTCTATCTATAGAAATACTTTTTATAGAATTATCATATTAAAATGCTTTCTACTTTTTTGGCAAGCTGTACTAAAAGTAAGCTACAATTACTTTTTTATTTTTGACTAAATTGCTGTATTGCCAGTTGACACCATATAAAGGTTTATCTCCTGGTACTGAATAGTAGGAAATATATTTCTACTGTAACATACTTGTATTCATTCAATTATAGATAGTAATATCTATAGGACTAGTTTTTGTCTAAGCCATCATTGACATCTTTAATTCTGACTATATTTGATGTTTTCCTGTAGAAATTTTTCTTGCGCTAGTCATATCAGCTTCCTTTCTTCCTCCTCACATTTTAGTTTCTTAAATTTTATTTTATAATCCTCTCAAATAACGCAGGAAGGACTTAGATATAAACAAATTAGCTAAGCAATCAAGTTTCTAAGTAAGTTACTGCAATAATAATGACACAGTATAAACCTTCACAAACTCAGTGTCTTATATAATGAACATTTAACATGTAGACTAAAATGTAGCAAATTAAAACGGGCAAGGAAAATCAAAAACTAGTGGCTTATTCTTGTAATTCTAACTACTGAGCAGGCTGAGACCTGGAGTATTACCATTCAAGACAGCCAGTAGTGTCTTGTGCTAAAATACTTAAGGAAAACAGTATCTTACAGAAGAAATAGATTATAGCTTTTTCAGAGAATTATAAATATATTTCCTTGGTATTACAATAAAACTTGACAAGTGTAGTATCTTAAAGGTTAATTGCAATGTGCCATCTGGAGTAATTTTGATGAACTTTACATATCCAGTTACATTAAATTTAATTGGCTGCCCTTGCACTTTGGATCTTTTATTCTTTCATGATTTTGTAATGTATTCACTGGATATTTGCAAAATGTTGATTTACAGTTTTCATTTCACAGTATTAAATTTGTGAATTTATTAATTGCCTTTGGTAATATCACCAGTTTCACAAAAGTCTTCCATAATCAGAAAGCTTTCCAGTTTACAGTAGCAAAATGAAAGTTTTCAAAATTTTAAATTTTTTCATGAAATATTAAATTTTATTATTGGCAACAATAATTCCTGAATGAGTAGTGTTTTGATATTTCTTGTTCAATTAGAAAAGCAATGGTAGAAAAATATGTTTATGTTGGTACATTAGTATCAATCAAGTTGTGGCCAATTGTGGTAGTCATCGTTGTATTCTTCACCCACAGTAAATAAGAGAAAAGAAAGAAGTGAAACCTGATTTTACTTAAGGATGTCCTCTGCTGATCATAATAATCTCATATATTTGATTAATAACTAGAAGAGAAGCCTTGGAGACTTTAAATACAATGTAATAATAGAAATGGAAACAAGTACTTTATATGCATATATGAATACAGAACATAGAACAATGAAACCTGTTGAAATTGATTAAGAAGTGGGGTGGGTAGAGAAATACGAAAGGGTGATAGAGAAATGGGGTTAATGGGGTCCACTGTAAGCAAGTTGGAAATGTCACAATTAAACCCTCCTTGCATTATTAATGTAAGCTAATAAAAGATATTAATTAAAAATAAAAAGGCTCCTGATTATTTCTTTATAGTTATGAGAAATAATAAACCATGAATAATTAAAATAAGACATCTGAAGCCAACAGTTAAAGACCCACTCTCCTATGAACTTCTTTTTGTGAAGCCCAAGATAAATCTCTTTATTTAACAGATAAGTTTGTTTTTTAGCAATTTTAAGTCAAACCCTTTAGCCTTCTTTATCTCTTTCTATATTAAAGAGTACATTATAATAGCCTAGCCTTTGGGAATCCCCATTTCCCACAGAACTGATGCCTGCAATTTATTATTTAGAGACATTTATTCTCTCTGGTTTTGGTGAAATGCTGCCTATTATCTAGCCTCTACACCAAGATACCCAGCAAGTTTTTCATGGGCAGCAGTCTTACATTCAGTTTCTCAATATTGCTCTGTTGTGTATACATCATTTCATGATTAAAAAAATTGAAACAAAAAATACAGATGACTGGCAAAAAAATAAGCTAAATACATAGAAGAAATAGTTTCAGATTTTCTTGCTTGGAAATTTCTAAGCAGGTGATAGGAACAATAAATAATAATAGAATGATAGTATATTTCTTTGTCTATTCTAGGTACAATACCAAAGCAATCCAAATTTTGTTTGCTCAGTTTTCTTTCTTGATGCTACTGACACTTAGGAACGCCCATAAAGCCAATCTGTTTGAAATAAATGAAGGAATGAAATTTAGAGACCCTGAAGGTTAGCCCATATGCCAGACCAAATCACAATATCATGTTGGATCTATGTTCCTTATATAAAATGTAGCTTGTACATAAAAAAATACTGTGTGATAATTAAGAGAACAAGGGTGGAAGTGACAGTTTACAAAATCTAGAAAAAAAAGTATACTTATTTTCTGGGAAAAACAAAAGTATGAAATAATTTTATTTAGAAAGTTTTCCATAGCAGAAAAACAAGTATTAACTAATTATCTAAGTAAATAAATGAGACATTTATAAATATCTCTGTGGGTTTTCTTCTGAATTTCTCAAGAACACCATTTGAAACTGTCATTGATGGTTTTTTCATAAGCATGTGCAACAATTAACTTATTAGAGAAGCCAAAAGGATAGCAGTCTTCATGTTTGTGACAAAAAAGTAAACTATTAAGTTGATATATACACATGTATATATATATATATGTGTGAGAAATTACCTCATGTCATAGTGTGATGTTAGTCAATTGAGAAAATATATATTCCTAAATGCTTTTATAGCTCAGTTCTTATTTTCTCTTTAATGAGAGATTGGTATGCTTTTATTCTACGAAGATTTGATATGTCATTTTCTTTGTAGAGAAAAATATGTTAGAAATATTTGTCTGCATTCACTATTCTTAGCCATAAAAATGTTTCTGAGAACTTTCTCCATTCTATCTTTGAGACCACCATACAATTCCCAGTGAAAAATATTTTCTTTGATTTTGAGATAAAGATAAATTTGTTTTCACTGAAAAACATAATTTTCCTCCTGTTATTGTACAAGATTTTGGTAACTTTTTATAGTTCTCTCTTCCTGGTATCTTCTGGGAAACTCAAGGCTAAACATTACAGTCACCGGTAGCTGCATTTCCTCCTTCTATTTGTCATGCTGGCTTTTATCTCTTTTCCCCACTTGATTTCTCCCCTCTGCTCCTTCCCTCAATTTTTTAAATCTAGTTTTGTTTCCATGGTTTCACAGACACTTTGAGTCCTTAGCTCTGTTAAGGAATTCAATGATTGCGGCACCTGAACAATGAGTCAGATGTCTATAATGCTGTTATTTGTGAAGGAATGGCTGCTTTCCACTCTGAGATTCTCTTCTGCTCACCAACCAGGTGAATGTCCGCCATGCTGGGAGGATCAACAGTATCTTCTTTGTGCTCACTTCTCTCTACCAGGAAGCAACTTCAACAGCATGGAAACCTCTCTCTCTGTGGGTGCACTTGCCACACAGTATTTTTCTATTTGTATTATCTCTACTATTGAAGAGCATCCTGCTTTGAGCAATGCTTCTTTTGTTTCTATGTCCAATATTTAACCTCTATTCCCAACCTACAGTCCAATAGCAGAAAATGGTAGGTATCAATCAATGTGTATGGATGATGCAAGTGAAGTAGTAAATTAAAAACTTATGAAAATGTACAACATTTTGGAAATGTATGAGTATATTAAAATACAGATTCACAAACATCTTTTTGTTCCCTTTAAATAACAACATGAGCTACTGGGAAATCAAAACAGGACATAATTGTACGTGCTTGGCTAGGAACATAAATATTGTGATACATTCAAGGGTTAAATTATTCTAATCTCCATAAAGTTAATATATGTTTAAGGAGTTGGATATTTTTTAAGATGGGGATAAGATCATGTGAAGCTTTAAGTAGTGATACTTGCAAAACAATGAAAGGGTTTATTTTGGAGAAAGAATGAAGTATTATTTGAGAGACTTAAATGATGAGTGATGATTGCAAATTAATAGATAATATGATTAAACAAGCAATCATGATGGAGATTAGAGGTTAGGTAATGGGAAAAATGTAAGTAAGAATAGCAGGTAAGCTATTGCTTACTTTTCATCCTGTGTTAGAGCGTGTCTGTATCTTCATCCTTTTATACCTACTCTAAGAGTGTGTAGTGATCTTACTAACATTTTGTATGTATGGAAACTGACAGTTCAGGAGGTGATTTTCTCAGGGACACAAAAGTGGGACATAGTAGAGTTTGAACTCAAAATCAGATATTCCAACTCTTGCTCAATACCTCTATATCATGTATTCAAATGTGAGAAATCTTTTTAATCAATTACTAGAAATTCCAAGCTTGTCTGGCCATATTAATTTACTTGTGATTCAGTCTTATATCACTTCTGTAAAACACATGAAGTACTTTCTGTGCCAATTCATACATTGTAAAACTTAATCATAACTCCAACAATTATCATTAAAAACAGCTTGATGCTCAGCAAATGATCACTATACACCAGTCTCTATCATGTGTTCTTATATTTACCTACATGTTTTACCACAATCAATATTCACAATCACTCTGAGTTAAATTCTATTAGTATACCTATTTAATGGATGAGGAAGCTGAGCTTTTGAAAACTGGGAAGTTGGTTTCTAATTGAACTGAGATTAAATCCAGGCAGCAAGAAACTCTTAGGAGAAACCAAAGCATTTGCACTGAAAAGTCAGAAGAGCATTTCCAACACTTGCTTATTGATTAAAAGCTGTGGCTCATTGAGCTCCAAGTATTATGTCATGATGTGTAAAACCAGAAGATTGAGAACAAAACTGACACATTTATTTGAACTTCATCAGTAAATTACCCAAGGAAAGCTTTCTACAATTAACCGCAGAATGGATTCTCATGTCTGGATTTGTTCCTCTATTTCTCTTCTGCAGAAGGCTTCTGAATCAGCCTGTTTCTGTGCACATTGATGGCTTCTTACTTTGGTGTGTGTTTGGGGAGAAGTTTCTTATCATTTCTACTGTTACTCTTCTTGCTTTTTCCTTTTCTCATCACATCTCTGACATTTAGCTGTCCTTCTTTTGTTCTTTTCTACTTTTTATATCCATCCCGAGGACTCAATTTCTTAAGGTGAAGTGGAATAGACCAATGAAAATGTTTCTTCATATTTCCAATTTTGGCTAGCCTAACCTTCACTAACCCAAACTAAGAGCTTATTAGTTTGAGCACACTCATTTCCAAATTGGGAATCAGAACTTGCCACCTTTCCTGCCTTATTATTATGTTATCCCTACTATATTGGCTCACTGACCCATAAAAACTAGCTTCTTACCTTACCTTTATCCTAAGGCTATTTTCAATCCCAGGGTATTCCATTTCACTTCACACTCTCAACCTTATCCTGCTTCATTTCCTTCTCCATCTAAGGCAGAGCCAAAGACAAGAGTTGCACTATTTTAAGTGTATCTGTTTTCACCACTTTTAGTTACTTAGTTTCTAAGTCGGTTTTACAGACTGTTTTATCTAAGTCTATTTTGCAGAATTCCCTTTCTGGTTTATTATCAGCGTCCAGCATTTCCTTTTCTGTCTCATCACTGTGAATAGAGGAACTCTGAGACCAGCATAACAGTTCAATTATAAATGCCTTGTCTCAAGCCTCTGTCTTTGTTAGATCAAGCCCCCACTCCTCATTGGTTATTTCAGACCTTCAACACTGCCTGCGAGCCCCAACCTCTTCCTTTCCACTATTCACTTTCAGCAGTCACACTACTTACTTTTTTTCCCAAGGGGAAAAATAGAAGTTACTAGTCATGAATAATGTATTCATCTTAATTTCTTTCCCTAATGTATCAGAAAAGGAGATATCTTTACTCTTTATAACCAGAATCAAATCTTCTTATATTAAAATTCACTTCTCATATCATAAGAATCTGAGTCTATCAGTAATCTGATCTCTTAATTGCATTTGCAAACTATTTATAGAACTAAAGTACATTAGAGCATATTAGCTTTGATTTCCTATCAAACATTACTTTCCAACCAGCATTTTCCTCCAGATGGAGGCTGTCTGCATCTTGGACCAAGCTTTTCAATGTTCAAAACCATATGGTGTGTCAATGTGCATATATGTTGTGTATAGCATGCATGTGTAGGGCTTGCAATCTCACTCCAGTTCTGTTGGGGTGCGAGCACAGGAAAGGGAACACATCTATAAGATTCCCATTTATTCCTTTTCTTGTTCTCCAACTCTCTCTCTCTCTGTGTGTGTGTGTGTGTGTGTGTGTGTGTGTGTGTGTGTGTGTGTGTTGCTCCTGGGGCTTGAACTCAGGGTCTGGGTGCCATCCCTGAGCTGTTTCACACAAGGTTAGCATGTTATAGCACTATGCCCCAGCTCTACTTCCAGCTTTGGGGGTGATTAATAGGAGACAAGAGTCCCATGGACTTTCCTGCCCAACCTGTTTTAGAACTATGATCCTCAGATTTCCCCAAAGCCGCCTCAGTAGCTAGGATTACAGATGTGAGCCACCATCATCAAGAGATTTTTTTTTGAACAAATGCTAAAACCCTTGAGTTAGAAGTTCTCATTTGCATCAGAAGTAAATAAACAGTAGAATTACCTCTAGGAAATGAATCCTAGGTGTGTGTAGAACACTAGATAGATAAATTGGCTTCATTATTTTACTACAAGTTAAATATGCAGAAAACACTTAATGTACCCTTTAAATGATAGTTTTTAAATTAACATGTAAAAGTCCCCAAATACATTTTTGCTTTATTTTTGATAATTAAAATCCATATGTAGTGGGCTGGGGATATGGCCAAGTGGCAAGAGTGCTTGCTTCATATACATGAGGCTCTGGGTTCAATTCCCCAGCACCACATATACAGAAAATGGCCAGAAGTGGCGCTGTGGCTCAAGTGGCAGAGGCCTGGCCTTGAGCAAAAAGAAGCCAGGGACAGTGCTCAGGCCCTGAGTCCAAGCCCCAGGACTGGCAAAAAAAAAAAAAAAAAAAAAAAAAAAAAAAATTCCATATGTAAAGTGGATAAATAAGATGTCTTCTAAATATGTAACGAGAACAAGATGAAATTGTATATATCATATAAAATTACGGTGTCACCATAAGAATTTGTTTTTTGACAACTATATTTTATGTCACACAGCATTAGGAGTCTATTGTTCTGACATGGAATCTTTTAATTCAATGTGTGTGTATGTGTATATATATAAATGTATATGTATGAGTAAAAAAAAAAAAAAAAAAAAAAAAAAAAAAAAAAAAAAAAAAAGATGTCTTCTAAATATACTTTAACGACCAATGGGACAAAGTGGTATGGTTAAAAAACTGGTTATACACCATAAATAAATCACTGTATTTTTTACTAAAATAAATACTCTCAATAACAATAGGGACCATATATAGTTAGAAATATCCTGCAAGGCTGAATATTACTGGCTCATGCATATGATTCTAGCTACACAGGAAGCTAGGATCCATAGGATCAAAGTTCAAACCAAGGCCAGGCAGAAGAGTCTGCTAGACTTCCATCTCCACAATAACCAACAAAAAGCCATGCCTTTGGTATGGCTCATCTGGTTGAGCTCCAGTAGAGCAAACAAGCAGCACAATTGTGAGACCCTAAGTGCTAACCTTAGGACTGAAATTAAATAAGTAAGTAAATAAATAAATATGAATATCCCCTGCAAACCACAAAGTTATCATAATGATCACACTGTAACATTTCCACCAGAAAAGGAGACTAGACATTCTCAACAGAACTTCCAAAATTGGTGTCTTCAAATAATTATTCACTAATAAAATGAAGCAGAAAAAGAGAAAACATAAAAAATATTCTAAGAAAACTAGGTATGTTTTAGGCCAAAGTCTTCTCTCCTAATAATGAAAAAAGAATGGTACCATTCTGAAGAGAGATTGTCTTGGCTGTCTCAGAGCTTTCCTGAATGGAATCAGGATCTCTGGGTATATAAAACTTTAAAAACTTCCACCTTCTTTTCAAAGAAGAAGCAGGAAGGAAATTTTGTTTGTCCTCTTACATATAAAAAAACAAAATATAATAGCTCTGGGTATCATCAAAAAGTAGAGGAACAGATACTAAATGGCAATGAGATTGTGATTTTGGGGAAGTAAAGCAAAGAACTTTAGAGTGCCAAAATAAAATCTGAAGGACTGAGAATATGGCGGAGTGGTAGAATGCTTGTCTCTTATACATGAAGCCCTGGGTTTGATTCCTCAGCACCACATATATAGAAAAAGCCAGAAGTGGTGCTGTGGTTCAAGTGACAGAGTGATAACCTTGAGCAAAAAAGAAGCCAGGGACAGTGCTCAGGCCTTGAGTTCAAGCCCCAGGACAGGCAAACAAACAAAACAAACAAACAACAAAGTAAAATCTGAAAAGTCTGTGAATGTATATGCATTGTGTGAGAGACAGTGGAGAATTCTGGGATTTTCTTTGTCTGGAATAGGAGACAGCCTGGGGGTGGGGGAAAGGCTAGAAACAGAACTGTATATTCCCTTCTATACATAATACAAGGAAAAGTATGCACTGGCCCACAAAGTTGGAACAAATCAATTTCTGCTGTTTGCTGACATTTCCTTCCATCTCCCAACTTTCCACCCTAGATCTTTCCATTTTATTAGGAAATGGAAAAGTTTAAGGAAGAACTAGGCTAAGGAAGTGTGTGAGTGTGGACAAGGGGATTTGTTCCTTGGAGAATGAGGAATGCCCTCCGGGTATTTATGCTCAGAAAGAGCCATACTTTGCCACAGCCTCGGTCCTCCCTAGAACTCCATCTACATGCCACAAGACCAAAGAGTAAATGGGTAGAGGAGCAACATATTAATGTGGGAAAATAAGCCTTTGGCCATTTCATCAAATGACATTGACAAACCTTATAACCTCTGTTTTCTTGTAGCAATTAAGAAAAAGCACTATATCCCCTTCCCAGCACATAAAATCAGGAGGAGGATTAAGCATGTGATTTCCATGCTTACAACTCAATTCTGAGAAAGTTTCCATATAAACAAATAGAATTTGGGGTTTATTATGTTTCAGGATTTTCAGGTTTCTTTTTTTTTTTTTTTTTTTTTTTTTTTTTTTTTTTTTTTTTGGCCAGTCCTGGGCCTTGGACTCAGGGCCTGAGCACTGTCCCTGGCTTCTTCCCGCTCAAGGCTAGCACTCTGCCACGTGAGCCACAGCGCCGCTTCTGGCCGTTTTTTCTGTATATGTGGTGCTGGGGAATCGAACCTAGGGCCTCGTGTATCCGAGGCAGGCACTCTTGCCACTAGGCTATATCCCCAGCCCCTTCAGGTTTCTTAATAAAGCAGAAATTTGCTAGGGGCCCTGGGAGAAACTCTTTTTGAAAAGCAGTGTGAGTAGTTCAGACTGCCCATTGAGCAGACTTGGAAAATATTTCTGTTTCCCTTTGTATGTTATTCATTTTCTTGATACTAAAATAAACTTTGAAAATGAAGGTATTGACTGTCCACTCACCACAGACCAGGTTTCAGATCATCTGCTAAAAAAAGGAAGATTTAAATTTCAAACGTCTGGCTAAATGTAAAAAAATAAAAATAAATTAAAAAGTCTCCAGAATAGGTTAAAACCATGGTGAAGGACATCCTGGTGGCTAAAATTAGGCTTGTTCCTATTAGTGAAGGCCAGGGCCCTCAGTGGGGAGGTATGCAGCCACCTTGGTTGAAAACATTCTGACCTTTTCATCATGGCTGGATTCCTATGGAGCAACAGGCACAATGCCTGTGCTTTCAATTACCCTTTCTCATCTTCTGTGCTATCTTACTTTAGTGATGGCAAGATCATTTAAAAGACTGTCAGCCTGAGCATCTCCTTTTAATTGTATTCTGTTTTTTTGTGAGACTGAAAAAAACCAAAACAAAACATAGTTCCTGGTAATATTTTATGTTCCCTTTTTTTTCATTTTTTTCTTTTCTTGTCCTGATCAGAAATAAAAATGTGGCAGCTTTTTTGAGACATTCCCTCTGGAGAAACATAAAGCATGAGGACAATGATTTTAGTTCTTTTCACCTACTTCTGACCTCTTCTTTCCCAAGGCTTGAGAAACTAGAGAAGCTCAGAACTGAGACTTTAGAATTAAGCCACCTGTGTATTTCTTATAAAAATTCACTTTGATCAGAGATCTTTTGTCATGACTGAGGAGACCTGCTCTCTGATTTTGCCCTCATTTCTGTTCTTGTTTGAAATAGAAGAGGGAAAAGTGAAAAGAATCACAAGAATGGTATCCCATAAAGACAGAGGAAGTCAGATTAGTGCTATAGCCTTTAATCAAGGTCTCGAGATTCATGCTTAATGATGTGGCAGCCTGATAGAAAAATATTTTTGTCATATTATAATGAGTAGAAATATAATATGGACATAGCAATAGCATATCTTTGAGAGCAGGAAATATTTTCAGTTGTGCACCAGTCTGCAGCTCTGTCACATCATGAACTCCATTGGCTTGGGCTTCAAGGCAGTCAGCAAGCTAGAGATACTAAGTTCGTGTGACAGGATAGCCTCCTCCAGAAAAATGAAAATTTTCCATGAGGCAGCGAGTTACCTAGGGACTTTCTAAGCAAACACCTATTCCGCTTTCAAGTTCTAAACTGAGAATTTTAATAAGATTTACCCGCTTGAATTGCTTTCCTTACTGGTGTTCTTTTAAAAATGTTAGAACCTAGAAATTATGATTACTTACATAATCTCTTTAGAGAAAATCAACATTGGCTTGATCATTCCTATGCTAACAAGATATTTTATTCCATTTTAGATATATAGCAACTATTCCATAGAATATAGAATGTTGAATTTTGTTGAAATACATAAAATTTTGTTAAAAATATGGGATATATTTAACAAAATTAATTAGGTAATTTTATTTGCTTTACTTTTTTTTTCTGTTGTGAGGCTTGAACTCTGAGCCTGGGTGCTGGCCCTAAGCTCTTCAGCTCAAGGCTAGTGCTTTACCACTTGAGCCATATCACCACTTCCAGTTTTTTGATGGTTAATGGGAGAAAAGTGTCTCATGGACTTTTCTGCCCTAGCTGGTTTTGAACCACAATTCTCAGATCTTAGCTTCCTCAGTATCTGGGATTACAGGCTTCAACCACTGGTGCCCAGTTTGCTCTACTTTTTAAAATGTAATTTCATGCCCTGCCTATTTCTATCCTCTAATATAACAAGAAGAATGAACAAAAGCAATCACATTCCAACAAATTAGTGAGATTGGTAAATAGAACTCCCTTCTATGCCAAAATATTGCCAAATATATGGAAAGTTGAGTTGAGATGAGAAAGGATGCTTAGAAAACATGATTGAAGTAACAACTTCAAGCATGGAGTAGAACCCACCTCTTCAAAGCAGTTTGTGACAATATAACTAAGTAATCTGCGCTAAAGTCAGTAATAACAGGGACTGTTGGCATCTTGATTCTTTTGAGGACACCTCAGTTATCTTTTGCCCTATAGAAGCCCGGACTCAAATTTAAGTTATGAGCCAAATGACCTAAGTTAGGCTATTACTGACAAGTAGCAGATATGAACTAGACCCCCATCCCAAATTTAGTACAAATATTGAGAGTGGTGATGGTACAAACCCACAGAAAAGAGAATGGAAAGTTTATTAATCACATAAAGAGACCTTCTAGATGAAACAATGACATTCCCAATAATAACTAAAATGCTTACAAGAGAATTGCAGAAGATGGGTTGGGTGTTTTGAGGTGATGAGGAAGCAAGTCCCCAGTGAAAGTGTCTACATAGACAGGAGTTTGCAAAGTTTTTACTTTCAAAGCAAAGAAGAAAACCTGAGCTTTCTTACCCCTCCTAGAAAAGAACCAAGAAGAGTCTGAATGTTGTCAGCAGTTGCTATAGTTTGATCTAAAGTTTTTCCTGAAGGCCCATCTGTTAAATGTTTATTCTCTGCTAGATTCTACAGGATGGTGGTAGAAACCTTTCAAAGGAGGCCCTACTGGGAGGTCTTAGATCTCCAGTCTGTGCTCTTGCAGGGCATTGTGGGATGCTGATCCCTTCCTCTTCCTCTCTTTTATTCCCATCCAACATGTGACAGGGCCTCCCTTGTCTTGTACTCTTGCCAGGGTCTTCTGCTTCACCACAGGCCCAAAGCCAACACAGCTACGTAACTATGGCTTGAAGTATCGAGAACTGTGAGTTGAGATAAACTTTTCCCCTTGTTAAGTTTATTTTCTTTTTTTTTTTTTTTTTTAGCCAATCCTGGGGCTTGGACTCAGGGCCTGAGCACTGTCCCTGGCTTCCTTTTTGCTCAAGGCTAGCACTCTGCCACTTGAGCCACAGCGCCACTTCTGGCCGTTTTCTGTATATGTGGTGCTGGGGAATTGAATCCAGGGCCTCATGTATACGAGGCAAGCACTCTTGCCACTAGGCCATATCCCCAGCCCTTGTTAAGTTTATTTTCTCAATTATTTTTCCCATTATTATTATTATTATTATTTTTTTTTTTTTTTTTTTTTTGGCCAGTCCTGGGCCTTGGACTCAGGGCCTGAGCACTGTCCCTGGCTTCTTCCTGCTCAAGGCTAGCACTCTGGCACCTGAGCCACAGCGCCCCTTCGGGCCGTTTTCCATATATGTGGTGCTGGGGGATCGAACGGAGAGCTTCATGTGTAGGAGGCAAGCACCCTTGCCACTAGGCCATATTCCCAGCCCTATTTTTCCCTTATGTTAATGGGAATGTGACTAACACAATAGGAAAATATTAAAAAATAGTTTTGAATTTCTTTTATTACAAAGAGGCATTTCACAGAAGCAATGGCCTACAGTTTCCTAAAATGTTATTGTTAAAGCATACAGAATTGTTGGCAGTGGTGATCATTCCCGAAAGTATCAAGTTGTAAATCTGAATCATATAATTACTATCTGTCAATTAGACATTACTACCTGTCAATTAGACATTAATACAGTTGAAAAATATTTTTAAAAACTAAACTGGTAAATTATGCATACAAAGACAAGACTGTGATTTGCAAACCTGCCAAGTTTTTATTTATCTTAAATCAATGCCATCTGCAATGTAATGTCAAATTCCTTTTCAAGTTCCTTAAGGACACCTTGAGGAGATTCCATTAATTTCAAGTCACTTTTACTTAGTAACTCTGTAGAATGACATTAATATTTCAGTCATACACTCTATTTAAGACCTTCCCCAACTTTCAGTCAGCATTGACATGACCTGAAATGAAGCCAGGGATATTTCAAGGGCATTCTACTCTGTTTATCCCTCTCTTCTGAATCCAACTATTGCAGCACTCAGCAGTGGGGGAGGCAGTAGAAGAAGGGAAATGGGTTTTTATTTATTGGTATACAGATGAAATTCCCATGTCCTTGTTGTATTTTACTGTCAGTAGTGAGTGGAACTAGCCAACTTATGTGCCACAGAAACAAAAATGACAAATCATACACAGTATGTATGGGGTTACCTTACACTCAAGTCTACTTTGGCTCAATTGCTACCCAAACCTCCATAGTATACAACATTGCAACTGACATCTTCTCAACTAAAATACAGATACGTTGGAGAGAGGAAAACAGACAAACTTCTCAAGCCAAGGTACCCATCATAAGACCTGGACACTTTGGATTCTTTTCCTCATTAGCAAATCCAGTACAGAGTAAGCTGCTTTTCCAAAAATTCTTCCTACTCTACTACCTCCTTCCAATCCTCTTATCCCCATTTGAATAGTAGTGAGCAACACTTGTGACCTAAGCAAATGACAAAGAAAGAAAGAAAATGTCTCTTTTCATAAGCATTCCTTATCAACCCATCTTCTAGTACTAGCTGAAGCATGGCTTTTAGTGTGGGTTAAAAAATAGACACCTACCACTGGTACAAACTAGGCAATTCCTACAATGATTTTGGTTTTTGTTCTGTCCTCACTCAATCCCCCTAATTACACAGAGAGATGCAAATGTCATTAAGCTACAGATAAATAAAATTGAGAGAGAAAGGAAAAAAATTGTGGAAGATAGTCTATCTGTATCTTCGTTATGAAGAAAGAGTACTAAAAGCATTTCAGGTTGTTGAGAGTAGAGATGTTACTATATACAAGAAAAAAGTAAATACCAACAAAGTACCAACAAAATGAACATTATAAAATGGTGGCAGAAGGGAGGAGAGAGACTGCAATGAGAATACATCTATTTTAGCAATATCTGAATCTGATACAAGCAAAACCTTAAATATATAAGGTAATGATTTAGAAAATAACACATAAACTATAATAAAAACTAAATTATGAATAGAAATATGACAGTTAAAGGAAATCATACTACATGATAAAAGAAACAAAGAATACAAATATGTGCAAAGTAAGAATGGTAATCACACCAGAAAATATTGACAAAATAGCATCATGTTGCAATAAGGAGTATGCCTATAATGAAAATAAGTTTTGCCCTAAACAACATTAACAACAATTTTCACAGCAAAAAGACGTTGCCAGTAGGCTAAAAGGACAGCCTACATTTTGCCAGCTATACATCAGACAAGGAACAAACCTACAGTGTACAGAGAACTGAAAAAATTAAACTTTCAAAGAAACAATAATACAATTAATAAATGGACTAATGATCTAAAAAGAGACTTCTCAGAAGAGAAATGAAAAATGGCCAATATACACATTGAGAAATGGACAAAATCTTTGGTCATGAAAGGAAATGTAAGTTAAAACAACCTTGAGGTTCTACCCTATCCAGTTAGAATGGCCATTATCAAGAAAACAAACAATAATAGATGCTGATCTTAATGTGGCCAAAAGGGAATCCTATTATTCTATGGGAATGTGTACTTGTTCAGCCACTCTGGGAAGCACTATCAAAGTTCCTCAAAAATGAAACAGAACTATCCTATGATCAGCAATTCCACTCCTGAGCATTTATCAAAAAGATCACAAACCAGGTTACAGTAAAGCCACGAGCACAAACATGTTCAGTGCCGTACCATTCACTATAGCCAAGTTAGAGAATCAGCCCAGATGACCCTCAGTGGATGAATTGATCAAGAGAATATACTATCTATACACAATGGAATTTTACTCATCCATTAGAAAGGATGATATTGTACTATTTGGAAGAAAGTAGAAAGACACAGAAAAATTACACTAAGTGAAGTAAGGCATGACCAGGGAGACAAAGGTTGCATACTTGCACTCATATACGGAAGCTAGAATTAGCCTATATATCTGTAAGTAAATAAGCTCGGTGTTAGGCAAGTGTTTACAAATTGAAATATGGTAGATTCAAAGGAGAACTGTGTAATTCCTTAGAAAGGCAAAGCCCAACAAAGTAAGCATCAGGAAATGGGTAGTTGCAAGAGGTAGGGTAAAGGTAAGGAAAAAAGCATGACCAGTGAGAGGTGGGGAAAGAATGGAGTCAGGAATCAAGTGTATATTCTACAAAATTAAGAAAAGCAAGGGAAGGAGTAGGTTGGGAGGGACAGATGGGAAAATTGAAAGAGGTGACAGGGGATTAAGATGCGTTGTATTTAAAAACTTTGTTAAATGGCAACCTCTTTGTACAACCATTTACCCATAATTTAAAAAATAAATGATTCAGCCACAATGACAATATAATTATTAAATTCTAATTCACTTCTTTCAACCCATAGATGCTCCAGTCAATAAATGTATCCAAAGACTGAGACACCTAAATGAAGCCCAATATATCTCAGTAATTAAGTATTTAACTACTCTGAAAATAGGAAAACATTTTCTCAGGTGTCTGTAGAACACTTACAAAAGTACATTTTATGTTTGGCACAAAGAAAATATCATTAAATGCCAATAAACTGTGACCACAGAAACAAAATCACAAAACTATATGAAAATAAATAGTTAGAAAAGAGCAATGATAGAGATGTTTCATATCAAAGGTTTGATATGAAATGTTAAAAGAAAACCAGAAATATCTCATGGTAAATACATACACTTAACTCATTAGAAAGAATGAAGGTCCATTAATCAAGAAACCAGGAAAGGATATAGAAAAGTATTAAGATTCCAATAAAATCACAAAAAAATTAATTTTTGAAAAAGCAGAAATTTTTTAGCTATATAATGGCAGGGTTATTATAAAATTCAGATGTTAATATAAAGAAAAAAACACAAGAATAAAATTAATGAAGATCAACCAAATTTTCTAAGGACAAAGAGATTATAGAATATATATAATACATACAAAATGGGAGGGTAGAAATAACTATATGCAGCTAGAACATTGAAATATTCCTCTGAGATGTCTTCGTTTAACTTTGCAAAAACAGTCTTGAATGCATATATGAAGTAGAAATCATAACTTCCTTAACTGGCTCAAGATGATAAAGTATTTAAAAGAATATTACTATATGAGAATTACAAGGTTCCCAGAGTGTCCTTTTCAAAATGATAGCCATGGTGAGTAATAATGCTATTTAAATGGTTCTGTTTTAATGCTGGCTTAACTATTCTGGTGCATAGAGGGAAAAAAGCTTTCTTATTACCATTTAATTAGCCAGCATAAAAACGATATTAAAAACGATATTAAAGTCTGAGAAAGTGAGTATGCCATAGAAAATTTTTAGACAAATCTCAAATATAAATAAAAATAATTTAGCAACCAATGCCAACTTAGGGAAAGCAATCTATTAACAGAAAGAGACATTGCACCTATGGGCAGATGAGATTGTGAAATATATGTGCAGTTCTTTCCATTCAAGGAAATTTATTGATATGGTATATTATGTATATTTTGCAAGGTTACAAACAAGTTCCTTATATGTTCCTGAGACATTTACGAAAATTCAGCAATCTTAAAAAGAAACACCTCAATATTCTAAGACTGTCTTGCTAAATCCTGAAGATGGTCTGTCTTCCATTGTTCCCTATTTCGGAACCTTCTCTTCATCCTTCCCCCTTAGGAATTCACAAGAAACCTGTAGAGGGTTTCAAACATGTGTGCTAAGAAGGATATATAAGGGGCTGGGAATATGGCCTAGTGGCAAGAGCGCTTGCCTCCTACACACGAAGCTCCGGGTTGGATTCCCCAGCACCACATATATGGAAAACGGCCAGGAGGGGCGCTGTGGCTCAGGTGGCAGAGTGCTAGCCTTGAACGGGAAGAAGCCAGGGACAGTGCCCAGGCCCTGAGTCCAAGGCCCAGGACTGTCCACCCCCCTCCCCCACCAAAAAAAAAGGATATATAAGAAATTGCTACGAAAAGATCCTCTGCCATGTGTAACTTCAACTCAAGTAATATAGGAAAAATCAGGTCCATTGTACCATACCTTTAGTTGATTCTGTTATTGAAACCAATGGATAGGCATCCATAGTTTAGTAACAAACTAGTTTTAGGTCCAGTTATTACAAGGGAACATTTAATTAGATGTGCTGTCTGATGGAAACACCTACATCATTTGGGAGAAAATTATGGGATAAATACAAACAGTTACTAATTACTGGCAGAGCTTATTCTCTTATAACGCAGATGGGAGATGAAATTACTTTATACATCTGTCAAAAGCAAACTCAAATGATATCCTATTTCATGCTGTTTTGAACATTGAGGTTATTGGCTTTTCAATACTGGAATCATAATCTTATTGCTGTGACAGCATGATCCCAAATTCTACTTTAATGCAATGTAAAATATAAAAATGATTTAAAAGAGCTATCAAAAAAGAAAATTTCACTCAAGTAATGGAATAAATTCGACAAGGATGAAAAGAACAAGATACTAAATAATGAAAATATTATAGATGATACACACTGGTATCATATATACACATGCTGTCAGTATGTGAGAATTCTTAACATTATATGTTCTATTGGAAGATGTCACCTCTACATAATGAATAAATCCTGTTCTCATCATTACCATAGCTTCACAGTTTAATATAGCTGTGTATACTGTTGGAAATAATTTATACATAACCATATACACTATTAGAAATGCATCTATCTATCATCTATCTATATTGTTCTTCCTTTAAATTTTCTGTAGCACTAATTCTTTCTCAAGGTAAGAAGTGATCCTAATTTACTCTCTTCTATAGTTGCTAAGCATAAAATCTATGGAATGGGTGTTCCTAAATGTGTTGAATTGTCAGAGAGGCAGGTTTTGTGCCATATGCAGAGTAGTGATGTGGGAAAGGAAGCCATCATAGAGCACACGATGATGGATCTTTGTCATGAGAGAGGACTCAATACTCTTTCAATAAGAGCCATCCTAACATCAGTCAGAGTGAAGGAGAAGGGCATTGTAGGGAAAATGAGCAAATGCACAGAGGTGTGAAATAGGCTGTCTTGTGAGGGGCACTGCAAGCAATTTTGTCTGAGTAAAAGAAGAAAAAATTCCAAGAAATGATGCACTGAAAGGTAAGACTATGTAGTAGACAAGGGTAAGAGATTTTTTTTATCCCTTTTTAGGATTTCTGAACTTTATTCAGAGAACAATGTTTAGTAGATTTATCATAATGTTAGGGCTGAGAAAAGGATATGAAATCAAAGAAAAAGCTTGGAAGTTATTTTTAAGACATGATGAATATATTAACGAGGTAATAAAATTAAAAAAATCAGAGAAAAATCTCAGTAAAATGATGGTGGGAATATATAATCTTTAGAATTTGGCCGTGTCTGGACAGTTAGTAGGTTATTGTAAGGTATATATGATTAGCCTCAATTTCAGACCTACTGGCTGGTATTTGTTCCATGAAGGTTATGAGTTGAAGAACTGAGTGTTAGCTAATTGGGTTTGAGAGGTGACTTGATGACAACTTTATCAATGAGTTAATTCATAATGAATTCATTAGAATCTGGTGCCTGGATGGGGGATGTATCACAGGAAACATTCATTTGAAGGGTGTATCTTGTCTTCTGTAGACAATCACAGCTTCCTGGCTGATGAGGTGAGTAATCTCCTCAGCCACACACTCTGCTATATTCTGCCTCGTAGTGGTCCATATACAATGATGTCAAGGTTCAGGTTGAAAGATTTAAAACCATAATCCAAAATAGATCTTTCTCTTTTCAAGTTGTCTCAGCAACACAAAAGTAACTAACATAGGTAACTGGGCAGATGTTGACCTTTTCAGGATGGTCAACATATAAATGTTTTCAATTATAATATGAACATGTATTATAAGTATAATTACTACTGAATGTAAGCCAGAGTTTGTGGCACAAATCATCACTGGGAAGGAACTTGTGGTTTAGATAAATAGTAACCTCATTGCCCACATATCCATCTCCTACTGAGACTCTTCATTGGCTAACCGAAGTGGAAGCCACAGAGCACAGAAATTCTATTAATATATTCCACTTCCTTTAGTTGAATAAAAGATCAAGAAAGGTGAGAAGTGGATCAGGAGTGGTAAAAAACAAACAAACATATCAACAAACCAGTGATACTCTTCCAGAGTTTTCACACATTTACACAGATATACAAACACATATTTACATATAACACACACACAGGCTTTTTTTTCCCTAAATTGAGATTCATAGATCACAAACACTGAATATATACTTTACACAAATACTAAAAGATGAGGTGGAATGGCTTCCCCCAAACCATTCACAATTTGATCCTATTTTTCCAACTTGCTAATGGAGTGGAAATCCATAAAGATTCTCTTATGGAGACTCTCTTGCAGCTAGGTATGGCCATATAACACAATAGTAGCTCATGAGATACACACAGACAATACAAGTCGGGACTTGGAAATTTTTTTAATGAGACCAAAAACTCCAGAATCATACTCTATCACTTTTCACCCTTCATCCTTCCTTTTGTGGTGCAGGCTGATATAAAGCCTAGGTAGACAGCAACCATAGTGGAAGAAAGACACCAACTGAGGGGTAATGGACTAAGAAAAACAGAGAAAGCAGCATTGTGAGTGACATCCTTGAGTGGTTCTACCACACCTAGGATGCCCATCTTATTTTGAGGGGATGAAAGATCTTATCTTTCTAAGCTGCTAGAAGATCTTCATTGTGTCTATTGAAGTAAAGAATCTTCCTGCTTGATATGCTTGCTGACTTCCTCACTTTTAACAAGAACTGTCCATCAAGAAGTAAGGCTGCTGGCAGGAAGCCCGGGTACACTGAAATACCTCCTAGGATTTCTTTTTAATTATTATTCCTTTGAGAGCTTGCTGGTTGCTCATTTTAGCTATTCACACTTTATAATATAGGAAATGTGAAGGATCATGGTTCATTTACTCTAGATTCATTTATTAAAAATAATGTTTAGGATTGAAACCAGATGCCTCTGCTTCCTAATGTAACTTTACCTAAAGTTATGGAAGTTGTATAATAATTATGTTGTTACACCTAGAGGTTAGAGAGCCAATCCTTCAGAGAGAGGAAAAAAGCAACAGAAAACACTTGTAAGATTCTGTCACTTGACACAGGGATTCCATATAAACACACACACACACACACACACACACACACACACACACACAGAGAGAAAGTCCTCCTTGAAAGATGAGTTTTCAGATGTCTTTTGTCACTCTTATTACACCAGTGTGATTTCTATCAGTAAAATTAAAGCCACAGTTCAATAATTGAATATAGCCAATGGGCCCAAACGATAACAGCAATAGATCTTTCTACTTAAATGCCTCTTGCCCAGGGTTCTTTGGTATCTTATTTAAGATGGTTCCTGAAGTAATGTGATGCATTTTATATTTAGTATGTTTTTTAAAAATATTATGAGGTATAGTTTGACACATGTTTTAGTGTTTCTCAATTCTCAAAACAAAATTTCATATCATTCACATCTATTTACTTCACATTATTACATTACTTTAATCATTTTTCACATTTATAGCTCTTTTTAGCCATCACTTTTTTTTCTCTAAAGCACAATGGAATAGAAGGAAAATAGTACATACAGAATCAAGTAGCATGACAATTGTGTCTAGCCCTGCCATGATCACCTGGGAAATAGCATGGCTAACATAAGGCATGGAGCTCCAAGATTCCTCTCTAGGGGAGGCAGAGTGCCAATGGACTGCTTGGCAAGTGAGGATTGAAGGCTTATTGGTGCTGTACTTTAAGGTGTACTTATGCTGGGTATTTATGTATGTATGTTGAGTCTAAGGAAAGTGTTAGGGCTGGGGATAGAATTCAGTGAGAGAGCATCTAGTCAGCATGTGCAAGGAGACCCTGAGTTCATTCCCTGGTATTGGAGTGAATAAGGAGAGCATTCCTTTTACTCATACTTTCACCTTTTGCTGACCACTGCCTTCTGGGCCTGTATTATTTATTTATAACATGGAGAATATTTAGAGGTGGAATTATCTAAAATTCTAATTTTTAGCTGTTTTATAATTTTTACTTCTGAAATTCCATCACATTCCCATCATCTACATAGTTTAGATTTCACTACTTATTTTCCTCTGACTGAACCACACAAAACTTCTCTTTCCACATATATTGTTACTGTGTCTAAACTACACATATCTCAAAACTCATTTTACCTCAGATAATTACCATGGATCATTATACATATTTTGCTTTTCAGGATGTTTATTACGTTTCAGAGAAATTTACATGTTGATATATTTCAATGGCTTTCACTCGAAACATTAACTGATTTACAAGAATAAAAAAGGAGGAACTCAGTACATTATTAGATAGTAAAGCAACTATTTATTTAGTTTATGTACTGGTGATTACTTCCAGGCAGTTACATATACTGTTTCTCAATGTTTCCATGACAACTTTTCCTACTTGGCAGGCGCTGTTATCTGAAAATGTCTCACAAAGGCCTAAGTACCATAGGCTTAGTCACTGTGGTTGAAGCTGGTAGAACCTTTAAGAGGTGGGACCCAGTGGAAGGAAGTTACATCATTGGTTTTTGTTGTTGTTGTTGTTTTCCAGAGCTGGGGACCGAACTTGGGGCCTTGCGCTCACCAGGCAGGAAGTTACATCATTGGTACAGGAGGAATTCCTGTGAAAGGGATACTGGGACTCCAGATCCTTCCTGTGTCTACTTCTTGGCTGTCAGGAGGTGAGCAGCTGGCTCTACTGTTCTGCTACATGCTCTCACCATATGATACACACACACACACACACACACACACACACACACACACACACACACACACACACACACACTGTCACCAAAAGCAATGGGATAAGAGACTCTGGACTGAGATCTCTGAAACTATTAAACAAAACAAACCTTTCCTCTTTTTAATTTGATTTGTCTCAGGTATCAAAGTGAAGGGAAGCTGTCTAACACAGTAGATATTTCCTTGTTGACAAGTGAAATTTTGAGGCCAGAATATCCAAGGTTGATAGGTAATAATAGATGGAATCATTCTTATTCAAAACCTCTTTGACTCCAAACTCTCTCCCCGCTGCTCTCTCTCCCCACTTTTATCTCTATCCTTCGCTCTTTGTACTCAGGTTTGAGCTCAGATTCAGATCCCCTGTGCTATTTTAGGCATATGCTCTAATACTTGAATACCTCCAGCTATTTTTTCTTTTGTTATTTTTTTCTTTATAAAAAATGGTCTTTTTTGTTTGTTTATTTGTTTTGTTTTGTTCTTGACCTGGGCTGGCTTGGACCACAGTCCCTCCTATTTATGCTTCCTGTGTAGCTAGGATAAGAAAATCATGCCACCACACCCACATTTTCATTAGTTGAGATGAGTGCACATTTTTGCCCAGATTGCCCTCAAATGGATGTCCTCCATATCTCTGCCTCCCCAGTAGTTAGGAATACAGATGTGAACCATTATACAGCCAAAATTTATCTCTTTAAATACGAGTTTCTGATGCCTATTATTGCCAGAACACTATTTAATGCATGTATCAACAGATGTCCTTATTAAAGGGAAAATTTGCACACAGGAAGAATGTTATATGAAGGTGGAACACAGAGGAAACAACGATGCTTCTATAATCCAAAAATGAAGTCACCATAACCCTGTAGTATGAGTTATCTTTTATAACCATCAGAGCCATACATTGGTCACTGGCTTCTAGACTCTAGAACTGTGAGACAACAGATTTCTGTTGTTCAAATCACCTAGATTATGGTATTTTGCATAGCTTCCCTAACAAACCAGTAAAGTAAGAGAGGAGATGTATCTGTAGATCCAGTGTTTCACCACAGGCCATCGTTGCCTGTAGCCTAATAAAAAGTTCCTAGGATAGCTGTTAGTTCTGAATACACAATCATTCAGAAATAAAAGATAACACCTTTCCATTTACAATCTGCTGTTTGGAACAACCAGAAATCTGAGCACCACAAAAGATCAATGAGTAGTATTTGGTTCTTTCCCACTTGAACAGCCCCACTGTTGTGACTTTCTAAGCTTGAAGTGGAAGTGGGAGAAAATTAAAACTGGTCTTCCTAAATTGTCTTTTTCCTAAACATTGCAGTGCTCTAGATGTGCATGTGGATACAAGTTCACATGAACTTGAGGATAACTCTTTCTTGTACCAGCCTCTTGATCTCACTTTTAAGGCTGCCATTGGCACTTAAAAGTCCTCTTAGTTTCTTTGCTGCTCCTATCCAGGCACTCGGCATGAAACCTACCATGACCAGCATAGCTGAAGCCTGACTATCAGCTTACCTTCTGTGATCTAGTTAGGATACTCATTTCCATTTTAGATAGATGACTCATATTGAGATTTCTGCCAACTCAAAGAGACACTAAGGTTACAAAAGCCTATCTTTATTTTCATTAGAATATGGGTGAAAATATAATAAAGGTCTGAGTAAAATTTACTGAATAGAGCCCAGTATCTTGTATCAAAGCAAAATTTTATTTTGGAAAATGTTTAATAGTCAAAGAAGACTACATCTAGGCTAATTGTAATAGAAGAAGACACCAGAACTGAGTCTGAACCCAACTCTGCTCAACAAATGCTGGAGAATTTTCAAGAGCTAAGGCAGGAGGAGTTCAATACTTCCTGGATTTGGCAACTGGCCTTACACAAAGGAAGTACATGTCCTTATATTTTTATGACATGAGGTAGGCTCTTACCCTACTGTAGAAACAGAAAGATAGGACTAGTCCCTTCCTTCATTATTAGATTTCCAACAGAGGACACCAAATCTTCAAGAATGGATGGTTTAGAGTTATAAAAGTGGCCAGGAAATTTTAAGAGGATTTCCTTCTGAAAGGAGCAGGGGAAGAATTTACAAGTGGGAGTTTTCTGATTTAAATATGCAAAATAAAATGCAGTAGAGCAAGCCTAGAGTTAAGAAAGACCTCTTCTAAAGTTTGGCCAAGCTGAAGGAGACCCTAGGCCTGCTTGGTCACTTGATATGCATGTGGGTAAGGGTTCACAGCACAACATATGATTATAAAGTTGGAAGCAGTAGGAGGCATTAGAGACCACAAATGTAGTCCATGTTGTAGTCTCCAAAATCAAATCCAGATGTGCTTATTCAAATACACCCTCATCTCTCTGTGCCTCAAAACCCTAATGTAGAAAAGATTTAACTAATTTTCCATACATCGGAATTCTAGCCTTGCTTTTTACCAGTGTAGTTAGGACAACATTCTCGGTACCCTCATTGGCATTTTGCTATGAAACATTCAGTAAGAGATTGATACGTACAATTATTCAGGTAACTGAAAAATCTCCTGTATAGATCAATTATTGTCCAATTGGTTTGATAATCAAAAGCATTTGAAGACTGACAAGAGACAAGAGTACAATTTGTCAGGCCTTCTCTCTGGATATTTTAGATATCTTGATTTCAAAAGTTCAAGGAGGCTCTAGAGAACTGGAGGTCCTGTAAAACATCTCCAATTACAAATAGTCAGACATATTTGGGAACTAGTGGATGGTATAATCATTGTGAAAATATGTCACATAAAATTGTTGTGATAAGTTATATAGAATTTGTTGCCATCCATCCCAGTTTCTAAAGTGATATTTTTATATATCTAGTATTATTAGATAACCTGATTCAATTAACTGGTGCATTAAAATAAAGACACTTTCTGAAGAGTTCACTATTTGTAATTACTCTGATAGGCTGTCAGTTTGCCAGTCTAATATTACTAAAATGGAATTTATAGAATAAACAAGAAAACTGATCTAATTGAATTTGTTTCATATTTGCTACTATCTGTATAAGCATGAAGAATAAATGATAGGGTTTGACCCATCTCTCCAAGCTCCCCAGACTGAGTCCAAACAAACCAAAGAATAGCAGCGTCAGAGCAGGGTGAAGCTTCCAGCTCCTTCCCACAGCCTGAATTTCATTACTGTGCAACTTTGAAGCCACATCTGTTTTTCCTTATGAAATGCAAATGATTGCCTAACCTCTTGGCTCTCAAGAAAGAAGTTCAAGGGCTCATGTGGCAACATTTCACTGTATATAATGAATCTGTTTAGTTTAAACTGTTTTGAGAAAAAGAAAGAGGAGAAAGGGAGAGTAAATAAATGCCTAGAATATATCTGGTTAGTATCCATAGAGAGTTGTATGTTTTTCCACGTCTCTACTAGGTTTGGTGTATCTGTCACCCACTATGTCATTTGAGTTCATACAGGCAGAAAAACTGTGGAGAAGCTCTGAGGATAAAAATGGAGTGCCTAGAGCCCAGTGTAACTTCCTGTTTGGCAGAAAGCAGCTATAAAAGTTGTTTGGAAATGGGCTGTTTGGTAGACACACAGGCGACTTTCAGTGACCAGCAACACATTGCAATTGAAATATTGCAAAGATGTGCAAATTTGCCCCAGATTTGATTCTAGATGCTTAGTAGTACTGCATAAGCAATTGAGAGGTAGGAGAGATAAAGTGAGATGATTCAGGGAAATAAACAGCAGTCTTTTGTCATGTTGATCAGATAGAACAAATTGTGTGCCAAAATGATTGAATCTATTTCGATTAAATCATGTGTGTGTGTGTATGTATGTGTGTACAGCAGATGTCTATACAACTAAAGTGAAGGAGAGATTTAAAGGATAGAAAACATTAGCCATTTGAAACAGAAAACCCAGATATTTGAATCATTACACTTTTTAAATTAACTACATAAAGATAAATATTAATTAGAGTCATGTTACAGATATTTTATTTACATTTGTCAAAACCCAGATATTGGAAGCATTAAACATTTAAAATTAACTAGATATGGATCAATACTGATTGGGGACGTTCACAAATACTTTCCTTGTATCTGTCAACAGATAAAATTGAATGCTGTTAGAAAGGGAAAATGTGTAATCAAGTGTTTTGAATAATCAATATTATATTAAATCTCTGAGAACAGATTTGAGGGGTAGTAATAGTAAAAACTTCATTTGGAAGGTAATGAAACTTTAGAAATGTAACCTTTTTAGTCCTATCTGATCTTAGCTACTATTCATTGAACATTTGGTACATATCAGGCAATATTCTCAATTCTTCATGTGGATTAATTAACTTTCCTTTTACGGGATTTAAATAGAGTTATAACCTTCAATTCATAGGCAAGGAAAGTAAAATTCAGTGTAACTAATACTGGGATTCACTCACTAAGTTCTCAAATTCTTTCTGTCCCTAACCTGATTCTGGGGTCTTAATTGTTGATACATACTTACACAAATTCAGATAGTTATTTACGCAATTAAACAACCAGGCCAATCAGAAGGCACACTCAGATGTACTTGTTTTCCTTTGTGCCCAATGGGAACTAACAGCATATTAAAATGTGTTCTATTTGCTCCAAATCTATTAATATTTGTGGGACGTAGTTAGCAATTAAACAAAAAAACAGGCATTTTTAAACTGACAAACAATTTTATTGAAATTTTCCAGGAATGAATTTAGTTATTTCACAGATGATGGATTCAGACAGGTGCTATCTAAATCATTGCATCCTAAATTACATTGCAGACTGGAAGTAATGCTTCATCTGCCTATACTATCACATGTACAAAACAGAATAGATTTAAAATAAATAGATACTTCAGACAATTAGTTACGTGTTTTTTTATAAGTAGCTTTATTGACTTACTCCATTGCCAGTATGAGAAAAAAAGACTCTCTTCATGAGCTCCATGAGCCTTTTGGCTATTACCATATATTATATACTAAAATTATGTTATCTTCTCAAACTTGTGAGTCAGAAGTCATTAATATGATTTAGGGTTAGAAAGGCTTATGCTCCAGACTTGCTTATGTTCAGCCTTCTGTTTTTATTTTTAATTTGGTCTTTCCCAAGTAATGATTTCGGTTTTTTTCTCTTTTTGCTCTGCATTATCTCTCTATGTTCATTATTATTTCTATTCTAAATTTCTGTATAAAGCAAAACATACAGTATGTAATCATCTTTGCCCATCTACATTCACACATACTTGTGCTGCAGCACATTTCTATACAGGATATTGTTCTATTGGATGAGTAAACCACCACAACTTATTCATTCACTTACTTCTCATGGATGTTTATATCCTCGAAAATAGGGCTTCCATGACTGTCCAGAAACAAGTCCTTAAATGGATTTATGCTTTTATTATTGTGGGTAGGAAGACAACCCTCTTCTATTGCATTCTACCTATTGCTCTATAGGACATGATGTTCCATCTTGTATGGGAGGGACAAGCACTATTTTTGTGAGCTATAGGGAGGTTTATGTAGAATCCTTTTGGGTGATTGCTTCTCTACTTTATCACCCACATACATGAATGGATTAGTGTGTGAATAAAGAATCATAATGTTCCTCTACAGACCACCAGGTATTTCTCTGCATTGTTCCCTTTACAGTACTCGACTTCAAACTTCACTTGCCTTGGTCTGCCATTGCCAGATTACTGGATTCAGTTCAGGATATGCACTGGACTTTCCCTGAACTTCCCTTCCCTGCATAATGTCCTAGGAATTCTCTCCAAAGAGTAAGCAGGTGTACTTGCAAGTTTCTCTTTGTTTCTCATGGAGGGAATTCTTATCTTCCCTTGCCAATGGTGTTCAGTATCTTGAAAAACAAAGGGGACATTTTGTTTCATTTTGTATTATTTTCTTCTTCTATTTTATTTTAAGCTACTATAATATGAAGAGATGCGCAGAGATGGGATGGTAAAGCTTAGTCTAGAGTACTGGAATTTTAACTCCCAGTTTTGATAAGGGTGTGGTGAGCTTCCATACATGCCGCATGTTTTAGATTTAGTAGGGTGGGGAACATGATAGGTGTGAACGTACCAAGTGTAGCTACTATTTGGAAGCAGATAGCATCTATGAGAACATGGGAAAGATTAAGGACTTGAAGTAATGTACCATGCATGTTTGAGGAGCTCTGGCACAGAGTCTCCTTATCTCCTCAATACAAAGAATGAAACCTCATTCAAAACCAAAACTATGTTCTCATTTGCAAGTCCAAACCTTTTTCTCTTTACACAGAAAAAAGGATAATGGTTATAAAAACAGAAACATAGCAATGATTTTACTTCTACTGTAGTAGTGTAAAAAAGCATTTATATCAAGATAAAAAATGAATAATTGAAAGAGAAAGGACATGAACAAAAACAAATTAGGAATGTTATTCTTAATCATATCATTCATTCTCCTAAATCTGTTTTTTCGTGACAACATTGCACTTGTTGGAAACGCTGTATGCTGCCTTTGCCTTCTTTTGTGGCATTTATCTCATCTAATTTACTTATAACTGTGATATTTTCAGCAGTGACAATTATTTGAAAACAAAACGAGGGGTTTCTAATTGAAAAAAAACTTCAAACATTAGAATACACAAGAGAGGAATAAATATTCGAAATCCTTGCTTTGGTTGGCAAAGTAGATTTTTAGAAAATAGATTTTTATAGAAAAAACTAACAGCACATATAAATATTGAGAAAGTTTGAAATTCAGAGTTGACAGTATTTTTATGTTGAGAAATAGTGCTTACTGTTAAAAGAATATGAATTTCTTACATTTGTGATGAAAACCTTTCTTTTCCATTGTTGGAAATCATGAATACCAAAAGATGCTTCATCTATGAACTTGTAGATTGATATGAACAATTCTGAAGACAGAAAAGTAAAACCATGTAGATAATGACAAACAAAAGGATGCATGATGTGTAAATGGTACAGAAAGTGGGATACACTATTTCCATTAATTCAAGAAAAGGGGAAGCGGTAACCACTGTGGCCATGGTAGCTGTCTGGCTGTCAATTTGTGGAAAATGCCTTCATAAACATCAAGACTGCTACTGTTAACAGGAGACCAAATCCATTCTTGTCTTATTAAAGAAATGACTGAGACTAACTTTAGCAGAGTTTTATAAAAAATGAATCTGCAACAAGACATGTTTCATTTTTACATAATTGAGTTATCAGAAATGTGATAGTTTTGATCGTGAAGGTAGAATGTTCAAGAGTTTCTCCATAAATATGGAAGACAGAAGAAAGACCACTATGTATAAGAACTCATCATAACAGTTTACAGGTAATTTGGATAAGGCTCTGTCAGAAGGTGGGAAAGTTTGGACATTTTCTTTTTTTTTTTTTTTTTTTTTTGCCAGTCCTGGGCCTTGGACTCAGGGCCTGAGCACTGTCCCTGGCTTCTTCCCGCTCAAGGCTAGCACTCTGCCGCTTGAGCCACAGCACCGCTTCTGGCGGTTTTCTGTATATGTGGTGCTGGGGAATCGAACCTAGGGCCTCGTGTATCCGAGGCAGGCACTCTTGCCACTAGGCCATATCCCCAGCCCTGGACATTTTCTTAATATGGATAATTCACTGCACAGCAGTATCAGGTACCTGTAAAATAGTTGGGAATCTTTTGATAAATTCATAAAAAGACATATAGTATTAAGGAAATATGTAAGTCATAAAGGTTGAGCTGAATGTCAGCTACGCTACAAACTCCAGTCTAGGAAACTTTTCAAAAAAACAATTTCCACAACATTAATGGAAAGGAAGCAATCTACTTTGTTAGAAAAGATACTTTTCTCAATAGGTTTATGGCACTAGTTTCTAAGTTGTATACTTATATCAAAAATTACCTATTACCTGTCTATCTGTCTGTCTGTCTCCCTATAGAGAAATGTACATATAGTAGATTTTTTGAATTAGTTAATTTTAGTGTCAAAGTGATATACCAGAGGGGTTACAGTTTCATACATAAGGCAGTGGGTACATTTCTTATCAAACTTGTTTCCTCCTCCCTCACTTTTCTCCTACCTTCCTCCCTCTCCAATTCCGTCCCCCCCCCCATGTTGAACAGTTGGTTTACAGCATATTGTCTTCTAAGTATTGCTGTTGCATTGGTTCGCCTTTACCCTTTGTCTTCCCATTTTGATATTCCCCTTCCTTTCCTTAATTCAGATAAAGCTATATATAATACCCAGGGTACTAAAGTCAAATACAGTGACAACAGGGGATAAACCATAGGAACGAAAAATGAAAGAAAAAAGAAATGATTTCATATAGTACATTAAAGATAACAACAATGAAAAACCTCTCATTTCCATATCTTGGAGATCATTTCACTTAGCATCATCTCATGTGTTCATATTGGTGTATTCTAGGGAGTGAGAAAATCCATCAAGCACTGTTAAAGGTGACAAATGAGTTTTATTAGTCAGTTTGAAATTGCCTTGCCCCAGGCGACCCTAGAGCGAGGAGCAGTTGTGGCCTCCAGAGTGCGAGTTTCTTTCCTTTCTTCCTTTCCACAGGCTTCTCCTGTCCTCTGCAGGCCTCTTGTTCTCCACAGGCCTCTGTTTTTCATAGACCACTCCCCTCTCTGAGGGACTTCACTTTCCACGTGGCTCTCCGTGGGCCTCCAGTCTCCACGGGCCTCTGCTCTCCACAGGCCTCCACTCTTGCTCTCTGTGTCCGCTCTGGTACCAGGCTTCTGACTTTCCCACAGGCCTCAGGCTCCGGACTCCTCAGTAGGCCTCAGGCTCTTCTCCACTCAGCTCCATTCTGCTTCTCTCTGTCCGCTCTCCTCGGGCCTCTGGCTCTCAGCAGGCCTCAGCTCTACAGGCCTCTCCTCCCTTCTAGCCCAGAGCGAGGCCACTCCGGCCTCCATTCTCTGCAGGCCTGGGTCAGGCCTTTCTGCACCACAGGCCAGGGGCTTAGGCCTCCTCCATCCGCAGGCCCGGGCTCCCCTCAGGCCTGTAGAGAACCCGGGCTCCATAAGGCTCCTGGTGCCTTGCTTTCTCTGTGCCTGTTGTTTTCTTCTCCTCCGACAAATCCCACCCTCTTATATCCCCAGGCTACCTGCAGGCTGGAGTGGTGGTTCTGGGGCAGGATCCTCTTTTACAATCTGCAGTGGGGCATTGCAGTGATGACAACATGGGGAGGAGCTTTTTGTCCCCCCCCCCCCACCTAGGTTATTACAATATGTACATAGGTATTGAGTTATTTTGATCATCTGCTAAGAGTATCCTATACATTACTAATTATTACCAATAGTGTCTATGTTGCTTTGAGTCTGGCTCATTTCACTTAATATGATTTTTTACAAGTCTTTCTGATGGAAGCAAAGAATTCCTTTGTGTATATGTACCACATTTTCTTGATCCATTCATCTACTGAGGAGCATCCAGGTTGGTTCTATATTTTAGCAAGTACACAGTTTTTAATGCCAATCTTGCTTGCATACAACTTTTATAAATCTCAAAAAGAAAATTCTTAAAATGTTTACATATTTTCTACAATATTATCTTTGATTCTTAAAGAAATTATGCAACACTGATGACAGGATATGATTAAAATGTATTTTCCTTCTGAGAGCTGTCACATGGTCTGTTGTCTTAACCAATCTGTACATCAGCAAAGAATGCTTATTTTCTACTTTCTGTCAGTGAAAATTGTTTTTCACTGGTACTAAACCAGAAGAAAAAGGACGATGTTTTAAAATGGAAGATTACTGGATAGAAATTGGCAAACAATTTATCTAACCATGAAAGAAACTCTCCATTCCTAGAGATAAATGTTGACATGTTAGTTTGGGTGAGGATAATATGTTTCAAAAATCAATCATAAAGGGCTGGGGATATAGCCTAGTGGCAAGAGTGCCTGCCTCGGATACACGAGGCCCTAGGTTTGATTCCCCAGCACCACATATACAGAAAACCGCCAGAAGCGGCGCTGTGGCTCAAGTGGCAGAGTGCTAGCCTTGAGCGGGAAGAAGCCAGGGACAGTGCTCAGGCCCTGAGTCCAAGGCCCAGGACTGGCCAAAAAAAAAAAAAAAATCAATCATAAAAAGGTTAATAATAAATTTAAAGCCTTCTACTCTGCTTTGGGTTTGGGCCATGCTAACCTTTTCTTTTCTTTTGGGGGGTACTATTGAAATTGGCATGTTATTTTATCTAAACCTTATCCTCAAAATAATACAGTTTGAAAAAGAGTAACATGACATTTTTCATTAAGATACTTGCTTAATAAAAATTCATGGGCAAATATTTCATAACATCTACACAACCTGTAATTTCAGTCACATTTTAGTAATGATCAGCTTTATCCCAATAAAAGGAATTAGCAGCACTGTATGTAGTCCTCACTAATGGCTAACATATTTTCTATCAGGATTCTAGCTATCATGCATCTCTTTTATGCAAGTGAATTACAAAAAAAATCATTCCTGTTCATCATCCTGGGTATTACCAACTGTGAAAGTGGAAGTCAAAGATCAGGTATAATGAATTATTTACAACCTTAATAATTAGAAACTTTTATATATGGTAAGCCTACCATTATTTAAATTTCTCAGCCAGGTGCTAGAGATTCAAATGTGCATCCAATATGTACATTTTCCTGGTGAGTAGATTGAGTTTACTGAACCTCAAAGTTCTCACTTATGAAAATAATCACGCTGACCCTAGGTGCTTATCCTGAAGTCTACTTCAATCAAGTTTCTCTTGGTAATTTTCGTTCAAAAGTTTACATGCTTTTGTGCTACACACTTAAAGAAAATCTTTTTGTTTCTGTTAGGGAATATTTCTAATGATCCATATTCTTTGAGTTTTAATTTTTCTTAAGCTTAGCAGAAAGTAAAGAGGGACAAATAATCTGTTTTGTTTTCTTCCATGTCTCCATTCTGATGAAAAAGATATAGTAACCAATGGGTACAGTCAATCAAATAATGGATATAACCAACCAATAGATATAATCAAGCAAATAGCCACTTCTGTTGTACCTTCCCTTGAATGGCATTACTATTAGTGAGGCAGAGGATTCACATTTCTCTCTAATCTGCCTATGTGGCTTCCATTTTAGAACAGAAATAGCTATAAATAATTTTAAGGCCTTTTAAGTCCAGAAACTACTCCTTCTGTTGCCATCAACACTCCACAATCCTGTACCCCAATGCTGGTAAGCAAAGCAAATAAAATGACATTTCCCCTTTTAAGATGAAGCTTGGCAATGATGGCACTTTCTGTAAGTGACCACACCCTTCATTATGACTCTCAGATCTAAAGGTGACAAACTGGCATAAAAGCCATGAAATCTACTACCTCCTATATTATACATTATTGATATATACCGACAGAATTTTTAATATGTGACCAGGTAACAGATGATGAAGAAATAATTGATTACTAAGCTCACAGATCTCTTTCTGGAAGTGTGTATTAAGTATTTATATGAACTAGTGATTATACTTAGGTTTAAATAAGTAATATACACAATAATCTATGCTATCAAGAAATACTTATTTTACACTGTTGAACAGACAGTCTGCATAAAAATGATACAGCATAACATTAGAAGACACGTGCTAGTAACATCCTCTTGAGTTCAGTCAAGAATCCAACATTGGGAAACAAGTATTTTAAAACAAAATAAAGGTAAATGAAAGACCAAGAACTAAATTTCTCTAAAGAACTTTCTCGATTATTTTTACTGTGAATATTTCTGACACAAAAAGAGAAGCTTCAGAGCAAGGCAGAAAATGCCAAGTTGATATGTGACAGTCTGAAGAAGTCCTTGACATTTCTCTCTCCATCAATCATTGAGCACATGAAACAAGCACAAGGCTGGCATTTAAAGCAGCAATAATTTAACTGAAATTGATCATTTAAAAAGATAAAATATTACTGAGACCAAATGTGGATATCCTTGCTAAGCTGTAGTATCTCTACACAACACCTACAAAGCCAAAGCATGAAGCTAAATTGATAAAATACATAACTCACAGTCACCTGAATCTTCAGCTGATTCAGAGACAGAAAAGTGATCATATAAAAAATGATATTAACTTAGACAGGAATGAAATGATTAACAATGCTTCACACCCACAAGAATAGACTTTTTCAAGAGAAAAAATGCTTTAAAGAATTATTGATTTCATATGACCCATTAAACCACTGAGTCAAAATGTCATTGTAAGCTAATTAATGAAATAACAGGGACAGAAGTAAAATTAATATGAAGATCTACATAGGTGAAAATGAATTGTTTTTATAGTTAATATTATTTCCTTTTTCAAATTTGAAATTCCAAAGTCAAGTTTTATATTACTTTGTCCCGACTCTAAAGCTGTAATAGGGATTAATTATTAAACCACAAAAGATATTGGTTCTTTATGGTTCAGTAACAGGCTCTCTTCTTTGGATCTTGGATCATGGGGAAAAGGAAATGGTGAGCAAATGAGTAGTCAATGAATACAAGACTTCCTGTGTATCTCCCTTGGGAAAAGTGGCAGGAGCCGCAACATTCAGTAACCTTAATAGACATGGCATCATATAGAGATAAGCGCTACTCTATACCCACTTCAAAACAAAGCTACAAAGGACACATAAAGTGTCAAAGCAAAAGGCTAAAAGTGAAAGGTTTGTTACCCTCATGAAAACCTATGCAAGCCATTTCCTGTGCAGTATTCCACTGAATTTAAATTAAAATAACAACTCTGGTATCTTTCTTTCATTAATTAAACAATTGCTATTCTAAGTTCTTCCACAGTGAATTATTCATGGTCATATGTCATATTGTTGAATCTTCTTTAAAAGGATCATATGATTTGTCTAGAAAGATACATCACACAACTCCCAAATATCTTGTTGGATAGACAGCTTAAAAGTTTTTATATAATAAGAAAAGAAACAAGCTTTGCTGATAACAAAAAGAGGCTTTAAAACTGGCAATCAATCAAAATCCCAGAACAGCCTTAGTGATGTGGAAAGCCTTCAGAATCTTTCTGATGCCTCCCCCTCCTAACAGTCAGAGCATCCCTGTCACTTGAGAGTCATTTCTCTTGTTAAAAAGAATAACGCTGAAGCATGCACAGCATTCTTACAAAGTACTACATGAAATTACTTTTTTATGAAAACTGCAGTTATACAAAGTCAGAATTTATTTTACCTATTGAAAGAAGAATTCTAGAACTCTAAATCTGTCCTCTGTCCTTCTCCTTCCTTCCTTCCTTCCTTCCTTCCTTCCTTCCTTCCTTCCTTCCTTCCTTCCTTCCTTCCTTCCTCCCTCCTTCCCTTGCTTCCTTCCTTCCTTCCTTCTTTCCTCCCTCACTTCCCTTTCTCCCTCTTTTCCCCTTGTCATTTGTGTCTTTCCTACTTTCCCTCTTTCTTTCTTTCCTTCCTTCCTGCTTGCCTTCCTTCCTGCCTGCCTCCCTTCCTTCCTTGCTGAGATTTATAGATGAATATCTGAATAAGGGAAAAAAGAATGGGAAAAAGAGAAATAGAGATATGAAAGAAAAATAATACTGTGGAGAAGAAAGAGGAAATTGTAAACAAAAGAAGTGGACGATGTTCTCTAGATGTCTCTTGATATATTTCTAATCCTAAATTCTTTTTCCCATAGAATTTTGGTATTCATTCTCAAGTAAAGAAAATGCTGTAAAATATTTTGCAATAAGTGAGAACTGTGAAATTAACAGAACACTTCATATTTTCTACAAAGTGTGGAGTTATTTTTTAAAATTCAATCCATTGATATTTTAAATTTTTATTATTGTCTTTAAATAGTTGTACAAAAGAATTGAAATTTAACAAAACAGTTTAAGAATACTATACATCATGATCAATGTCATCCCTTTCTTTAATTCAAACATTGGCTCCATTAGAGGTAACATAAACATTACATAGCTTGTTTATTTCTTGCATATTGTTTTATTATTTCTACTAACTTCATGTTTCAATATTTTGTCCCCTTTCCATTTCATTTCTTTTAAAATTATTTTAATTATTCCATAGTTTCTCCTTTGTTGATTTGTGAATGATGTATTTGATAATTTCCAGAAATTATAATATGCATACTAGACTTACTGTTATAATCTATACTAATCAGCTTTATCATCTTCAAAATACCAGGGCATTAGAACATTTCACTCCAAGTGGAAATCACAAAATTTCTATATCATAACTCCAACTTCATAGAGAACAGTAAAACCTCACCCTCTATCAATCTCATATCAAGACCACACATTCTTACTCTATATTGATGTTATTCTATTCCTGCCCCAAACAGTAATATTTGCTTGATAACTCCCCAAGTCTGGCTCCAACATTCTTAGGTGTCTCATGAGCTGTGCTCCCTCCCTCCCTCCCTTCCTCCCTCCCTCTCTTCCTTTCTTCCTTCATTCCTTCCTTCTTTCCTTCCTTCCTTCTTACTTTTTTCTCCTCTCCCTTCTCCTTCTCCTCCTTCTTCTTCCCTCTCATCCTCCTCCTTTTTTTCTTCTTCCTTCTCTCCTTCCTCCTCTCCTCCTCCTCTTTTCTTGTTTTTACTCTTCCCTTTTTATCTTCTCCTCTCCTCTTCTCCACTTCTTCCTTGTTGTCCTCCTCCTCCTCCTCCTCCTCCTCCTCCTCCTCCTCCTCCTCCTCCTCCTCCTCCTCCTCCTCCTCCTCCTCCTCCCCCCCCCTCCTCCTCCTCCTCCTCCTCCTCCCCCCCTCCTCCTCCTCCTCCTCCCCCCCTCCTCCTCCTCCTCCTCCCCCCCTCCTCCTCCTCCTCCTCCTCCCCCTCCTCCTCCTCCTCCTCCTCCCCCCCCCTCCTTCTCCTCCTCCTCCTCCTCCCCTTTCTAGGTGTCACACACACATTTTTCCCTAAAAGTTTTTCCCCACCATCTCTGATCTCCCCTTTATCCATGATAGATATTTGCTCCAGTCAATTCTTTGGACATCCAATCCCATTTGCTAAACAATTCACTTTCCAATGAATTTGGTGTCCTTGTCATTTTATTCCTCTCTTCTCAATCTCATGAGACATTGCAATTGTTTTATACAACTAAGTCTCATCTAGACAAAGGCAATATTTTGATTCTAAAATGTAAATCTTTCTTTCATCTCAGCTCTTCTATTTGAAATAATTCTTCTGCAGGGATTGCCTTGAGATTCCTTGGGCCTCTCCAGTCTTTGGATTCCAATTGTTATCCTTCTGACCATTGATTCTATCTGCATTTATGTTTGTGTCTTTTCTAGTGGATAAGTGCTTCAGATTGCAATGGTTTCCCACCATTTATTGTAACTACAAGGTGCCTATAAATCTACAAGTAAACACACTTGATGGTAAAAGACGAAAAAAGACAACACATTACCGATGGACATGATACATTATACACGACTCTTAAGTATTCACAAATGTGAATGTGATGTTTAGAATGTAAGAAGATACTCTTAGAAGAGGATCACAAAGGTTCAATAGCTATGTGCATACGATCATGTAAAATAAAGTTTGTTGAAATGAACTCCCAGAAATGGAAACAAGACATGTTTTGTTATTTTGCTTTTTCTGTTGTTCATTTATTTTCTCCATTGTCACTGCTTTTTGTTTTCTGTACCTTCTGTCTTGTATTAAGTTTATTTACTTGGGAGAGGGTCAGGGGGGCAGAGAAATTATGGGACAAGGGGCTGGGATGTAGTTCAGTGGCAAAGCGCTTGCCTAGCAAGTGCAACGTCCTGGGTTTGATCCCCAGTACCAAAAAAAAAAACACAAAAAAAAATAAATTGTGGGACAAAGGATGAACAAATGCAGCAATGATACTCACTAGACACTATGTTGAAAATAAACTAAACAACTTGGGGTGTGGAGTTTGGAAGTAAAACCAAGGAGAAAATGAGGGAAGAAGTGATACTTCAAAAAGAAATGTACTCATTACCTGACTTATATAACTATAACTCAATTGTACATAACCTTTACAATTATAATAAAATAAACTTTAAAAAATTTTGGATATTTTAATTTAAGAATACATTTCTATTGCTTTGCTTCACTAGATGGGCTATCTAATTTTTTTCTGATTTAACTTCTAGCTATGTACTTTGTTTTAAAATATATTTTTAGTATCTCAAAGCAGTTGTGCAAAGAGGATACCATTCAATAAATCAGTTTATAAGTACTGTAAAATGCATCTTGATCTATATCACCCCTCTCCTATCCCTCCCAACCCAACCCCCACCTTTGTTTCATAGGAGCTGAATTGAATATTATGAGTGCATTCCCCTCACCCTCTTTTCATTCATCTTATCTCCTCCCCTGGACTTCCCTTCACACATCTCAAGTACCAGCTTCCTAGTATTCATTTTGTTGGACTGAGCCATTTGGCTTCACCTTTGTATATATTAAACTTCAGTTAATCTATTTATGTGCACTTGCATACAACCTCATATGTGTTTACTTGTATATTTATAAACTAGATCTAGCTGCCATATATAAGAAAAAACACAACTCCTTTGTCTTTCTGGACTTAACTAGCTTCAGTTCACCTTTTTCCACATTCACCATTTCTTTGCAAATGATGAAATATCATTCTTCCTAAAGGATGAGTAAAATTCCATTGTGTTTTCATTTTCAGTATTTCAAATTGCTGGTGTACTTAGCCCCCTTGTTGTTAATATTAAGTGTATATTTATTTCTAAACTTTCTACATTTAAACAAATATATTGTCTTTTCTTTTTATCCATGTTTATTACTAAACTAATGGGTTACTTGTAGTTTTTGACTATGGTGTGAACATTTGTATTATGATTTATTTGTACTTCGAAGTTTAGTTGTCTTTTGTGTTTATTTTTGTTTTTCTACTGCTTCTCTTCTTTATGCATGTAGGGTTTTACTTCTTTATACATTCATACCACAGTGTTTTAGACAGTAGCAGGTGTAAATTTAAGCCATAGGAGAGTTTTTCTGGGATATGTCTTCTCACTGGTCATTTTTCTTAAGTAGGGCCCTAGTGAGTGCTTTTTAATGTCAAAGAACACTACAACCTCAATGCACATTCACAAGACTTGCCATCATCACAAAAGTATCCCCAGAATGTGGTTTATAGCCAGTAACTGGTGATTTATGTCTGTAATTCTAGTAGTCAGGAGGCTGAGATCAGGAGGATTAAGTTTGAAGTCATTTCTGCTAGAAAAGTCTGATACTTCCTCTTCAAAGCAGTTAGAAAATTTAAAAAAAAAAAGTAGAACACAGCTGGCGGTACATGATAAGTGGCAGAATGCCAGCGAAGCAAGCATAAGCCCTTAAGTATTGACTATCCCAGTACTATCATTTCTTCAATTATTAAAAAAGTATTTTAAAAATTATATAACAAAAGCTTTGTAATCATTTTTCAACAAGCATAAGCTGGTTCATTTCATGAGCAGAAAATGAGTTCCCAGTATAGATCTTACTAAATTAATTTAGAATAATGGTTATATGAGTATTATACAGAGAATTTAAAAACTTAATGCATACTAATGTTGTAGCTCCCTTGAATTTTTTGGTAAAGGCCATGTTGAGATTATCAAACCAGTAGGCCTGCAGTAGGCCTGCAGTTTGTTATTTAGGTATTGAAAAAAATAATAATCCTACACCAGTGCTTGTACTAAATAGAAAGGACTTGAATACATTCAAAAGGGTGAAGTTGGATGGTGAGAGGTGAGGGAGAATAGGGGAGAATCATGAACTTGGTGATATTTATCCTCCAGCTACATCATACTTATGAAGTGCTTTGTTGACTGACAACCCCTTTATAAAAGTATTTAAGAGAAAATAACAGGGAATGGTGGCTTATGGCTGTGATCCTAGCTACTCAGGAGGCTGTGATCTGAGGATTGTGGTTTGAAACTAGCCTGATCAGGAGTGTCTTTAGATTCTTATCTCCAATTAATCACCCAAGAGCCAGAAGTGGAATTCTAGTACAAATGGTAAAGCATAGCTCAGAGACAGTAGCCAGGCCCTGATTTTAAGCCTTACAATGAGCAACCACAATCAATCAATCAAATCAATCAATCAATAATAGTTAAAAGGGGAAATGCCTTTTATGTTGTAGCAAACATGTCTGTTTTAAGCTAGCATAATTAAGCAATGAGACTATCCCAGATATCTTGTAAAAGAAATACTGTGAAATTCACAATGTACGCCTTGAGACTGCAGTAAAATATTCTTAGAGGAGCAGAGCTTTAAACACAAATTAACATGTTTATATGGATCTGTTATAACAAGTAGTATACAGTGTACACACAGACAATGCATTACTAAATAATAAGAATTCTCAAGTGAATGAGTGAAAAAATTAGAGTTGAACAAATAAATATACTTTGGATAGATTATGCGTATCATACGAAATGAGGTAGCAACAAGCAGGCCCTACCTAGGGATAGTCATAAAATCATCTAACATGTGACTGGGATTTACCCAGAAAATGAGTTTCAATAAAACAATCTCACAATTTAGTAAGGAAAAGCTAACCCATAGAGAGCAGAAGATAGCAGAGGTCAATCTACAGGAAATACAAGACAGACTAGTTGTTGAATTTTGTTACTTCTATATTTATTTTAACTTAACAACTTAGGGTACACTGCCCCAGAGACAGGAAGAAAAACACAGAGCTGACTATTTTTTGTTGTGGTTACCAGACTTCTTTCTTTTCTTATTTTTTTTTTTTTTTTTTTTTTTGGCCAGTCCTGGGCCTTGGACTCAGGGCCTGAGCCCTGTCCCTGGCTTCTTCCCTCTCAAGGCTAGCACTCTGCCACCTGAGCCACAGCGCCCCTTCTGGCCGTTTTCCATATATGTGGTGCTGGGGAATCAAACTGAGGGCTTCATGTGTAGGAGGCAAGCACTCTTGCCACTAGGCCACATTCCCAGCCCCCTCTTTTCTTGCTCAACATATTTTTCTCATGGGTATTTAGGTTATATTGACACTCTGAAATACTTATTTAGAAGTCTTGTTCTTCTGGTGATTTAGTAATTTCTGCATTCAGGAAATATTTATCGTATAAATGAGATGTTTTCATCAATGCCTAGGACCTCGGAATCAAGTGTTTGAAAATACAGACCTGAACCCAATCAAACAAGCAAACATTCTAAAATGAGAAAAGAGAAAATGGATAGTTAAAGTATTAAATAAGTAAGATAACTTCAGAAAGTTAAAAAAATGCTCTAGGAAAAGAAAATGAAACTTTTGGTACAGAGTAATGAAATTTAACGACAGAGGAAAAGGCCAGTGTATGTAGACACAGAAAGCACAGAAGTACAATTGCAGTGATAACTCTCGGAGACTGCAGTGTTGTGGAGACGATTGGCATGCAGGGGTTGAATTCTGTACTAAATGGAATTTACAAGGCCCAGGAACTAGAACCTAGTACAAACTGCCCAAGTCCCTTCATCAAAACCCAATGCTCTATACCTCTCTGTCTACTTCACTGAATGGGAAAAATAACATTCACTGAAAAGATAGCAATAGTGAGAGGAAATTAAGAAAAAAGAGAAAAAAGTATTTTACATGTTCAGGGACTTATGGAAATGTTAACATTGTATACAAGCAGATATTGGGGCAGGAGGACCTGGTTAAAGATGTAAGTGGAGAGTAAAGGAATCAAACAGTTGTATTTGTAGACAGAATGCTTAAGCATACGGTCAAGCATGTATGATACTGATCAAGACAGGACGATGACCAAGCGTTCTGTTCATCTCCCAACACACTTAAGCTCCAACAGTACATGAGAGACATGCAGAGGAAGAAATATCCTCACTCCATTTGGACTAGGCTTTAACAAACAATAATTGGTTGCTTGCATACAAGTTATTGACTTTTACCAGATTCTTTTCCTCCTAAAATCTTGCAGACATAAGAGGATATTGGATTGGGGTTAAGAGTCACAAGTCTGTTGTGACTTTTCTGAGGCCAAGTATAGAAGCATTCAAGAAAGCACAATCATAAAAGTACCATCTAGGATGCTTTCAGATTCCTTTGTAAATGGCTAATACACATTTAGTTATTCACTAAACAGATTTACATATAGGTGATTTTTTAATAAATGGTTTATATTGAATTTAGGTATACACTAAACAGATTCATATTAGGTTAAGCCAACTTATATCATTCCTGGTCTATTAAATTCCACATTTTAAAATAATTGGGGCATTTGGGGGGGGGGGAAGAGCAATAAATTTTGTACTTAGCATGGCCTCTAAGCATAGGGTAGAAATGTTGTGTCCTGTTCCCCAGCACAAGAAAGATGCAGTGTGACTGAGGGAGACAATTCATGTGTCAAGTCAGCTTTACTTGGGCAGTAGTTTGAGTTCAATGTTAAGGAACTAACAGTTTACATTAAATAAGCTGTGTTTAAATAGCAGTATACACCAAACAATGATATGTACTGATCTACTGATGAAAATATGACCAGAGGCTCATAGGAACCTAACCTTGTTCTTTTCCAAAAGACAATATCCATCAATATTTGTGGCAATTATAATAGACTGTAAGTTTTATAAATAAGAGTATATATACATATATGTATATGTATGTGTATGTATATATACTGTCAATACTGTAACTACATAGGACAAATGCTTGGAGACACATTCTGAAGTCACTTCCACGATGTTTTATGTAAAATATGTTTTATGTAAAACTTCTCAATACCCATAAAAATGCAAGAAATTATGACTAGACAAGAATGACCAAAATCCATATTTTGCTATTTACTGAGTAAGGCAAGCATCTATATTAAGTACATTTTACATACCTTTATTAAAAATTGGTCATTTTAGTTGGGCACCAGTGGCTCACACCTTTATTCCTAGCTACTCAGGAGGCTGAGATCTGAGGATTGAGGCAGAAAAGTCCTTGTGAGAGTCTAGTTTCCAATAAACTACTTACAAAAGCCAGAAGTGGTGCTGTAGCCCAAGTGGCAGAGCACTAGAGACAGTGGTCAGGCCCTGCGTTCAAGGCCCAGGACCAGCAAAAATAAAAAAAGAATAAATTGATCATTCTGCTCAGATTCATAACAATGGGGTTTATTGCTTAGGAAAAATAATTCAGGAAATTTTTTTTGTTCTTAGACTATTTCTATGAATGTATTTTAACAAAAGCAAGACTTTAGTTAAACTAACTTGGTATTATGTCTGATTTGAAAACTTGTATTTCTATTTTAACATTCCAATGAGTGTAACTTCTTTATATTTTCCCTTTGTAGTTATATATTATTTATGACTTCCAATTATGTCTTCTTTCTTGTTCTTTCTCCTTCTCCAACACCAGAAGCTTGTATTATCTCACAATGTTAATATTGCCTTTCCTGGTACCCCCCAATCATTTCATGTGTTTTTTGCCCTTACAACTTAATCCCTTACATAAACTAGAAAAAGTGCAATACAGAATCCTAACTGTGAATGTAAAAAGCACCTTAAACAGAGTTTCATTTTTAAGGATCCCAACAACTCAATTTGTTTGCACTTCAGATTTTAAACAGTGAATTAAAATGTTTTCCATGTTTCATCAGTGTTATTAAGAGTTCAAATGAAACGTTCTATTCTGTGGGTAATTTTCACATTGTAATTGAAACAAAATCTGGACAAGCAATGATCCAGTATTTCTGTGTATCAAAGGTTAATTGGACTGGGATAAAAATTACTTGCCAAAGAGTAAGCTTTTGTTTTCTGAAATATTTTCTTGTTTATGTCTTCAAATCACATGACTGTCTAACTAATGAGAGGATATATTAACAATGTCTTACATTTCACCTAAAACACAACCACCATTAAACAAAAATGACATCAGTGCATGGAAGATGTAACTTGTGACCAAATTAAATGCCCTATTTGGTTTAATTGTTAGAGACATGAGCCAGAAGGTCTCCACTCAAATGTCTACATTGAATCAAACAGAAAGCTTCAGTTTCCTTACACACCCTCACTGACACACATATGAAAGAGTTCTCAGAGCTCAGACCAGAAACACAAAAGATTCTAACATTGAACTTTCCCTTAGATAACAGGCACTGAAATTGAAGAACAAGAGTGAATGAAACATCTCAATTGAATCATGACAATTGGATCTCTGTTCTTAAAAGTGTATCCCACCTCAATTATTTTATGACTATTTTTATCATTTTTAAATAGTTGTACAAAGGAGTTGCTATTCACCGAAGCAGTTTATGAATATAGTGCATCTTTATCAATGTCACCCCTTTCAGCATTCTGACCCAACCTCCCAAATCCCCACTTTCCATACTTATCTTAATTTTAGGTTACATACTGAAAATTTTGCAATTTAACAAAGCAGTTTATGTGTACAATGCATCTTGATCTGTGTCCTCACTTCAATATCTTCACCTCCCTTGAGCCCACCTTCCTTCCTTTATGTTTCTCAATTCTGTGGTATACACAATGAATTCTTGAGTGCATTTCCCTCCTTCCTTATTCATTCTGCTGCCCCTCTCCTTTGGCTTCCATCTCCTCTCTTTGAAAGTTCCCATTTCCTGGTACTTTGTTGGGCTTTGACTTACTCTTTTTAAGGAATTACACTATTTGCACTCTCCATAGAGTCTATTACACTTAATTCCTTTGTAACCCTTGCTTGCCACCTAGTATGTTTGCATGAAGATTTATTAGGCAATATCTGAACCATATATTTATTTCTTCCACTTTTATTTCATCTTCAATATCCAAGTTTCTAGCTGTGGTTGTATCCTCTAGGGACTAGTTCCCAAAATCAAATTCTCCACATGATGTATTTAGGCTTTCTGGATGCAAAGTTAAAAAAATGAGGATGCTTGTCACTATTTTCTTAGGCAGAAGTGGAGAATATCCTTGTAACTTTGTGATGCTTGTATTGCATGGAAATAATGTGTTCGGTGTGTCTGCCCCACCTCATCAGAGCGAAACTTTGGACACTTAGTTTAGGCAGAGGAATTGTTACCTATTAAACAGAACTCACAGAAGAAGTGTTTTAGTACTCTAAGTATCTGTTAATTAGCCCAAGTATTTAAAAGCTCTTTACTGAGCACTTGCTCATACATGGAAAGTGGGGTGGGGGGGGGGGGTAGTTCATAAGTCGCAACAAAGAAAGCTGTGTCCCTATTACTAAAAAAGTTAGTTGAAACAAACATGTATAAAAATATGAAAAAAAAAAGGAAAAAGAAAGTGTCTCTGTTATGTTTTGTCCCTGTGACAATATCTGAGAAAACAACCTAAGTGAAGAAAGATCTATTTTGCTCACAGTTTTAGAGGCTCAGTCCGTTGTCAGTTGGCTCTGTTACTTGGGCTTGTAGTGAGAGGGTTCAGTTGGGGGAGAAGTGGAGTAGAGTTGCTCACTTCTGTGTAGCAAGGAAACAGACAGGAAAGGGTTCAAGATACACGCTTTTAAAGGCACAAGCACCATTAAATAAAAATGACATTAGTTCACGGAAGATATAACTTGTGAACAAATTAAATGCCTTATTTGGTCCTAGAATCCTAGTTTTTCTAGGGCCTGACATCCTATTGCCAACTCAACATGAACTCATCAGTGATTAACCCACCAATAAGGCTCACACCTTCCTGATCCAATCACCTCTCAGTAATTAAGAAATCTTTTTTTTTTCAAATTTTTATTATCAAACTGATGTACAAAGAGGTTACAGTTTCATACTTTTGGCATTGGATACATTTCTTGTACTGCCTTCATAAAGCAAACCTTAATACACTAGAGATGTTAAATGACAACAAAAATTTTTCTTTCTTCATATGCTATCTGGCATAGGCCTGCTGACTTATTGTTCCATCTCTATTTAAGACTAGCATTTTTATTCTCCCTTGCCAAACAGAAAATGTCCAGTTTTAGTACTTGGGATGTTTCACTTCTCAAAGGGCTGTTTTTTGATTGCTACTGACTAACCTATTTTTAGTAAAGGCAGAAAAGAGAAAAGGAAAAGGAGCCAGATGCTAGTGGCTCATGCCTGTCATCCTAGCTACTCAGGAGGCTAAAATCTGAGGATCACGGTTCAAAGCCAGCCGAGGAAGAAAAGATTGTGAGACTCTTACTTCCAGTTAACCACCAGAAAACTGGAAATGGCACGGTAGCACAAAATGGAAGAACACTAGCCTTGAGTGAAGCAGTTCAGGGACAGCTTCCAAGCCTTGCGTTCAAACCCTATGACTGACAAAAAAGAAAAAAAAGAGGAAAAAGTATAGTTTAAAGTTGAGAAAAAAGTTATTCTTTAAACTTGAAATAAAGTTTAGTTCACAGTTAAGATGACAAATATGTTTTTTACTTCAGACCTTTTTTAATTAATTGGTTAGTTATGAATTCCATTTTGTACAATTAGAATAAAACTACTAGAATTTTGTACTTTATTTTTTCTTTTTATTGTCAAGGTGATGTACAGAGGGATTATAGTTACATAGGTAAGGTAGTGGCTACATTTCTTGTCAAACTTGTTACCTCCTCCCTCATTTTTCTCCCATGTTCCTTCTGTTACAGGGATCGAGGGAGGGGATTCTATGTCCCTCCAAGAGTCCACCCCTCAGAGACAGCCTCAAGCAAAAAGATGGGTTTATTGGGGAAGCAAAAAGCTAACTGACTCACCATCTGATTCTCCTACCTTCTGCCCATCCCATGATAACTCAGCCTAATTCCAGTCACTAAAGAATATCTTTATTTTTTTAACTTTACATAATATTTCCAAGCATTAGCTGTTTATGCTTTTAGTTTGAATTGCCACTAGATACTGAAGATATTGACCATATGCCACTTCCTTATTGAAGTTCTGTATTCATTGGGTTAGGTGGTTTGTTTTCTTAAAATTGGTTTTACAAGTTCTAGTAATATTGTAGGTATAAGTTTTATTGCAGATATTTTATCTGAAAATATTTTCTCTTAGTGTGAACTTACCTTTGTATTCCCTGAAAAGATTATTGAAAGCAGTAGTTTCTGGTTTTGACAGACTAATTTATTAAGTTTATGTATAGATTGTTCCTTTTATTATATGTCTAAGAAATCTTTGCCTACTTTAAAGTCAAAACTTCTCTCCATAATTTCCTTCTTAACATTTCCTCTTCCTTCACAATCTCAAATTCCTATGTTAACCCCCTTGGTTATGAAATAGTGTTCTTTCTAGATATATTTTAACTTTCTCAAATTTTGTTAATGTTTCAGAGGCTATTAGTGTGAGTTTGGCAATTTTTTTTGTAGGTTATAGGGGTTGAATTCAGATTCTGGGTGCTGCCCCTGAGCTCCTTTTGCTCAAGACTAGTGCTCTACCACTTTGAGACATAGCTTCATCTCCAGTTTTCTGGTAGTTGATTGGAGTCTCATGGACTTTCCTGCATGGGCTGACTCTGAACCTCAATCCTCAGATCTCATCCTCCTAACTAGCTAGGATTACAGGTGTGAGCAACCAAAGGCTGGCCATTTTGCAATTTTTATAAAGACTTTATTTGATTTTCATAGAAGAGTAATGCTTTTTCCCAAAAATAACTGCTGAAATATTCCTGATTCTGCCATTCTGTTTAGAGTAAGAAAAATATTTTCCAAACTGTTGGGTAGAAACTTTGTAATGAAGCTATTTAGGTTAGAAATCTCTTTTGAGGAAAGGGATGAAAAAGATTTTATCTATAAAATTTAATTAATTTAATAAATAGCAACTCACATTAACTGTTCCTGCTTGAGTGAACTTTGGAAGTCTGTTTCTTTCAGGAAGTTGCCCATTTCACCTAAGATGTCAAACTCATTGTCATAAAGTTGTTCATAATGTGCCTTAATTATCCTTTTCATCTGAGGAAGTTGTAGTAACAATGACTCTGTCATTGCTGCTATTGCTAATTTGGGCCATCTTTCTATTTCATTCAGACTTAGTTAAATGTTTATCATTTTTATTGACCTTTTCAATGAATTGGGCTGTGTTTTATGGATTTTTCTTCGATTGCTTTTTTAAAATTTAATTTCTACTCTGCTCTTTGCTATGTTTTTCACTGTGCTTCCTTTAGGCTGCTTTAAGTTATTATTTTAGAATCTAAAAGTAGAAAGTGAGGTCATCAATTTGCTATCTATTTTATTTCCTAGATAGGAAAGACACTGATATTATCTTCTCACCACATATTCTCCTTGCTACCATCTACAAACTCAGATACATTTTGCTTTCATTTTCATTCACTTCCAAATACTTTCTATACTCACCTCATTGATTCACATAATTACAGATGTCAATTATTATGCAAATATTCAGAATATATAATATATTCCTTAATGGCCTTCTCTTTGATTTCTATTTTCTCAGCGAAAATATTTGTATAATACAAATTCTTTGGAATGTTTTGAGATTTTTTTATGGCCACGAGGAAGAAGTATTTTCAAATAGAAATTTAAATGCCTTTTTCACTAAAACATACTTTCTTCATTCTAAGTGTAACTTGTTACCTACTGACCAATCTGTCTCTACCTTTCCTTCTTTCATGCTCTTTCTAGCCTCTGGTTCTCACAATATTGATCAATAAATATTTACATAGAAATATGTATTTCACTGTTATGACTAGAACTGATTGTGATAATCAAATAAACAACATTTTTTTCAAGTCCCTATACCCTTGCTGATTTTCTGTGTATTATTTCCATCAGTCATTAAGGTAGTACTCAAGATATTTCTGCCTATAGTCATGAGCATGTCTATTTTCTTGAGGTTCTTAATGGTTTTGCTTTATGTGATTTAAAGCTATTAGGTACATAGATGCTTACAGTAATATCTTTTTGATGAGTTCACCCAAAAGTCTTTGAAAACTAGTCATTATGAAATTATATTTTTTTGTCTTGACAACATCCCTTTCTACTGTGTTTATCTTTGTAGACTATTAGGACTGTTTTGAATTACCTTTAGGATATATGTATTTTTATACTTTTTTCTTTCAATCTGTTGGTATCTTTGTATCTAAAATAGTTTCACCCAAGGCAGCATATAGATTCTTCAGTTGATTTCAAGAGTGTTGTAAGAACATATAAATTGATTCATTTGCACAGAATTTAAACAAAGAGTTTTGAAAGTTAGCTAAAGCATTATGCTTTTCATAACAAAGTATTGCAAATTGTTGACTTATTTTTTGCACTCACTGTATTTTCTGTATTTTATAAGCTTTCAAATATATTTCTGTATTTTGGCACTCCCCTTCTCTGAACTCTAGGTTTACTACAGTTCTGTCTAGGCTAGAGAAATATGTTTTACTTTTCAATTATCTATTGATCTTTCTTTCCAAGTGAATTTTCCTTACCATCCTTAACTCATTTCTATTGTCTAAAACAATTTTGTGGGCAAGTGTGTAAAGGAAATGTGTCTTTCCTAAAAGACAATGCAATTTCTCAGCAAAGGAAGTATGTATGCCTCTCCTAAACTGAGGTGAATTCTGTCCACAAATATTACGCTAATATTATTTGTCCTAGTGTCTCTGAAGACATTAGCAAACAAAGGAAGTTATATTGATTCAAATAACTGCCAATTCACATTTGTATTTCTACTGGCATATTAGGGTTTTCTTAAATTTGAAGCTGGAAATTAGAAATGTGTGAACTTGCACACATTAAAGACAGCTTCCAAGAATTGGTTTACATAGAGATTTGTACAGGATATGAATAAAAATGTGAAACCTGGCGGTGAGAGTAGGAAGGTAGACAGGAATGATGAAATAGTTTATTTCTCAGGTACAATCTTTCCATCTCCTTTTACTGAGCACCCCTCTACCCCTGCACGTAACTGTCAGTATGTTAATGCATATATCATCCTATTGCTGAGACTGAGGAAAATTAAGGTGCCATGGAAACCAAAAATAATTTAGATTATTCATTCAATAATATTTAATAATCACTCTGCTCCCATCACTGTGCTAAATATTGAGTATACCATGGCCAAATTGCCTTCAAATTTAATAACATGAGTGATGACATAATATTAGAAAAGAAGGCAAAGATATGATGATATAGAGCATATATAGAGTGATGTTTACAATTTTGCATTAATATAAATACAATGAATAGTTTAAAAGTATGTACTATATATACTATAGTATATATACTATATACTATTATACATATATAAAGAAATAGAGGACAGAGAGAAAGACAGAGAGAGAAAGAGAGAGAGAGAGAAATAGACACACAGAGAGAATATAGAGTTCTATATATAGTTACTTACTGGCTACTGGCTGTAGTGATGAGACAGACCAAGGATGGAAGTAGGGGAAAGATCTAAGGAATGGAGTATTCAAGAAAAAAGTGTTGACACTTGACAAGAGGGCCTTCTGTTGGCTGTGAAGAAGAGGAGAGGGCTGACATGGCTCTGAAAGATGAAGACTTGCTAATGAGAAGATGAGTATGGAAACAAACAAAAGCCAATGTTACACTCTAGCAAATTTTGTGCAATCTTAGTAATTACAAAATAAACTATATTTGTATAACTTTAAACGGTCACATATGAACATATTTTTATTGTAAACCTCAAAAACAAAACAAAACAACTCAAAAACAAGCATACCACATATTGAACAATTGAATTTTATTCTTTTTGAGTTCATCTTGTAAAACAATTGATAGCTATTATTGTATAATAAGAACTAAATGACAATCCTGGGCCAGAATTGAAGGACAGAAATAAATGCCAAACTTGTATGAATGTCTGAGGGGACATTTGATGAAATAGGCTGTTAGGACCCATGAAAAGTTGAAGGGCTTATGGCTCTGATATAAAGCCAGCTTTATTCCATCTGTAGAAATCTGTTAATACATGCAATAAAATCTAACAGCCCAATAAAGGGTGTTGTTTTCGACGGTTGTCCTCTGCACAGTCTGTTTGCAGAGGATTTGGGGTTTCTTCTGTTTACTAGAGCACATTGGCAAGGAACTGTTATATAAATTTGCTTGTTACAATGAGCCAGAACAATAGAGTTTCTCCCAATATTGTTTATTGTAATGGTTTATTCTCAGGTTCTGATTCAAAGAACTCAAAAACTCAGTGTGAGCTCCATCAAAAATCAGACTCACTAGAATTTAGGTGTTGTAGTAGAAGAGTTCTTCCCTTTCTTTCCTTCTTCTCTTATGTCCCTTTCTTTCTTTCCTTCTAGTCTTTCATTCATCTTTTCTTTCTAACCTTCATGCCAACTCATCTAAAAACTTTAAAGATTAAAACATATTTATTCCAAATTATCTCTCAGACTCAAATTTCCATTCTATTGGATACATATAAAGTGAGCCATGGACAGCTTCCAAGGCCATTTTTATTTGTCTGGATCAATATGACTGTAAAATGATCGATATTCTCACAAGTATGTTTAGTACCAGGAAGAACGAGAAAAAGAATCTTGTGAGCAATTGTGTGTATAATTGAATTAGCCAAGGCAATCTCCCTATCTTCCATTTTAGTTCTCCAGGCTAGCATTTGTACCCATAAACTAGTCTTAATTTGAAGTTGCATTTAGAAAAATGTCCAGAGTAAAAATTCTAATTAGAGATCCAATGACAGTGTCAATATCAGAAAATAAAAGGATAATTTTAAAAACAAGGGACAAATGAAGCTTGGTCTGCTTGCTTGTGTGGGATTTTTGAAAGGATCTTAATCTTGAAATTGTAGAAATAAAGCCTAATATTCTTTTCCTACTCATATAATCCAAATTTAATCAGTACCAATTAACACCAAAGGAATTTCAAAAAGCCATCTAATCTCTTCTACCTAATGTATCCATTACACAGAATCAACTTATATAAATGACAGTTATAGTCTTAAAGAATGATATCAATATTCTTAACCACCTTCCAAACTGAGAATTATGCAATCTTCTTTCCTTTGTTGTTCTAGAGTCTTGCAGTTAGTAGATTTAGTAGATTCCCTTCTTACTTTTAGCAGAGTGCTGTGTGCTAGACCTTAAAATGATGCCTTGTTCTGAGTGATGATGGCCCACTTGATGAAATCATATCACAAAATGTCCAATGCCAAGTGAATGAAGTCATCCTATTTCTAGAAGTATACACAAAGATTTCATAATATCTTTCTCACCTTTTATAGTCTTAATTCAATTTTTAAGAACTGTCAACCATGGTAATGAAGATTTTTATTACAAGTTGAAATATACTCCATGAATTTTCTAAAATAAAATAATCTCAAGCTCTAAAATTATTCTTAGTAAGGAAACTCTGATCTTGGGGACGCATCATATTTTGGAGGGAATTTCTACTTCAGGGAGGAAAGTTAAACTAGACTTAAAAGAACTAGGGAAGTTCAGAGGCAAGAAATTCTGGATGCCATTCTCTGAGTTATTTTAACTATGTCTTTTTTATACTGCTTCTGTCATTTTACATTTTTACAATGTCATATATCCTTCTTTCCATTCTTATTTCCTTCTTTCCCTCCTTTGTTCCTTTATTTCTATTGTGGTATGATTTGAAAATCAGTCACTGCAATTTTCAGGATTTGTTATGTAAGGATATGCATGATATAGGCCAATGTTTGCCATTAAGAGCCACCCATATTGTAATTTTACTAAAACAAGAGGAGAAGACTGAAAGTGGAAGGGAACTTTTGAAAATTTCACTATGAATATGAGGAATTTTATCTTTGTTAAATGTTTTCAACAACTTTACATACATTATCTCAAATGTCATCAATCTGATAAAATGGGATTTCATTACTAGACATAAATTGTGCTACATGGAATGCATTAGCAAGGAAGAAAATAATTTTATATTACCATAATTATACATAGCAGAATATCCAAATGATTATACACTAGGGATCCTATATAGGCCTGCATAGGCATTTCAAATAATTTCCTAAACAATTATTATAATTTCTACTTTTAGAACAAAACTAAGTGGTTTCACTTTCTTAAATTCAATTTGAAGGGTAAAACTTTCATTTTCACCCAAAACAGTGACTGTTTCACAAATAGCTTCCCAGGAAAGTGTCTTGAAATAAGATGCCAAGTCTAAACCCACAGCTGAGGATAATGAGATTATCAACAATTTGATTTCTGACCATTCCTGTCACATTGTAAATGAAATGCCTGAGTGACTCTCTGAGATGAAAACTAGTTGTGCAATGGTTGGTTGTATATTGCATTTTAACTATCACTTGCTATCAATTCTAGACAACCGGTTAGAAATTTTGGTTAATGAACTAAAGAAAGATAGAAAACATTTTATTCTTGGAAGCATTTTTTATACAAGAGTATGTGTTTAGATCAGAGAAAAATAATCCAGTCTCATATAACAACATCCCCAGGCTATATCATCTATTAAAACTCCAGTTAACAATTTTAACTTTCTCAGTATTAACATTAAAGACATTGTGGGTTTAAGTTCCAGGATGATTTTTTTACATTTGCATCCTGGTTTTAATGTTTGTAGCATAAATATTCCTGATGTAGATCTAAGCAGAAAACATTCATTCAAAGTATTTAAATCCCCTCACTGAAAAATGTAAAATTGAGCTTTTATGCAAAAGGTAAAACTAAGTTGTGACCTTTTTATAAGAATCTCAGATGTACATTAAAGGCAATGATAAATTATATTATGGATGTCTTCACATTTCAGAAAGTGAAGAGCAGTCAAGGTTTATTTTTACTTTAGTTATCAGGACTCTCAATAGCAACCTGATTGTTCTAAACAATAAACCATTACATATCTGTAATAATATTTTATTTTGTCTCTAATGCTTTGGAAAATATGAAATGGCATAAGAATACTTTTTGTTAAGACAACTCTTAGAGCAAATTGAACTGACTTAAAGTTTCTATTCATAGAAATAAATTCCTATCAAGGAAATATACTTTCTAGTTGTTCCTTGGCTTTTCTGTGGATTGTATGAGAAAAAATTTACATTTGCATTCAGATGTGATAGTTCAGTGAAAAGCTAGGTTTACCTTCCCTAGTCTTAAAGAAATATTTTAGGTCCTTAAGTCTGGGAAGAACAAGCCCTGCACCAAATGGAATTATTATTAAAACTAAGTTCTCAGTGTATTATGCTCCTATTTAATATATTATATTTGAATGAGTTTTGATTATTTTTGCATGGAGAAATTCATTTACATTTCCTTTACTTTTAGCTATCATTATTTACCTTCCTTAATTTGAAATGGTCCTAAAGTTTTCTTCTTGATTTTGTTTTTGTTTTCATTTTGTTGTTTCTTTTTTGGTTTGTGCTGGTTCTGGGGCTTGAACTCAGAGCCTGGGCATTCTCCTTGAGCTCTTTGCTTCAGGGCTATCACTCTACCACTTGAGCCACAGATCTACTTCCATTATTCCTGTCTTTTTTGTTGTCTATGTGACATCAAGTATGAAAATATTACGCATGTATTCAATGTATCTATGTGAGAATGGAACAAGGATGAGTAGAGTTGGGGAGAGATGGGGAAAGCAGTGGAAGATGTGGCTTTGAGTAAGATGCAATTTACTCATAATTGATATGTTGAATTGAAACCCTCTGCACAACTACATAATGACTTTTTTTTAAGGAGGAAAAAGATCAATTGAGACAAAGCTTGGTGTTTTGTTCATTCTTGCCTTGTTTTGTTGAATCATGAAAAGTCTAGAGCCCATGGTTATTATTTACACATAAGAGCACTCAGGAGGATCAATTGGCTTATCCAAAGGAATACCTGAAAATCAGGAACAGCTAATGTGCAATGAACAATGTAAGTGTATTCTCACGGGTTTTCCATGGTAGCAGCATTTTCCTCACTCTCCTTGCTAATAGGAGTTACTCTTGGACCCACGTTGTTACTGAAACTTTTTTTTCTTAAAATTTTATTATCAAACTGATGTACAGAGAGGTTACAATTTCATACATTAGGTATTGTATACATTTCTTGTACTGTTTGTTACCTTGTCCCTCATACCCCCCTCCCACCTTCCCCTTTCCCTTCCCTCCACCCCGAGGTGTTCAGTTCACTTACACCAAACAGTTTTGCAAGTATTCCTTTTGTAGTTGTTTGACTTTTTTTACCCTGTGTCTCTCAAATTTGGTATTCCCTTTCAATTTCCTACTTCCAATATACACGGTATACACGGTTTCCAATATACTCAGATAAGATTACAGAGATAGTGTAGGTACAACCACAGGAAGGTGATACAAGAACATCATCAATAATAGAAGCTACAGATACACATGGGACGTTGAAAGTAGTTACAACTGTGATAAAACAATTGTTTCCATAACATGGAGTTCATTTCACTTAGCATCATCTTAGGTGTTCATAAGGGTATAGCTATTGGGCCTTGTGATGTTCTGCTATAACTTGCCTAAACCTGTACTAATTATTCCCAATAAGGGAGACCATAGAGTCCATGTTTCTTTGGGTCTGGCTCACTTCACTTAGTATAATTTTTTCCAAGTCCTTCCATCTCCTTACAAATGGGACAATGTCATTCTTTCTGATAGAGGCATTGTGTATATGTACCACATTTTCCTGATCCATTCGTCTACTGAGGGGCATCTGGGTTGGTTCCAGATTCTCGCTATTGCAAATTGTGCTGCAATGAATATTGTTGTCTGGTGGCATTACTGTGATTTTGTTTGTGGTCTTTTGGATAGATACCCAAAAGTGGGGCTGCTGGGTCATAGGGGAGTTCTATATTAGGCCTTCTGAGGAATCTCCATACTGCTTCCCAGAGTGGCTGAACCAGTTTACATTCCCACCAGGAATGAAGTAGGGTTCCCTTTTGGCCACATCCCCTCCAACAATTGTTATTGTTAGTTTTCTTTTTTTTTTTTTTTTTTTTTTTTGGCCAGTCCTGGGCCTTGGACTCCGGGCCTGAGCACTGTCCCTGGCTTCTTCCCGCTCAAGGCTAGCACTCCGCCACTTGAACCACAGCGCCGCCTCTGGCCGTTTTCTGTATATGTGGTGCTGGGGAATCGAACCTAGGGCCTCGTGTATCTGAGGCAGGCACTCTTGCCACTAGGCTATATCCCCAGCCCCAGTTTTCTTGATATATGACATTCTTACTGGGGTGAGATGGAATCTCAATGTTGTTTTCATTTGCATTTCTTTTATGGCCAGTGATGTAGAGCACTTTTTCATATGTCTCTTGGCCATTCTCATTTCCTCATCAGAGAAGTCTCTTTGTAAGTCTTTAGCCCACTTGATGAGGGGCTATTGGTTCTTTGCGGTTTTGTTTTGGAAGAAGGTAATTTTTTTAGTTCTGCATATATTTTAGAGATGAGGCCTTTGTCTGTTGAATGTCCAGTAAAGATCTTCTCCCAGTCTGTGGGGCTTCTGTTTATCTTGCGAGCTATGTCCTTTGCCGTGCAGAAGCTCTGCAGTTTGATGCTTCCCATTTGTCCAACCTTTCTTTGATTTGTAGCCTTTCTGGGTCTTTGTTAAGGAAGTTCCGTCCTGCGCCAAGGAGCCCAAGTGTTTCTCCTACTCCTTCCTTTAATGTTTTCAGGATGTCTGGTTTGATTTCGAGGTCTTTAATCCATTTGGAATTGATTTTGGTGCAGGGTGATATATAAGGATCTAATTTTAGTTTGTTGCATGTGTTGAGCCAGTTTTGCCAGCACCATTTGTTGAAGAGGCTATCTTTCTTCCAAACTATTGTTTTAGCGCCTTTATCAAAGATTAAGTAGGCGTAGTTCTGTGGATTCATTTCTGGGTCTTCGATTCTGTTCCATTGGTCTTCAGGCCTTTTCCGGTGCCAATACCAAGCTGTTTTTATTACTATAGCTTTATAATACAGCTTGAAGTATTGTAATTCCTCCAGCACTGTTCTTTCTGCTTAGGATTGTTTTTGCTATTTTAGGTCTTTTATTGTTCCATATGAATTTCTGGATTGCTTCCTCTATTTCATTAAAAAATGGTGTTGGGATATTAATGGGTATTGCATTGAATTTGTAGATAGCCTTTGGCAATATTGCATTTTGATTATATCAATCCTCCCAATCCAGTAGCATGGGAGGTTTTTCCATTTCCTTAGTTCTGACTTAATTTCATTTTTCAAGCTTTTAAAGTTCTCATCAAAGAAGTCTTTCACTTCTTTGGTTAGGGTTATTCCTAGGTATTTTATGTTTGGGGGGGGCTATTGCAAAAGGAGTTGCTTTTCTGATTTCAGCCTTGGTCTTCGGGTCGTTAGCATAGAGAAAGGCCATTGATTTTTGAAGGTTTATTTTATATCCTGCAACTTTGCCAAAGTTGTGGGTCAGCTCTAGTAGCTTGGGGGTAGAGTCTATGAGATTCTTTAGGTATAGGATCATGTCATCTGCGAAGAGAGAAAGTTTAACTTCATCTTTTCCTATTTGGATCCCCTTTATTTTTTCTTCTGGCCTAATTGCTCTGGCTAGGAATTCTAGTACTATGTTGAAGAGCAGGGGAGAGAGTGGACATCTCTGCCTTGTTCCTGATTTTAAAGGGAATGGCTTTAGTTTTTCACCATTTAGAGTTATGCTTGCTGTTGGATTGTCATAAACTGCCTTGATTATATTCAGGAATGTTCCCTGGAATCCCAGTTTTTCCAGGGCTTTTAGCATAAATGGGTGCTGGATTTTATTGAATGCTTTTTTATCCAGAAGGAAAGGCCTATACAGATACAAGAAGCATTTAGAACCCCAAACCGACCAGACCAGAGTAGGACATCCCACCGACACATTGTGATCAAAACAGCTTCAGCAGAGTGCAAGGAAAAAATACTCAAAGCTGTTAGGGAGAAGAAAACAATCACATATAAAGGAAAAGCAATCAGAATTACCCCAGACTTCTCAGCAGAGACCATGAAAGCAAGGAGAGCCTGGAATGAAGTATACCAAACACTAAATAAAAATAACTACCAACCAAGAATTCTGTACCCAGCCAAATTCTCATTCATAGCCGAAGGTCAAATAAAAGTCTTCCACAGTAAGGAAAATCTGAAACAATATATCTCCACCAAACCAGCTTTACAGAAAATCTTCAAAGATGTACTATACAGGGAAAATAATCAAGATCCCAATACAGACAGAGAAATGAACCCTAAATAGTAAACATCAGATGAAGAAATGGGAAGACACAGCTTTAAGCAAGATAGTGATAATGAAAGGAACAAACGATCATCTCTCAATCCTAACTCTTAACATTAATGGACTTAATTCTCCAATCAAATGACATAGGCTCATAAGTTGGATCAAAAATCAAGATCTATCTTTCTGCTGCCTCCAAGAGACACATCTATCCAGCAAAAGTAAACATCTTCTAGAAGTGAACGTCTGGAATCAAATCTATCAAGCAAATGGTTACTGAAACTTTTAAACCACAAGAAAGTCCTAAATAGAAATATTTAGATACATCCTTCTACAAAGTTTAGTGTGATCATAAGGTGACAGGCACATAAAATCAGCTCGAAAGCAGCTGAAACAATGGCTGTCATTAGCATTCTCGGGATGTCACCTCCCAAAGCCACTGTGTCAGATCAGAGTCTATAATGACAGTAATACAATGTCCTGACTTTGAGGAGGGAGACATATAGTCATATTACAGTCAATTCTTGTCACAAAAAATAAAGTCTAACCCTGATGACCAATGCAAAGGATAAACCTCGATCTAGGCTAAATTTTAAATCACCATTGATGCATCTATCCTTCAGTTCTATGGGATTTTAGGATATGAACTCAACATTATATTATCATTCAATAGGCATGACTAACAGCTAGCAAAATGTAGAGAGTAGCTAGGGAAGTGTTAGAAAATATCACTGAGGATTTTTTTTTTTTGCCTAGCAGTTCTTAAGATCTAATAAATCTCCTCTGAGGGTCTACAATAATAATAAGTTTAGACTCTTTAATATTTAGTTATGTGTAGTGATTTTATCCTGTGATAACACTTGGCCTTCCCATTTCTCAGTTTCTAGTAAGAAATATTCACAGAAACAATACTATTATACCATTCATTTTTCATGAGGGGATTTGAACATTTAAATTTCATTGAACACTTCATACTTTACTGTAAATTATGACTAATGATACTTCTATTTTATTGTTTGATTAAACAATAAGATTTCACCCCTCATCTGAATTTGAAAATATTGCTTTTGTCTCATATGCAAGGTTAAGTGATCATAATCAATACAAACTACTCTCTCTCCATTATTTATTCACATTCAAAATCTTTATTATTTCAATAATTGATAATGAACTAATTCTGCTTAACATATAAAGCAAGGCTGTGTAATTGGGGTTTTCCATAAGACATTTATATAAACATTTAAAATCATTTGGGGGGGGATGATTAATGTCATTTTAAAACTTAAGCCAATTTTAAGTCACTTATTATTTACTGCCATTGCTGTTTTGGAGCCTGAGCAACTTAGATAGGTAAGCACTGAACAACCTCAGCATTTAATGGTTATTATTCATAATTTAATACTTTTTATGCTTTCCCAAACTGTAGACTGTATCACAAAATAGAAGAGCTATATAAACATAACTATGTAAACAAAAGAAATACAATGCATGCAGAAGAGCTAAGATATAAACCACAATCAGAGAAAAAAGGAAGCGTAAAAAAACTCTTGAAAGGATAGTAGCTTTAATTTTTACTATGTTCAAGGTGACAAGATTATTTAAAGAAATTTCAAAGTGATAATCTGCCACAAACACTATCAAAAATATGACACCCTTCTAAAGCCAATCTGGCATGAAGCAATTCACAAAAGCACATTAGTTCAAAGACAACCCAGGCTGGTGAAATCCAGGGGCATTTGTGTCTGCCAGAATGCGACCTTAAAAGATAGCATGGGAATGAGCTACAGTCAAAAGAAAGCTGACAAACCAAGGGAACTGGTAGTGGTAAAGAATTCATAGATCTCAGAGCTGGGGCTGGGCTCAAGGGGCAGAACAGGTACCTGCCTGCAAAGTACAAGATGGTACCACAAAGAAGAGCTCATAGCATAAATCTTAATCTAAATGGTGCTAAATCCTAGAGTCCAGAGACCCAAGAAACAGTAGTAGCTTCAATTTGTAAGAAAGTACATTCTAACTTCTTCTCCCTTTAGGCCCTCAACAGATTGGTGATGGCAGACTGATACTCAGTTTACCAATTCAAATATTAAACAGTTTCACTAATACTTTCAAAGATACCTCAAAAAACAGGATTTACCAAGTATGGGAACATCCTTTAGCCCTATCAGGATGATACATAAAAGTAATCATCACACAAGCTATTTTAGAATTATTCCCATCCCAGAAGGACTCTTTGTATCCCCTTTTGCCTTTTTCACTCCTGATTCTTGATAAGTGCTGTGCCTCCAACAAGCTTACCTTGTGTCCTGCGGTGGGAATAGTAAATTGGGAGACTCACATGGACACCTCCATAGTAACACTTACTGCACTGCGTCTTAATTGGTAATTTTTGTCTGTATCTTTTCCATCAAAGCTTTTGTCTGTATTTCTATGTGCTTGACAAAAATATAATAAGAAACATACTTTTCCAGATAATGACTTTTTATGAATACATGAATGAAAAGGCACCATGTCTATCCTGAGGATGAAATAAGATAAGAAACACAAAGAAATAATGAGTAATAGTACCCTATATAAGGTCTGAAATATTTTTTAAAAGAGCATAGGGCATACAGAAAATACTTCCATATGGAAATTTATTGCTCATTTAATCACATATGTACTACATTCTGAACCATATGGTTATGGGATTTTCTGGGAAGTGGCAGACAAAGAAGTAGGAAAGCCAAGGATTACAACAGACATTGCTGGCTGCCAGTCTCATAGTCATTCTTCTCTTCTTCCTCCTAAAAAAACTGAGTTCAGAGATTCACTTGCATATAATCACATGCTTCAGGGATTGCTTATCCCTTGACACAGGAGGAAAGAAGAAGCTAGGGTCCTCGTTTTATAAGGAAATCAAAGCAGGCTCACGGTCTTTGCCAAAATGACATAGAAATGACTGTAATGTAACACTCACAAGCCATGATCTTATGAAACATCATTCATGTTGATTACTTACTTCCTTCTAACTGAAATAATCACAGGCTGCATTACCAAATCATTTTCTTCTACTGAACATGCTCTGTTACAACATGTTTCCAAACTTCAGGTATCAAGAGTCTTGTGAGAAAGATGGTTCTTAGGTGAGTAGTTCAGCTGGGCTTCATTTCTAGACAACTATCACTTTAATTAGCTGACCATTTTGTTCAATAGAATTAAGCACTCCTTTGTTCCAATGAGTAGGAAAGAATTGTTTATTACATGTAGTATGTTTGGAGAGAGAGAGAGAACTATTAATATCTCGTTTCCCACCCTCAACCCTGCTCACTTTCTGATCTGTATTTGTCTCTAGATAGAAGTCCTATTGATTTTAATGAGCCCACCATGGAGAGAGCTTGACATTCTAGAACCTCCATTTCTGTTCCATGTCAATGCTCATTGGTAAGCTAGAAGGTTGTTGGGGAGAAGTTAGTCTTGGAGAAAAATCTCCATGAATAAGATATGTTTCTAACCATTGCTCTTCCTGTCATGGGCCAGCCAATCAGAGTGCTCCACCTCTAGTCCTCACAGCCATGCCGACTTTTCACTAGTTTATTTGAGTCATTTCATTTCAAATAAAGACTGGGTTGCAATGGCATAACTGCAATCTAACCATCAGAACCTGCTTATACTTTTACACTAGGCCAAGATTGTTCCTGACACATTCTTTTGTTCTCCTTTTTCCCTTTGGGTATTTGGCTATACCTCCAAAATAGTCTTTTCTTCACTTTTTCAAGTTTCCTAAATTTCAAATTCCCAAAGCAACCTGATGCTTTACATAAATTAGTAGCCTTATTACGCTGAACTGTTAGCTGAATTAGTTCTCCATAGTAACCCTTACTCTCACTTGGCATTACATTTTGCCTACTCTGGATTTCTTAATTATAATATAAAGTCCCAGAGGGCCAAAACTTTGTCATGCTGTATCCATTTTCCTCAGTGCTCAAAGGAGTGCATTGGCTCAAAGTTGACACCCAATAAATATAGTTGAATGAACACATACAGGCTATTGATTAGAGCAATACAATCCACACTTAAAAATCAGTTGTAAAACTGATCGGTATACATTTTAAACCACTGGATCCTAAGTTTAGGCATACTTAGCATTATTTTTCATAGGTGTGTCTATTTTTGGAAAGGGAATCAAATTATTAAATTTATTAAGGTCTCTTTAGAAATCAGGATCTTGGGATTTACAGCTTTCTTTAAAGCCAACTGAAATTCTTCTTACTATTTTCTAAGCTAAATTGCCATTGCCATGGCCAAATTTCAAAAAGCAGCAAAGAGAACTAACAAACTAGATATGTCTTGCTGAACTCTAGCACCAATGAGACACTGTTACTTTTCATGTTGGTGATGTATTTGAAACCCAGTTTCTTGAGAGGATGGTTGTGGTTTCCTCAGAGACTGTCCCTTTGTTGCTGATTATTTCCCTTACAGATATTTTAATGTAAATGAATCTTTAAAAAATGAAGATGACAATATATCTCTGCCATTGCGTCCTTAGCTCTGAATGAGGTTGTTATGTAAACCCATAATCATCTTCTGTCCTGGATATTACTTTATATATTCATCCTTGCTTAAGTTTCAGGGTAATTGATTGCAACATTTTCACACTTAGGAATGGTCTCCGTTTTTCCTTCATATAAAACAGCTAAAGCCACCTGAGCATTCTTAAAACATCATCCAAATTCCATACTTGGGGAAAATAAAATATCTTACACATGTTAAAAATTCCTAGGATCTTAGTTTTCATGCTCTGTTCTGCTTCCTAACTCTACTGTCCTTGCATCTAGCCTTGAACTGTGCTCCAACTGAGTTGTGCTAAAAGTAACTACCCCAGTGAATAATCGGGACGTGATTCATTATTTGGCAAGGGTGGAAGAGATGACATTGAAATCTCACTGCTGACCATTTTAAACCCATATCAGGTACACAAACTTGCTCTATCATTCAAAGTGAATCAGGTTTCACTGGCTTCTGATTCCTAAATGGCCCACTGGGGATAAAAACTTCTGAGTACAACAAAAGTCATTTCTATAAAAAGCATCCATTTTCAAAAGACAGTAGTCATGTTACAAATACCGAAGTTACTTTCTTGTATAAATGTCTAAGTATACATGTATGTTAATTTGTGTTAGCAGAATGTAGTATATGACAGACTTCTTTGCATTTTAGTTGAATAATATTGAAAATGAAGATAAGTTTAAAATTATCTACAAAGCAGCCAACATTTTTCTTAATGGTGAAAAGCTGAAATCAGGAATGAGACAAGCATATCCTCTCTCTCCACTCCTCTTCAATAAAGTACTAGAATTTACAGCAAGAACAATAAGGCAAGAGAGAAATATAAAGAGGCTCTAAGTAGGGAAGAAAGAAGTAAAACTGTCCCTTTTAACAGATGAAATGTTCCTGTACTTAAAGAGTCCTATAGGCTTTTCCCTCAAGCTACTACATCTAACTTAAAACTGGTAAAGTAGCAGGGTATAAAATCAACCCACAAATATCAGTAGATTTTCAGTATATCAGCAACAAGAAAATTAAGCCTGATATCAGAAAAAAAAACTATTTTCAATAAATGAAAATTAAAAAGAATAATTTAGGAATTAGCTTAATTAAAGGTGTGAAGACCACTGTAGTAAAAACTTTGGAATTTTTAAAATTTAAAGAAGAAAATTGAAGAATACTTAAGAAAATGGAAAGAACGTCTATGCTCCTTGATTGGAAGAATTAATATTGTGAAAATGGCAATACTGCCAAAAGCAATCTACAAACTCAATGTAATACCCATCAAAATCACAACATTCTTCAATGAGATAAAGTAATCCAAAATTTCATATTGAACAACAAAAGGCCCCCAAATACCAAAAACAAGTCTTATCAGGAAGAATAGTGTTGGAAGAATGACAATACCAAACTTCCATCATTGAGATTATACCTCACCCTAATTAGAATGGCCATTGTCAAGAAAATAATAACAGATACTGATAAGGATCATCCAAAGGGAAACCTTGTACACTCTTGGTGGGAATGTGATCTTGTACAGCTACTCTGTAGAGCTATGTAGATGTTCCTCAAAATAAATAAGAAGGTAAACATAGAACTACCCTGTGTCCCAGAAATCCCACTTCTGGGCATTTAGCCAAAAGATTACAAACCTGTATACAATAAAGCAACTAGGACAACATGTTAATTACAGCACTACAAGGTACAGATAGAATCAGCCCAGGTGAACCTCCAAGGAAAAAAATGCATCATGAAAATGTGATATATATGTGTGTGCATGCATATATTTATGCCTATACACATATATACATATTTATACATATATAGGTATAAATGTGGTATATATAGACATATATACACACATATATCATGAAATTGTACTACCCATTAGAAAGAATGATATTGTATTATTTGTAAAAAAAAAAAAATGGAAAGACAAGGGGGAAAGTATAAGTGAAGTAAGTTAGGCCCAGAGAGACAAAGGATCCTTGTTTACCCTTATATGTGGAAACTAAACTTAGCTTACAAACTCATAAATAACTAAGTTTGGTGGTATACAAGTACATACTAATGTATTAACTGAAATACAGTAGATTCAAGAGAGATCTCAAATAGTGTAATTCCTTAGAAAGGTAAAAAAAAAAATCAGCAAAATAGAACAACAGAAAGCGAGTACTAGAAATCCTCAAGAGGAAAGTGGTAGACCAATGAAGAGGAAAGGGGAAAAATGCAAACAAGAATACAAAGAATTCTACAAAATTAAGAAGAGTCAGGGAAGAGGTAGGTAGGGGAGGGATGGGTGCCAATGGGGAAAGGGATGATATGGATCAAGATACAACTACTTAAAAATAGTAGACAGATAGGTAGATGATAGATAGATAGATAGATAGATAGATAGATAGATAGATAGATAGATGATAGATAAATGATATATAGATGGATGGATGGATAGATAGATGGATAGATAGCAGGCATGTGTAGATGACCATGTATATATAAACACATACACAAATTAAGATTCAAATTTCTATCTCAGCCTCCAGTGTGTTTGATATGGAAACTTTAGGAGTTGGATGCATTGTTGAATCTTTCTAGATTAATCCAGATATGTGTTTGAATGCATTTAAAAGCACATGCAGT